>NC_086449.1:204341888-205541888 GCF_028390025.1 Pseudophryne corroboree
ACCATATCATAACTACGCATCTCTAATCCACCCTGTGACTGTTTGGAACATTAACAGTGCTTTAGACGTATGTAACCCATATTTGAAAAATGAAATTCAAGACAAAAAAAATACCTACAGGAGTGCAAAGGATAGACAAAGAGAAGACTAACAGCCAAAGTGAGGTAGAGGGTAGCCGACTTCCACCACCCCCTCACGGGGGCTTCAGATGACGCCACAACCTGGCCCACCTGACGGCATCCATCCGCCCCTTCTCTAACCTCCTAATCTTCCATACCTCGTGAAGAATATCTCCCACCACCAAATCCAGGGGAAGGACTTTCTGTCTAATGGACACCTGACACCTTGCATTCCACGTGTAATATCTAACAACTACACTAACTACAAAAAGTGTAGATAAATCATAACCCTCATACCCCGTGAATGCCCCATAGGCCCACCCAGCGTAACTCAGACGGGAAAGGCACGGGATGCCCAAGGCGCTGGACACTCTCTTATAAACCTCTACATTGAAAGGACACCAAAGCAAGAAATGGTCCATGGTCTCCTCCTCCCCTAGACACTCCTCACGTGGACAACCACGATCATCGGCATTTCTATACTTCAAGTTTCCCCTCACGTAGAGTCTCCCATGAAAGGAGAGCCAGGCAATGTCCTTAAGTTTCAGAGGGATTCTCGGATCATTGATCCGAGACAAACCCTCCGAACAGACGGTGCCCGGGCAGTCTCTCAGAGACAGCGGTTCCTGAAAGTGAGCCTCCAGAACTCTCTTCTCCAACACCCTTCTAAAAGATGTTCTGAAATCCTCTGCCAACAAGCCCCAATGCCTTGTTTCTTTCAAGATCAAGGCCACGTAGGTCGGAAGGTATCCATGCTTGACCCGGAGACTCTTCACTGCACCTCCCTCTATCCAAGCATTGAGGAAGGGATCCATCCAGACTTTAAAGCCCTCTACCCACTGAGGAGGAGTCTCCAACATAAGACTTTTCAGATGTAAACAAAGGAAAGTCAGACTAAAGAATAGCACTGGGTTGACCATTCCCAGGCCTCCTTCCCTCCTCGGTTTGTAGGTTATGACCCGCTTGATAAGATTCAGCCTGTTCCCCCAGAGGAGCTGGAAAAACAAGGCCTGAACCTTTGTCCATCTAGATTCTGGCAAGAGACATACGTAGCTAACATACAGAAAAATAGGAATCAGGTAAGTCTTGATTAGGTCAACTCTTTCCCTGAGAGAGAGCCTCCACCTCTTCCAGCTCTCAACCTTCGCAGTAGCCTCAACCAGTCTAAGATCCCAATTTTTTGTGGCGTAATCACCAGGGCCAAATCTTATACCTAGAATTTTAATCTCCTGGCTTGCCCGGGGGAGGCCATCCGGAAGGTCAAACTCCTGACCCTCCTCCCCCATCCAGAAAACCTCACTCTTGTCCTGGTTGACCTTGGAGCCAGATGACACAGAATACTCCTGAATGACAGCCACCACATTATCCGCCTCCTCCGGGGAGGAGAGGACAACTGTGACATCATCCGCATAGGCCACCACCCTCAGCAGCCGACCCAGACCCAGGTGCACGCCTCCAACTGCACCACCATCAAGCCTTCTTACGAAAGGATCAATGGCGAAAACATATAGGAGGGGGCTCAGGGGGCACCCCTGCCTGACACCTGAATCGACCGAGAAGGATGGACCTACCCAACCATTGACTAGAGGGAAACTCTCGGCTTGCCTGTACAAGACTCTCAACCATTCAACCACCCTCGCTGGGAGACCATACCACTCCAGGAGAGCCCAAAGGTACTTATGGTTAACCCTATCAAAAGCTTTGGCCTGATCCAATGCTAGCAAATACTTCCCATCCTTCTCAGCACGACACCGTTCCAAGGCCTCCCGGATGCCAAGGACTGCACTAAAGGTGCTACGGCCTTTCACAGTACAATGCTGAGATGGGGAGAGCAACAACCCGGAAAATTCCATCAGCCTACTAAATATGACTCTTGCCAGAATCTTACGATCCGTATTGAGAAGTGCGATGGGGCGCCAATTCTCAATCCGGGATGGATCTTTCCCCTTAGACAGCAATATTAAAGCAGAGAGCCTCATGGAAGGAGGGAGTAACCCCTCAGCCAGGCATTCATTAAATACTTCCTTGAGTCGAGGAGCCAAGATGTCCGAGAAAACTTTATAAAACTCGGAGGTCAAGCCATCCGGACCTGGCGATTTTTTGGAGGCTAGACTATCAATAGCCACCTTCACCTCTTCCACAGTAATATCACTACCCAGAGAATCAAGCTGGTCACCAAGGTTTTCCGGCCCTGGAGTCTCCCTTAGAAAAGTATCCATCGTCTCTCTGGAAAGTGGCTGCTCAGACAAAAGACAGGAATAGAAGGACTGCACAACCCCCAGAATGCCCCCACGATCCTCGCGAAGAACACCCTGAATGTCATACAGCCCTCCCACCTCCTTAGCAACAACCGAGTTCCTACAGTTCTGAAAAGGATCCGGCGAGTGGTACTTCCCGTAATCCCTCTCCAGAACCAAGGAATCATACCGGTTATATTGTAACTCCTTCATCTTCGCTTTCACCCGGGAGATTTCCCCACCATCTCCCTGCCTAGAAATCAGGAAGTCCAATTTCTTTCTCAAGGCTTGGTAGGTACGCTGTTTTAACAAGTTACGCTTGGCTACGAGGTTGCGGAAAAACCCCCGGGTCCGCTTCTTACATTCCTCCCACCACTCGGACCTACTCCAGCCTGCCTCCAACAGTGACTCCTGACATTCAAAGAAGTCTCTGAAAGACTGTCTGTTCCCCTCCTCCTCCAAGAGCTGAGAATTCAAACGCCACAGGCCCCGTCCCTTCTGAGGGGACTCTGAGGCATTCAAGGATACACACAGACAAACGTGGTCAGAGAATTCTACTGGCCTTAACACAGGTGCCAAGGTTTTCAAATTCTCCTTTACAAAAAATCTATCTATCCTACTCCTACACCTACCTCTATAAAAAGTGAAACCCGTGAGGTCTGGTGATTGTCTAATGTGCACATCCACCATCCCCGCCTGTCTAACCATGCTATTTAAAAAAACTGAGTCATAGCCCAGGGTCGTCTTTGAGCCTCCCCTGTCCTTTGGCCTAGTAATGGTGTTAAAATCACCACCAAAGATGACTTGCCGGGCTGAAAAAAGATATGGTTTTATCTCTCTGAAGAGGCACTTCCTGTCCCACTTGGACTGGGGACCATAAATGTTAATTAGGCGCAGGTCGTGCCCCCTCAGATTGACATCCAAAACCATACATCTGCCTACCTGGAGATCAATAACCCGCTGGACAGTTACCATGCCGGTAAAAAGAACCGCCAACCCACCGTACGGCTCGGCCGCAAGAGACCAATAGGAGGGGCCACGTCTCCACTCAGCCTTAGCCTTGTGAAGATCCGCGAGCCTGCCTACCCTAGTCTCCTGCAAAAATAAAAAATCAACCTCAAGCGTGTTGAAAAAATCAAAGGCCAAATAACGAGCTCGTTCGGACAGAATTGATGCCACATTAATGGTGGCACCCCTAATAGGCTGGAGAGCCATCCTTCAGGGTTCTAGTAGGCACCCTATTATTGTTCCAAACACTCACTTATGTGTTACTTACTCCTATACACACACCATCACCAACAACGACAGCAACAGATGCCTCCTCAGAACCACCGCCCCCTGACATGGGCGAGATAGAAGGTGGATTTAAACAAACTAAACCTGTACTCCCATCCCCTATATCGGGAGGGATTGGGGCAGAACTCCCAAAGGGAACTGATCCAGATGGGGTGCCCAGGATTGAACCAAGAAGGGGAGAAGGGTCAGACCCACACACCCCAGGAGCCATCGAAAGCTCAGGCAGCAGGTCATCCTGGCTAGAAGGGGCCTGAACCCCCTCCACCCAAACAACCTCCTGAGGCATAGGCGCCCGAGCCTCCACCAAACCCCGTCTACGGCCCCTATATCCACTCTCAACTATAAAATCCTCCAGGGCCACAGCTGGAACACCTACACTACTCATCCCCTTAGATTTGTCCTTTGACTTGAGCGACACCTTTAATTGTCCCAAAGATGGGGACACAGCCCTAGATTTTTTCTTTTTCCTTTGCTCTTTAGGCCTAAGGACCAATTCTCCATTATCCTGCCGGATAATATCCCCTTCATCCTCATCCATCTCCTCAAGAGCAAAAAACCTATTGGTGAAGGTTATGGGCCGGCCCTCTATACTTTTCTCTTCCATCCTCCTCTTCCCTCCTTTACCCCCTACTACTATAAAGGGATCTTCTACACACCCAAGTACCTGTACCGACTCCGGACCTTGAGCACCCTCCTTACTGGGCCCTGTAACACATAACTCAGGCCCCTGGGGAACCTCCTTAACCACCCCATCTCCCAATACCTCAACCTCCACTCTAGCCGCCACCCTTACCATCTCTTCATCTAAGCTTTTATTATGGAATGCTTCTGGGCACTTATAATAGGGATGACCCTCCACCCCACAGAGGTTACATTTGATGGTATTACATTCTCTTGCAACATGACCCACTTTATCACACCTGGTGCACTTAACTATTGTACAATCACGGCTTACATGGCGAAAATCGCCGCACTTGTGGCACATTCGGGGCTGACCGGGGTAAAAGCACTGTATCCTGTCAGCCCCAATATATGCTGCAGAAGGAATATGCACATTGTGCCTCAATTTTACAACTGCTGACCAGGCTCCAGCCCATACCCCCATTGACCCAGGAACCTTGGTCAATGGTGTTTCCATTGACTGTACAAACCTCTGAAGCCAGAAGGAGATATCAGCTGGGTCCAGAGATTCATTCCTTACCAGGACATTTATTTTAACAGTCTCCTTACACGTGATGGCTAAGGCTTTATAATTAGCCCAAGGACCCTGGGTCTTTGCTGCCCCCCATACAGACCAAAACGCCTGCAAACCATTGTATGAAATAAAACTAATATCATACTCAGGGGAATTAACCGGATGAATACAGGCGTAGAGGTCTGAGGCAACAAACCCCAAACTGAGAAACTGCTTTAAAAAATCTTCCCTAGAAGGGGGAGGGTCACTGCTCTGCCACTTCAACTGTACTGCATTCCTTCTCTTAACGGGCTGCGCCCCCATCATCCCACCTCCACCAGGGGCTCTGCTGTTACCTCCTGAACCACCTGCCAACACCCTGGAATAAGAGGTCACACCCGGGTGCACAGGAAGCGAACCTACTGCACAAGGGGCAACTGCAGCACCACCTGCCGGCCCAGGAGCAGACCCACCAAATACCTGAGTGATATTTTTAGCTGTTGCTTGCCTTATAACTTCAGTTAGCTCATCAATTAAAGCATCAGCTTTTTTACCCTCTTTACTAGGTGTTTTTTTCTCTTTCTTTGCCTCTCTAGCAGCATATCTTTGCCACATTCCTAATTCAATGGCTTTATTAGTCACAGAGACTCTTTTCACTTGCACACTTGTCCCAACTACTGCCTCAGCTGAATAAGAGACCACCTGTGTTTTATCAGTGTTATCAGAGACACCTGAGGGCAGTTCCACAATAGCATCTTGAACAATACTGCATGATCCAAGCCCTTCATCCTCTTCTAGTGTGCGAATGTGTTCCAAAACAGGGTTAGAATCACCAGAAACATCACTGCAACTAACCACAGGATTTGGTGGAAGCTGGCTGTCATTCAATTCCTCTCCCTCAGGTATTAATGCTGCAGTCATTTTAGCTTGCAAACCAGCCTGTAAAAACAGTTTATCTTCCAACTCTCTCTCCAATTGCTCCAATTCCATTTTCAACTGTGGCCTTTGGCTGCTAAAGGCTCTATTGCGCTTCTGCCTTTTAGCTATCACACATTTTTTTAGCCTTATAATGTCTTTTTCAGCCTGCAGCAATTCCTCAGAGAAGTTCATAGGAACACTGCACACTGCAGCTGCTGCAGAACCTCCCACAAGTGTGCATTCATTTCAGCAACCAGATCACCATTGCTAGGAAATGCAGTTTGCAGATTCATAGATGAGGCACCCCCATCACCTGGGTTCTGCTCTCCTATTTCATTCATGCCAGCCGCAGCAGGCTCACCAATACCCATTAAGTTAGAACACTGCAGATCAGTAGAAAGGTGCTGACAGTCACTAACTACAGGCTTTATTTCGCTTGTCACTGTAGTTTCCAAACACACATTATCCACCGTTATAGGCAGCTCCTCCACCTCCATAGGGACACTCACCGGGATTACAGGCTGCACGCTCCCTGTAGCTTCCACAATGCTTATAGTGGGCTCAACAGGCACCCCCAACTTGCTAGGGAAAATCAGCGGTCGACCTCCCGACAGTGCCACAGGAGTTTCACAAACATTTGCTTCTTTATCCACTTTCTGAGCATGATTTCCAACAGTCACTGACCTTTGTCTTGCGGTTATTGTTCCTTCCACGTCTAGCAGTGCTTCCAATAAATCTGCAGCAGGTATACTGCTTTCCATATCACTACTACACGGTTTTCCCCTTCTGCCGCTGCCCCCAGGTGGATCAGGGGGAAGGCCAGGCCCAGGCCAGGCAGGCAGGGGACTCTCCTGAGAAGCTGCCCCAGGAGGCTCCATAATTCTGGGGAAGATCCCCCAGGAAAAGTCCTGGCTTCGGCCTATGCACGGTTCTCTTGAGCTCAGCTTCACACAACCTATTACCGCGGCTGCTGGCACCAGACTTGCCCTCCAATGGGTCCTCGTTAAAGGATTTAAAGTGTACTCATTCCAATTACAGAGCCTCGAAAGAGTCCTGTATTGTTATTTTTCGTCACTACCTCCCCGAGTCGGGAGTGGGTAATTTGCGCGCCTGCTGCCTTCCTTGGATGTGGTAGCCGTTTCTCAGGCTCCCTCTCCGGAATCGAACCCTGATTCCCCGTTACCCGTGGTCACCATGGTAGGCGCAGGAAGTACCATCGAAAGTTGATAGGGCAGACATCCGAATGCGTCGTCGCCGTCACGGGGACGTGCGATCGGCCCGAGGTTATCTAGAGTCGCCAGAGAGGCCGGGGGCGGCGGGAGGCCGGGGCCGACCCGCCGGGAACCCCCGGATTGGTCTTGGACTGATAAATGCACGCATCCCTGGGGGTCAGCGCTCGTCGGCATGTATTAGCTCTAGAATTACCACAGTTATCCAAGTAACGGGGTCGAGCGATCAAAGGAACCATAACTGATTTAATGAGCCATTCGCAGTTTCACTGTACCGGCCGTGTGTACTTATACGTGCATGGCTTAATCTTTGAGACAAGCATATGCTACTGGCAGGATCAACCAGGTAGCTCTCGGTATCGGCCGGCGCGCGCCCGAAAATCGGGGGCCGCGGCGCGCACCGTCTCGAAAGCGGAGGGTCCGCCGGACCGGGCTCCGTCCACCGACGCACGGCAGGGCGGACCGGGGCGGGTCTCGAGCCGAGCGGGCACTCGGAAAATATGGGGACGGGAGGAGGAGGACGGCCGTCCCCGGTCAGGGCCGATTGGGAAGCTCGGAGTCAGAGTGGACGGCGGGGCCCGGCCGCCACCGCACCGTCGGGCGGACACCCCGGGGAGGGGCAACATCACCACGCTCGATTTCGCCTGTTTTCTCCTCACCCGACAACCCGTTCGATAGGAAACCTGTGCAAGCCGTCCTGGGGGGTGGTTTTTTTCGCTGGGACGGCAGCAACTGCCCCCAGCCCCACCTCATCCCAATCTACACCTGACGGGTTTCATCTGGTCCCGGGGGGGTGAAAGGGTGTAAAGAAGTTCCACCTCGCGAGGCTCCATCGCCCTTCCGGGATGCCACCGTCTGGCGCACGGGCGACCGCGGCTTCCGCCGGCTCCCTCCGAAAAGCGCCTCCCGCTCTCCCTGCGTCTCCTGGACGGTCTCGCTCCGAGTCTGCGCTTCTCTCTCGCCCTGCCGCCAGACTCGGCTCCTCTCCCGCGCTCTCTCGCGCTCTGGCCTCCGCCCCGTCCGGCCCTCCCGTCCACGGCGGGGGAGGTCCGGCAGGCAAACCCTTCCGTGCGATCGCCTCGTCGGAGCGGGGGCGGCACGCAGGGCCCTCTCCTGGGGCTGCAAGGAGCGGCCGTCGGGGCTGGCCGCGTCCTCGGATCTCGATGCGACGCTCATTCGGTTCCTGGGAAATCGTGTGCTCCGCCGGGGTCCGGGGGCGAGCGCCCTTCGCTGGGCGAGGGGGACGCTTCCCCGGCACCCCTGGCGGCGTCAGATGCCTGCGGGTGGCGGCGGACGGAGCAGACCGCGCAACACGGGGTACTGGTGCGGGGCCCGCCCGGCTCCGGAAACCGGAGCGATCGGGCGGACGCCTGGGGACCGGACGCCCTCTCCGGGCCGAGAGGTTCCGGGCGCGCCGTGGGCAGAGGGAGGGTCGGGTTCGCCTGGAGCCAGCCGAGACCCCTGGGTTCCGGCCGAGCGATCGTCCCTCCCCGCCGGGGCGCAGGGGTGCCACATCGATCGGGTTGCAGAAAGAAAAGAGTAATTTTCATTCGGTTCACTGTTTCCATACCGTAATCCATCCGCCACCTGTAAATCTGGCTCAGGGGACCACTCGGACGTAGTGGGACAGGAGGCGCGCGCGTCACTTTCACGGTGCGCTCTGCAATTTTTCTCTGAGGCCTTGGAAGTGCCTCCCAGCCTGAGGAACACCGGTCCACACTCATCGGCGAAACTTCCACAAATTGCAGTACCCGATTTGGCCCGCTGGGGGGCGCTGCCTCCGGGGGAGAAGGAGACGTGCCCAGGCCGTACGTCGGGCTCCAACGGACGCCCATCTTGACCCTTTATAGGCCCCATCCGGGAGATGGTCCTGCCCATGCTGTTATCGGAGCTCCACAGCTATCCTGTCACATACCCTTTCACGGGAGCTCCAAAAAAATCATTTGGTTCACTGTTTCCATACCGTAATCCATCCGCCACCTGTAAATCTGGCTCAGGGGTCCTCTCGGACGTAGTGGGACAGGAGGCGCGCGCGACACTCTCGCGGTGCGCTCTGCAATTTTTCTCCGAGGCCTTGGAAGTGCCTCCCAGCCTGAGGAACACCGGTCCACACTCATCGGCGAAACTTCCACAAATTGCAGTACCCGATTTGGCCCGCTGGGGGGCGCTGCCTCCGGGGGAGAAGGAGACGTGCCCGGGCCGTACGTCGGGCTCCAACGGACGCCCGTCGCGGACCCTTTATAGGCCCCATCCGGGAGATGGTCCTGCCCATGCTGTTATCGGAGCTCCACGGCTATCCTGTCACTAATCCTTTCACTTGAGCTCCAAGGCTTTTTGCTTTTTGTAACCCGGTTCCTGGAGCCCTGCCTGGGCAAAATCGGATGCAAGAAGGCCCTGCCCATGCTGATCTCTGAGCTCCGCGCATCTTCTGTCATGGGTCCTTTCGCAAAAGCTCCAGGGAACCAGGCTTATCGGCCCCGGACAGAGTCCCGGCTCTCTCGCTCGCCTCGTTGGTACCTACTGATCCGGCGGAGGTGTGCTCCGGCGGGTAGCGACACGGACGGCCGAGGGCGCGCTCGACCCAGGCTTCACCCATCTCCTCCCCGAACCCATGGAAGTGCTGCTGGGCCGCGGGCGCCCCGGTCCGCACTCATCCGCGAAACTTCCGCGCTGGAGTCCGGCGCTCGCCGGCCGCGTCCCCCGGCCCGCGGGGGCCCGGGGGGATGCGGCGGGCGGCGGGGGTGCCCCCGCGCCACCCGACGGCGCCCCCCAGTGGCCAGAGGCGGCTCGGACTGCGCAGATCGGGGGGGAACGGCGGCGCGCGACCCGCCCCGGCCCCCTTGGCCCAGCGGACGGGCAGGCGGCTCTTGGGCGACCCCCGGATCCCCGCCGCGGCGCCCCCCCGGTGGCCGCCTGACGCCACTGCGGTGGGTGCAGATTCCGTGTGTCCTCTCGGATAAAAAAAAGAAACGAATCCCGTCGGGCGAAAGTAAGTGGGACGCAGGGCCCCGCCGGTCCGCGCGCGCGGCGCCCCCCGCTGGCCAGCCGAGGGAATACACGATTGAGAGGGGGGAAGTGAGAAAAAAAAAGGCAAAAAATAAAAAAACACCCCACCCATTTGAATGCAAAGCCCCGGAGCGGCCAGGGGTAGACGCCGGTCCGCGCGCACGGCGCCCCCCGCAGGCCAGTTGAAGGGAAGAATGGAACGAGACTAAAAGATAAAAAAATTTCAAAAAAGCACTCGCCCCAAACAGATGAAATGTACCCGGTCCGCCCCCGTGTCCCCGCCGCGGCGCCCCCCGCTGGTCAGCCGAGGGAATACACGATTGAGAGGGGGGAAGTGAGAAAAAAAAAAGGCAAAAAATAAAAAAACACCCCACCCATTTGAATGCAAAGCCCCGGAGCGGCCAGGGGTGGACGCCGGTCCGCGCGCATGGCGCCCCCCGCAGGCCAGTTGAAGGGAAGAACGGAACGAGACTAAAAGATAAAAAAATTTCTAAAAAGCACTCGCCCCAAACAGATGAAATGTACCCGGTCCGCCCGTGTCCCCGCCGCGGCGCCCCCCGCTGGTCAGCCGAGGGAATACACGATTGAGAGGGGGGAAGTGAGAAAAAAAAAGGCAAAAAATAAAAAAACACCCCACCCATTTGAATGCAAAGCCCCGGAGCGGCCAGGGGTGGACGCCGGTCCGCGCGCATGGCGCCCCCCGCAGGCCAGTTGAAGGGAAGAACGGAACGAGACTAAAAGATAAAAAAAATTCAAAAAAGCACTCGCCCCAAACAGATGAAATGTCCCCGGTCCGCCCGTGTCCCCGCCGCGGCGCCCCCCGCTGGCCAGCCGAGGGAATACACGATTGAGAGGGGGGAAGTGAGAAAAAAAAAAAATAAATAAAAAAACACCCCACCCATTTGAATGCAAAGCACCGGAGCGGCCAGGGGTGGACGCCGGTCCGCGCGCACGGCGCCCCCCGCAGGCCAGTTGAAGGGAAGAACGGAACGAGACTAAAAGATAAAAAAATTTCAAAAAAGCACTCGCCCCAAACAGATGAAATGTCCCCGGTCCGCCCGTGTCCCCGCCGCGGCGCTCCCCGCTGGCCAGCCGAGGGAATACACGATTGAGATAAAAAAAAAACAGGCAAAAGACAAAAACACACCACCGATTTAAATGCAGTGTTCACGAGCGCCAGTCCGCGCGCGCGGCGCCCCCTGCTGGCCGCGTAAAAAAAATAATAATAAAAAAATCCACCGTTGTGAATTTGCGATGTGTCCGGTACGGCGGTGACGGGGAGGCGTCTCCCCTCGTCGGCGCACCCTGGTGGGGGGAAATAAATGAAAGGAAAAAAAAAAGAAAAAAAAAATAGGGGGGAAAAAAGGGGGTAAAAGAATACCACAAAAACAATTCTGTCAAATAAAAAAAAAGCCAGGGAGAATGAACGGATGGATGCATGAATGGATGGATGGACGGATGGAAGGAAGGAAGGAAGGATGGAAGAGAAGAACAGCCCGGGCTCTCGCCGGCTACCGCAGCCCGGGCACCCACCGGCTTCCGCAGCCAGGGCTCCCTCCGGCTTCCGCGGCCCGGGCTCCCTCCGGCTTCCGCGGCCCGGGCTCCGTACATACAGACAGCAAATGAAATAACGGACGGATGGATGGAAGAGAAGAACAGCCCGGGATCTCGCCGGCTTCCGCAACCCGGGCTCCAGCCGGCTTCCGCAGCACGGGCTCTCGCCGGCTTCCGCAACCCGGGCTCCCTCCGGCTTCCGCGGCCCGGGCTCCCTCCGGCTTCCGCGGCCCGGGCTCCCTCCGGCTTCCGCGGCCCGGGCTCCGTACATACAGACAGAAAATGAAATAATGGAAGGATGGAAGAGAAGAACAGCCCGGGCTCTCGCCGGCTACCGCAGCCCGGGCACCCGCCGGCTTCCGCAGCCCGGGCTCCCTCCGGCTTCCGCGGCCCGGGCTCCCTCCGGCTTCCGCGGCCCGGGCTCCAGCCGGCTTCCGCAGCCCGGGCTCTCGCCGGCTTCCGCAGCCCGGGCTCCCTCCGGCTTCCGCGGCCCGGGCTCCCTCCGGCTTCCGCGGCCCGGGCTCTCGCCGGCTTCCGCAACCCGGGCTCCCGCAGGCTTCCGCAGCCCGGGCTCTCGCCGGGTGAATCAGGCGAGAGTAGGGGTGTCCTCCGCTGGACGGGAAGCCCAGGCCGTGGAGCCGCCGCACGGACCGGGGGTTGACCCGGCCAGGGACGGGCAGGAGGCGAGGCCCGGACTCGCTCCCGTCCAGACGGCCCGAGGCCCCTCCTCCCCTCCCGGTGGACCCGCCCCTGACTATTAAGCCCGGCCAGGGAGTCCACGTCGGCTCCCGGGCGGACCAGGGAAGGACCCCCCTTCCGCGCTCTGCCGTGCTCGGAGGCGCTGACGCGCCGGGCGGACGGGGTGCCTCCGGTTAAGTCCCCGGCCGGGACTTGGCTGGCTGGCGAGCAAGGGAGGGCGAGGGTTAGGGCCTTGCCCGTCCCGCGCCCGTCCCCCGCCCCGGGCCAAGTCCCCCGACCGGAGCGGAGCGAGCAGGCCGCCCTAACCCCCCCCCCCCCCCCGGTGGCACCGCAGCACCGGAGATTATTCGGGGAATGCTCCACAGCGCTGCTGGGGAAGTGTTTGCTTTAAACACACTCTGCATTGCATACACACCGAAACCCATTCCAGTCTGGTAAACGTGATTCTCGGGGACTTGCGAGAATTGTATGCTGGGTAGTTGAGACATGACTCCCCTATCACCTCCCAGGGTCAGACTCATGGGGACCTCATTTTAGGTCCCCACCATGTCGGAGGTCCCGCCAGTGTTGGTGTGCTGTCTGGCCCTTGTCCCCGTTAGGATATATAAACAAGTGCACACACACACACACACCCCCAAACACACCCCTCTCCTAAACACCCCACACACCGTAAGGACATCCCACACCCACCATAACCCCATACCTGCCAACCACACACTACAAAAAAAATACAAACAACCAGCTTCTATCCACCCCAGAAACATATACATAAAACCTTCACATATTACCCACACCTTCCATGCACACGACCCTAACCCCCAACAAAAATAAACCCCACCACCCTCCACCAAACCATCACACATATAAACACACCACACCCATCCACACCTCCAACTCCATCCCCTTAACACCCACATGCACAACTTCCTCACACACTACACGCCCTGTCACCACCCCCAACCCTCACCCATACACCAATACATACACAGGCAGGGCCGGTTCTAAGACTTGTGGCGCCCTGGGCAAAATATGGGGGCGTGGCTTCAATTGGGGGCGTGGTCACGACGCTGCAAGAAAATAAATAAATAAATAAAAAGAATACTTACCATCCCCGTTCCTGATCCAGACCCCCTCCGCCGGCGGCACCGCTCTTCTCCCCTCTCTCTTCTCTTCGATCTATGGGAGAGACGTTATTACGTCTCTCCCATAGAACAGCATAGACACTAGAGGTCAATTATGACCCCTAGTGTCTGTGCCACTATGCTGTGCGGTGCGCGATGACGTCATCGCGCATCGCACAGCAAAGGTCCTCTACACGAAGGGAAACTAGACCGTAGCGTCTAGTTTCCCTTCATGGAGAGGACCTTTGCTGTGCGGTGCGCGATTACGTCATCGCGCACCGCACAACTAAGGTCCTCTCAATGAAGGGAAACTAGACGCTACGCGTCTGGTTCCCTTCAAAGCGGGGGGGCACAGCAGGGCACTGCGGGGGGCACAGTGGCGGATCTTGCCCTGGTGCGGCGCCCTCCGGATGGCGCCGGCACCCTCCGGAAGGCAGCGCCCCGGGCAAAAGTACCGCTTGCCCGTGGCAAGAACCGCCACTGTACACAGGCACCCACACCCCCCCACCCTATTCCGCAAGCACCATACATCACTACCCAACACTTTTTCAACACACACACTAACACTTACAACTCCAAAATAACACTCCAGCACCCACATTCCCTTACACACCCTCTACAATCCTGCACAACACTACCCCTCTTGCACACCCACCACCCTCTCTAAACACCCCATGCAATCTGTCAAACCATAACCACAACAATTAGGCCACAACTGTACCCGTCTCACTTACAACCACCGACATGCCAACTCCTACTCCACCCCCCCCCCAAACTCCCATCCACACACCACAATACCCACACCCATGACACCTTTCAACAAACACACCCAACAACACACACATACAACTCCACCAACTACTACAACTCCTAACCCTTAACCACCCTTCACCCCTAGCCCAACTCATACACTGCCCAGACCACATCCACCGTCCAACCTCACTCTGTCCAGCCCCACACACACACCATTTTCTATACAACCCCCACTATCTATGTACCCCTTACACAATATACTATACACCAAACATTATTCCATCACCGTCCACCACAATACACCATGCTATAACTACAACACCTATTACCTACAAACTCTCACCCTCAACACGGATTATGGCTAACCATTACAAACAATGATACATATCAAAACAATCATACACACACAAACACACACACACACACACACACACACACACACACACACACACACACACGCAACCTCACTAAAGATATCACACATTCACATCCTCTACACAAGACAACCCCCACCACTCACTATCACTACATACACCTACTTCCACTGCACCTCTACAATCACTTACCCATCCACAAGTCCCCTTCTATAACCACACAACCACCCGCACACCCTTCACATCCATCCCTCACCACAAGCACTCACAATCTACATCTCATTCACACACCCATACGTTAACACAACTCAACCTCACTTTTAACCACACACACAACAAAAATGCCCCTACCTCTAAAACACCCACACCTCCACCCAAACACAACACCCAAACACGCTACCCCCATACCTAACACACACCTTTCTACAATAGCCCACACCTCCACCACGCCTTTCTCACAAACACAACTTTCACATTTCCCTAACCCACTCACACACAAACACAACAAAAATATAACCCTCCACCAAAAAAACACACCACATGTAGCCTTCAACCCCACATGATCACTCACCCCTAGGGCACAATATATACACACACATGCCAACATCCACACCCCTCCCCACACCAGCACATCCACGCCCCACCACATCTTAGTCTCACCTAGCAACAACCCGCTACCCCTGCCAAACACCACTCCAGCATCCACACCACCTTCACCAACTAAGCCAATCCATCACATCCACAACCACACAATAATACATACACCAGTAACGGCTATCATCCACCCACATATCCCATGCTAAAACACACCCCTATTTCCCCATAAAACACACTCACCCCTCCCCCACACATGCACACCTCCAACAACTTTAACCAATGCAGGTTACTCACCCATCCTTCCCCCTACCCCACACCAACTATACTTTCCCCATCCACGTTCCTGACCACTCCCCACTACACACACAATTACACACCCACTCCAAACAATAGCCTTCACCCTACCTCCCACCAGTACCAAATCAACAACACTTTCCACACCCTCCACAATCCCTATCAGAACACATCACTCAACTAATCACATAACAACTATGTCCCTACCCCTAATCCGCCTATCTTTACCCAACTACCCCACCTATGCACCCCCTCTACCATACCAAACACCCCAATCTAAATTCCACCATACACAAAACATTGCACATACACCCACGGCCACACACAGACACACATATACTCCCTCAGTCACTCACTGTACCTACATTCACTCTCAAAAATTCTCATCCTCCCCACAGGACACCCACCACCACTGACACCACATACATAGACCATTTTACACTAGACCTCTACAATACCACTACCATCCACATATACCCTTCTCTAACCAGACACCACCTTAACACAACTCCACCTCACAAAACCACACCCCAACAATACTGCACCTGCCTCTCCAACAACAACAACAGCACCTCACAAGGCCACCCCTCAAACACAGTACCACCACATTGCCAACCACCTTTCACAAATACACCACACCTCCTGCAACACCTTTTCAACAACACTACTTTCTACATCTCCACACACCACTCACCCACAAACACCACCACTCCCCACTGCACACCCCACAATACCCTCCCCAACAATCACACACAACACATGTAAAACTCACCCAGCCATGACCACTCACCCCTAGGAAACAACATCTACACACACCAAAACACATCCAAACCCCTCCCCTCAACCCCATCTCCACACCCCACACCATTTTTCACTCCCCTAACACTACACCCCTACCCCTGCAACCCAGCAGTACACCAGCCACACCAACTTCACCCATCACATCAAGCAAACAACATCACATACAACCCATGCCCCTGCCTATAAACCACCAACCCATCCCCCACCTACCTCCACCTATCTACCACCTCTACCATACACTGCACCCTCTGTAAACCTAACTTCCACTAACCATTTCACAATCAACACACACCATTTCCCTTACCCAGGCCCATTTACAAAGGCTCATCTGTCAACCCTCCTACAATACACACCATGTTCACCACACTTTCTACACCACACCTGCAAACAACCAAACCAACCACAGACCACTTTGTCCACAAAACTTCCACCACACACAACATCTTATACACCATCCCACACCTAACACATTCATTCTCTTCTCCATAACCCAACTACTGCTTCAGTACACACCTGCACCACACTCTACCCAGCACCCATCAACGCTGGCACCTCACCAACCCTCATCGCAACGCACAATAAATACCCCCCACCAATCTACCCCATACCTAACACCCATGTAACACACATACACCAATCCCCTAACCCTCCACACACCTCTACACAGCCTTCCCCATCCACAAAGACCCTCCCCTACACACACCTCACCCCCAATACCCTCCCACATCCACCCATAGTGGCCATGTCACCCAACCACCCATGACACCTTACAACATCCTCAACCCTTCTCCTGGACCACACACCAACAATTTCTACCATTCCTATGTCTCCTGCTCCCTACACCATCCTGCACTGCTAAGCCCAAAAATACACACCCTACGACACCCATCCACAATCCTGCCTCATCATCCACCACCCACAACATCTTGACCACCCCATTTACACCTCACAAACAACACTCTCCCTTCTACATCCTCAACACTCCACATATAAACCCTATACCAATTATCACATACATCATGATCCCCTCACCATAACCCACAATAACCTACACACAACCAGACCTATCAACCCCCTCTGTCATACACTTCACCCCCTTTTTAACACACGTCTACAACACTAATTTATACTACACACACTGAGCATCCCTTACTCCTAACCTAATTCCATTCTACACACAACCAACCCTCACCCACTTCCACCATGTACAGCCAACATTAACAACATATCCTCCCCAACAACACTCCCATCCACAAGGTCATTCTCCCACCACTCCTCCCACACACACAACCCCTTCCGCAACCACCCCTCCCCTCTACCTAACACACACTACATCACACACTAACCCCATTAGTGACAACCCCCGCCCACTCACTGCACCCAAAACAATGGACTTTACCAACATACAGCACATTCCTTTCATAACTAACACAACAATGCACCCACCTCTGCATCCACCAGACCACCACAACTCACAAGTACATACACCTACCTAAGAAAACACATACCTACCAATCACCCCTTCTCCACATCCTTCACCATCTACCTAACACACTCCCCTACACACAATACCCACAACATAACCTCACCCATCCACCCACACACACTCTGTGGACCTCCACATATACCACTAACTGACACCCTCCTAAAACACCACAAGCCCAACACACCAACATTACACCAACACCACACTTTTCCACACACCTACATCACTCACCCCAAAACCACATAATATACCGTTACCCTTACCCACCCATACACTCCCCCACCACCCTTCAACCACAAACCACTACCATCTACGCTTCCTATTGCAAATAACTCCACCCCACCAACATTACCTTGATCCTCCAACCCTATCCCTCACCTACACCCCAAACTCACATCACGTACAACCTACATCCATCCTATACAACCACCTACGCTTCCCACACCAGCATACCCTATCCTAACAATTTAATATACACTCCACCCCTTCTGACCCCTCCTCAATACCAACCCTTGCTCCCACACAAAACATATCCTAACCCCTACCAACATCTCCTTCCACCCCCCTCCCCACCCAACACCACTCTCAACATGAAAACAAAGCATTTCCACCTTGCGCAGTATTAACACACAACCATACACATTCCATTTTTACTAACACCCATACACCACACACTACCTATAACAACATCCCTACACACTACAAGTCACTCCATCACTCACAAAACCAAACTAACGCCGACACACACCTCCACCTCACTGCTACCACCCCCTTTCTATTTTAAGATAATCATCTTTTCCATGAACCCCCATGCCAACTCAAACACCTTCCCAACACCCTACGCACCTCAGACGTCCATAGACCATTCTACCTAAACAGCATACCTTCCAGACAAACCCCACACAAACCACCCACCACTACCCCCTACACATTAACAGCAAATAACACATTCACATACCTCATACTCTCCCCTACTCACACCATGTACACTTCCACCAGCGATCACACCTCCAATACCCCTCACCTCCCCTTCAAACACAATAACCAAAACCATAGCCTCACCTAACCCCATCCACCCTCTTCCACCTAAACACTCACCCACCAGCCACAGCATCCGGTGAAAACCCACTCCACAGCTCCTTATGAAACCAGGAATTTTCAACACACGTTGACCCATTCCATAGTATATAGCTCACTGCTCCCTGTACACACTATGGCTACACTCCTTTCTAATCCCTGTCCACACCACAGCCTGTACACACCCCACTAATTATACTCACCACTCTATTTATTTATAAAGACCTCTAATAACTGTGGATAACATTATCTTGCCACCCACCTGTCCTCCACCTACCACACCTTTTCCTTCACCCCCAACACCAACCCCTTAACAACCACAACCACCACATACATAGCATGCCCCCCCTCCACCAGCCAGCTCTCAACCATCACAATTCCAGCACAAATAACCTTGACCCCTCACCACCAACCACCTACACCCTACTAATATGCACCCCCACTGCCAAACTCTGCTGACTCTGTGACCCCACCTCTCCACCACCCCTTCCTCTATCACACAAAACACCTCACTACCCCTTCCACCAAGTCACCCAAACCCTACCCCACACACATTTACAAACTACCTTCATAGCAGCTGCTCCCAAACACAAACCACATCCACCTTTTGCACACACCCATACACTGCGCACACCACCTTCAACACCATCCCTAACCACTACCACACACTACCTACTTGCAAACCAAACACCAACACCCACACACCCCTACACCACTCAACACCCACCCGCCTTCACAAACTAAACACACACAATGCACATATTAGATTCTACAGACTACCAACTCACTTTTTCAGACTAACCAACTCTGATAGTGTGGACAATTTCCACACACCCTACTCTACAACTTGTGAGCAGTTTGTGTATAACCACCTATAGTACCTTCAACATTCACCCATTGTATGTATTACCTACTCTCCTATGTCTCTACATTATGTGTATAACCCCTGCTGATACCATGCTCCATTGTGTCTGTATGTGACCATGCTACCTGTAACCATTCTGTTTGTAATCATACTGCTACCTGTGCCCGGGGACAATACAATTACAGTACAGCCTGGCTACCTTGTGTTTATACACTACTCCCTTACCTCTGATCTCACTGTGTATAACCATTTTTCATCACTATACACATTTTCTATTGCACTAACCCTATAACCTGCCGTCTTTCTACTTATAAGCCACACTGCTACCAATTACCACTGTGTATATGCTTCTATGCGCACGCACGACTCAGTGTCAATCTACACCATGCCTCCTTCTGGACACTGTATACTTAATTGCAATACCTGTGGACACTGTGTGTATAGCCACCTGTACTACCAACGAATTTTCTGTAAATACGCACCTCTACTACCTATGGGTATTCTGTTTCAATGCGGATGTGGTACCAGTACCCATTGACTCTTTCCCCTCCACAGCTATCTCTAACCACAGAACTTTATAAACTTTTCTAATGGTCTTCTCAACAACATAGTCCCTACTTCTTCTCACACTTCTAAACTATTTACCTTCTTCCCAACACTCTTTTCATTATATTACACTACCAATGCAGAAAAATAACATTACCACTTTGTACACCACTACGTGCCACATAACATGCCACCATTTCTACCACACAGCACAAAACAAAAAATAAATATTTTTCAGCACACACCCTTTCCACTTACTCCTACTACACTGCATTATGGGGGTAATTCCGAGTTGATCACTCGCTATCAGATTTTAGCAGCATTGCACACGCTAGCCCGCCACACTCTGAGAGTGTATCTTACCTTAGTAGAATTGCACACCAAATATTAGCAGAATTGCAAATAGAAATTTCTTACCAGTTTCTGAGTAGCTCGAGACTTACTCCTACACGGCCATCAGCTCAGCCCATTTCGTTCCTGGTTGACGTCACAAACACGCCCTGCGTTCGGTCACCCACTGCCCCGTTTCTCCAGACACTCCCGCGTTTTATCCTGGCACACCTGCCTTTTTCTGCACACTACCAGAAAACGGCCAGTTTCCGGCCAGAAACACCCACTTCCTGTCAATCACACTCCGATCACTTCAACTATGACAATTCTTCGTACGGACGTGAGTAAATCTAATAAGTTTTGTGCTAAAATACTTCATGCATGCGCACTGCCTACCATGCGCATGCGCATTTTCCTCTTCATCGCTCCATTGCAAAAATCGGCAAATAGCAAACCACTCGGAATGACCCCCTATATCCCTAATTGCCCATAAATGTAAACCTAAGCCACAATCATACGTCTACATACTTTACACACCTCAACATTTCTGTCCCACTGTTCCTCTACTTACACTCTTTACAACCCACTACCTATCCTTACCCATTACCCCATACTTTTCATTACTGCATCTACCATTTCCAACATACTCCAACTCTCCATATGTACCTTCGTAACCCTATGTTTTCCTTCCCTATCTAATAGCCTTCCTTTTCCACTACATTCTCTACTGCCCTCCCTCTCATTCATCCACAAATAACACTGTATCAGTCATCTCATTTTTACACTAACACCCACAAAACCATTCCATACACACAGTAATATAACACACACAATAACCTATAACCTCTCGACTGTAACACCTTAGAACACTACTTTCAACAATGCATCTTCCTAACATCACCTAAGCATCACAACTTTTCCAATCTTTACACTTCCTAACAGGTCAAGACTATGCTTGCAATAACAACCTGCATTTATATGACATCAGTATTATTCCCACTTCCAGTCTCCCCATAGAAACACTAACCTACTTCCATTATGTCCTCTTTCACAACCACATATATCTTTCTCCACTCCCTCACTTTCAGCTTCACTTGCTACTATCCATGTCACCCTCTGAAACCCACCTCACTGCCTTACAAGTTGTCTATGTCTGTTCTCTTGCAATTTTCATACCCCTGCCAATCACCATGCTACTCCAACAATCCTACATACCATGTCTCTGCACCTTCCTCAATTCTTCACACTGTACTAATATCTACTACCAATAAATTGTGAGTATCCCTCTATTGTCTACATTTCCCCTTCGACTCCCCATTACCAAGCAGTTCACACAAAAAAAACTACATCCAAAACACTCTCCTTTACACACATCTAAGCCTCTACAAATCTTTTTCACCACTAACATTTTTATGTACTCAACACTAGATTACTATGGATGTAGATGAGGATCCCGTATTACGAAAAAAACGCAAAAACAAAGAACGCCAGGCAAGACGTCTAGCTAAACAAAGCCAAGCCTCGCGCAGTGCCATTTTATCCAATAAAGCACTATCTCGCCAAAAAATACATAATCTTCAAACAGTGGAACAAGCAACAACACGTCGACAAACCAAAGCTGCATCTCAACGAGCCAGAGTACTAAGCCAGACATTGGAGACGACTACACTCCAAAGAGCTAGACGTGCAGACTCTCAACGCCTTCAACGTCACAAACAAACTTCAATACAGGCTCAGTCACTTCGACTAAAGATGCACTACATCACAAAAGAAGACTCCAAGACAAAACTTTAGAAACAGACACTTTACGCCGCAATGCACATGCACATGATCAGCAGCGTAGCCGCACTCGCCAAACTATACCCACAACTACACCAACACCTTTAACACATTCTGAACTCCATTTACACGCTCCGCAGTTAAACACTCCCATTATACATTATCAAAACATTACGTTACAACACCATCAGGATACCCCACACACTTGTGGACCTTTTAACGTCATGTGCCAGTTCTGTGGAGCTCACAATTTTCTAAGCGAACGCCCATCTGATGGGAAATTTACAAGCTGTTGCCAAAAAGGGAAAGTTAAGTTGCCAAAGCCAAAAGACATCAATGACGTTGATTTACAGTATCCACATTTTCTATGTCAATTACTGTCTGACACAGCTAACCCCAATCGCATTCATTTTCGTGACAACATACGCTCTTACAACAGTGCTGTTTACTTTGCTTCAATGGGAGCTACAATTGTTACTTTACCAGGAAAAGGCCCTTACGTTTTCAAAGTACACGGACAGACATATCATCGCACTTCACACCTACAGCCCATCAACAATCAAGCTCCACAATTTGCACAGCTATATGTTATAGACAGCACACAAGCTGCCAACTTTCGTGAAGAATATGCCGCTAATGATGACTGTCGACCAGAAATCATGGACCAAATTGATAGATTCTTTCGTAAACATAATCGCCTTGCACATAGCTACCAGCTCATTAGTAGTGATGAACGGGTTCGGTTTCCGAGAAACCGAACCCACCCGAGCTTTACCTTTTTTACACGGGTCCGAGCAGACTCGGATCCTCCCGCCTTGCTCGGCTAACCCGAGCGCGCCCGAACGTCATCATCCCGCTGTCGGATTCTCGCGAGATTCGGATTCTATATAAGCAGCCGCGCGTCGCCGCCATTTTCACACGTGCATTGAGATTGATAGGGAGAGGACGTGGCTGGCGTCCTCTCCGTTTATATACGAGACAGTTGATCTGATTGCTTTGCTTGTTTATTTTACTATTGTGGGGAGGATTGGGGAGCAGCTGTTAGGAGGAGTACAGCGCAGAGTTTTGCTGATAGTGACCACCAGTTTTTTATCCGTTCTCTTCTCTGCCTGAAAAAAACGCTCCATACCATATCTGTGCTCAGTGTAGTGTGCTGCATGATATATCTGTGCTGAGTGCTCACACTGCTTAATTGTGGGGACAGGGGAGCAGTTATAGCAGGAGTACAGTGCAGAGTTTTGCTGACAGTGACCACCAGTATACATTTGTCTGCCTGAAAAACACTCCTGTGGCTTTTTTTTTTTATACTAGTAGTTTAGCAGTTTGCTGACAGTGTCCACCAGGTCCATTATACTGTATATAGCAGTACGGTAGGCCACTGCTGTACCTACCTCTGTGTCGTCACTCGTCATCCATAAAGTATACTATCCATCCATCTACATTGTATACCTGTGGTGGCTTTTTTTTTTATACTAGTAGTTTTAGTTTAGCAGTCTGCTGACAGTGTTCACCAGGTCCATTATACTGTATATAGCAGTACGGTAGGCCACTGCTGTACCTACCTCTGTGTCGTCACTCATCATCCATAAAGTATACTATCCATCCATCTACATTGTATACCTGTGGTGGCTTTTTTTTTATACTAGTAGTTTAGCAGTCTGCTGACAGTGTCCACCAGGTCCATTATACTGTATATAGCAGTACGGTAGGCCACTGCTGTACCTACCTCTGTGTCGTCACTCATCATCCATTAAGTATACTATCCATCCATCTACATTGTATACCTGTGGTGGCTTTTTTTTTTATACTAGTAGTTTAGAAGTCTGCTGACAGCGTCCACCAGGTCCATTATACTGTATATAGCAGTATGGTAGGCCACTGCTGTACCTACCTCTGTGTCGTCACTCGTCATCCATTAAGTATACTATCCATCCATCTACATTGTATACCTGTGGTGGCTTTTTTTTATACTAGTAGTTTAGCAGTCTGCTGACAGTGTCCACCAGGTCCATTATACTGTATATAGCAGTACGGTAGGCCACTGCTGTACCTACCTCTGTGTCGTCACTTGTCATCCATAAAGTATACTATCCATCCATCTACATTGTATACCTGTGGTGGCTTTTTTTTTTATACCAGTAGTTTAGCAGTCTGCTGACAGTGTCCACCAGGTCCATTATACTGTATATAGCAGTACGGTAGGCCACTGCTGTACCTACCTCTGTGTCGTCACTCGTCATCCATAAAGTATACTATCCATCCATCTACATTGTATACCTGTGGTGGCTTTTTTTTATACTAGTAGTTTAGCAGTCTGCTGACAGTGTCCACCAGGTCCATTATACTGTATATAGCAGTACGGTAGGCCACTGCTGTACCTACCTCTGTGTCGTCACTCGTCATCCATAAAGTATACTATCCATCCATCTACATTGTATACCTGTGGTGGCTTTTTTTTTATACTAGTAGTTTAGCAGTCTGCTGACAGTGTCCACCAGGTCCATTATACTGTATATAGCAGTACGGTAGGCCACTGCTGTACCTACCTCTGTGTCGTCACTCGTCATCCATAAAGTATACTATCCATCCATCTACATTGTATACCTGTGGTGGCTTTTTTTTATACTAGTAGTTTAGCAGTCTGCTGACAGTGTCCACCAGGTCCATTATACTGTATATAGCAGTACGGTAGGCCACTGCTGCACCTACCTCTGTGTCGTCACTCGTCATCCATTAAGTATACTATCCATCCATCTACATTGTTTACCTGTGGTGGCTTTTTTTTTATACTAGTAGTTTAGCAGTCTGCTGACAGTGTCCACCAGGTCCATTATACTGTATATAGCAGTACGGTAGGCCACTGCTGTACCTACCTCTGTGTCGTCACTCGTCATCCATAAAGTATACTATCCATCCATCTACATTGTATACCTGTGGTGCCTTTTAGTTGTGCGCATTAAAATATGGAGTACAAAAATGTGGAGGTTAAAAAAATAGGGAAAGATCAAGATCCACTTCCACCTCGTGCTGAAGCTGCTGCCACTAGTCATGGCCGAGACGATGAAATGCCATCAACGTCGTCTCCCAAGGCCGATGCCCAATGTCATAGTACAGAGCATGTAAAATCCAAAACACAAAAGATCAGTAAAATGCCTCAAAAATCAAAATTAAAAGCGTCTGAGGAGAAGCGTAAACTTGCCAATATGCCATTTACGACACGGAGTGGCAAGGAACGGCTGAGGCCCTGGCCTATGTTCATGGCTAGTGGTTCAGCTTCACATGAGGATGGAAGCACTCATCCTCTCGCTAGAAAAAAGAAAAGACTTAAGCTGGCAAAAGCACAGCAAACAACTGTGCGTTCTTCTAAATCACAAATCCCCAAGGAGAGTCCAATTGTGTCGGTTGCGATGCCTGACCTTCCCAACACTGGACGGGAAGAGCTTGCGCCTTCCACCATTTGCACGCCCCCTGCAATTGCTGGAAGGAGCACCCGCAGTCCAGTTCCTGATAGTCAAATTGAAGATGTCAGTGTTGAAGTACACCAGGATGAGGATATGGGTGTTGCTGGCGCTGGGGAGGAAATTGACAAGGAGGATTCTTATAGTGAGGTGGTTTGTTTAAGTCAGGCACCCGGGGAGACACCTGTTGTCCGTGGGAGGAATATGGCCATTGACATGCCTGGTCAAAATACAAAAAAAAATCAGCTCTTCGGTGTGGAATTATTTCAACACAAATGCAGACAACAGGTGTCAAGCCGTGTGTTGCCTTTGTCAAGCTGTAATAAGTAGGGGTAAGGACGTTAACCACCTCGGAACATCCTCCCTTATACGTCACCTGCAGCGCATTCATCATAAGTCAGTGACAAGTTCAAAAACTTTGGGCGACAACGGAAGCAGTCCACTGACCAGTAAATCCCTTCCTCTTGTAACCAAGCTCCTGCAAACCACACCACCAACTCCCTCAGTGTCAATTTCCTCCTTACCCAAGAAAGCCAATAGTCCTGCAGGCCATGTCACTGGCAAGTCTGACGAGTCCTCTCCTGCCTGGGATTCCTCCGATGCATCCTTGAGTGTAAAGCCTACTGCTGCTGGCGCTGCTGTTGTTGCTGCTGGGAGTCAATCGTCATCCCAGAGGGGAAGTCGGAAGACCACTTGTACTACTTCCAGTAAGCAATTGACTGTACAACAGTCCTTTGCGAGGAAGATGAAATATCACAGCAGTCATCCTGCTGCAAAGCAGATAACTGAGGCCTTGGCAGCCTGGGCGGTGAGAAATGTGGTTCCGGTATCCATCGTTAATTCAGAGGCAACTAGAGACTTGATTGAGGTACTGTGTCCCCGGTACCAAATACCATCTAGGTTCCATTTCTCTAGGCAGGCGATACCGAAAATGTACACAGACCTCAGAAAAAGACTCACCAGTGTCCTAAAAAATGCAGTTGTACCCAATGTCCACTTAATCACGGACATGTGGACAAGTGGAGCAGGGCAGACTCAGGACTACATGACTGTGACAGCCCACTGGGTAGATGTATTGCCTCCCGCTGCAAGAACAGCAGCGGCGGCACCAGTAGCAGCATCTCGCAAACGCCAACTCGTTCCTAGGCAGGCTACGCTTTGTATCACCGCTTTCCAGAATACGCACACAGCTGAAAACCTCTTACGGCAACTGAGGAAGATCATCGCAGAATGGCTTACCCCAATTGGACTCTCCTGGGGATTTGTGACATCGGACAACGCCAGCAATTTTGTGCGTGCATTACATCTGGGCAAATTCCAGCACGTCCCATGTTTTGCACATACCTTAAATTTGGTGGTGCAGAATTATTTAAAAAAACAACAGGGGCATGCAAGAGATGCTGTCGGTGGCCCGAAGAATTGCGGGCCACTTTCGGCGTTCAGGCACCGTGTACAGAAGACTGGAGCACCACCAAAAATACCTGAACCTGCCCTGCCATCATCTGAAGCAAGAGGTGGTAACGAGGTGGAATTCAACCCTCTATATGCTTCAGAGGATGGAGGAGCAGCAAAAGGCCATTCAAGCCTATACATCTGGCCACGATATAGGCAAAGGAGGTGGAATGCACCTGTCTCAAGCGCAGTGGAGAATGATTTCAACGTTGTGCAAGGTTCTGCAACCCTTTGAACTTGCCACACGTGAAGTCAGTTCAAACACTGCCAGCCTTAGTCAGGTCATTACCCTCATCAGGCTTTTGCAGAAGCAGCTGGAGAGATTGAATGAGGAGCTAAAACAGAGCGATTCCGCTAGGCATGTGGGACTTGTGGATGGAGCCCTTCATTCGCTTAACCAGGATTCACGGGTGGTCAATCTGTTGAAATCAGAGCACTACATTTTGGCCACCGTGCTCGATCCTAGATTTAAAACCTACGTTGTATCTCTCTTTCCGGCAGACACAAGTCTGCAGGGGTTCAAAGACCTGCTGGTGAGAAAATTGTCAAGTCAAGCGGAACGTGACCCGTCAACAGCTCCTCCTTCACATTCTCCCGCAACTGGGGCTGCGAGGAAAAGGCTCAGAATTCCGAGCCCACCCGCTGTCGGTGATGCAGGGCAGTCTGGAGCAAGTGCTGACATCTGGTCCGGACTGAAGGACCTGCCAACGATTACTGACATGTCGTCTACTGTCACTGCATATGATTCTCTCACCATTGAAAGAATGGTGGAGGATTATATGCAGTGACCGCATCCAAGTAGGCACGTCAGACAGTCCGTACGTATACTGGCAGGAAAAAGAGGCAATTTGGAGGCCCTTGCACAAACTGACTTTATTCTACCTAAGTTGCCCTCCCTCCAGTGTGTACTCCGAAAGAGTGTTTAGTGCAGCCGCTCACCTTGTCAGCAATCGGCGTACGAGGTTACTTCCAGAAAATGTGGAGAAGATGATGTTCATTAAAATGAATTATAATCAATTCCTCCGTGGAGACATTCACCAGCAGCAATTGCCTCCAGAAAGTACACGGGGACCTGAGATGGTGGATTCCAGTGGGGACGAATTAATAATCTGTGAGGAGGGGGATGTACACAGTGAAAGGGGTGATGAATCAGACGATGATGATGAGGTGGACATCTTGCCTCTGTAGAGCCAGTTTGTGCAAGGAGAGATTGATTGCTTCTTTTTTGGTAGGGGCCCAAACCAACCAGTCATTTCAGTCACAGTCGTGTGGCAGACCCTGTCGCTGAAATGATGGGTTCGTTAAAGTGTGCATGTCCTGTTTATACAACATAAGGGTGGGTGGGAGGGCCCAAGGACAATTCCATCTTGCACCTCTTTTTTCTTTCATTTTTCTTTGCATCGTGTGCTGTTTGGGGACTATTTTTTTGAAGGGCCATCCTGTCTGACACTGCAGTGCCACTCCTAGATGGGCCAGGTGTTTGTGTCGGCCACTAGGGTCGCTTAGCTTAGTCACACAGCTACCTCATTGCGCCTCTTTTTTTCTTTGCATCATGTGCTGTTTGGGGACTATTTTTTTGAAGGGCCATCCTGTCTGACACTGCAGTGCCACTCCTAGATGGGCCAGGTGTTTGTGTCGGCCACTAGGGTCGCTTAGCTTAGTCACACAGCTACCTCATTGCGCCTCTTTTTTTCTTTGCATCATGTGCTGTTTGGGGACTATTTTTTTCAAGTGCCATCCTGTCTGACACTGCAGTGCCACTCCTAGATGGGCCAGGTGTTTGTGTCGGCCACTAGGGTCGCTTAGCTTAGTCACACAGCTACCTCATTGCGCCTCTTTTTTTCTTTGCATCATGTGCTGTTTGGGGACTATTTTTTTGAAGGGCCATCCTGTCTGACACTGCAGTGCCACTCCTAGATGGGCCAGGTGTTTGTGTCGGCCACTTGGGTCGCTGAGCTTAGTCACACAGCTACCTCATTGCGCCTCTTTTTTTCTTTGCATCATGTGCTGTTTGGGGACTATTTTTTTCAAGTGCCATCCTGTCTGACACTGCAGTGCCACTCCTAGATGTGGGCCAGGTGTTTGTGTCGGCCACTAGGGTCGCTTAGCTTAGTCACACAGCTACCTCATTGCGCCTCTTTTTTTCTTTGCATCATGTGCTGTTTGGGGACTATTTTTTTCAAGTGCCATCCTGTCTGACACTGCAGTGCCACTCCTAGATGGGCCAGGTGTTTGTGTTGGCCACTAGGGTCGCTTAGCTTAGTCACACAGCTACCTCATTGCGCCTCTTTTTTTCTTTGCATCATGTGCTGTTTGGGGACTATTTTTTTCAAGTGCCATCCTGTCTGACACTGCAGTGCCACTCCTAGATGGGCCAGGTGTTTGTGTCGGCCACTTGTGTCGCTTAGCTTAGCCATCCAGCGACCTCGGTGCAAATTTTAGGACTAAAATAATATTGTGAGGTGTGAGGTGTTCAGAATAGACTGAAAATGAGTGGAAATTATGGTTATTGAGGTCAATAATACTATGGGATCAAAATGACCCCCAAATTCTATGATTTAAGCTGTTTTTTAGTGTTTTTTGAAAAAAAACACCCGAATCCAAAACACACCCGAATCCGACAAAAAATTTCCGGTGAGGTTTTGCCAAAACGCGTCCGAACCCAAAACATGGCCGCGGAACCGAACCCAAAACCAAAACCCAAAACCCAAAAAATTTCCGGTGCACATCACTACTCATTAGTAACATTCATAAACACCACCTGCTACTTGCAGCTCAAACAGGAGAACAAGTTCCAGTCGTTAGTATGGCCCTCAGACGTGATCGCCACTCTGATTACAGACAATACAACACTCCCACATCCAACGAAGTTGCCATGATCTTTGTCAACGAAGATGGGGAGCCACCTTTCCAAAGAGACATAAGAATATATCCTATGAATCCTGAAGATCCAAACCAGCCATTCATAAACCTTAACATTCTAAGCCCAAACATGGATCCTATGACATATGCACTTTTTTTCCCTTATGGGGAACCTGGATGGCAACCGAATTGGCAATGTCATTACAGTGGAACACAACTCAATCAGGTTCGCAACTATGTTAGCATGTTGCAATACAAAGCCGCTTTAACAGCTATTCGAGATGAATTCAGCCCCATAATGTCAGCAGGCAAATTAACACAACAGTGGTTAGTCGATTCCTATCTTCAGGTTGAGGCAAATCGATTAAACTACATTCGCCACAATCAAAAATGATTACGTGCAGAACAGTATCAAGGACTAGCTGACCACCTTGCAAACATCGCAGACTATAATAACATACCACCTGGTGTTCCCATTATTCTACCATCAAGCTTTGAGGGATCCCCAAGACATATGCGTGAACGTTGCTGTGACGCTATGTCTATTTTCTCTAAATGGGGAGCACCAGATGTTTTCATAACTTTCACTGCTAATCCAACATGGACGGAAATAATAGACAACTTAAAACCAGGCGAACAAACTTCTGATAGACCTGACTTAGTTGCACGCATCTTCAAAATCAAACTTGATGCACTTATGGATGACCTCACCAAGCATTGCCTTTTTGGACAAACAAAATCCTTTGTCTATACTACAGAGTTTCAGAAAAGAGGCCTTCCACACGCTCACATACTGCTTGCACTAAGAGCTGAAGATAAATTTACCACTGCAGGAGAAAGAATTGATAAATTTGTTTCGGCAGAAATACCACATGTGCAAACTTCAATTTTAAGACAAATCATTACCTGCTGTATGCTACATGGTCCATGCGGCACATCTAATCCAAGAGCACCCTGCATGAAAGATGGCAAATGTACAAAGCAATTTCCAAAAGATTTCAATGAAAACACCATCATACACCGTCATACATATCCTGTGTACCAACGTCGATCTCAACAAACTGTTGAAGTTCGAGGCGTACTTATGTCCAACCAAAATGTTGTACCATACAATCCATACTTAGCCCTAAAGTACAATGCACACATAAATGTGGAAGTTTGCACATCTCTTTACGCTATTAAGTACATCTACAAGTATATTTTTAAGGGTTTTGATTGTGCTAATGTGGTCATAAATCCAAATGGTCAGCCAGAGCAGCAGTACAATGAAATACAACATTTTATTGACTGTCGCTATGTAAGCCCTCCAGAAGCTATTTGGCGATTACGAGAATATGTCATGCACAACTATCACACACTGTAATAAGATTTCCAGTACATCTACCTCACCAGCAAACAATCATCTTTGAACACGGACACGAGGAAGAAGCACTCCATGCAGCCCAAATTGGCAAAACTAAACTTGAATCCTGGTTTGACCTCAATGCACATGACCCCCATGGACAACAATGGCTGTACACTGACATTCCACATTACTACGTTTATACACATGGACTTTGGCAAAAAAGAAAACGAGGAGGCGATAAAATCGTGGCAAGAATGTATACCGTCAGTCTCAAAAATGAAGAACGCTTCTACCTACGCATGTTACTTCTGCATGTTCCCGGTGCAATCAGTTTTCATTCATTGCGCACAGTCAATAAAGTCGACTATGAAACCTTTAAAGCCGCTGCTTTTGCTCGGGGACTACTTGCATCCGATGACGAATGGCATCACTGCTTAACAGATGGAGCCACCTACCTTATGCCTAAACAGTTAAGGGAAATGTTCTCATACATCTGCTGCTTTTGTCAGCCAACGCAACCACTACAATTGTGGAAAGATCACCTACTGGATCTTACTCTTGACTTTATGCAACACAATTCTGCAAACATTGCACAAAACAAAGCATTACACCAAATTAACACTATTCTAAAACAACATGGATTTTCATGTACAGTGCTTGGTTTGCCTATTTCACAGGGCCAGCCACCACCTGAAGACCTCTATAATCTCACTGAAGAGTCACAGGAAGCTCAGAAACGCCTTGCAATGCTCAACCCCCAACAGTTACATGCTTTCAACACAATTATCATGGCAGTGGATAACAGCCATTTTACCAACCACCAATTTTATCTGGATGGGCCTGGGGGGATCCGGAAAAACCTTCCTCTACACCACACTCATAGCATACATACGAGGAAAGGGGAACACAGTACTGCCATTTGCAACCACTGGAATTGCCGCTACCTTACTCAAAGGAGGACGCACTGTTCACAGCGGATTCAAACTTCCTGTACCACTGCTTGATACCTCCGTTTCTTCCCTGCGCCTAACTTCACCGGAAGCACAAATCTTACGTTAAGCAACCCTCATCATTATTGTTGAAATTACTATGCTCCCAAAACATGGACTACGCTGTATTGACGCACTCCTACGTGACATCATGAACATAAACACACCATTTGGCAACAAAGTTATCGTCTTGGGGGGGGGATTTCCGACAAACACTTCCAGTTGTTCCACGAGGCACCCAAACGGATATTCTTGAATGCTGCATTAAAGCAAGCCACTTGTGGAAAAATTTTGCTCAACTCACTCTTACAACCAACATGCGCACAGAGGGAGACGAGGAACACAATATATGGCTTCTACACGTTGGAATGGGAACCCTCCCACCAAACCCCAATTTCAACGACAGTACCACCATTCAAGTCCCACAACATATGGTCACCCAGGATGATCTTATAGAAACTATTTTTCATAATCTACACGACATGTCGGAGGATGACCTTGCAAAACGAGTCATTCTTGCACCCACAAATGCACACACACTCAACATGAACCGAAAAATCATTGATTTAATGACTGGCAATGCCACCATTTATTACAGCGCAGACTCTGTGGACACAGAAGATCCAAACGACACTTTGACCTTCCCCCTTGAATTTCTACACAACCAAACACCCTCAGGAATGCCTCCACATGTCCTGCTATTAAAAAAAGGAGTCATTATAATGCTTTTATGCAACCTTAACCCACAAAAGGGATTGTGTAACGGCACACGATTAATCGTGGAACACCTGGCATACCACTTCATACAGTGCAGAATTCTTTCCCAGTGCAACCACGGGGACGTTGTCTTTATTCCACGCATTGATTTAGCTCCAAATGATACTACATTACCATTTATCCTACGCCATAGACAGTTTCCTATCATTCCAGCATACGCTATAACCATCAACAAATCACAAGGACAAACTTTTGATCACGTTGGAATTTTTCTTCAAACATCCGTCTTCTCACATGGCCAACTGTACGTTGCATTATCACGCTCTCGCAATGCACATCACGTCAAAGTACACATTACACCTACAGAACAACAAGGACAACTCCTTGGTGGAGACCAACAATTTACTAAAAATTTCGTTTTCAAACAAATTTTTCACATTTAAAACATATCTTCAAATACTTTACTTACCCAACCATGTTCACTATACATGTCATTTCTTTCCACATTCTGTACTCCCTCCCCTGCAGACACTGTTCACCCACTCACAAGACCACGTTCACCCACTCACAAGACCCTGAACCCCATTCACCATGACATTCCCTTTTGTCATACTACATCTATCCACGACCAAACCTCCTATTCCACCAATACAAACTATGGGGGTCATTCCGAGTTGTTCGCTCGTTATTTTTTTGTCGCAACGGAGCGAATAGTCACTAATGCGCATGCGCAATGTCCGCAGTGCGACTGCGCCAAGTAAATTTGCTATGCAGTTAGGAATTTTACTCACGGCATTACGAGGTTTTTTCTTCGTTCTGGTGATCGTAATGTGATTGACAGGAAGTGGGTGTTTCTGGGCGGAAACAGGCCGTTTTATGGGAGTGTGCGAAAAAACGCTACCGTTTCCGGAAAAAACGCGGGAGTGGCTGGAGAAACGGGGGAGTGTCTGGGCGAACGCTGGGTGTGTTTGTGACGTCAAACCAGGAACGACAAGCACTGAACTGATCGCAGATGCCGAGTAAGTGTGGAGCTACTCAGAAACTGCTAAGTGTCTATTCGCAATTCTGCTAATCTTTCGTTCGCAATTTTAATATGCTAAGATTCACTCCCAGTGGGCGGCGGCTTAGCGTGTGCAAAGCTGCTAAAAGCAGCTTGCGAGCGAACAACTCGGAATGACCCCCTATACTACTACTATTCTACACCTTGACTTTTCTGGAGAGATTACGGGGGCGTAGCCCCTTACGACGGTGTGAAGAGCGCCCGTAGGGCACGATGAATCACCTAGTTTTAAATATGACTGCTAATTTGCAGAAATACAAAACTGTCTCCCTATTACATTTGGACAATTGCAATAAATTAACTCAAAATTTTCAGGTTTTCTGCAAAATAAATGCTGCTCAGTTTGGTTCCATTTATAGTTTATATAACACAGAGTGCATGGACACCTGGACTGTTTATATGCCATGTGGCATCTTATGGAGCTGATTCTGAGCCGCGCGCTGCTACGATCACTGTACCGTCTTTTGCCGTAGCTGCGTCTACAACTATTTGCTACTGCTAGAATCAGCCCTTTCCCTGGTGTACCAGCATGTATCTGAATGTGCAAGGCCCACTTACAGCGCCTTTTGATGTTGTAATACTGCTCGGTGTGTATTTAGATGCCATCATTGGTCGTACCATTGGTTCCATTGATACATGAACCAGCCCTATGATAGGTGCAGATTTTCCATCTGATATGGCCTCCAATGTGAGAAATTAAGAGTCTGTGTACGCCACCACTTCATTGGCAAGCCTGCAAGACTCCCAGAAAAAGCATTGGTGCCCTCCCCCTATTTTAAATAGGGATAGTGTGTATTCCAAAAAGGGGTGTTGTCTCATGAGGAAGGGGCATGGCCACAAAATGGTACCCCCAATTCACCTTATGCCACACAGTAGTGCCTCTTATTCACATTACACCACACAGTAATGTCCCTTATGTTACGTCACACAGTAGTAGAATCCCTTACACGTTACACCCCACAGTAGTAGTGTCCCTTCCACATTAAGCCACAGTAGTAATGCTCCTTGTCTGGTACCACACACAGTAGTAGTGCCCCTTGCACATTATGCCACACAATAGTAGTGCACCTTGCCAGTGGTGTCAAGAGAGGGGAGGAGGGGGTACAGATTCCCTGTGCTGAGGCATGCCAGGGGGCCCTGGCAAGAGCACACCAACAGCCATTTTGTTGGTGGGATAATTTTTTTTTCTTTATTATAAATCAGTGGGCGGGCGTGTGAGAGGTGGGTTGGACTGCCAGGAGAGGGGATGTATGTGTGTGTCACCAGGCTGTTTTCTCCCTTGTCGTGGACGTCCTTCACAGCCACTTCCAGCCATCGCACCGCTGCTAAGATCTCGCGAGGTGATATCATCATCTTGCGAGTCTATCTCTGCAGCCGGCTCTGGATGGCGTCTTCAGAATCAGCAAGCTCTGGGAGGTGGGCAGGGACTGGGAGGGGCAGGCATGTAGCTGGCTGGGCGTGGCCCATGGGTTTAAGAAGTAGCTCAGCTCAGCTGTAAGAATCGGAAGCAGGGAGCTAGTTTGTTAGTCTGCGACACTGTGAGCTGAGAACTGTGAGTGACAGACACGGCACTGTGGCTTATAAATTCTATATAAATATTCTATAATACATGCATCCACACATTACCACTAGTGTTAGTATTATATATATATATATATATATATATATTATATAGATCTATATTATATATATATATATATATACCTAGAAGTCCACAAAAGGCGGCACTCAGGAGACTGCAGAATGAGTGAAGAAAGCGGTGCTATTTTTTATCAACGTTTCGGGGCACGGCGGCCCTGTCTTCATGACACACACAAGTGAAAGGTGATAAGACTCAACAATATATACCTGTAACAGCGCGCCGCCAGCCGTCCCCGTTATGCCGCCACTCGGTTTCCAAAACCTGCATTTCCAGTCCAGCTTCCAGTTACCTGACCGGACGCATCGTCATCAGGAGCCGTCCAATGGGGCGCCGGAACTGTCACCAAGGAAACCGATGTAAACGATTACAGTGACAGTGTAAACAACTAAAGTGAACACAAGTATAATACACAAAGGACATACTATACACAAATGTGCTAAAATATCAACACAAGTGAAATAATTGATAAGATACACCTTCGAATGTCAAAGAACAATCAAGGTATGGTGCAATAGAAAACATTTTAGGGTGCATATATTGTTAAAATCTGACATAAGCATCCGAGGTTAATAATGCAGACAATGATAATAATAAGTAGCGCCGCTTCTTCACTCATTCTGCAGTCTCCTGAGCTCCGCCTTTTGTGGACTTCTATGTATGTACAGGCAGCTCAGGCCTGTCAGGAAGGCACCGGAGCACATATTTGTGATGCAAGTTGCTTAGGAGTGCCGGACCCGTACTGTGCTTATATATTTACCTATATATATAGAAATATACATACCGTGGCCACACCCACACTGGGGGGGGGGTTCTGGGAAGTTGTTGTACCGGGGCTCAGGATTTCTCTTGGCAGCCCTGCACCTTGCACATTTTGCCCATACAGTAGTAGTGCCCCTTACGTCTCTCTCTATAGACGGGAGCTGGAGGAGGCCACCGCGCAGGTCAGTGAGTGAGCGCACATCCTCAGTAAAGGAGCCAGGCACAGTGCTACTATTATACATAGCAGTAGGTGCCTGGCAAACAGAAATTTTGGCAGCAGCTGGTTCTGCCCCCAGGGCGCCCTGCAGTAAACTTTATATGCTGATCACTTCCATAACACCTGTACAGTATGTTTAGTAGATACTCTCATATTGATGATGTTTTCTGCATTTCTCCCCAAAAATACATTCACTGGCCTGCCTATTTCTTTGCCTTATGCCTCTGTAAAACTATATGCTTTGGCAGATATCTTGGCACTCGTACGTAAAATAAAGAGAATGACACATCCATAGAGGGTACTGCGCTGTATCTTGGATATTTTGTACTTTTTAAATAACACCCAATGTATCTCCCTATCCGGAAATCCAGTTGGCAGCAAACAAAAAGTGGCTGAATATGAACTGCCCCCAGCTTCTTGGAAATCTCACTAATTGCGAATAATTATCTCTTCTGTACTGATGCCTGCATCAATGCTAATATAAGGAAACTGTGACATCATTCTCAATGTTAAAAATGGATAAACATTAATAAATTCTATAGTTATACTTGCGAGATGCAGTTTGAGGGAGGCCTGCAAATGATCATTTGCAGTGCACCCCATGTATAAAACAAATTCAGAAACTATAACATGAAAAACTGGACTTGTAGGTAAATTCCTCATATATCTTGAAATGGGACCCTGTGAAGTTGAGAAACAGTAACTAAAACCACTTTATTCAAGTTTCTCTCTCTAAAGCCAAGCATGGTTCTCCTTTTCTTTAGATTACGTTTACACAAATTTCAGTTCCTGGAGGAGGCCCACTTTAGGAGTTCCTGGAAAAGGCTCTCTGTCTGCTTCATATGCATTAATATAAATCATCAGTCTTGTCTGTAAAAGAAAACAAAATGATAATTTTGGCCTGCTCTTGACTCATTAAGGATCCTCAGTGTGCAAAGTCCTAAACAATACTCAGGGCCAGCAATAGAAATGACAATAATGTTTTTGTGGCCCCATCCCTTCCTAGAAGATACAGGCTGGTCGGCTTGTGCTCCCAGTGTCTTCAGCACCATCCCTATGTGTCTCTCTAATCTCTATCCTCTATATGATCCCACTATCTCTCCATTTCCAGCCTATTCCCGCTCTCTGCAGAAGCCCTTCATGCATGCTTTCCCCTCCACTGTGTCTCTCTGGCACCAGCATCCCCTGAATCCACTCAGTCACAGTGCCTCTCTGGTTGTCTGCGCCAACATGCCCTTCCCTCCCTTTTTCTCTCCCGCTCACATCCTGAGCCTCCCACCAAGTATCTCTCTGGCTCCAGCATAACCCACATCATGCAGAGCCAAGTTGTGGGGCCACAGGCAGCGTCTGAAGTTGGACTTGGAGTGGTGGTGACTGGAGAGGACAGAGTCCTTTTGGGGAATGGGGGTGTGGACTGATAGATTGACAGTCACTTGGTTGAAATTCAATAGGTCGGCACCAGATGGTCCAAAATAGAATAGGTCGAAAATGGGGGTGAAAATGTCAACAGGGGCATTCGATCGACAGACAATTGGTCGACTGTGAGGTCAACAAGGTTAAATGTTTAACTGGTTTAAAAGATCAACATATAATGGTTGACACATTAAAACCTAACCCTAACCCACAAAATCATGAAAAATAATGTCAACCTTTTTTGTGTCAACCATTAAATGCTGAGCTTTTAAACCTGTTGACCTTTAACCCTGCCAGCTTAAGTTGCTGTCAACCTGTCGACCTAATGTCCTTGTCAACCTTTTGGACCTAGACTTTCTTCGGGTTGTACCCACTTTGTGAAATGCCCTACCACACACAATAAGACTCTCCCCTAGGGGTCTATTCATGAAGCAGTAAAAAGTGTGGAGAACTGATTCAGTTGCTCTGTATAATTTAATAGTATGCAAATGATAAATGTTACTTCAATGCCGATTGGTTGCCATGGACAACTTCTCCACTGACTCACTTCTCCACACTTTTCACTGCTTCATGAATAGGACCCCTACGGCTAGATGCGTCATCGCTTGGAAAGTGATAAAAGGGAGAGTGAAAAAGCACCAGCCAATCAGGTCCTAACTGCCATGTTACAGGCTGTGTTTGAAAAATGGCAGTTAAGAGCTGATTGGCTGGTGCTTTTTCACTCTCCATTTTATCACTTTCCAAGCGATGACGCATCTAGCCTCTAATCTTCAAGCATTCCCTGAAAACTCACCTCTTCAGGCAAGCTTATCAAATTCCGGAACCGCCACATAACTTTCATAAACTTTCCTATCCAATTGCATCCCCTCTATACAGTCCATGCATGTCCTTACATCATTTCTCTTTCTTCACTTTCCCATCCTCTTGATCCCGTTCATCATTGCTGGGTGACCATATCATATAGGGCCTAAATTAATTCAGACCTGATCGTAGATATGCTAGCCCAGCACAGGGCTAGTCCACCTCGCATGTCAGTTCCTGCCCCATCGCACAAGTACAAAAGTATCGCACAGCGGCGATGCTTTTGTACTTGAAGAGTAGCTCCCTACCAGCGCAGCTCTTGCGCGCTGGCAGAGAGCTACTCGTCGCTGTGAGGGTCGCAGTGGCTGCGTGTGACGTCACGCAGCCGCCACAGCCCGCCCCCCCCCCAACGTTGCCCAGACCGCACCCCCTAAACGGCGGCCAAACGCCGCCGGCCTGCCCCCTCCCGCCCAGCGGCCGCCTCTACCTGTCACTCAGGCAGAGGCATTCGCAGGGCTAAGACAGCCGTCGTCTGTCTGTCTGGCATGCGCCGGCGCTCTGCAGCGCTGGCACATGCGCAGTTCAGACCTGAACACTGCTGTGCGAAAACGCACAGCACTGATCAGGTCTGAATTAGGCCCATAGTCCACCAAGTACCTTTGCAATCTGGTGGACAACTATGCAGTAGATAGCACCTGCCCTTTTGTATCAATGCCTATTTCCCTATATATTGTAAGCTTGCGAGCAGGGCCTTCCTACCTCTTTGACTGTCTGTTATTACCCAGTTTTGTTTTATCATTGTTGTTCCAATTGTAAAGCGCAACAGAATTTGTTGTGCTATATAAGAAACTGGTAATAAATAAATAAATAAATAACTGTAAACGCTGGTTTACATACAGGACTAAAAGCAACACTTTAAACAGACATTTCATACACTTTAAATGAAGCCTCTGTGGCCGCTATACTTAATCCACAACCTACGTACTTATTACACCATTTGCGTACAGAGTCCCGTACCGTGTACGGACTTTGCGTACAAACGCCGCGCTGACTGTACAAAGTACACGCAGTGCGTACACACCCAAAGATACACCGTGAACCCTTAACAGCTATGCATGCGATAGTAAAACACTTTAAACCTTAGCAGGGAAAGGAAAACACGACACCAGATTGTATTTAAACTGCTGGGTTCCGACACCACAACATATTATTACTGAAAGGGGGTTACAATAACAAAGCAATACAATACAAGAGAATAATGGCTACAGTCAATGGTACATACTTGTTTGGATTTCGCCGCGCTACCCAGTCTGGTCCTCGGTCATCTAGATAGATAACTTTGAGAGTCTTGTGTGACCAGGCCTGCAGCTGGCTCCTTTTATACAATCTTCCAAAACTTAACACAATGGATACTGTAATCTCTTTGTCCATTGGACACAGGGATTGTCATTTACAGTACAGGAGAGGTCATAGGTTGGTTTGAATAGGTGGGCGATGTCTGTTCAAGATGCACTTGTGGGTGGTCTCCTCTGGGTTCCCGCAGCATACCTAATGTACAATAAATACAGTTTATATCTATATTCTGCTCCTGCACATAACTATTCGCAGGAACGTGCAATCTTCTGCAAACCAACACCGGAATATTACCCTTAAAATACCCTACAGCTGGATACCAAACACCACCTTATAACCTTGTTCTGTCCCCTCCTATCCTGTAAAGGTGAATCCCTTTGTTCTGATACCATTTAAACTGTTGTAACTTGCTGGTGTGATGCGAGGAGACTATGTGTACATTGTGCACTATTTGGATTAAATATGTAATGTGTTTTGATAGCTTTTCCATGCGTCCACAAACCCTACCGTAAATACTCATACCGGAATATTACCCTTAAAATACCCTACAGCTGGATACCAAACACCACCTTATAACCTTGTTCTGTCCCCTCCTATCCTGTAAAGGTGAATCCCTTTGTTCTGATACCATTTAAACTGTTGTAACTTGCTGGTGTGATGCGAGGAGACTATGTGTACATTGTGCACTATTTGGATTAAATATGTAATGTGTTTTGATAACTTTTCCATGCGTCCACAAAACCTACCGTAAATACTCATACCACGCGCTAATGCGCAGGACCGCGGGAGCGACCATACGCAAATTGTGAATATGCGCACACACAGCAGAAGAAGTACACGCACGGAGGCCTTCTGTGTGTAGTTTGTACGTGATGTGTGTACTGCAATATTTTTCGACTTTGACTTAACCTTTTACCCAGTTAACCATCTGGTGTCGCCCTATTAACTGTCGGCCATGTTAGTTAATATACCATTAATGTATAATTTTTATGTATTGTAAAAGACAACTACATTTTGTAAACGGGAGAAGAACCAGATAATGAGGAAGCACTGATGGTCTTGATATTATCTAATAATACATACATTTATTAATTGCACAGCTGGACTGTCAGGGAGAGGTATGGTATATGTTGACACCAGTGACGTGCAGTGGGGTGAGGCAGAACCTTTCCTGTCATACTAACGTTTGTGCCAGAGTTTTGGCTGTATAAAGACTATGAAAAATACAAAGAATATGTTTGAAATATGTTATTTGCATTATTCTAATCATTTTTATAGCCAAAACTCTGGGTAAAAAGTCTATGGTAGGTGAGGCAGTGCCTCACCTGGCTAACTTTTCCGCACATCTCTGATTAAAAGTAACCACATTTCCAGGAGTTCATACTGCTGCACCTGTGTATAATGCACCGATGTACCCTTTGACTCATATATTGCTTGTAAATCTGGTTCTGGTGCTAGCCAGTGGCTCGTGAGCCATTTAGCTCACCGCACGTCCCTGGTTGACACGAGATTGACGACATGGTCATTATGACAATGTGGACCGTGTCGACATTCATAATTTAGACTATGATGAAATGTCAACATATTGGGACGGATGTAATGCCGCCAAAGTTCAACAGCCGTACAGGATGCTGGCCGAACTCAGACGTTTTTTAAAAGGGGTAATCACATGCATGGTTTTGCCTTGTAAGTGATTGCCCCTTTAAAAAAACATCCAATTTCAGCCACAATCCAGCATGACTGCCGAACTCTGACTGCATTACACCTGGCCCCTTGTCTCTGATGGGACCAGAGGGGACTTACCTGCTCCTGACGGCGGCAGTGGTGACCTGCATATTTGGAACTGTACCAGGGGCGTACGTTCATCCCAGTTGCCCGGATGCAAGTTTGAGTTTGTTGCCCCCTTACCTTAAAAGAAGGGAAGACAAATATGGTGTGTGCGAATGTGTGTATAGAAAGTAACACACACAACTTACAGGGGCCGGAGCCTACAGTGAACTGGCAGGGCTCCAGTTATGCTGTGTGACAATGGCTGGTGGGTCAGGGTCAGACTTACAAGATTCAGCCGTCTGCAGCATGCAGAATCAGCATTCACCATTGGGTCCCATCTCACAGTCCAGCAGTAGCGGCGAGTGCACCATAATTTGCTGCAGTGCAGGCTGAGCGGTACCAGCAGGGCCGGCTCGAGGCATGTTCGACTCGAGCGGCCGCGCAGGGCGCCTCCCTTAAAGGGCGCCGCGCGCTGGCGCCACCATGTCGGAGCCTGGAGCCAGCCCTGATCTCCCCTGCTGTCCTCCCGCTGTGTGTGCCACCGCTGTGTGCGCTATGCGGCGCCGGCGTCTGATGTCAGACACCGGCGCCGCACAGCGCGCACAGACAGCACAGACAGCGGCCGCAGCGGCGCGCACAGCAGCACTCCCCCTCCCTCGGCACAGCAGGTACTGGGGGCATATGTGGCACTGTGGGGGGCATTTATCTGGCACTGTGGGGGGCATTTATCTGGCACTGTGAGGGGCATTCATTTATCTGGCACTGTGGGGGGCATTCATTTATATGCCACTGTGGGGGGGCATTAATGTATCTGGCACTGTGGGGGGGCATTTATCTGGCACTGTGGGGGCATTTATCTGTGCACTGTGAGGGGGCATTAATGTATCTGGCACTGTGGGGGCATTTCTGGCACTGTGGGGTCATGTATCTATCTGGGTCTGTGGGGGCATATCTGGCACTGGGGGGAGGGCATTGATGTATCTGGCACTGTGGCGGCATTTATCTGGCACTGTGAGGGGGCATTAATGTATCTGGCACTGTGGGGGCATTTCTGGCACTGTGGGGTCATGTATCTATCTGGGACTGTGGGGGCATATCTGGCACTGGGGGGGGGGCATTAATGTATCTGGCACTGTGGGGGACATTTATCTGGCACTGTGGGGGGGCATTCATTTATCTGGCACTGTGGGGGGGCATTAATGTATCTGGCACTGTGGGGGGCATTTTTCTGGCACTGTGGGGGCATTTATCTGTGCACTGTGAGGGGGCATTAATGTATCTGGCACTGTGGGGGCATTTCTGGCACTGTGGGGTCATGTATCTATCTGGGTCTGTGGGGGCATATCTGGCACTGGGGGGAGGGCATTGATGTATCTGGCACTGTGGCAGCATTTATCTGGCACTGTGAGGGGGCATTAATGTATCTGGCACTGTGGGGGCATTTATCTGGCACTGTGAGGGGGCATTAATGTATCTGGCACTGTGGGGTCATTTATCTATCTGGGACTGTGGGGGCATATCTGGCACTGTGGGGGGCATTTATATATCTGGCACTGTGGGGGGTATTTATGTATCTGGCACTGTGGGGGGCATTTATGTATCTGGTACTGTGGGGGGCATTTATATATCTGGCACAGTGGGGGGCATTTATGTATCTGGCACTGTGGGGCATTTATGTATCTGGCACTGTGGGGGCAATTATGTTTCTCGCACTGCTGGGGGGGCATGTCATGTGCATTTGGCACTGCTGGGGGGGCATGTCATGTGCATTTGGTACTGCTGGGGGGCATGTCATGTGCATCTGGCACTGCTGGGGGGGCATGTCATGTGCATTTGGCACTGCTGGGGGGCATGTCATGTGCATCTGGCACGGCTGGGGGGCATGTCGTGTCTAGCTGGCACGGCTGGGGGGCATATCATGTAGTGTTCCCATGTCTCAGTGCAATACCTGGCGCAAAGTGTCTAACGTGCTCTGCCTGGCGCAAAGTGTCTAACGTGCTCTGCCTGGCACAAAGTGTCTTAACGTGCTCTACCTGTCGCAGTGTGTATAGGAGGTTCTACCTGGTGCAATGTGTATTAGATGCACTACTGTGTGGTGTAATGCGAATTGCCACTATTATGTGGCCATGCCCCTTCCCCACGAAGCAACGCCCCTAAATTTTTGATGCGCGCCTTCGGCGCGCAAGGTCCATGATTTTGAACGGAGCAACAAGCATTACAGTATGTACATAATTTTGCCCTTCTAACTTAAATATGTGCCCTCCCAAATGCAAAATGTGCCCTCCCCGTGATCAGCACCCCTGCCCTAAAAAAATCCTAGAGTGAACACTATCATGTGTAGCTGGCACTGCTGGGGGGCATATCATGTGTAGCTGGCACTGCAGCAGGGCATGTCCTGTCTATCTAGCACTGCTGGGGGGTATATCATGTCTATCTGGCACTGCTGGGGGGCATGTCGTGTAGCTGGCACTGCTGGGGGCATCTCATGTGTAGCTGGCACTGCTGCGGGGCATATCATGTCTATCTGGCACTGCACATTGTGTATCTGGCACTGCACTACTGTAGACATTATGTGTATCTGGCACTATACTGGAGACATTGTGTGTAAGGAACACTACTGTAGCTGTTATGTGTAATGCTGCTAATTGTGTGCGTAGAGGGGGTGTGAAAATATATTTATTTATTTATAGTGTGGTATGAAGTCGAGGCCCCGCCCACTTTTTCAGAGGCCACACCCACTTTTCCAGGAGCGCGCGCTAGGGGGCGCTTTTACATTTTCTCGCACAGGGTGCTAGTAGGCCTGGAGCCGGCCCTGGGTACCAGGCAGGAGCCATCCTGTCCCCTATTGTAGGTGTCAGCAGGGCTCCTGCGATGGAGCAGCAGCAGCAGCGAGCGTGCCACAGAGCTCCATTGGAAGAGCAGCCATCCCACTTGGATCCTGCTGTGAACCACACAGATGCTGCTGTATATGCAGATGCCCCTACAGGGCTTGGAGCCCGGAGGCAGGCATCTCCATTGCTTCTGGGAGTTACACCCCTGAACTGTATGCCTACTGTAAGTGTTGCAGAATGAAGCTCTGGAGGAATAACCATTTTACTTTCAGTTGCAGGAAGAAAACAATGTTAAGATTCAGAAATTATAATGCTAAAGTCAAAATAACTCAAAGCTATGAACAGGGTTTTTAGAGTGGGTCATTTGTCCACAGAAGAACGTTTTGATGGATAGAAAATGAAATATGTTACAGAGCATCTGCTGTAATATTTTATGGAAATAAATGACATCCTGAAACTGGGTGGATAAAATCTTGCCTGTGGTTAGCCAATGACCTCTTCTTTTTTAGGTGGGAAAACTTCTGGGATAATAAGATGCAAGGTAGCAGTATCCCTTGAATAATCTTTGCTGTTAGAGCACCAGTCTCAGAGGTAGGGATGGCCATCGGTTAGTAAGCCATCAACATCACAGTCACCACTGATGGTAACATTGATGTTTATCCTAGGTGTAAAACTATCTACAAGGGAGTCTTTGGTGGTTTCACCCAGCAATGGTCGTACCTGCTTTTCTATTTACAGGACTCCACGCTAATCAGAGCATGGGGGTGAGGCTATTTGCTGTGTCCTGACACTTTGTAGAAATAAATCTCCCAAACCATCAATGACGGGAAACCATCTGGTTCACCCCCATCGATGGTAAAAAGTATTCACCGTTGGGTATAGACTATCGATTATTCTGAATCATTGAAGGTCGGTGGCTATGCCTACTCAGAGCCATCAAAATCCAGGATAAAAGGTATGCAGCTGAATCTGGATGGGAAAGGAGATACATGTCTAAATATTACAGACATTTGAGCAGAGGATTAGGGTGGAGGGTGGCGGGTTCCATTCACACTACGGAGTAGTGAGAAGCTGATAAATTGTTAGGTATTTTTTTGTATTATAAGACTGTTAGCACTGGGTGCTTTAATTATATTGTGGATTTGCAGATGTGCTTATGATGAAATGGCATGTTCAACTATTCTTTTGTGACTGCATAATAATGTTTTAGTTTGATATTTCATTTTGCATTAACTTGTTCACACCATCCTGTGTTTTCTCATGCGATGCTGGTAGTCATGTGATCCTGTGAGACCTGGCCATAATTCAGTCATTGTGAGACCTCTACTTTCTTTTCCATTAGTTTCCTTCTGTTTGGAAATGTATTGTCCCAACGTCTTTTATTTTTTAACTCTCTTAATAAAAGAAACAACAAGAGAGAGAAAGCGGATCTCTTAAATATGTTGTTTTCGTCAGACGTCACATAAGAGTAAACAGTACCAACACATAGGTTTTATGACAATAACTTCTGCACGACATTAAATATAAACTTCACACGTCAGATGCATGCGCACGCCACTCAAGCACACTTATCTTAGTAAATAAAGACACAACAACCGTAATTGGCGTGAAAGGGGTCAGCTTTTTATTTTGACTGAGAGGGAGGCCTATTAATACTAAAACTAGAATGCAGACTTCCCTCTCTAACTAAGGTGGCGGGGAGAAGAACGGTTAAGCATGATAAAGAACTTAATAAGGTTAATACAAAATGATATGACGAAATAGAGCAATAAACATGTGTGTGTGAGGGGGCCTTCTGCCCCAGATGTTCCGGGATTGGCCTCCTGCCTCCATCCCGAGCAATAAAACATATGTGTGAGGGGGCCTTCTGCCCCAGATGTTCCGGGATCGGCCTCCTGCCTCCATCCCAGACATCGAAGATCCAAAAATCCAAGGCCAGGGGTCGACCTTCTGCCACTACCCCTGCCCACCAACAGTTGTAGGGACGGAGGCTCGCTCCGCCCCTAGGGGATAAAAAATAGGGCCACCGGCCCCGATATCCACACATGTTTATGATCTATCATATGTGCCCACCAGGTACGGTGGTGCCCAACAATTAATAATAAGCCTATAAAATTACCTAAAAGTTCACCCGAACTTACTAACGATAAACTCCTTAAGTTAAACTAAAATAACCGTTCAGAAACCGGCCACCAAAAGCCGACACAAGCAACCCCAGGGGAGCAACAAAAAAAAACAAAAAAAAAAAAACGACTCTCCTTCACGGAAAAACAGGAAAAGAGACAGGCTGTCCTAAGTCTGCAGACTATATGTATGTCAGACCAGCCCCTATACAGAATCCAGCTAATCACAATCCAGGCAGTTTCCCTTCCGTTCCTCCCTCAAAAAACTGTAACCCCTTCCTCACCAGAGTGATGCATTAAGAGGCGTGCCGCATTCCCGGCCGGTGAGTTTATGTTGCTTTCGGCCACATTCATGACCTACGCAGTCTTAAACTTCACACGCCAGATGCATGCGCACGCCACTCAAGCACACTTATCTTAGTAAATAAAGACACAACAACCGTAATTGGCGTGAAAGGGGTCAGCTTTTTATTTTGACTGAGAGGGAGGCCTATTAATACTAAAACTAGAATGCAGACTTCCCTCTCTAACTAAGGTGGCGGGGAGAAGAACGGTTAAGCATGATAAAGAACTTAATAAGGTTAATACAAAATGATATGACGAAATAGAGCAATAAACATGTGTGTGTGAGGGGGCCTTCTGCCCCAGATGTTCCGGGATTGGCCTCCTGCCTCCATCCCGAGCAATAAAACATATGTGTGAGGGGGCCTTCTGCCCCAGATGTTCCGGGATCGGCCTCCTGCCTCCATCCCAGACATCGAAAATCCAAAAATCCAAGGCCAGGGGTCGACCTTCTGCCACTACCCCTGCCCACCAACAGTTGTAGGGACGGAGGCTCGCTCCGCCCCTAGGGGATAAAAAATAGGGCCACCGGCCCCGATATCCACACATGTTTATGATCTATCATATGTGCCCACCAGGTACGGTGGTGCCCAACAATTAATAATAAGCCTATAAAATTACCTAAAAGTTCACCCGAACTTACTAACGATAAACTCCTTAAGTTAAACTAAAATAACCGTTCAGAAACCGGCCAACTGCCAGGTTACCAAACCTGCCACCGCCACCGAACCTCAACTCATCTAAACAAAGCAGAATACAAAGAAACTCACTCAACTCAAACTAAAGAAAACAGAATAGGAAACTAAAAAGACCTCAAGACCAGGCGCACCAGATTATTGCCACCCATGGCCGACAAGCCATAGAAAGCGCGGATCTAGCTGCCTGCCTGCAAAAGAAGGGTGTTACTGAGGTTAAGAAATTAAATATATATGGAGAAAATGGGTAACCTAACCTGTATCAGGGAGAGGGGGGAGGGGTCGCCCAATTTGACTTGAGGCAAAAACACAAAACTTCGTTAGCCGGCAAAAACCGTAATTAAAACCAACGATAAAACAAAAATTCCTCAAGGCCCCCGCAATCACAAAGTGCAACTGCGACGAGCGGGTAGTCCTCAAAGGGGCGCACTGGGAGGAAAAGGCCTGATACAGCGTCTGACTGCACCAGACCTCCACCTACCAGTGCCCGGACTTCGACCTCGGACCAACCCGCCGCAGCGGCAGCTGAAGCAGCGCCGATGCGGAAAGAGTGAGTCCCATAGTCGGCCGGAGATAGACCCAGGTCCAAAATACAACGCCCCAAAACCGACCGGAATTTGATATCTGGCCAATGGGGAACCGTCAGTATGGACGAGCCACCCAGGAGGCGTTGGAGGCCGTACGGACGAATGAGACCGGGCCGCGAAAACTGGACAAATGCCCCGCACACGAGCCCGACCCCACTCGAACCCACAGCCCCCTGCCTACTACGTCAGTCTTGGAGCGCTGGATCCCACACCACAAATCATCAGGGGGGGGGGGGGGGGGGGGGGCGGGGTACGACGATGTGGGCCGCCAGCATGGATGAGGCAGAAGTCCGTGAGACGGACACCAGCTCACCCACCCTGAACGCACCGTGGAAGGCCATCGTAAAGGCCGCCATGAAGAGGTGAACCTCGTATACCCGTATTGTATCCCCGTATCATCGTATCGTGAGCGTTGAATCCTACACCGCAAATCGTCGGGGCATACGTCAACGGCTTTATTGACTGAAAGGAAGGCCTATTAAATCTAAACTTGGATGAAAAAACTCCCCTTCTAACTAAGGGACGGTTGAAATATTTATCACACATAGTAGAAAACATACAGCACCTGAAAAGAAAACCTCTCAAAATTATGATTGAAATAATATCCTAAATGTTGGAGGGCCTTCTGCCCCGATGTTCCGGGATCGGCCTTCTGCCACCATCCCTGAGGGCCGGCTGCCCCGATGTGCAGGGATCGGCCTGCTGCCACCATCCCTGACATCCCGAATCCAATGCAACTGTGGGCCATCTGCCTTGAGAGGGTCCCAAGCGGCCAGACAAGCCGCGAAAGTTGCAGGAGCCAAAGACCTGTGGGTTAAATCCTCCAATCCGCACACAGAAGGAGGACAGAAGTCCCATTGGATTAGAGCTGCAGGAGCCAACTGCCTAAAACCGCTGCCAGTCGCTGCGAGAAAGGGTATCAGAAATTCCGTTGCGCGCGGCCGGGACACCTAGCATAGCAAGACTATCTGCCCGAAGACCCGCAGTACCGACAGACTCCTGCCTAATGATGGCAAAACAACGGACAAATTGTCGCACCAGAAGACCACCTGCTTATTAGCAATCGCAAATGTGTTGTGAAGCGCTCGCCAATTGCAAGCGCCAGAGGCGTCCGTGAAAAGCTCCAGGGGGTGGGGGGGGGTGCTAGACGCGACCGCCTCCCATCCAACACAGACGCTGCTGAAAAGGACCAGAAATTGTAAATAAATACAGCCGAATTTCGAGGGACAATCTGAGAAAATGATGCGGGCTTTGAATTCCCACCGTCGGCCGCTCCCATTGTGCAAGCAAAATTAAACAGGCCCAAAGGGGATTGAGCCTGCATGAAAGTAAGCTTGCCCGCAGCAAGCGCATATCCACTGGGAGCCTACAGATGCCGGCGACCTAATAAAACTGAAGTCCAGGATAAACTACGGATGCAGAGCCGCTCAGGCGACCGGAATCCCGAAGTGTGCGAAGAAGGCAAGTGCCCTCCGAAACAAGCTAGCGCAGCGATCCGAGTCCTGTGGCCTGATCAAAAGGAAATCATTCAAGCCGAGCGAAATTCGCAGATCGCCCGTCGCATGCTCCAGGCACCAATGGAGGAGTCCCTCGAAGTATGCGCAAGAGAGAGAACAACCCATAGGGAGGCACCGATCTATGCAGGGAGGCACTGATCTATGTAATAGCCATCGGCCAATATAAAAACCCATAAACCGAAAGGCCGAAGGGTGCAGAGGGAGAAGACGAAATGCTGAGTGAATGCCCAAGTTACGCATCACGGCCCCCGTTCCAAATAACCTAATGGCGGCTAAGGCCGCACAGAGGACGGGCAAATTACTCTACACTGACAATTGGGGATAGCATAAAGTACGGAGGAGCCTAAAGTCGCCCGCGGTCTTCTTGGGCACTATCCCGACGGGGGACAAGACCAAAACCTGTAAGGGGGGGGGTTCCGAAAAAAGGGTGGGGGGGGGCCTGTACTCCAGCCCAACGAAACCTCAGCCCGAACCATCTGCCGAAGCACGACCCGAAACTACCGAGCCAAACACAGGTTCGTACCAGCCCCGGGGCCCACTAGCCCAAATGTCGGCAAGGAGATGCCGAACTTGAAACCGAGAGCAAAAAATTGGGCGTCGGCCCTCGCAGCCAGGGCATGAGCACCGGTAATCTAATTGGGGTGGGGGCCAAAGACAGCGCCAGGGGCCGCGGGAACCCGACACTGCAAGCCGGTATTACCCCGTGTCCCAGGACTGGTGCAGTCCTAGACCCCATGGGCTCCGCCACATCCGATGCAGGAGCGACGAAAACGAATCCTACCACCCGACTAAACATTGGGCATTACGGAAAGCGAAGCATGTACCATGCCATGTACGGGATGGACCCGCTTGAAGAGCAGCAGAACGAGCCAGGCCGCTTTGGCCACCGTCTCGATGTACTGCCCTCCCCGGTGTGCACAGAGGCCTTTTGCAGCTCCGAGCACAATTTGACATCCATTATACCAAAAATTTTGATCTCCCGGCCGAGCAGAGTGCGCCGGAAGACCTAATAGTAACGTCGCCCAGCCGACCCTTTATACTCCTGGTACGGCAAGTGTATAAGTAATTGATAGAGCACTAGATTCATGTGCTCGTCCGGGGGCGTCTCTAAATAACACGCCGCGTAGATTAACATGCACCTATCCAATTAGGGTAGGATCGCAAATGGCTTCGCTGCCCTGTCCATGTCTACGGAGCCGAAAGCAAAGCTTAACGATCAACACTAGTGAGGGAGAAGATATTGACGTGTTGGCCCTTACGGATCCCGTTCCCGATACGGGGTATAGACCAAGGTGCACCGCCGTGTTAGCGCAGTGAATGGTGTCCAATTCGAACGACACTTGTGAGGCGGAAGAGGTTGAATACCGGCGCTCGCGCCGTTCAACCCTGTGCAAACCGCCGTGGGAGGACACCCCCTCCGAGAATGTTGAGCCAAGGGATGAGTCTGTGTCCCGACTCCTGCGCCTGTGTCTACTGCGCTTGCTGGAAACACTATGCGTACGTTTACTCTTGCTAGAGGACGGGACTGAGTATCAGATCCCAACGTTATGGGGGGTAACCGTTCTACCCCGGGACAAGTCAGGGTCCGAAGAAAAACTCACCTGCACGAGAAGCAACTCCGTCCGTCCCAGCACCCTTCGAATGACTCGCTGAGGCACCGGCCGACTCTATTCCAGTCCCGACATCCACGGCTGGGGAGACAAAAAAGACATAGTTCCCGTGGACCCAACCGGTCCCACGGCCGCCGTGATCAGAGCTGGCGCAGGCCGGCCGTTCCGCCAGAGGACAGGAGCTGCGTAAAGGTCTGTGCAAAGCTATACGCCAAAGAAGCGGTGTCCGGCCCCTGTCCCCTGTGTACGGAGGATGACAAGGATGGGGGGGGGGGTTGCACCGCTGGCATGACTGTGGCACGAATGGCGCACAATACGGTGGCGTCTACCAAAGGAGCAGACGCCGTAGATCTAAGCTCAGACGCGTAACACAAGTCGTGCGCCCCCGCGGGAGGTTAGGAAACCACCCATAGGGGGTAAAGGCCCGGAAGAGCCCTCACTGTCGGGTAGAACGGCCCATCTGTCCTGCAGCGATAGACCATGGCTGAACCGCCTGCGCTGCGCCTCCTCCTATCCCGAGGTGAGGATAAGAAAAACGGAGTGTTGTAACCGCTAGATGGGGGCAGCGCAACGTCCGACTGAGGGCTGACTGCAGCCGTGTTGGGAGTAGGAATGTGGACACGGGGAGGGCCAGATCACTCGCCACCCACATGCGCATGCCACCCATCATGTGGTGGGTGACCGACCCCAGCCTATCACCGGCAGGCGCAGCACGGCCACGTCTGGAGGCAGAAGGAACCAGCACGCGAGCCCACCCGGAAGGGGCCGGCGCCACGGGGCCAATCTCGGCCGGAGAGGCCAGGCGGGCCATCCCTCCGTGGGCGGACGCGGAAAGACTCCGGCCGACGGACACCGCCAGGCACAATGGTGGCAACAGTACATCTGCGGATGCAGAGCGGGAACGCCGCTCCGCCGTGGGAGGGCGCCACTTGGCCCTGAGAGCACCAGCGGGAGCAAGCCCAACATGGGGCCTACCTGGCGACCGCAGGAAATGCTGGCACGCGTGCGCCGTCGGACCCACCGGGTCCGCCACCCACGCGACCCCCCCACTGGAGTGCGTCACCCGGGTAACATTACAAAATGTGGGCGCGCCCCGGTTGGCCCCGAAACGGCCATTTATACATATATATATATGTTTATTATTTTTATTTATTTATTTTTTACAGGTGTGCGCTGCAGCCTGCCCACCACACCGGGGCCAGACAGAACACACTATGGGGGTGGCGGGTGAGCGCTGTCCCGGCCCTGCATGCCTCGCGCACCTGACAGGGAACGTCCCCGTCAGGCCACGTCAGCAGCAGCCGGACCTCCCGCGCTCCATTCTTGGCCGCGGCGGGGACGAAGAGGAGAGAGTGGACGCATGGGAGCTCGGGCGGGCAGCCGAGTCAGGCCGCACACGCCGCGGGTCTCCCGTCCAGCAGCCGCCGAAGGTCTCCCCCTGGCCGGCCGGACCTCCCGCACTCCATTCTCGGCCGCGGCCAGCGGCGGGGACGAAGGGGAGAGAGTGGACGCAGGGGAGCTCGGGCGGGCAGCCGAGTCAGGCCGCACACGCCGCGGGTCTCCCGTCCAGCAGCCGCAGAAGGTCTTCCCCGGCCGGCCGGACCTCAGTGAAGTCCAATAAGCCGGGCGGGGAGGCCCACGCTGCGTCCGGCTTTTACATAAGGTACCAGGGACGAGCTAAGGTACACTTAAATATAGCTAGAGGGACAGAGCAGAGTAAGGGAGCAGGGATAGGAGACAGCAGAGGCAACCACAAGGAATAATAGGGAAGGAACAAGAGAGTGGGAAAAGTAAGAGAGAAGAGAGTTAGTTAATGAAAAGAAGAAGTGAAAATGAACAGATATTAATTCAGTAGTACTTGCAGTTCCACGGAAAAACAGGAAAAGAGACAGGCTGTCCTAAGTCTGCAGACTATATGTACTGTATGTCAGACCAGCCCCTATACAGAATCCAGCTAATCACAATCCAGGCAGTTTCCCTTCCGTTCCTCCCTCAAAAAACTGTAACCCCTTCCTCACCAGAGTGATGCATTAAGAGGCGTGCCGCATTCCCGGCCGGTGAGTTTATGTTGCTTTCGGCCACATTCATGACCTACGCAGTCTTTACTTCAGTTATGCAGGAGGAGGTACAGGTATGTCTAATAAATACCAAGACAAATAAAGAACATGGCTGAGGTGGTTTTCACCAATTTGTGCACAAAGGACATTGTAGAGATGGGAAAATATGTAATAGCTGCTTAGGAAGGTATATAAATGGAGCACAGGAACAGCGGGCGATGAATGTAATGCTAAGAAAAAATAAATAAATCTGGCCTTTAAAGGAGGTAGGAAGCTATGTAACAGCAAACATTATTGCTTTAATACATAAGGGCAATTCCATAAAAATAAGGGCATAGAGTCTAAAACATAACAGTCAACACAGGTACATGAATTTGTCGCTATTATTCAGCTGAAGTGCTTGATTTTGCTAATAGAGGAAATAAATGTTGATTTGCGATCTAGTACTTCATATTAAGGTTCTTTAAACTACAGTATCAGTGATCACAAAATGAAATATAATTATGGGCAGACCTTCATTCATTTGCAAATAATGCAATGACAATATGTGTTTGATAATGGAAATAAGGCAATTTGATAGCCATAAATAATTATCTTTCCATGATATGGTTAAATTAAAACGTACAACAGTAAGGGTGATTCCGTTACCGAAAAAGGTAAAAAAGCTTGATGATTTATTCAGATTTTGAGATATTACCTCAACATTCAGTTTTATATAAAAGTGTCTAAATTCAAGCTCAATTTTAAAAGGAGATGGTCTAAACATTTTTTCCAGGGTGTAGTTTGAGGTAATAGATGACTATATTTTTGTTAACGGAATAATATTACAGATGCGTCCTCATATAACTAGCCTCAAAATGCCATGCAAGGTGAGACACCTGGCGCAGGCGAGCCACCAAGTCCTGAGCAACATTGCTAGCGCTGGGTGTCCTTTTCGCATCTTTTTAGCCAGACACGCGTCTTATTCATAATGTGATGCAACTAGGATGCACCTGGAGACTGTACTGATTAATCTGATCCCATATGCAATACTTGTACAATATATCTGTGTGCGACAGAGTCTGTACACGTACCACAACTGAACTTGGGGTGGAAAAATGCCACAGCTGCTGCAACTTAGCCCTTCGTATACTGACTTCAGATTCAGTTGCACACAGATATACAAGTTTCACTTATCAAATTAATCAGTACAGTCTCCTGGTGCATCCTAGTTGCATCACATTATGACTAAGATGGATTTTGAGCAAAAAGAATAAAGAAAGATGGCAGGTGCTAGCAGAGACGCACGGGACCCGATGCACCCAGAGCATACTTACCGACAATCTGGCTGCCCCCTCCAGGAGGAGGCAGCCAGGTCGGAGCAGCAGGGGTGTGGCGATGATGCAGGATGACATTTAGGGGCGGGGTTGGGGGCGTGGCAGCACAATCACGTCATCGTGGCCCCATACCCTGTCTAGCAATGCCGATGATATTGGCATTGCAAGGCAAGGGGCGGGGCCAGGATGATGCAAATCGCATCATCTGACCACCAGACTGCCCACTTTGGACTGCGCCACCGGGGGGTTGATAGGGGATGCGAGGGGGGTTGCGGGTGGTGGGCGCTCGGCCGGGAGACTTGCCCACTCTTCCGGGGGGGCGGGAGCACCAACCGATTTTCGGGAGCCTCCCGGCCATTCCGGGAGAGTAGGCAAGAATGACCCAGAGGGACTGTTTGGTGCAATAATGTATGTGGACACATCTGTAGGTTGCTCCTATGATCAGGAAGTAGATCGAATGAGGAAGTGCCACCATTTATACAGCTGATCTCAGTCAATGATTACACAGTTGCAATTAACCATCGGGACGTTACAGGTTCAGTTGTATGAAGCATCTCCGCAACAGCAATGCTTTCATATGGTAATGCATCAGGAGGCGTTTGATAAAGTAGGTGCCACCTGTATTCATGTATGATCCTCTGCTGTGTCAGAGGAAGCAGCATCGGATCACCTGCAACGCCATTGGCTGGCTGAGAAACCCATGAGGTTAGGAATTCTCTGTCGGAAGATGGAGACCCTGGTTTTTGGCACTACGACAAAATGGAAGTGACACGCTTTGTGATATGGACTACTTCATTGCCCACTATCCACCCCTGCATGTACTAGGTGTCCAGAGCATGCGCAATGTACCGAACATTGGTACATTGCGTCATTTTCTCAATGTGTCAGAACCTGAATCAAGCCCCATGTGCTGAGCAATTTTTTAAAACAATCCTGAAGAAGAGCATTGGATTTTACTGTCAATAAATTTCAACATATCTGCAGCGTTAGCGGAGCGAGGAACCTTGCCCGAAGAATGGCGAGCAAAGCTGTACACTAATTGGGGTCAGGTGGTTAAACATACAAAATGACAACTAAAAATGGAAATAATGTGTTGACCTTTTTTTGTTGACCATCTCCATGTTGACCTTTTGACCCTTATGACCTTTTGTTTTTCTGTTGACCTTTTTAGGTGTCTACCTTTTCACTGTCAACCTATTGACCCTGTTGATCTTTTGCATGTCGACCTTTTGACTGTATGAGTTTACTGTAGATCTTATAAACCAAACCCATTTCGGGTAAGTTCCAGAGGCTGAGTAAAAGCTACATGTTATGACTGTACTACTTGATCAGCCTTGATTTAGTTTTGAATGTACTCCATGTATCTGTAGTTGATATTTTTAATGTGCACTCTTATGTATCTGAATCTACAGTATGTTCAGTGGTGCAAGTAGAAATATTTTCTTAGTGGTACTGAGTGCCGAAAAATGGTTATGGTCATGTGTTGTGAGGGTGTGTGACCACATGCTGTTTGTGGGAGTGGCTACATGACATTAGCGGCATGGCAATATGACACAGCCCCCTTTCTTTCTTTTTTAATCTGGAGGCAAGGCTAAAAATATAAGTAATGCCTCCAGTATAACAGAAATATATAGTGATACCTCCAGTATAATAGAAATATATAATAATGCCTCCACTATAATAGAAATATATAGTAATGCCCCCAATTTAATAACAATATATAGTAATGCCTCCATCTTAACAGGAAAATACAGCCACTGTCGCACTCCCAGTAACCCTGACAAAGTGGGAGGAGCTGTCATGCTGCCAAGCACCATGGTCTTGTTGCTTTGTGGCACATTATAATTGTGGTAATGGCAAAGTGTGTGGCAGGTGGTACTGCGTACCTGCTGCCAAATTCTTAAGGGTACTCCGTATCCGAGCGTACCCGCATACTTGCACTGCTGAGTATGTTTGAATGTTTATGTCTATTTTTATTTACATGTACTCCTAGTATTGAAACCATGTTGATATGTTCCAAATTGTGTAGTTTTGTCCTTAAATATTTTATAAAACATAGTAGGAATAATGGACCTCATTCATGTGTGTACGCCATGCCGATGCAGAGATCACACCGCAAACATGCCAAGGCACCTTTGCAATGTCCCTTGCAGTAAGAATTTACAGACTACATCTTTGCTGCGTATTAGGACCGAGATGCGTACGGATTGTGGCATGCACCATTGGCATCTGTATAATGGGTGCAATGTGTGCGGTGCAACCGAGCACATGGGTCCAAGTAGAGTCAGCACCACACACACTGCACCCATGTTGTTTTAATACTTAACTTTCCAGAGTCCCGCAATGGGCGCTACAGCAGCTACAAAAATCACACCCAAAATGGCTACCGTGCAAGCGCAGTATGAAATTTATCTTTGAACCATGGCAGGTTCCATGTTTCTGGAGACCTACACATGTGCAGTAGACTCCGGCACAATGCCAGAGCCTACGGCATCTCTGTAGGACACATCATCTCAGTGATTGCTGCTTTGCAGTGTCACTTTACTGCACCAGGGTCACATTGCAGCATATGGGGGACCTGGCGCCCGGCAGCGCTCAGCGGAGCAGAGGACACCGGCTCCCTGGACAGGTATGATTTTTTTTTTTTTTTTTTACAGTTTGACACATAGCTGATCACTGTAGCCCAGTCCCTGCACAGCTTTCTCTGCCAAGGGCAGAGAAAGCTGGGAAAAGGGTGCACATCGCAGTGCTGCCCTGTGATCTTGCCAGCCTGAGCTGAGGAGATTATCACAGGGCACATTGTTGTGTTTTTTCACATTGTTTTTTGTAGTAAATTTGGCCACATCACATTTCTCATTATAAGTATGGGGAATGCCATGTGGCTTACTAAAAAAAAGTAAATTAAAGGGTTTGGAGCAGTTTTTCATGAAAACTGCTCCAAATGCCCTTTAATACATTCAGGTGATACTAAAATAATGTGAAAAGAGTGTGAAATCACCCCTTTTCACATTATTTTAGTTAAAATAATGTTAATAAATAGACCTCTAAATCACTGTAAAAAGGAGAATCAGTTACTCATGGAATTGCCCATAAGCAGATTCTGAACAATGAATATGGGGGGTAATTCCAAGTTGATCGCAGCAGGAATTTTTTTTAGCAGTTGGGCAAAACCTTGTGCACTGCAGGGGGGGGGGGGCAGATATAACATTTGCAGAGAGAGTTAGATTTGGGTGGGTTATTTTGTTTCTGTGCAGGGTAAATACTGGCTGCTTTATTTTGACACTGCAATTTAGATTGCAGATTGAACTCACCACACCCAAATCTATCTCTCTCTGCAAATGTTATATCTGACCCCCCCCCCCCTGCAGTGCACATGGTTTTGCCCAACTGCTAAAAAATTTCCTGCTGCGATCAACTTGGAATTACCCCCATAAAGTAGTATATCTGGTTAGGCAGGATAAAGCTCAGAACTAAGGGGGTAATTCAGAGTTGATCGCAGCAGCAAATTTGTTAGCAGTTGGGCAAAACCATGGAGGTAATTCCAAGTTGATCACAGCAGGAAATTTTTTAGCAGTTGGGCAAAACCATGGGGGTAATTCCAAGTTGATCGCAGCAGGAATTTAGTTAGCAATTGAGCAAAACCATGTGCACTGCAGGGGAGGCAGATTTAACATGTGCAGAGAGAGTTAGATTTGGGTGGGGTGTGTTCAATCTGCAATCTAATTTGCAGTGTAAAAATAAAGCAGCCAGTATTTACCCAGCACAGAAAAGAAATAACCCACCCAAATCTAAATCTCTCTACATATGTAATATCTGCCCCCCCCCTCCCCCTGCAGTGCACATGGTTTTGCCCAATTGCTAACAAACTTGCTGCTTCGATCAACTCAGAATTACCCCCCATGTGCACTTCAGGTGTGGCAGATATAACATTTGCAGAGAGAGTTAGATTTGGGTGGGTTATTTTGTTCCTGTGCAGGGTAAATACTGGCTGCTTTATTTTTACACTGCAATTTAGATTTCAGTTTGAACACATCCCACCCAAATCTCTCTTTCTCTGCACATGTTATATCTTCCCCCCCTGCAGTGCACATGGTTTTGCCCAACTGCTAACAAATTTGCTGCTGCGATCAACTCTGAATTACCCCCTAAATCAGATGTGTGAATGCTCCTTCTGAGGAGAACATGGCTCAGACAGTAAAAAAACATGTCAACATATTTTAACTCTATAAGTAAAAGGAGCAATTCTAAGGGGAGAGGTCGTGGGAAAAGAAAAACAATGATACTCACCTGTCCGGTGTCTTCGTGGCTCCTGTTGATCTACCCTCCATCTTTACACTGGGAAGGGGGCTGCTGGGTGGCGAGGGGGCTGCTAGGATATGAAGTTCTCTCAGCTGCTGTCTCCGGGGGCACTGCACGGTGGGCTGTTTGGGGTCACACACACACTCATGCGCATGCACACATACTCACTTACTTACACACACATGACACACACTCATATACTCACCGCTGCTGCAGAAGTCTGGATCCCGACACTGGGAGTGAACACACCGCTTCGGATAGTAATTCCGACTAATTAAGCTAATTGGGATCTTCCAATTGCTTCATTAATCCTCAGAGAGGTGCCTCTGGGATGCCAGAGCAAATTCTTGCTTTATTTTCTAATATTAAAGATTTTAGGAAAAATCAGACTCTGGGGCTGCGTGAAAAGCATCACGTATCATTAGCAAAACCCCACAGCTGACGGAAAAACCCCACGCTGGCGACTGAATCCCCCCAATGCATTTCAGTATCCATGCTGTCTGCAGACTATTGGATGGATGTACTATTGTAATATCCCGACAGGCATGTTTTGTGGTTACGTGTTTCTCTTGTTTCACCAGAGAGATGTGAATGTTTGAGAATGATGTGCACCGGAAATTTTTCGGGTTTTGTGTTTTGGTTTTGGATTCGGTTCCGCGGACGTGTTTTGGATTCGGACGCGTTGGATTCGGCCGCGTTTTGGCAAAACCTCCCTGAAAATGTTTTGTCGGATTCGGGTGTGTTTTGGATTTGGGTGTGTTTTTTTTCAAAAACAGCTTAAATCATAGAATTTGGGGATCATTTTGATCCCATAGTATTATTAACTTCAATAACCATAATTTCCACTTATTTCCAGTCTATTCTGAACACCTCACACCTCACAATATTATTTTTAGTCCTAAAATTTGCACCGAGGTCGCTGGATGGTTAAGCTAAGCGACCCAAGTGGCCGACACAAACACCTGGCCCATCTAGGAGTGGCACTGCAGTGTCAGACAGGATGGCAGATTTAAAAAAATAGTCCCCAAACAGCACATGATGCAAAGAAAAAAAGAGGTGCACCAAGGTCGCTGGATGGCTAAGCTAAGCGACCCAAGTGGCCGACACAAACACCTGGCCCATCTAGGAGTGGCACTGCAGTGTCACACAGGATGGCAGATTTAAAAAATAGTCGCCAAACAGCACATGATGCAAAGAAAAAAAGAGGTGCAATGAGGTAGCTGTGTGACTAAGCTAAGCGACCCAAGTGGCCGACACAAACACCTGGCCCATCTAGGCGTGGCACTGCAGTTTTCTAGCGAGAGGATGAATGCTTCCATCCTCATGTGAATCTGAACCACTAGCCATGAACATAGGCCAGGGCCTCAGCCGTTCCTAGCCACTCCGTGTCGTAAATGGCATATTGGCAAGTTTACGCTTCTCATCAGACGCTTTTAATTTAGATTTTTGGGTCATTTTACTGAACTTTTGTAGTATACTTGACGACACAGAGGTAGAGCAGTGGACTACTGTACCGTACTGCTGTATATATACTGGTGGTCAGCAAAATTCTGCACTGTCCTCCTACTATATACTGCGCACATCTAAAATGCAGCACAGGTATGGATGGATAGTATACTTGACGACACAGAGGTAGAGCAGTGGACTACTGTACCGTACTGCTATATATATACTGGTGGTCAGCAAAATTCTGCACTGTCCTCCTACTATATACTGCGCACAACTAAAATGCAGCACAGGTATGGATGGATAGTATACTTGACGACACAGAGGCAGAGCAGTGGACTACTGTAGCGTACTGCTATATATATACTGGTGGTCAGCAAAATTCTGCACTGTCCTCCTACTATATACTGCGCACAACTAAAATGCAGCACAGGTATGGATGGATAGTATACTTGACGACACAGAGGTAGAGCAGTGGACTACTGTACCGTACTGCTATATATATACTGGTGGTCACAGCAAAATTCTGCACTGTCCTCCTACTATATACTACAATGTAGTAATGTGCACCGGACATTTTTCGGGTTTTGTGTTTTGGTTTTGGATTTGGTTCCGCGGCCGTGTTTTGGATTCGGACGCGTTTTGCCAAAACCTCACCGAAATTTTTTTGTCGGATTCGGGTGTGTTTTGGATTCGGGTGTTTTTTTCAAAAAACCCTAAAAAACAGCTTAAATCATAGACTTGGGGGGTCATTTTGATCCCATAGTAACCTCAATTACCATAATTTCCACTCATTTCCAGTCTATTCTGAACACATCACACCTCACAATATTATTTTTAGTCCTACAATTTGCACCGAGGTCGCTGGATGGCTGAGCTAAGTGACACAAGTGGCCGACACAAACACCTGGCCCATCTAGGAGTGGCACTGCAGTGTCAGGCAGGATGGCACTTCCAAAAAATAGTCCCCAAACAGCACATAATGCAAAGAAAAAAAGAGGCGCACCAAGGTGGCTGTGTGACTAAGCTAAGCGACACAAGTGGCCGACACAAACACCTGGCCCATCTAGGAGTGGCACTGCAGTGTCAAGACAGGATGGCACTTCAAAAAAATTGTCCCCAAACAGCACATGATGCAAAGAAAAAAAGAGGCGCACCAAGGTGGCTGTGTGACTAAGCTAAGCGACACAAGTGGCCGACACAAACACCTGGCCCATCTAGGAGTGGCACTTCAGTGTCAGGCAGGATGGCACTTCAAAAAAATTGTCCCCAAACAGCACATGATGCAAAGAAAAAAAGAGGCGCACCAAGGTGGCTGTGTGACTAAGCTAAGCGACACAAGTGGCCGACACAAACACCTGGCCCATCTAGGAGTGGCACTGCAGTGTCAATCAAGACAGGATGGCACTTCAAAAAAATTGTCCCCAAACAGCACATGATGCAAAGAAAAAAAGAGGCGCACCAAGGTGGCTGTGTGACTAAGCTAAGCGACACAAGTGGCCGACACAAACACCTGGCCCATCTAGGAGTGGCACTGCAGTGTCAATCAAGACAGGATGGCACTTCAAAAAAATTGTCCCCAAACAGCACATGATGCAAAGAAAAAAAGAGGCGCACCACAGGTATAGAATGTAGATGGATAGTATACTTAATGAATGACGACACAGAGGTAGGTACAGCAGTGGCCTACCGTACTGCTATATATAGTATACTGGTGGTCACTGTGTCAGCAAACTGCAAAACTAAAATGCACCACAGGTATAGAATGTAGATGGATAGTATACTTAATGAATGACGACACAGAGGTAGGTACAGCAGTGGCCTACCGTACTGCTATATATAGTATACTGGTGGTCACTGTGTCAGCAAACTGCAAAACTAAAATGCACCACAGGTATAGAATGTAGATGGATAGTATACTTAATGAATGACGACACAGAGGTAGGTACAGCAGTGGCCTACCGTACTGCTATATATAGTATACTGGTGGTCACTGTGTCAGCAAACTGCAAAACTAAAATGCACCACAGGTATAGAATGTAGATGGATAGTATACTTAATGAATGACGACACAGAGGTAGGTACAGCAGTGCCTACCGAACTGCTATATATAGTATACTGGTGGTCACTGTGTCAGCAAACTGCAAAACTAAAATGCACCACAGGTATAGAATGTAGATGGAAAGTGTACTTAATGAATGACGACACAGAGGTAGGTACAGCAGTGGCCTACCGTACTGCTATATATAGTATACTGGTGGTCACTGTGTCAGCAATCTGCAAAACTAAAATGCACCACAGGTATAGAATGTAGATGGATAGTATACTTAATGAATGATGACACAGAGGTAGGTACAGCAGTGGCCTACCGTACTGATATATATAGTATACTGGTGGTCACTGTGTTAGCAAACTGCAAAACTAAAATGCACCACAGGTATAGAATGTAGATGGATAGTATACTTAATGAATGACGACACAGAGGTAGGTACAGCAGTGGCCTACCGTACTGCTATATATAGTATACTGGTGGTCACTGTGTCAGCAAACTGCAAAACTAAAATGCACCACAGGTATAGAATGTAGATGGATAGTATACTTAATGAATGACGACACAGAGGTAGGTACTGCAGTGGCCTACCGTACTGCTATATATAGTATACTGGTGGTCACTGGTCAGCAAAACTCTGCACTGTACTTCTCCTATATAATATTAATTATACTGGTGGTCCCCAGTCCCCACAATAAAGCAGCACACTGAGCACAGATATGGAGTGTTTTTCAGGCAGACAACGTATACTGGTGGTCACTGTCAGCAAAACTCTGCACTGTACTCCTGCTATATAATACAGCTGCTCCCCAGTCCCCACAAATAAGCAGTGTGAACACAGATATATTATGCAGCACACTGAGCACAGATATGGTATGGAGCGTTTTTTTCAGGCAGAGAACGGATAAAAACTGGTGGTCACTTATCAGCAAAACTCTGCACTGTCCTCCTCCTAACAGCTGCTCCCCAGTCCTCCCCACAATTAAGCAATAAAGCAATCAAGTTCAACAATAAACGGAGAGGACGCCAGCCACGTCCTCTCCCTATCATCTCCAATGCACGAGTGAAAATGGCAGCGACGCGTGGCTTCTTATATAGAATCCGAATCTCGCGAGAATCCGACAGCGGGATGATGACGTTCGGGCGCGCTCGGGTTAGCCGAGCAAGGCGGGAAGGTTCGAACCTGCCTCGGACCCGTGTAAAAAGGGTGAAGTTCGGGGGGGGGGGTTCGGTTTCCGAGAAACCGAACCCGCTCATCTCTACTACAATGCAGCACAGATATGGAGCATTTTTCAGGCAGAGAACGTATAATACTGGTGGTCACTGGTCAGCAAAATTCTGCACTGTCCTCCTACTATATACTACAATGCAGCACAGATATGGAGCATTTTTCAGGCAGAGAACGTAGATATTTTCAGCACACTGAGCACAGATATTTGCAGCACACTGAGCACAGATATGGAGCGTTTTTCAGGCAGAGAACGTAGATATTTGCACTTGCAGCACACTGAGCACAGATATTTGCAAGCACACTGAGCACAGATATTTGCAGCACACTGAACACAGAAACTGAGAGAACGCAGCCACATCCTCTCGCTATCATCTCCAAAGCACGAGTGAAAATGGCGGCGACGCGCGGCTCCTTATATAGAATACGAATCTCGCGAGAATCCGACAGCGGGATGATGATGTTCGGGGGTGTTCTGGTTAACCGAGCAAGGCGGGAAGATCCGAGGCTGCCTCGGAACCGTGTAAAATAAGTGAAGTTCGGGTGGGGGGGGGGGGGGGGTCGGATCCCGAGGAACAGAACCCGCTCATTACTAATATATCTATATATATCTATATATATATATATATATATATATATATATATATATCCATGCAAAGGATCCGGCACTCCAACCATAAACTGTTATAGATGCTCTGGTGCCTTCTTTAAGGGGTCAGCGCCCCTGCGTATGCAGCAATAGACAGGAAGCGGCACTCAGAGACGTGGTAACTCGTGCAAAAATAAAGCGACCAAGCTTTAATGTATCATCACATCATCAACGTTTCGGGGTTGTCCCCCTTCATCAGGATAACAACAAGTGAACACAAAACAAACTTTATACCTTACCCACACCAATGGAAAATTTTCAGCATTCCTGCCAGCATCCACGGAGTCCTCCGTCACTCCCCGCTGCATTCACGGCTGTTGCCGGAAGAGGAAGTGACGCGGACCGCCGAAAAGGCTGCTGGGTGCGTTCCCATGGAGACGCGGCACCGCTCGCATACAGGGACGCCGCCAGCGTTGTCACGGAAACCCGTGACCTGTGAGATATTTAAACTAAAATACATATGAATGCAAATAACTGCAAACCATGCTAGCAGCATCCTGTCTACCAGCAGTGTCAAATCATCCATCATAAAACCATATAAAAACAGAAAAAACCATGAAAAAAATATATATACATTACAAGAAAATAAACAAATGAAGCTGATCTGCATCCCACAGACACTGCTGCTACATTTTCATATTGTTATCAATTCTGGGTACATTTTAAAGAATAACATCCTCACATACTTAGTCATATATGGCTTGTGACATATAACATGTGCCTCAAAGGATACACACAGGTGTAAAGATAAACTCTATATACACTACCTGCACATGTATACATGAGTGTGGATTTAAACTTAAGTCACATTTAATTACAATTAATTTATACCACTGTAGATTTTTTTGTATCATTTCATCCTGTATCAGACATGTGTGACACACCAGCCTGATGTGGATATATTCAGAGAAAGCAATTAAGGCCCATGGTCTCGTTCAGACCTCTGGGAGCCATAGTGTCAAGACGGTAGATCCACCGGGCTTCCAGCTGTAATAACCTTTTATGTCTATCACCACGTCGCAGCGATAAGGGCACATGATCAATAATTTTGTAACGTATGGTGGCAACACCATGTCCCAATCGGGCAAAATGGCGTGCCACCGGTTGTTCACTGTGCCCAGAAGAAAGTGCGGCTCTAATGGCCGCCCTATGTTGTGCCATCCTCTCTTTAAATTGGCACACCGTTTTGCCTACATACTGGAGCCCACATGGGCAGAACAGCACATAAATCACGAATTTAGAGGAGCAACTAAGGGGCCATCTGATCTTGAATCTTTTACCAGACTGGGCATGTACAATGGTGTCTCCGGTCTGGAGGTATCCACAAGTTGTACATCCCAGACATCGATAGCATCCATTTTTTCTAGTTAGAAAATTTGTTATTTTGTTTTGTCCAAACCCAGTGATGTCGGTCCGGACAATAATATCCTTGATGTTTCTACTCCTAGAATGGCCTGCAAGCAGGCGGGTGCCATGCAGGCCATTCAAACCTGAATCAGATGCCACCAGCGGCCACCATGATTTAACGTATTTCTTTTTAGCTGCACTTTGTGTGTTAAATTCCGTGATCCACGGAATGGAGTTCTGTAAAGACTCCCTCTTCCGCTTTATACTGGTCTCAGACAAAAGGGTTTGACGTGTGTGGCCTACTGCCCTGTCTTTGGCTTTTTCTAACTCATGGATAGGGTAGCCTTTGTCTAGAAATTTTTTTGTCATAATCTCCAACTGCCTCACGGTATCCTCTGCATCACTGGTGGTCCTACATACCCTCAGGTACTGAGAATACGGAAGACCCCTAACAGTGGACCGTGGGTGAAAGCTGTTATACCTAAGAAGGCTGTTTCTGTCCGTGGGCTTCGTATACAATGTTGTTTGTATCCGTTGTTGGACAATCAGAATTTTAATGTCTAGATAATGAATCTCTGTGGAGCTGGTGTTATATGTGAGTTTAATCGGACTAGAAGACTTATTGTGATTATCAACATGTGTGAGTAAAACTTGCAAATCCCCATCCCAGAAGACCAGGAGATCGTCAATATACCTATAGTACACAAACATGCCCTCCGCTATACTTGCATTCTCAAAAAATAATTCACGTTCCACCTCCCACATGAATGAGTTGGCTAGTGACGGAGCCACTGCCGACCCCATGGCACAACCGTTTTTTTGGCGGTAGAACCGGCCATCAAATAAAAAATAATTATGCGTGAGGGTAAACATAAGAAGGGTCAAAAAGAATTCTATATCAGGTCCCTTATACAATGGATTATTGACCAACAAATGTCTCACCGCCTCCACACCAGCCCGGTGAGGGATGCAAGTGTAGAGGCTGGAGACATCAAGTGTCACCATAGTAACAGACGCAGGAACAGTCTGTAACTCCTCCAGATGTCTGAGCAACATCGTGGAATCCTTAAGATAGGAAAAAGTGCTCTGGATGCATGGTTGTATGAACAAGTCTAGGTAAATGGACACTGGCTCACACAAAGACCCCCTGGCAGACACAATGGGCCTGCCAGGGGGTCTCTGTGGATCCTTGTGGATTTTCGGTATAGTGTAAAATATTGGTACTTTTGGAAACCCAGTTTTTAATTTACCACATATACCACTTGAAATAACCCCATCAATGACCGCCGTGTCCAAAATAAGATCCAATTCACTCTTATATTGATCTGTTGGATCATGATCAAGTAAGCAATAAGTATCAACATCATTGAGCAACCGTAAACATTCAGTACGATATTCATCTATACCCAACACAACAATTGAACCCCCCTTGTCTGCACCACGTATTATTATGTCTTGCCTTTCTCCCAATGATTTAAGTGCTAAACGTTCATGCTTAGATAAATTGGGATGAATTTGACTAGGACTAGGACATTGCATAGAATCCACCATGCGGCAGAACGTTTTGATAGAGGGGTTGGTTGTGATGGGTTCAAACTGCGATCTCGGTCCAAGTTTATGCAACTCCCGGGGTAATACTTCAGATGGAGAAATGTCCACTTTTTTATCATGGTATTCCCTGAGTTTGAGAGTACATTGTAATTTAAAGTTCTCAATCTTGTCATAAAACACATCTGGCTGGTTTGTGGGCACGAAAGACAGCCCCTTACTCAGGACCCCAATTTCAGCAGGTGTTAAAATGCATGAAGAAAGATTAAAGATTAAGTCTTTTTCCCTTTGGGCGGCTTCTGTGCGTGCTTGCCGCCTTTGTTGCCCGCCCCTACTTGTGCGTGACCTTTTCGGGTGGTGTAACCTGCCCGGGTGTTCACGCCTAAAGGGGAATGTGATTTTCTTGATATAGAGGCAGTGGAGGAACGTTCATCTGTCTCGCTAGCCGAACTGGCGGTATTCCTAGAAAAATGCCTGCGTTTGTAATATGGTGGTCTTGCTGGGCCCCTTTGTTCATTATTAGAACCCAGCCAGGAATATACCCCGTGTAACTCATAATCCTGTTGGACTTTTAACAATTTTTGTTTTTTAAATTTAATTAATTCACTTTGGTAAGACTGTATTTGGGTCTCTAGTTTCTCAACCCAATTCACAGCCGTGAATGCAGGGGGGAGTGACGGAGGACTCCGTGGATGCTGGCGGGAATGCTGAAAATTTTCCATTGGTGGGGGTAAGGTATAAAGTTTGTTTTGTGTTCACTTGTTGTTATCCTGATGAAGGGGGACAACCCCGAAACGTTGATGATGTGATGATACATTAAAGCTTGGTTGCTTTATTTTTGCACGAGTTACCACGTCTCTGAGTGCCGCTTCCTGTCTATTGCTGCATACGCAGGGGCGCTGACCCCTTAAAGAAGGCACCAGAGCATCTATAACAGTTTATGGTTGGAGTGCCGGATCCTTTGCATGGATGTTCATTGACTGTGTGAGCCCTGGATCAGGTAGCACGGTGACATCAAGGCACCCGTCCTTTACATTTATTACCTTCAGAAGGAATTTCAGTATTTTTCTGTGCACTTTCTTCACTAAGCACTTTATTTTTGCACTAGCACTTTTTGAATCTGGACACTATTTGCACTTTACGGAAGCTGCTGCTATACACTAGGGGTATTGCTATATCCTGGTCATTTTGGTGCTTGTGGATTTTATGCCTGGTGGTTTCATAATGGAGCAAGGGGATATGATGTCTTATGTGCTGCAATGCGACAACTCAGACACTTTCAGTTACTCAGACATGGAGGCAGAGAACATCTTACACAAAGAGACTGCTTTTAATGTGGTAACAGTTGATTCCCATGAGGAATTGTTCCAGGAATGGTACAAGCTTAGAAAGCGAGATCTGGACTTTACTTTTCACGGACGCACTTTATCTGACTATTTTCGCTCTAAATTAATTCCCCGCGGTTTTAGAATACATAACATGCCCACCATTGGTCGCAACAGCATTCCTTTTTGTAAGAAATGGATTTCCATTTTAAATAAGTGTTCTATGGACCTGATTTTATTGGTAATTGAGGAATCCACAAGGGAATGCGTTGCTACCAAAGAAAAATTACTGGTGTTTGAGGCTGCTCATAAGAAGAAATTAGAGAAAGACAAAACCGTTAATTGGGTGGAGAAACTAGAGACCCAAATACAGTCTTACCAGAGTGAATTAATTAAATTTAAAAAACAAAAATTGTTAAAAGTCCAACAGGATTATGAGTTACACGGGGTATATTCCTGGCTGGGTTCTAATAATGAACAAAGGGGCCCAGCAAGACCACCATATTACAAACGCAGGCATTTTTCTAGGAATACCGCCAGTTCGGCTAGCGAGACAGATGAACGTTCCTCCACTGCCTCTACATCAAGAAAATCACATTCCCCTTTAGGCGTGAACACTAGAGATGAGCGCCTGAAATTTTTCGGGTTTTGTGTTTTGGTTTTGGGTTCGGTTCCGCGGCCGTGTTTTGGGTTCGAACGCGTTTTGGCAAAACCTCACCGAATTATTTTTGTCGGATTCGGGTGTGTTTTGGATTCGGGTGTTTTTTTCCAAAAACACTAAAAAACAGCTTAAATCATAGAATTTGGGGGTCATTTTGATCCCAAAGTATTATTAACCTCAAAAACCATAATTTACACTCATTTTCAGTCTATTCTGAATACCTCACACCTCACAATATTATTTTTAGTCCTAAAATTTGCACCGAGGTCGCTGTGTGAGTAAGATAAGCGACCCTAGTGGCCGACACAAACACCGGGCCCATCTAGGAGTGGCACTGCAGTGTCACGCAGGATGTCCCTTCCAAAAAACCCTCCCCAAACAGCACATGACGCAAAGAAAAAAAGAGGCGCAATGAGGTAGCTGTGTGAGTAAGATTAGCGACCCTAGTGGCCGACACAAACACCGGGCCCATCTAGGAGTGGCACTGCAGTGTCACGCAGGATGTCCCTTCCAAAAAACCCTCCCCAAACAGCACATGACGCAAAGAAAAAAAGAGGCGCAATGAGGTACCTGACTGTGTGAGTAAGATTAGCGACCCTAGTGGCCGACACAAACACCGGGCCCATTTAGGAGTGGCACTGCAGTGTCACGCAGGATGTCCCTTCCAAAAAACCCTCCCCAATCAGCACATGATGCAAAGAAAAAGAAAAGAAAAAAGAGGTGCAAGATGGAATTATCCTTGGGCCCCCCCACCCACCCTTATGTTGTATAAACAAAACAGGACATGCACACTTTAACCAACCCATCATTTCAGTGACAGGGTCTGCCACACGACTGTGACTGATATGACGGGTTGGTTTGGACCCCCCCCAAAAAAGAAGCAATTAATCTCTCCTTGCACAAACTGGCTCTACAGAGGCAAGATGTCCACCTCATCTTCACCCTCCGATATATCACCGTGTACATCCCCCTCCTCACAGATTATCAATTCGTCCCCACTGGAATCCACCATCTCAGCTCCCTGTGTACTTTGTGGAGGCAATTGCTGCTGGTCAATGTCTCCGCGGAGGAATTGATTATAATTCATTTTAATGAACATCATCTTCTCCACATTTTCTGGATGTAACCTCGTACGCCGATTGCTGACAAGGTGAGCGGCGGCACTAAACACTCTTTCGGAGTACACACTTGTGGGAGGGCAACTTAGGTAGAATAAAGCCAGTTTGTGCAAGGGCCTCCAAATTGCCTCTTTTTCCTGCCAGTATAAGTACGGACTGTGTGACGTGCCTACTTGGATGCGGTCACTCATATAATCCTCCACCATTCTATCAATGTTGAGAGAATCATATGCAGTGACAGTAGACGACATGTCCGTAATCGTTGTCAGGTCCTTCAGTCCGGACCAGATGTCAGCATCAGCAGTCGCTCCAGACTGCCCTGCATCACCGCCAGCGGTTGGGCTCGGAATTCTGAGCCTTTTCCTCGCACCCCCAGTTGCGGGAGAATGTGAAGGAGGAGATGTTGACAGGTCGCGTTCCGCTTGACTTGACAATTTTGTCACCAGCAGGTCTTTCAACCCCAGCAGACCTGTGTCTGCCGGAAAGAGAGATCCAAGGTAGGCTTTAAATCTAGGATCGAGCACGGTGGCCAAAATGTAGTGCTCTGATTTCAACAGATTGACCACCCGTGAATCCTTGTTAAGCGAATTAAGGGCTGCATCCACAAGTCCCACATGCCTAGCGGAATCGCTCCCTTTTAGCTCCTTCTTCAATGCCTCCAGCTTCTTCTGCAAAAGCCTGATGAGGGGAATGACCTGACTCAGGCTGGCAGTGTCTGAACTGACTTCACGTGTGGCAAGTTCAAAGGGCATCAGAACCTTGCACAACGTTGAAATCATTCTCCACTGCACTTAAGACAGGTGCATTCCATCTCCTATATCGTGCTCAATTGTATAGGCTTGAATGGCCTTTTGCTGCTCCTCCAACCTCTGAAGCATATAGAGGGTTGAATTCCACCTCGTTACCACTTCTTGCTTCAGATGATGGCAGGGCAGGTTCAGTAGTTTTTGGTGGTGCTCCAGTCTTCTGTACGTGGTGCCTGTACGCCGAAAGTGTCCCGCAATTTTTCTGGCCACCGACAGCATCTCTTGCACGCCCCTGTCGTTTTTTTAAAAATTCTGCACCACCAAATTCAAGGTATGTGCAAAACATGGGACGTGCTGGAATTTGCCCATATTTAATGCACACACAATATTGCTGGCGTTGTCCGATGCCACAAATCCACAGGAGAGTCCAATTGGGGTAAGCCATTCCGCGATGATCTTCCTCAGTTGCCGTAAGAGGTTTTCAGCTGTGTGCGTATTCTGGAAAGCGGTGATACAAAGCGTAGCCTGCCTAGGAAAGAGTTGGCGTTTGCGAGATGCTGCTACTGGTGCCGCCGCTGCTGTTCTTGCGGCGGGAGTCCATACATCTACCCAGTGGGCTGTCACAGTCATATAGTCCTGACCCTGCCCTGCTCCACTTGTCCACATGTCCGTGGTTAAGTGGACATTGGGTACAACTGCATTTTTTAGGACACTGGTGAGTCTTTTTCTGACGTCCGTGTACATTCTCGGTATCGCCTGCCTAGAGAAGTGGAACCTATATGGTATTTGGTAACGGGGGCACACTGCCTCAATAAATTGTCTAGTTCCCTGTGAACTAACGGCGGATACCGGACGCACGTCTAACACCAACATAGTTGTCAAGGACTCAGTTATCCGCTTTGCAGTAGGATGACTGCTGTGATATTTCATCTTCCTCGCAAAGGACTGTTGAACAGTCAATTGCTTACTGGAAGTAGTACAAGTGGGCTTACGACTTCCCCTCTGGGATGACCATCGACTCCCAGCGGCAACAACAGCAGCGCCAGCAGCAGTAGGCGTTACACGCAAGGATGCATCGGAGGAATCCCAGGCAGGAGAGGACTCGTCAGACTTGCCAGTGACATGGCCTGCAGGACTATTGGCATTCCTGGGGAAGGAGGAAATTGACACTGAGGGAGTTGGTGGGGTGGTTTGCGTGAGCTTGGTTACAAGAGGAAGGGATTTACTGGTCAGTGGACTGCTTCCGCTGTCACCCAAAGTTTTTGAACTTGTCACTGACTTATTATGAATGCGCTGCAGGTGACGTATAAGGGAGGATGTTCCGAGGTGGTTAACGTCCTTACCCCTACTTATTACAGCTTGACAAAGGGAACACACGGCTTGACACCTGTTGTCCGCATTTCTGGTGAAATACCTCCACACCGAAGAGCTGATTTTTTTGGTATTTTCACCTGGCATGTCAACGGCCATATTCCTCCCACGGACAACAGGTGTCTCCCCGGGTGCCTGACTTAAACAAACCACCTCACCATCAGAATCCTCCTGGTCAATTTCCTCCCCAGCGCCAGCAACACCCATATCCTCCTCATCCTGGTGTACTTCAACACTGACATCTTCAATCTGACTATCAGGAACTGGACTGCGGGTGCTCCTTCCAGCACTTGCAGGGGGCGTGCAAATGGTGGAAGGCGCATGCTCTTCACGTCCAGTGTTGGGAAGGTCAGGCATCGCAACCGACACAATTGGACTCTCCTTGTGGATTTGGGATTTCAAAGAACGCACAGTTCTTTGCGGTGCTTTTGCCAGCTTGAGTCTTTTCAGTTTTCTAGCGAGAGGCTGAGTGCTTCCATCCTCATGTGAAGCTGAACCACTAGCCATGAACATAGGCCAGGGCCTCAGCCGTTCCTTGCCACTCCGTGTGGTAAATGGCATATTGGCAAGTTTACGCTTCTCCTCCGACAATTTTATTTTAGGTTTTGGAGTCCTTTTTTTACTGATATTTGGTGTTTTGGTTTTGACATGCTCTGTACTATGCCATTGGGCATCGGCCTTGGCAGACGACGTTGCTGGCATTTCATCGTCTCGGCCATGACTAGTGGCAGCAGCTTCAGCACGAGGTGGAAGTGGATCTTGATCTTTCCCTAATTTTGGAACCTCAACATTTTTGTTCTCCATATTTTAATAGGCACAACTAAAAGGCACCTCAGGTAAACAATGCAGATGGATGGATTGGATACTAGTATACAATTATGGACGGGCTGCCGAGTGCCGACACAGAGGTAGCCACAGCCGTGAACTACCGCACTGTACTGTGTCTGCTGCTAATATATAGACTGGTTGATAAAGAGATAGTATACTCATAACTAGTATGTATGTATAAAGAAAGAAAAAAAAACCACGGTTAGGTCACTGGTATATACAATTATGGACGGGCTGCCGAGTGCCGACACAGAGGTAGCCACAGCCGTGAACTACCGCACTGTACTGTGTCTGCTGCTAATATATAGACTGGTTGATAAAGAGATAGTATACTCGTAACTAGTATGTATGTATAAAGAAAGAAAAAAAAACCACGGTTAGGTCACTGGTATATACAATTATGGACGGGCTGCCGAGTGCCGACACAGAGGTAGCCACAGCCGTGAACTACCGCACTGTACTGTGTCTGCTGCTAATATATAGACTGGTTGATAAAGAGATAGTATACTCGTAACTAGTATGTATGTATAAAGAAAGAAAAAAAAACCACGGTTAGGTCACTGGTATATACAATTATGGACGGGCTGCGGAGTGCCGACACAGAGGTAGCCACAGCCGTGAACTACCGCACTGTACTGTGTCTGCTGCTAATATATAGACTGGTTGATAAAGAGATAGTATACTCGTAACTAGTATGTATGTATAAAGAAAGAAAAAAAAACCACGGTTAGGTGGTATATACAATTATGGACGGGCTGCCGAGTGCCGACACAGAGGTAGCCACAGCCGTGAACTACCGCACTGTACTGTGTCTGCTGCTAATATATAGACTGGTTGATAAAGAGATAGTATACTCGTAACTAGTATGTATGTATAAAGAAAGAAAAAAAAACCACGGTTAGGTCACTGGTATATACAATTATGGACGGGCTGCCGAGTGCCGACACAGAGGTAGCCACAGCCGTGAACTACCGCACTGTACACTGGTTGATAAAGAGATAGTAGTATACTCGTAACAACTAGTATGACGACGGTATAAAGAATGAAAAAAAAACCACGGTTAGGTGGTATATAATACAATTATGGTTGGACGGACTGCCTGCCGAGTGCCGACACAGAGGTAGCCACAGCCGTGAACTACCGCACTGTACACTGGTTGATAAAGAGATAGTAGTATACTCGTAACAACTAGTATGACGACGGTATAAAGAATGAAAAAAAAACCACGGTTAGGTGGTATATAATACAATTATGGTTGGACGGACTGCCTGCCGAGTGCCGACACAGAGGTAGCCACAGCCGTGAACTACCGCACTGTACACTGGTTGATAAAGAGATAGTAGTATACTCGTAACAACTAGTATGACGACGGTATAAAGAACGAAAAAAAAACCACGGTTAGGTGGTATATATTATAATACAATTATGGATGGACGGACTGCCTGCCGAGTTCCGACACAGAGGTAGCCACAGCCGTGAACTACCGCACTGTACACTGGTTGATAAAGAGATAGTAGTATACTCGTAACAACTAGTATGACGACGGTATAAAGAACGAAAAAAAAACCACGGTTAGGTGGTATATATTATAATACAATTATGGATGGACGGACTGCCTGCCGAGTTCCGACACAGAGGTAGCCACAGCCGTGAACTACCACACTGTACACTGGTTGATAAAGAGATAGTAGTATACTCGTAACAACTAGTATGACTATGACGACGGTATAAAGAAAGAAAAAAAAAACCACGGTTAGGTGGTATATAATACAATTATGGATGGACGGACTGCCTGCCGAGTGCCGACACAGAGGTAGCCACAGCCGTGAACTACCGCACTGTACTGTGTCTGCTGCTAATATAGACTGGTTGATAAAGAGATAGTATACAATACTACTAATATACTGGTGGTCAGGCACTGGTCACCACTAGTCACACTGGCAGTGGCACTCCTGCAGCAAAAGTGTGCACTGTTTAATTTTAATATAATATTATTTATCATGTACTCCTGGCTCCTGCTATAACAACCTGCAGTGCTCCCCAGTCTCCCCCACAATTATAAGCTTTATATACAATACATTGATGTGCAGCACACTGGGCTGAGCAGTGCACACAGACTGAGTCACTGTGTGACTGTGTATCGTTTTTTTCAGGCAGAGAACGGATATATTAAATAAAACAAACAACTGCACTGTCTCTGGTGGTCACTGGTCACTGTGGTCGTCAGTCACTAAACTCTGTCTGCACTCTGCACTCTCTTCTAATCTACAGTATCACAGCAATCTCTCTCTCTCTCTCTCTTCTAAATCTAATCTAAATGGAGAGGACGCCAGCCACGTCCTCTCCCTATCAATCTCAATGCACGTGTGAAAATGGCGGCGACGCGCGGCTCCTTATATAGAATCCGAGTCTCGCGAGAATCCGACAGCGTCATGATGACGTTCGGGCGCGCTCGGGTTAACCGAGCAAGGCGGGAAGATCCGAGTCGCTCGGACCCGTGAAAAAAAAAGTGAAGTTCGTGCGGGTTCGGATTCAAAGAAACCGAACCCGCTCATCTCTAGTGAACACCCGGGCAGGTTACACCACCCGAAAAGGTCACGCACAAGGAGGGGCGGGCAACAAAGGCGACAAGCACGCACAGAAGCCGCCCAAAGGGAAAAAGACTTAATCTTTAATCTTTCTTCATGCATTTTAACACCTGCTGAAATTGGGGTCCTGAGTAAGGGGCTGTCTTTCGTGCCCACAAACCAGCCAGATGTGTTTTATGACAAGATTGAGAACTTTAAATTACAACGTACTCTCAAACTCAGGGAATACCATGATAAAAAAGTGGACATTTCTCCATCTGAAGTATTACCCCGGGAGTTGCATAAACTTGGACCGAGATCGCAGTTTGAACCCATCACAACCAACCCCTCTATCAAAACGTTCTGCCGCATGGTGGATTCTATGCAATGTCGTAGTCCTAGTCAAATTTATCCCAATTTATCTAAGCATGAACGTTTAGCACTTAAATCATTGGGAGAAAGGCAAGACATAATAATACGTGGTGCAGACAAGGGGGGTTCAATTGTTGTGTTGGGTATAGATGAATATCGTACTGAATGTTTACGGTTGCTCAATGATGTTGATACTTATTGCTTACTTGATCATGATCCAACAGATCAATATAAGAGTGAATTGGATCTTATTTTGGACACGGCGGTCATTGATGGGGTTATTTCAAGTGGTATATGTGGTAAACTAAAAACTGGGTTTCCAAAAGTACCAATATTTTACACTATACCAAAAATCCACAAGGATCCACAGAGACCCCGTGGCAGGCCCATTGTGTCTGCCAGGGGGTCTTTGTGTGAGCCAGTGTCCATTTACCTAGACTTGTTCATACAACCATGCATCCAGAGCACTTTTTCCTATCTTAAGGATTCCACGATGTTGCTCAGACATCTGGAGGAGTTACAGACTGTTCCTGCGTCTGTTACTATGGTGACACTTGATGTCTCCAGCCTCTACACTTGCATCCCTCACCGGGCTGGTGTGGAGGCGGTGAGACATTTGTTGGTCAATAATCCATTGTATAAGGGACCTGATATAGAATTCTTTTTGACCCTTCTTATGTTTACCCTCACGCATAATTATTTTTTATTTGATGGCCGGTTCTACTGCCAAAAAACCGGTTGTGCCATGGGGTCAGCAGTGGCTCCGTCACTAGCCAACTCATTCATGTGGGAGGTGGAACGTGAATTATTTTTTGAGAATGCAAGTATAGCGGAGGGCATGTTTGTGTACTATAGGTATATTGACGATCTCCTGGTCTTCTGGGATGGGGATTTGCAAGTTTTACTCACACATGTTGATAATCACAATAAGTCTTCTAGTCCGATTAAACTCACATATAACACCAGCTCCACAGAGATTCATTATCTAGACATTAAAATTCTGATTGTCCAACAACGGATACAAACAACATTGTATACGAAGCCCACGGACAGAAACAGCCTTCTTAGGTATAACAGCTTTCACCCACGGTCCACTGTTAGGGGTCTTCCGTATTCTCAGTACCTGAGGGTATGTAGGACCACCAGTGATGCAGAGGATACCGTGAGGCAGTTGGAGATTATGACAAAAAAATTTCTAGACAAAGGCTACCCTATCCATGAGTTAGAAAAAGCCAAAGACAGGGCAGTAGGCCACACACGTCAAACCCTTTTGTCTGAGACCAGTATAAAGCGGAAGAGGGAGTCTTTACAGAACTCCATTCCGTGGATCACGGAATTTAACACACAAAGTGCAGCTAAAAAGAAATACGTTAAATCATGGTGGCCGCTGGTGGCATCTGATTCAGGTTTGAATGGCCTGCATGGCACCCGCCTGCTTGCAGGCCATTCTAGGAGTAGGAACATCAAGGATATTATTGTCCGGACCGACATCACTGGGTTTGGACAAAACAAAATAACAAATTTTCTAACTAGAAAAAATGGATGCTATCGATGTCTGGGATGTACAACTTGTGGATACCTCCAGACCGGAGACACCATTGTACATGCCCAGTCTGGTAAAAGATTCAAGATCAGATGGCCCCTTAGTTGCTCCTCTAAATTCGTGATTTATGTGCTGTTCTGCCCATGTGGGCTCCAGTATGTAGGCAAAACGGTGTGCCAATTTAAAGAGAGGATGGCACAACATAGGGCGGCCATTAGAGCCGCACTTTCTTCTGGGCACAGTGAACAACCGGTGGCACGCCATTTTGCCCGATTGGGACATGGTGTTGCCACCATACGTTACAAAATTATTGATCATGTGCCCTTATCGCTGCGACGTGGTGATAGACATAAAAGGTTATTACAGCTGGAAGCCCGGTGGATCTACCGTCTTGACACTATGGCTCCCAGAGGTCTGAACGAGACCATGGGCCTTAATTGCTTTCTCTGAATATATCCACATCAGGCTGGTGTGTCACACATGTCTGATACAGGATGAAATGATACAAAAAAATCTACAGTGGTATAAATTAATTGTAATTAAATGTGACTTAAGTTTAAATCCACACTCATGTATACATGTGCAGGTAGTGTATATAGAGTTTATCTTTACACCTGTGTGTATCCTTTGAGGCACATGTTATATGTCACAAGCCATATATGACTAAGTATGTGAGGATGTTATTCTTTAAAATGTACCCAGAATTGATAACAATATGAAAATGTAGCAGCAGTGTCTGTGGGATGCAGATCAGCTTCATTTGTTTATTTTCTTGTAATGTATATATATTTTTTTCATGTTTTTTTCTGTTTTTATATGGTTTTATGATGGATGATTTGACACTGCTGGTAGACAGGATGCTGCTAGCATGGTTTGCAGTTATTTGCATTCATATGTATTTTAGTTTAAATATCTCACAGGTCACGGGTTTCCGTGACAACGCTGGCGGCGTCCCTGTATGCGAGCGGTGCCGCGTCTCCATGGGAACGCACCCAGCAGCCTTTTCGGCGGTCCGCGTCACTTCCTCTTCCGGCAACAGCCGTGAATGCAGGGGGGAGTGACGGAGGACTCCGTGGATGCTGGCGGGAATGCTGAAAATTTTCCATTGGTGGGGGTAAGGTATAAAGTTTGTTTTGTGTTCACTTGTTGTTATCCTGATGAAGGGGGACAACCCCAAAACGTTGATGATGTGATGATACATTAAAGCTTGATTGCTTTATTTTTGCACGAGTTACCACGTCTCTGAGTGCCGCTTCCTGTCTATTGCTATATATATATATATATATATATATATTTACTGATCTGCTGACCATCAGCTTTGGGGATGCTTTTAGCGCTGTTAGTTTTCTTCTTCTCTTCCTGCTTCGCCTCTTTACCAAGGCAAAGCAGAAAGGTACATCGACGAGATATAAGAGCTTCTCATTTGCCGGAGCGGGGAAGTGAAAATTCCCCCCTGCTCAAGCTCGAGTGCACAATGCAACAGCTTAGTCTGTGTCTGTGTGAGTTCTCACATACAGCCCGGAGCCGGCAGCCACCACAGCCAGGGACAGAACGGTGTCGGAGAGGTCAATTCATATATTGCCTTGCATACTGGCGTGCTATCTTTTATATAGCAGCGGAGATATAGACAGGAGCACATAGCACCCATGTCATATACCACACACCGACACAGTAATACATGGGGGAAGTGTTATCAGCATGCATAACGTGCGCTGATAGCACTTCTCCCACATGTTGACTTTCATACATCTACTCCTATTATCTCTCTAGTGGTTGGCCACACCGCTTAAGCTTGGGTCCCTACCACTGCATTCCCCAATTTATTTCCATGACAAATAAATCAGGGAAGTAAAAGGTAAAAAATGTGTTTCTTTCATATGTCAAGTATTTGCATATTCCTTACGCAGTTATTCAGTGCAAACAATTCCAGTGAGTCACAACATTAGAATCGCAGATAAGCATCATGTCACAAACAGGAGTAAAGTAACCTATGTATGTTTAGTAAAAGTCAAGAGAGATCTTGCATTTGAAGATAATCACTTCTTGATTCTATATAAATGTCATGCCTGCCATTACTCCTCCTGGGGTAAGTCATATGAAAAGCTAGATACATCTACTGAGTACTTTGAGCTGATTCTTTTTGATGTTATCTAGTTGAGGTGTTTAAAGAGTATAAGGCTAAGCAGTTTACAGACCCTGTCATTAGATCTTGTGTGACCAAGAGAAGACTGATAGAAGCAGATTGAAATTCCACCTCCTACACTATAAGCCCCAATGTTACCCAAAATACGTAAAAGTAGAAAAATGGCATTACTTTGTGGAAAAATAAAAAATATAATTTAAATTCTTATCATTTATGCCAACTATGTGACCATCTGGGCAGTTATTCATCATAATGCTATCATTTTGATGGGCCTATTTTTACCTGGGGCCTGGAGCTGTAGCTCCATCCGCCCCATTGATAATCTGGCCCCGGCACCTGGGGTTCTCCATTTGAGTAAAAGCTTTTTAGCAGAGCTGGATTAAGGGAGGGGCAACAGGGGCTGCCGTCCCGGTGTCAGCACACATTAGGGGCTCCCGCAAACTGCTTTTCAAATCAGAGCAGTCTCCCTCAGCATCCACCGAGGGTATACAGTCAGTAACACATGCTGGTGTATCAGTCAGTGTCTTGCAGAATTTCTCTTCACTATCCCGCGTGACACTGACTGAGCTGCCAGCATGTGCTGCTGTCGCTGGGCAGACTGATGCTGCTCCGTGAGTGTGTGTCTGTATGCGCGCACACAGGGGGGTGTCTTTGGCCGCAATTTTAGTAGTGGGGCCACCACACGTTCATTTCCTGGGGCCCCCACCAGCCCTAATCCGGCCCTGGTGTTTAGGATTACTAATTTCACAAGATTCAGAACTCTGCAATAACCAGCAGTAACACACATATCACTACCCCCTTCCCTTGTAGACTGGTTCCTGGTGAGTCTGGACAGCCAAGGCAAAATGCGTCCAATACCGAGTACCAGTCAGATGATTATGCATCTATTTGGATGTGGATCATTTGCAGGTTCTCATGGGTCTATTTACTAAGCCTTGGATGGAGATAAAGGGCACGGAGATAAAGTGCCAGCCAATCAGCTCCTAACTGCCATTTTTCAAACCCAGCTTGTTACATGACAGTTAGGAGGTGATTAGCTGGTACTTTATCACCGTGCACTTTATTTCCATCCAAGGCTTAGTAAATAGACCCCTCAATACCCAAATCCATAGCTCCCAACCATCCTGAATTTGGCAGTACAGTCCCACTTTTCCTGCACTGTCCTGTTTAGCAGACCAGGTGAATGGATGCAGTATAGAGAGAGGCTGGGGCAGCTCAGCAGCTAGGGAAGCACTAGAACACTTGGGGGAATGCATCAAGATGCAGGTATTCAGAATGACAGATTTCCATTGATATTACTGGCTTTTTGTAAATGTCCGTTTTATAAAAGATAAAACGCGCCAGTTTTGCATTCTATAAAACAGTGACATTTTAAAAAAAAGTTGAGAGTGTTTTTAAACCTGCAGCTGAATGCATTTACTCTGAGGTGTCAATGACCTACCATACCCTTGTCACAAAAGAAACACACAGACACACTATTATTTCAGACAATTCTGGGAATCACAGTTATTGGAAATAAATATTTATTAGTGAATTACAGTAGCATTAGTCTTCAGCTGCTTAGCATTCTGTAAAACACACCCCACCCGAGGGTAGTTTGTTACTTTTTCCTTTGGGTGCTTGACCCATATCAGTGGTGCAAGTGGGCGGGTACGGGTGGGTACGGCGTACCCGTAAGAATTTAGCCGTGGGTACGCCGTACCCACACCGACGGGCCGCCGCTCCTCGCACCGCCGCTGATGTGAGGGAAGGAGAGCGCAGCCTGTGCCTCTCCTTCCCCTCAGTCTCCGGCGGGTGTCATAGTTTAATTCAGCGCCGATCCGTGAGCCAATCAGAGCTCGCGGTGCGAGCTCTGATTGGCTCACGGATCGGCGCTGAATTAAACTGTGAGACACCCGCCGGAGACTGAGGGGAAGGAGAGGCACAGGCTGCGCTCTCCTTCCCTCACACAGGACGGCAGCGGCCTGCGGCAGCGGTGAGCAGGGAAGGGGGGGGGGCATGTTATACCTGGCACTGGGGGATATCTGGCACTGGGGGGGCATTTCTATCTGGCACTGGGGGATATCTGGCACTGGGGGGGCATTTCTATCTGGCACTGGGGGATATCTGGCACTGGGGGGCATATATACCTGGCACTGGGGGATATCTGGCACAGGGGGGCATGTATACCTGGCACTGGGGGATATCTGGCACAGGGGGGCATGTATACCTGGCACTGGGGGATATCTGGCACTGGGGGGGCATGTATACCTGGCACTGGGGGATATCTGGCACTGGGGGCATATCTGGCACTGTAGGGACATTTCTGTATCTGGCACGGGGGGCAATGTATATCTGACACAGTGGGAGCATTTGTGTATCTGGCACTGTGGGGCAATGTGTATCTGGCACTGTGGGGCAATGTATATCTGGCACTGTGGGGCAACGTGTATCTGACACTGCGAGGCAATGTATATCTGGCACTCTGGGGGCATTTCTGTATCTGGCACTGTGGGGCAATGTGTATCTGGCACTGTTAGTCAATGTGTATCTGGCACTGTGGGGCAATGTATATCTGGCACTGTGGGGCAACGTGTATCTGGCACTATTGGGGTCATACGTGTATCTGCCCCTCCCCCATATGTGTATCACGCCCCCATTTTCATTGGCCACGCCCCATGTGGCATTTGGCCACACCCATTTTTTTGCGCGCGCGCCTTCGTCGCGCGCACACAGTACCCGGAAGACATTTTTTCTACTTGCACCACTGCCCATAGTCCAAGTTGTGAACTGATGTTGATGACTAATAAGAAAACAATGATGGTAGTTGGGAAGTCAGCTAACAACAGGAACGGCTGAAAGTTTATGTTAAACACAGCCCCATAGGCTATTTAGCAGATGATGACCCAAATACCAATAATTGTAGCTGAAAATATTTGCAGAAGTTTGTAACTCTGACAGACATAGCAGTACTATTTGTGGTTACAGCAATGACATCATTTTACTCTGACGTTAAGATTATCAGAGGTGTCTGAAAGCTTTTCCATATGCATGCGATGTCTCAAGCCACAAGCACAATGAAAACAATTCAATGATCCATGATCAGATTCAGCCAGATCAATGATCTGCTAGTACAACCAACCCAACGAATGATCTTTCTGGTGTGTCTGTTGCTCTATGCATGGGAGCAAAACGTCATGAGAGACCTGGGGATATTTCCATTGAGAGAGACAGAGCTGAGAAACAGGTTTGCTGTAAAAACTAACCTGTCTGCGTAGTGGCAAAGGTAACCCATTAATCTACATCAAATGTAGCGGTGTGACTGGATGTTCTAGAATAGTGTTACTATAAGGTACCGCAGAGCCGGCCCTAACCAATATGATGCCCTAGGCAAGATTTTGGCTGGTGCCCCCTAGCACCGCCGCTAGTTCTGCAGGACATGCCTGGCATGAGTCAGCTGGCAGCTCTGCTAACGCTGGGGCGCCTTTTATTTATGAAAATGCGTCTTATTTGCATTACTATGTGGCTAGGATGCACAAGCAGCTTTTGCGGATTAAAATGATATGCAGCATGCCTATATTCTGTGTGCAACTGCGGCTGTATCTGCATACGAAATGCTGCATTAAAGTTATTTCCACACAAATATAGGCATGCCGCATATCATTTTAATCAGCAGAAGTTGCTGGTGCCCCTAAGCATACCAAATGCCCTAGGCATTTGCCTAGTTTGCCTATACCTAGGGCCGGCTCTGAGGTACCGGATGTCCTGGGGTTCCTGCCTGGCGCTCTGTGAGTTATAGCTTTAGACCACAGGTTCTCAAACTCGGTCCTCAGGACCCCACACAGTGCATGTTTTGCAGGTAACCCAGCCAGTGCACAGGTGTTTAAGAGGTACATTTACTAAGCAGTGATAAGAGCGGAGAAGTGAGCCAGTGGAGATATTTCCCCATCAACCAGTCAGCAGCTCTGTATCATTTTATAGTATGCAAATTATAGATGTTACTTCAGTGCTGATTGGTTGCCATGGGCAACTTCTCCACTGGCTCACTTCTCCGCTCTTATCACTGCTTAGTAAATGTACCCCTTAATTACTCACTGACACATTTTAAAAGGTCCACAGGTGGAGCTAATTATTTCACTTGTGCTTCTGTGAGGAGACCTGCAAAACATGCACTGTGTGGGGTCCTGAGGACCGAGTTTGAGAACCTATGCTGTAGACTAGGGGTGGGCAACGTGCGGCCCGCGGGCCGGCTGCGGCCCGCGAACCAATTCTACCTGGCCCCGCTGTCTCACACCAGTGTGCAATGACAAGCGGCCCGACTGGCTGAGCCGCTCGTCATTGCGCTACATAGCTCCCAGACGCGACGCCGCAGAGGAAATCCCGGTCACGTCACAGGGCCTGCTGACCGGGATTTCCACTGTGACGTCAGGCGCTGGGCGTCACGGGGGGCGGGGCCATGGCAGGACTGGGCAGCAGGCAGCAGCCGCAGCGTCTCGGTGCGGCACAGCGGGCAGCGGGAATCTGGCAGCGGATCATCTGGGCAGCGGACCTGCCACTGTGTAAATAAGGTACAGGGATCTGTGGCTAACTTTAAAAGACTGCTTTATTGGTTCGGGGGGCGGGGGGGGGAGGAGAGAGAGGGAGATTAGGGACTGCTATACGGGTTTAGGGGAAGGGAGTGAAGAGGTGTTGGGACTGCTATATGGGTGGGGGGGTAGAGAGAGACTGCTATATGGGTACGGGGGGGGGGGGGGGGGAGGGGAAGCTAGTAACTGTGCCCAGGGAGAGACAGGAGCTGTGCATACCAGCAATACACAGGATGCTGTTTGTTTTCAGCACTGTTTTTTATTTATTTATTTATTATATGTGGTTTTTTTTAGACATTTTGTATTTGCCTGTAAAAAAAACTACGTATGTAATGTATATTGTGGTGTATGTTTTATATATATATATATATATATATATATATATATATATATATATATAGTTCCTTTCTATATATATATATATATATATATATATATATACACACTATGTTTTTATAGTTATATACATAACTATGGGCCTAATTCAGACCTGATCGCTAGCAGGCAATTTTTGCACTGCTGCGATCAGGTGGTCGCCGCCTACAGGGTGTGGGGGTAATCGCTGTGCAGGGGTGTGATCACATCTGCAGAGAGCTGCACAAACAGAAGTTTGTGCAGTTTCTGCACAGCTCAGGACTTACTCTTCCAGTGCGATGATCGAGACCGGAGCTGACGTCAGAAACCCTCCCTCCAAGCGCCTGGTCCCTCCTTCATTTTTGCGGACACTCCTCTAAAACGGCCAATTGCCACCCACAACCGTCCTCTTCCTGTCAATCACTGTGCGATCGCTTTGTTCGTACCATCCCGTCGCTGCCCGGCGCTGCAGACCGACGCGCCTGCACATTGCGGTGCATGCGCAGTTCAGACCCGATTTTACAAGATATTTTGTGTGTGGCCCTCGACTATTCACTGGAAGTGTTATGCGGCCCCCCAGCTGAAATAATTGCCCACCCCTGCTGTAGACCATTACCACATTCTGTGAGGTTTTATGATAGAGGTAAACCACCCTCAGGTGAGTTTGTCTATTATCTTGTATATATGCTCCGGAGAAAGGTTCCTTCTACATGTGACTGAGTGTTTTGTAACTGTTCAGTAGCAATGGGTTCTGTACAGTAATCGTTCTCCTTACTCAGTACCCGTTCTAGAGTTTACACTGAGGGGGCTCTGAATATTCAGGATTAGAAGTTATATTTAGATTCCCAGTACAGTCACACTTATAGATAATAGCTGCAGTCAGGTCTACACAGTTGTTTGTTTGTTTTACTTCCTCACACATGGGAAATCCCAAATTACCTGGCAAACTCCTGTTTGTTGATACATCAGCATGGTCAGTGTAATGTGTCATTGTGCAGCTGTCACCCTCACTCTCCCACTTTTCCTTCTCACTCTCTGCAGATGAACCAACAAAATATAAACACATTGTGCAGCCAAGGGCATTAACTCTGCTATTTATGAAAGAACTACAGTGAAAGGGTATTTAGAGAGTTAACCACACTGACATACATGCACACTGTCATGAAACACCACCAGTTGTTATTTGTATATGGTTAGCTACATTTATTCCAAATTGACTATATCGATATATGTTTTACACTTATGTATTGTACAGTTTATCTAAAATGTTTTACAGTCATTCTCTAGGAGAAAGAAAAAGTACCAACTAATAAGCTTCTAAGGCATGAGCACACATCAGGACGGCGGACAATCGTGCCGATGGTCGGGGCAATTACCTTTCCCCCTGTACCAGTCTGACACTGCTTTGCAGAGCTGGGGAGAGGCCACGCCCACATCATGGGCAGTAAAGCTGCAAAGATGGGAGCAATAGAGGCATGCCTCTGAGTGTGGGGGTGTGCCTTGTACTCTGATGGTGATGAAACCGGGGAGAAGTATATTATTCGCATTGAGGTGATCTATAGACCACCAGGCCAGGGGCAGGATTTGGACAGGAACCTATTGTTGGACATCACTAAAATGGCTTTAAAGGGAGAAGTCATAATCATGGGAGACTTTAATTTACCTGATGTAAATTGTGAGGGGTCTTTTGCTAGTTCAGCTACAAGTGGCAAATTTCTAAATTCCTTACAGGGAGCATCTCTCAAGCAATTGGTGAGGGAGCCCACTCGCAAAGACTCCACATTAGATTTAATTCTCACAAATGGTGACAGGATATCAGACACATATGTGGGTGAGCACCTGGGATCCAGTGATCATCAAGCAGTATGGTTTAGTATAAAGACAGGATCCAACTCCTGTCACACAAAAACAAAGGTGTTGGATTTTAGGAATGCTGACTTTGCAAAAATGGGGAGATGTTTAAGTGATTCATTGGCGGGCTGGAGGGACTTGGAAGGAGTGCAGGAGAGGTGGGAAAACCTGAAAAGGGCACTACTAAGGGCAACAGACCTTTGTATCAAAAGGTTTAGGAAAAGCACCAGGAAAAGGAAGCCAGTGTGGATCACAAAAGAAGTATCAACTAGTGTGAAAGCAAAAAAGATGGCTTTTAGGAAATACAAACAGACTCAAAATAATAACGACAAAGGGGGATATCCAATTAGCCCCGTTTTTTTACCGGGGCTAATTGTCCCGCCGGGGGCTATCTAATTAGCCCCGATAAGTCACGGCACGCGCCGGCTTATCAGGGATTATGTTTCGCCTGCCTCAGGCAGGCGCAGCAGAATCCCCGGGGCTGTTTCACCCAAAAACACACAGGTTTCACTGAACCTGTGTTTTTTCAGGAGAAAAGATTTTTTTTACACGCGATTTAACAGGATAGCCTGTAAAAAAAAAAATCGGTGAAACATCGGAAAAAATGTCCGATAAACGGACGTTTTTCAGACCCGATGTTTTAACGGGGATAATTGAATATCCCCCAAAGAGGTGTATCTTGACAGAAGGCAGGATGCTAAGAAAGTGATCAGACGTGCAAAGGCAGAAGCTGAGGAGAAAATGGCCCAGTCAGTAGATAAAGGGGGCAAAACGTTTTTTAATGTATATAAATGAAAGGACAAAATCAAATGGAGGAATAATGAGACTTAAGACAGAGAGTGAGAATTTGGTGGAGGGAGACAAGGCAATAGCAGATCACCTAAATCATTATTTTTGCTCCATATTTACTACAGAAGGTGAAGGGAAGGGGCCACAGTTAAGCTGCAAGGACATTCATAAAAATAAGGTAGATGAAACTACATTTACAGAAGAGAACTTTCAAAACTAAATGTGGAAAAATCAATGGGGCCAGATGGGATACACCCAAGGATACTAAAAGAGCTAAACGATGTGCTAGTGGCACCATTAACAGAATTATTTAACCAGTCACTAAATACAGGTGCCATTCCAGAGGACTGGAAAAGAGCAAATGTAGTTCCACTGTACAAAAGTGGAAGCAAGTAACTACAGACCAGTAAGCCTTACATCAGTAGTAGGGAAAGTAATGGTAAAACTATTAAAAGAAAGAGTAGTGGAATATCTTAAATCAAACAACTTACATGATCCAAAACAGCATGGATTTACTGATGGGAGATCATGGCAAACAAATCTTATGGACTTTTTTGACTGTGATGAAAATAATAGATCAAGGGGGAGCTGTAGATGTAGCATATCTAGACTTTAGTAAGGCATTTGACACTGTCCCGCATCGCAGACTGCTAAATAAACTTAAAAGCGTGGGGGAGGATTACAAAACAGTTAAATGGATAAGAACCTGGTAGCAGGATAGGAAACAGACAGTTGTAGTCAATGGAGTGCAATCTTTGGAAGGAAATGTTACCAGTGGAGTACCCCAGGGATCTGTACTCGGACCTGTTCTCTTTAATATCTTTGTGGGTGACATTGCAAATGGTATTAAAGGGAAAGTATGCCTTTTTGCAGATGATACAAAGATTTGCCACAGGGTAGACACACCGGGAGGGGTAAAACAAATGACTGATGACGTAGCTAGGCTTGTTAAATGGTCAAGAACGTGGCAACTACAGTTTAATGCTAAAAAATGCAAAATCATGCACTTGGGTCTCAAAAAGGGTACCAAGTATCAAGGGTACTATAATGGAAACTACTGAGGAGGAAAGGGATTTAGGAGTCACTATTTCAAGTGACTTAAAGGCAGGAAAGCAATGCAACAAAGCAATGAGAAAGGCAAGTCAGATGCTTGGTTGCATAGGGAGAGGAATCAGTAGCAGGAAAAAAGAAGTGATAATGCCACTGTATAGGTCATTGGTATGGCCGCATCTTGAATACTGTGTCCAGTTCTGGAGACAATATCTCCAGAAGGATATAAATACATTAGAGAGTGTACAAATAAGGGCAACTAAAATGGTGCATGGCCTACATCACAAAACTTACCCGGAAAGGCTAAAAGATTTTACCATGTATAGTTTGGAGGAGAGAAGGGAAAGGGGGAACATGATAGAAACTTTCAAATATACTGTACCACGGGTTTTAACAAAGTTCAGGAGGGAAACATTCTTCAAAGGAAGAGGAGTATTAGAACGCAAGGACATACACTGAAACTGGAGGGAGGCAGGTTCAGGGGAAATTTAAGGAAAACTTACTTCACAGAAAGGGTAGTGGACAAGTGGAATAGCCTCCCATCAGAGGTGGTAGAGGCTAAGACTGTAGAGCAATTTAAACATGCTTGGGATAGGCATATGATTATCCTTACAAAGAATTAAGGTTCAAAAAGGGTTGAGATTACCTAAAGGATAAAAAAGGGGCAAACTAGATGGGCCAAGTGGTTCTTATCTGCCGTCACATTCTATGTTTCTATGTTTCTATGAGGTAACTGTATGGCTAAGCAAAGCGACACAAGTGTGCGGCACAAACACCTGGCCCATCTAGGAGTGGAACTGCAGTGTCAGACAGGATGGCACTTTAAAAATCTAGGCCCCAAACAGCACATCATGCAAAGAAGAAAAAGAGGTGCAATGAGGTAGCTGTATGACTAAGCTAAGCGACACAAGTGTGCGGCACAAACAACATGGGACATGCTGGAATTTGCCCAGATGTAATACACTCACAATATTGGTGGCACAGGATAGCGTATTCCTAAACCAAACACACACACAGCAAAGCCTGGAAAATTAATTTGGATAATAATAACCCTTTTATTTGAAGCTATTATAATAATAATGGCCCTCATTCCGAGTTGTTCGCTCGCTAGCTACTTTTAGCAGCATTGCAAACGCTAGGCCGCCGCCCTCTGGGAGTGTATCTTAGCTTAGCAGAATAGCTAACGAAAGGTTAGCAGTTCTGCAATTAAATATTTCCCTGCAGTTTCTGAGTAGCTCCAGACCTACTTCTAGATTGCGATCACTGCAGACTGTTTGGTTCCTGATTTGACGTCACAAACACGCCCTGCATTCGGCCAGCCACTCCCCCGTTTCCCCAGCCACTCCTGCGTTTTTGGCTGGCACGCCTGTGTTTTTTAGCACACTCCCAGAAAAAGCTCAGTTACCACTCAGAAACACCCACTTCCTGTCAATCACTCACCGATCAGCAGAGCGACTGAAAAGCGTCGCTCGGCCCTGTGTAAAATTGCATAGTTTTGTGTGATAGTACTTAGCGCGTGCGCACTGCGGCCCATACACATGTGCAGAACTGGCGATTTTTAGCCTGATCGCAATTCTGCTAAAAACGTCAGCGAGCGAACAACTCGGAATGACCCCCAATATGCAGCTTAGGCGAGCGTACCCCTACACCCCACAGGGCAAACCCTGTAAAAATTATTTGGAGAATAATATAAGTAATGTATATAACCCTTTTATTTGGAGTAAATAATATACAGCACAGGACACCACCACTGGACTGATGCAGCACAAGACAGCACCACTGGACTGGACTTATACGGAAGTACTCCTGGACATATATGGCAGTATCAATGGACATATACGGCAGTATCACTGGACATATACGGCAGTATCACTGGACATATACGGCAGGATCAATGGACATATAAGGCAGGATCACTGGACTTATACAGCAGGATCACTGGAATTGTACGGCAGGATCACTGGAATTATACGGCAGGATCAGTGGATTTATACGGCAGTACCGCTGGACATATATGGCAGGATCACTGGACTTATACGGCAGGATCAATGCACATATGGCAGGATCACTGGACTTATACGGCAGGATCACTGGAATTATACGGCAGGATCACTGGAATTATACGGCAGGATCAGTGGATTTATACGGCAGTACCGCTGGACATATATGGCAGGATCACTGGACTTATACGGCAAGATCAATGCACATATGGCAGGATCACTGGACTTATACGGCAGGATCACTGGAATTATACGGCAGGATCACTGGATTTATACGACAGTACCGCTGGGCATATGCGGCAGTAACGCTGGACATATACGGCAGTATCAATGGACATATACAGCAGTATCTCTGGACATATACGGCAGGATCAATGGACATATACGGCAGGATCGCTGGACATATACGGCAGGATCGCTGGACATATACGGCAGGACCACTAGACATATACGGCAGTACCGCTGGACATATACGGCAATATCACTGGACATATACGGCAGGATCAATGGACATATACAGCAGGATCACTGGACTTATACGGCAGGATCACTGGATTATACAGCAGGATCACTGGATTTATACGGCAGTACCGCTGGACATATACGGCAGTACCGCTGGACATATACGGCAGGATCACTGGACATATACGGCAGTTCCACTGGACATATACGGCAGTTCCACTGGACATATACGGCAGCACAGGAACACCACCACTGAACTGATGCAGGACAACACAGCTTCACTGCAGTGGACTGGACTTATACAGCAGCACTTGACATATGGCAGCAGAGGACACCACTGTAACAGGTCACTGGACTGACTGATGCACAGCACACTACCACTGGTCTGATGCAGGACAACACAGCAACACTGTAAGGGACTTATTATACAGCAGCACTGGACATATGGCAGCAGAGGACACCACTGTGACTGGTCACTGGACTGACTGATGCACAGCACACTACCACTGGTCTGATGCAGGACAACACAGCAACACTGTAAGGGACTTATTATACAGCAGCACTGGACATATGGCAGCAGAGGACACCACTGTGACTGGTCACTGGACTGACTGATGCACAGGACACTACCACTGGTCTGATGCAGAACAACACAGCACCACTGTAATGGACTGGACTTATACAGCAGCACTGGACATATGGCAGCAGAGGACACCACTGTGCCTGGTCGCTGGACTGACTGATGCACAGGACACTACCACTGGTCTGATGCAGGAAAACACAGCAACACTGTAAGGGACTTATTATATAGCAGCACTGGACATATGGCAGCAGAGGACACCACCACTGTGACTGGACTGATGCAGCACAATACACCACCACTGAACTGATGCAGCACAACACAGCACCCTATACAGCAGCACTGGACATATGGCAGCATAGGACACCACCACTGTGACTGGACAGATGCAGCACAAGACACGGACACTGAGAGAACGGAGACATGTCCTCTCTCTACAGTCTCCAATGCCGGAGTAAAAATGGCGGTGACGCGTGGCTCCTTATATGGAATCCAAGCCCCGTGATAATCTGACAGCGGGATGATGACGTTTTGCCTTGTTCTGGTTTCCGAGTCAGGCGGGAAAACCCGAGCCTGACTCGGATCTGGGCTTGGAGCGTGAAATCCGGTAGGGTTCGGTTCTCTGAGAACCGAACCCGCTCAGCTCTAATATATATATATATATATATATATATATATATATTAGTGATGTGCACCGGAAATTTTTCGGGTTTTGTGTTTTGGTTTTGGGTTCGGTTCCGCGGCCGTGTTTTGGGTTCGAACGCGTTTTGGCAAAACCTCACCGAATTTTTTTTGTCGGATTCGGTTGTGTTTTGGATTCGGGTGTTTTTTTCAAAAAACCCTAAAAAACAGCTTAAATCATAGAATATGGGGGTCATTTTGATCCCATAGTATTATTAACCTCAATAACCATAATTTACACTCATTTCCAGTCTATTCTGAACACCTCACACCTCACAATATTATTTTTAGTCCTAAAATTTGCACCGAGGTCGCTGGATGGCTAAGCTAAGCGACACAAGTGGCCGACACAAACACCTGGCCCATCTAGGAGTGGCACTGCAGTGTCAGGCAGGATGGCCCTTCCAAAAAATACTCCCCAAACAGCACATGACGCAAAGAAAAAAAGAGGCGCAATGAGGTAGCTGTGTGACGACTAAGCTAAGCGACCCTAGTGGCCGACACAAACACCTGGCCCATCTAGGAGTGGCACTGCAGTGTCACGCGGGATGGCCCTTCCAAAAAATACTCCCCAAACAGCACATGACGCAAAGAAAAATGAAAGAAAAAAGAGGTGCAAGATGGAATTGTCCTTGGGCCCTCCCACCCACCCTTATGTTGTAAAAACAGGACATGCACAGTTTAACGAACCCATCATTTCAGCGACAGGGTCTGCCACACGACTGTGACTGAAATGACTGGTTGGTTTGGGCCCCCACCAAAAAAGAAGCAATCAATCTCTCCTTGCACAAACTGGCTCTACAGAGGCAAGATGTCCACCTCATCATCATCGTCCGATTCATCACCCCTTTCACTGTGTACATCCCCCTCCTCACAGATTATTAATTCGTCCCCACTGGAATCCACCATCTCAGGTCCCCGTGTACCTTCTGGAGGCAATTGCTGCTGGTGAATGTCTCCATGGAGGAATTGATTATAATTGATTTTAATGAACATCATCTTCTCCACATTTTCTGGAAGTAACCTCGTACGCCGATTGCCGACAAGGTGAGCGGCGGCACTAAACACCCTTTCGGAGTACACACTGGAGGGAGGGCAACTTAGGTAGAATAAAGCCAGTTTGTGCAAGGGCCTCCAAATTGCCTCTTTTTCCTGCCAGTATACGTACGGACTGTCTGACGTGCCTACTTGGATGCGGTCACTCATACAATCCTCCACCATTCTTTCAATGGTGAGAGAATCATATGCAGTGACAGTAGACGACATGTCAGTAATCGTTGGCAGGTCCTTCAGTCCGGACCAGATGTCAGCATCAGCAGTCGCTCCAGACTGCCCTGCATCACCGCCAGCGGGTGGGCTCGGAATTTGTAGCCTTTTCCTCGCACCCCCAGTTGCGGGAGAATGTGAAGGAGGAGATGTTGACGGGTCGCGTTCCGCTTGACTTGACAATTTTCTCACCAGCAGTTCTTTGAACCTCTGTAGACTTGTGTCTGCCGGAAAGAGAGATCCAACGTAGGTTTTAAATCTAGGATCGAGCACGTGGCCAAAATGTAGTGCTCTGATTTCAACAGATTGACCACACGTGAATCCTGGTTAAGCGAATGAAGGGCTCCATCCACAAGTCCCACATGCCTAGCGGAATCGCTCTGTTTTAGCTCCTCCTTCAATGCCTCCAGCTTCTTCTGCAAAAGCCTGATGAGGGGAATGACCTGACTCAGGCTGGCAGTGTCTGAACTGACTTCACGTGTGCCAAGTTCAAAAGGTTGCAGAACCTTGCACAACGTTGAAATCATTCTCCACTGCGCTTGAGACAGGTGCATTCCACCTCCTTTGCCTATATCATGGCCAGATGTATAGGCTTGAATGGCCTTTTGCTGCTCCTCCATCCTCTGAAGCATATAGAGGGTTGAATTCCACCTCGTTACCACCTCTTGCTTCAGATGATGGCAGGGCAGGTTCAGGCGTTTTTGGTGGTGCTCCAGTCTTCTGTACGCGGTGCCTGTACGCCGAAAGTGGCCCGCAATTCTTCTGGCCACCGACAGCATCTCTTGCACGCCCCTGTCGTTTTTTAAATAATTCTGCACCACCAAATTCAATGTATGTGCAAAACATGGGACGTGCTGGAATTTGCCCAGATGTAATGCACGCACAATATTGCTGGCGTTGTCCGATGCCACAAATCCCCAGGAGAGTCCAATTGGGGTAAGCCATTCTGCGATGATCTTCCTCAGTTGCCGTAAGAGGTTTTCAGCTGTGTGCGTATTCTGGAAAGCGGTGATACAAAGCATAGCCTGCCTAGGAACGAGTTGGCGTTTGCGAGATGCTGCTACTTGTGCCGCCGCTGCTGTTCTTGCAGCGGGAGGCAATACATCTACCCAGTGGGCTGTCACAGTCATGTAGTCCTGAGTCTGCCCTGCTCCACTTGTCCACATGTCCGTGGTTAAGTGGACATTGGGTACAACTGCATTTTTTAGGACACTGGTGAGTCTTTTTCTGACGTCCGTGTACATTTTCGGTATCACCTGCCTAGAGAAGTGGAACCTAGATGGTATTTGGTAACGGGGGCACACTACCTCAAGCAATTGTCTAGTTCCCTGTGAACTAACGGCGGATACTGGACGCACGTCTAATACCAACATAGTTGTCAAGGCCTCAGTTATCCGCTTTGCAACAGGATGACTGCTGTGATATTTCATCTTCCTCGCAAAGGACTGTTGGACAGTCAATTGCTTACTGGAAGTAGTACAAGTGGTCTTCCGACTTCCCCTCTGGGATGACGATCGACTCCCAGCAGCAACAACAGCAGCGCCAGCAGCAGTAGGCGTTACACTCAAGGATGCATCGGAGGAATCCCAGGCAGGAAAGGACTCGTCAGACTTGCCAGTGACATGGCCTGCAGGACTATTGGCTTTCCTGGGTAAGGAGGAAATTGACACTGAGGGAGTTGGTGGTGTGGTTTGCAGGAGCTTGGTTACAAGAGGAAGGGATTTACTGGTCAGTGGACTGCTTCCGCTGTCGCCCAAAGTTTTTGAACTTGTCACTGACTTATTATGAATGCGCTGCAGGTGACGTATAAGGGAGGATGTTCCGAGGTGGTTAACGTCCTTACCCCTACTTATTACAGCTTGACAAAGGCAACACACGGCTTGACACCAGTTGTCCGCATTTCTGTTGAAATAATTCCACACTGAAGAGCTGACTTGTTTTTGTATTTTGACCAGGCATGTCAATGGCCATATTCGTCCCACGGACAACAGGTGTCTCCCCGGGTGCCTGACTTAAACAAACCACCTCACCATCAGAATCCTCCTTGTCAATTTCCTCCCCAGCGCCAGCAACACCCATATCCTCATCCTGGTGTACTTCAACAGTGACATCTTCAATTTGACTATCAGGAACTGGACTGCGGGTGCTCCTTTCAACACTTGCAGGGGGCGTGCAAATGGTGGAAGGCGCAAGCTCTTCCCGTCCAGTGTTGGGAAGGTCAGGCATCGCAACCGACACAATTGGACTCTCCTTTGGGATTTGTGATTTCGAAGAACGCACAGTTCTTTGCTGTGCTTTTGCCGCAAGTCTTTTCTTTTTTCTAGCGAGAGGATGAGTGCTTCCATCCTCATGTGAAGCTGAACCACTAGCCATGAACATAGGCCAGGGCCTCAGCCGTTCCTTGCCACTCCGTGTCGTAAATGGCATATTGGCAAGTTTACGCTTCTCCTCAGACGCTTTTAATTTTGATTTTTGGGTCATTTTTTTACTGATCTTTTGTGTTTTGGATTTTACATGCTCTGTACTATGACATTGGGCATCGGCCTTGGCAGACGACGTTGATGGCATTTCATCGTCTCGGCCATGACTAGTGGCAGCAGCTTCAGCACGAGGTGGAAGTGGATCTTGATCTTTCCCTATTTTTTTAACCTCCACATTTTTGTTCTCCATATTTTAATGCGCACAACTAAAAGCCACCACAGGTATACAATGTAGATGGATGGATAGTATAGTATTATATTACTTATGGACGACGAGTGCACTGACGACACAGAGGTAGGTACAGCCGTGGCCTACCGTACTGTTTATATATATAATATACTGTATAACGGACCTGGTGGACACTGTCAGCAGACTGCTAAACTAGTATGAAAAAAAAAAACACCACAGGTATACAATGTAGATGGATGGATAGTATAGTATTATATATTACTTATGGACGACGAGTGCACTGACGACACAGAGGTAGGTACAGCCGTGGCCTACCGTACTGCTTATATATATAATATACTGTATATAACGGACCTGGTGGACACTGTCAGCAGACTGCTAAACTAGTATGAAGAAAAAAAACCCACCACAGGTAGGTATACAATGTAGATGGATAGATAGTATAGTATTATATTACTTATGGACGACGAGTGCACTGACGACACAGAGGTAGGTACAGCCATGGCCTACCATACTGCTGCTTATATATATAATATACTGTATAACGGACCTGGTGGACACTGTCAGCAGAATGCTAAACTAGTATGAAGAAAAAAAAAGCCACCACAGGAGTGTTTTTCAGGCAGACAAACGTATACTGGACTGGTGGTCACTGTCAGCAAAACTGTGCACTGTACTCCTGCTATAACTGCTCCCCAGTCCCCACAATTAGGCAGTGTGAGCAGAGCAGTGCACTCAGCACAGATATATCATGCAGCAGTGCAGCACACTGAGTGTGCACAGATATGGTGGAGCGTTTTTTTCAGGCAGAGAAACAAAGGATTAAACTCACTGGTGGTACAGGTTGAGTATCCATTATCCAAAATGCTTGGGACCAGAGGTATTTTGGATATGGGATTTTTCCGTATTTTGGAATAATTGCATACCATAATGAGATATCATGGTGATGGGACCTAAATCTAAGCACAGAATGCATTTATGTTACATATACACCTTATACACACAGCCTGAAGGTCATTTTAGCCAATATTTTTTATAACTTTGTGCATTAAACAAAGTGTGTCTACATTCACACAATTCATTTATGTTTCATATACACCTTATACAAACAGCCTAAAGGTCATTTAATACAATGTTTTTAATAACATTGTGTATTAAACAAAGTTTGTGTACATTGAGCAATCAAAAAACATATGTTTCACTATCTCACTCTCACTTAAAAAAGTCCGTATTTCGGAATATTCCGTATTTCGGAATGATTGGATATGGGATACTCAACCTGTATAATCAAAACCCTGCACTGTACTCCCTAACAGCTGCTCCCCGTCCCCAATCCTCCCCACAATTATAACTAACTAAGTCACTCTGTGTTCTACTATAACGGAGAGGACGCCAGCCACGTCCTTTCCCTATCAATCTCAATGCACGTGTGAAAATGGCGGCGACGCGCGGCTCCTTATATAGAATCCGAGTCTCGCGAGAATCCGACAGCGGGATGATGACGTTCGGGCGCGCTCATCACTAATATATATAGACAAACTGGGTCCGGCACTCAATAACAAATCCAATTACCCCGGTGTCCTGATCCGATGCGGTGTTTGCCGCTAGTATAAGATTCTGGATGGAACGGCACTCAGAGGCTGTTTTAAATGCAGCAAGCGTGTATTAAAATTCAATAATACATCAATTCAGTGTATCGGATCTGGGCTCGGAGCGTGAAATCCGGTAGGGTTCGGTTCTCTGAGAACCGAACCCGCTCAGCTCTAATATATATATATATATTTATATCTATCTTTTGCAATAAAATAGCAATAATAATATTATTAGGAAAGGGCGACAGAATCATAATTTTCATTAAAGCCCAAAAGAATTAAACTTTGTAACTGAAATATACAAAAAGTCTGTTTTTCTCAGAGGAGACAGAGGATTATTATCTCTAAAGACAAGTCTAACCCGTAATTTACCTAGACAAGTAAGAACATCTGGATTTCTATCATGGTGAAGATGAAAATGTCTAGCTCATGAGTGGAGTTTTTCATTTTCATATGCCTTTGGTATTTATGTAGTCTGTGTTTAATGCTTGTGATGGTCCTGCCAACATACTAAATCCCATAGGGACACCATAACAAGTAAACCACAAAAGTACTATTACATGTAATTTTACCTCTGACTTTAAACTTCTTCCCTCTAGTTTTAGATCTAAAATAGCAGCTCTATATATACATACATAGCCTACACATATTACATTGACTGCAACGCTGCCAAATATTGCTTAAGAAGGTTATTTCCTGTCTAACAGATGGTGCGTTTTGGTTTTTAGATTGTTTTGTTAGATGTAAAATTAAGTCTATCGTTAAGTACAGCTCAACAGTGGGTCTCACTTAAGGACTTTCATTTACCGGGGATAATAACCTTTTTGCATTCTTTAGGCAGAGCTGGATTAAGGGGGAAGAATCGGAGGCATGTGTCCCTGTCATCCACTCTCAGGAGGTCTCTTACCAATTGGAACACTAGAGTGATCTTCTGCGATATTTACAGTAGCCAGTGATCACTGAATACCTATGCAGATTCATTATGCAGATACTGGCTGTGCAGGCTGCAAGGAAGCAGGGGAGCGGCAAACAGTGACATATCTATAACGGCTGCAGGGTGTGCAGTGCACAGGGGTCCCACACCGCATGTGCCAGTACGAGGAGGGGGCTTACTCCCCTCATAAGACAACTCTGACATTGTAGGGGTGGAATGTTCTATGTGTGTGCTGAGAAGGGCTGCCATCAGAATTTGCGGGCCCAGTATAAATGAAACAAGTGGGCCCCCCCCAAGCAGAGGCCCACAGACATGGGGGGCAGGCAGACAGGTAGGTAAGGGAGGCATGCTCACACGTGTTGGATGGTTAGGAGTGACAAATGGGGAGGATGGGCAGGGACACGCTCTGTGAAACATAACAGACACACCAGGTGGTGAGGGGAAGTCAGATAGCTGCAGACACAGTTGTCATACACAACCAGAGCCATGGGAGGGAGGGAGGGTGTGTTGAGGGCGGCAATCCATACTGACCAAGGCGCAGCAGCAGGGACACGGGTGATAGGCAGACTGATTGCCTGTCATTACAGTGCCACCTAATTGTAACTCTCTCTTGTGCATGATGGGACTATGCTTTTTATTTATGGACCTTCCCCCTAGTTTTAAGCGGCCGAGCCCCCAAAACCCTAATCCAAGATTGTCTTTAGGAAATTTACTAATAAAAGATGTTTTGTATTAATTTGTATCTGTCTATATGTATGATTCTGTATTAACACTACTCTCTAGGAGGTTATGGGGCATATTTATCACATTCCCCATCACAGAAGCGAACGGGATTTTATAAATACTGTACAACCAAATCCTCAATGCGATAATTAAATACATCACTGGGATGTATTAAATCCCCCTCTCCAATTAAATTTAACTGCAGCCAGGATCGGTGATTGGGGATACAGAAATTATATCACTCAAGTGATGCTGACACTTGTACCTGCAGCCATGCCGTGAGAACTCTGTACCAAAAGAGGAGTTACTATTGAATCGGGATACAGTCAGCATCTGATCAGGGATCCAGAAAGGTAGCCGGTCATCTGATCCTCTGCTCCTCTGTGACCCCCGGTGCTGTAAAGAGAGATAAAACTTTGCAGCATCACTTTACTGCACCTAGGTTCACAGCAGGATCACATCGATCTGAAGACCAGTTGTTCTAACTGAACCACCAATCACCATTTCCCAGATGCAGGAAAGTATTTTTTCTTTTGTTCACACAATGATCAACCTGTGTGTCTATCAGACACGCATGGATGATCACCGGGCCAGATCCGAACACAGCCTTCACTGCTAGCAGGCAGAGAGGGCTGTGCAGGAGTCAAGGAACCAGAGGGAAACCTGGATAATGCTATCTCAAGCTAGCAATATTATCACAGGACTCCCTCTGTCATATTTTGTACAATTTTTTTATTTTAATAAATCTCATTTCCCATTACAAGTATGGTAAACGTGATATGTTTACTAAAAAAATATGAATTTATGGGCTTGGAGGAAATTTTGATAATTCTACAGATGCACTTTAGTACATTCTGGTGATACTACAATAATGTAAAAAGGGTCTGACTGAAACATACTTTTTCACATTATTTTAATAAACATTTGTTTGGCTGGGAGCTGTACTGTTGCAGGAGAACAGAGCCCCCACAATCCTTTGGGGTGCAAAAGAGCGACAGTGGGTGAGAGGCAGCTGAGTGGCATGCAGTCGGCATGCAGACGGTTACAATCCTGACCAACAGAATACTGAAAAATGCCGACAACTTGAAGCGGTAACTACGAGGGCTAGGTTGCAGGAGGGAGAAAGTTTAGGGTTAAACTGCAGGAGACGAGGGTCAGTGTTAGGTTGTGAGGGTGGGACAGTTAAGGTTAGGATACCAAAGGAGGCAGTTAGGGTTAGGCTGTGGTGGGTGGGGGGGGGGGGGGGGCAGTTGTTAGGCTGCGGAGGGGGTGGTTAGATTTAGTCTGCAGGAGGGGTGGGTTAGGGTTAGCCGTAGAATACTTACCAAAGTTTGACAGTATTTTCACCGTCGGAATCCTGTTGCCGGCATTCTGATGGTTAGGACTCTGACCATTGGGAATCCATACCCAACCCATTGAATCCACCTCACACCTTTATTTCAGACAGTGCTTCAACTGTGCTTGTTACTGTATAGGACTTCCACCGTTTACTATGCACTAACTCACTGCAATAAGTACTGAAAAGCTTTATATTGTAGAGACCATTTATTGCATAATTGCTTAATTTACTATTTTTGTATAGAATGTCATTGTAATTTATACAGTATAAGATATATCTTTGATTATTTATATTGTGATTAGATTATGCCATACACCTGACCACTGTATAAACACTGATATTCATTTGTATCTGTGTCCTATCTCTGTTGACCTGGGGAAAATCCTTGCCTCTCTGTCAGGGCATTGTACAGCAATAAAATATTACAATATTTCCAGAAGAGGGCCATACATCAAGGTACTTCCACTTCCACTCTGTTTGCATTCACCCACTCCATCCCACATGCCAATGGGAAGTGGGTGGAGGGGGTATTCTAAGTATATTTTAGTTGAAGTTGCTCACATTTTTATTATATCTATTTAAGAAAAGATTATTGGACAAAATACATTTTCCCAATATTCAAATAGAGAAATCAACAAATAGGCAGTTCTGAACCTTCCAATGTGATTATGTTTGTTTTATCGTTAGGAAAACAATCTTTAAAAAAAGAAATAATTAGATCACAGTAAAAAAAAGTTAATACATGACCATCATATTAGAATAAAAACAACAATGCCATAATTATCATCTTGAATTACCATATACAGCATTTTTTGATTTGTATGTAACCAGATAATATTCTTCTCCCATATATCTCCACAGAATGTGAGCACATCTGTGAAATATTTACAAAAGGCACTAAATCAGTTTCAAATGGGTTTAGACAGAAATCTATGTTTTGGCAACTTTTCAAGAAGAGAATTAATCCCAGGGACAACAGGTCAGCCAGAATGGTTTCCCAGGTCTTTATGTATTTCTGGAAGGTGATGTGGGAAAGGAGTATGATTCCATAGGAGCAGTGCTTAAAGTGGTCCTAGAGATGTGGTTGAACTCACCCCACTGCCCCAGGCACCCATGCAATAAAGGTATTGCGCGCGCCCCTTCAAAAGGGGCGTGGTCTCAAAATGAAATGAGGCGTGGTCACACAATAGTATCCCCAATAAAATTATGCCACACTGTAGCACAATCTTATTCACATTACACCACATAGTAGTATCCCTTATTCATGTTATGACACACATTAGTGTCCCTTATACACAAAGCCCACAGTAGTAGCACCCCTAATACACATAATGCCCACAGTAGTAGCACCCCGTAATACACATAATGCCCACAGCAGTAGCGCCCCTTATACAATGCCCACAGTAGTAGTGCCCCTTATGCAATGTCCACTGTACTGGTAGTGCCCACAATGGTAGTGCCCCTTATATAGAGCCCATAGAAGTGGTGCCCCTTATGCAATGCCCATAGTAGTAGTGCCCTTTATGTCCCCAGGAGCGATGCCCCTTATGAAGTGACCCCTTTATAATGCCCTCATTAGTAGTGCCCCCAGTAATAATGCCCTTAATGGTAATGCCCCTAGTCGTTTAGCCCCCTGTAGTTATGCCCCTAGTAGTTTAGCCCCTGTAGTTATGCCCCAGTAGTTTAGCCTCCCTGTAGTTTAGCCCTCATTTAGTTATCCCAATGTAGTTTAGCCCCCCCAGTAGTAATGCCCCCAGTAGTTTAGCCCCTGTAGTTTAGTCCCCATGTAGTTTAGCCCCTGTAGTTTAGCCCCCATGTAGTTAGCCCCCTGTAGTTTAGCCCCTCAGTAGTAATGCCCACCTATAGTTTGCCCCCAGTAGTTAGCCCCCCTGTAGTTTTCCCCCAGAAGTTAGCCCCATTGTAGTTTGCCCCTAGTAGTTAGCCCCCAGTAGTAATGCCCCCCAGTAGTTAGCCCCCTCGTAGTTTGCCCCCAGTAGAAGCACCGCTAATATACTCAAACATACGGGGAAAAAAAAACACCATACTCACCAAGCCCCACTCCTGCGTCTGACCGCAGCAGTCCTTCCGGCGTCCACTCCTCGGCACTATGGGAGAGACGTCATGAAGACTCTCCTATAGCGCACACTGACAGAGCTGGGAGCCGGAAGCCGGAGCTCAGTAGTGAGCTCCTGCCGCCGGCCTCCACTGTGGAGAGGGAGACGGGCGACCGCTGGTAACTCAATCTCAGCGGGCGCCCGGCATCTCCCTGTGGCGCCGGGCACACATCGATTTAGGTGAGCCGGAGGATGCGGAACTGCGTTCCGTCTCCAAGTGGAACTGACGGAACACAGTTCCGCCACGATGGCTCACTTTAATCCCTGCATAGGAGCATCATTAAATGTGTCTATCTAAAATTGTGTTCTGTATTATAGCAACATTCACACCCTCCTATAGTATTGTTGTCAGATGCTAATACATGCAGAGGTAGGATCATATTGCAATCTTTCATCAAAGGGATTATAACTGAGTAATCGAAACCCTAATTAAAATGTTCTTCTTTGTACATAAAGAGCACTGCTTACCCTCTGCCTCTTTTGAAATGATCTGCACAGTGTAGCCCTTGTAATATTATTATATTTACTTTACTTAGAAGATTCAGCTTCTTCAGTTCAGAGAGATTTGGGAAAAAAATGACTCAAAATTATTTGAATTATTTTTTATTATATTTTAGTTCAAAGTTTCTTTAGAGTTGCACAGAGAATATGCATAATAGTGTAACTTATAAGTTCAACAGAGTGCAAACTGACATATTAGAACAGTATAACAACAAACAGCAATGTAATGACAGGAGAACACGGAGTGTGGGTATGGCAACTCACTATCTTGTAGGGCAAGCAATGGAGAAAAATAAAGTACAAGCCAATCAGCTCATAACTGTCATTTTTAAAACACAGGGGTATATTTACTAAGCTCCCGATTTTGACCGAGATGCCGTTTTTTCTTCAAAGTGTCATCTCGGTTAATCTCGGTCATTTACTAAACACTAATCACGGCAGTGATGAGGGCATTCGTAATTTTTTGCTAGTTCAGGTAAAAAATTACGAATGAATACACCATCGGTCAAATTACGCCTGTTTAGATATGAATCTCGGTCATTTACTAAGAAGTGCAAAGCAAAAAAACACAAAACACTGCCGTGAAAAATTACAACTCGTAAAAAAGTCCTAAAAAAAAACAGACCTGCTTTTTTTTTCCGTGATTTGAGATGCATGCAGGGATCCATGAGATCCGTGCATGTATATCAGTGGGAAGGGGTGGGAAAGTGCTTATTTTTGCCAAAAAAATTGCGTGGGGTCCCCCCTCCTAAGCATAACCAGCCTCGGGCTCTTTGAGCCGATCCTGGTTGCAGAAATATGGGGGAAAAAATGACAGGGGTTCCCCCATATTTAAGCAACCAGCATCGGGCTCTGCGCCTGGTCCTGGTCCCAAAAATACGGGGGACAAAAAGAGTAGGGGTCCCCCGTATTTTTAAAACCAGCACCGGGCTCCACTAGCTGGACAGATAATGCCACAGCCGGGGGTCACTTTTATACAGCGCCCTGCGGCCGTGGCATCAAAAATCCAACTAGTCACCCCTGGCCGGGGTACCCTGGGGGAGTGGGAACCCCTTCAATCAAGGGGTCCCCCCCCCCAGCCACCCAAGGGCCAGGGGTGAAGCCCGAGGCTGTCCCCCCCCCATCCAATGGGCTGCGGATGGGAGGGCTGATAGCCTTTGTTGTAAAATAAAAGATATTGTTTTTAGTAGCAGTACTACAAGTCCCAGCAAGCCTCCCCCGCATGCTGGTACTTGGAGAACCACAAGTACCAGCATGCGGCGGAAAAACGGGCCCGCTGGTACCTGTAGTACTACCACTAAAAAAATACCCAAAAAAACACAAGACACACACACCGTGAAAGTATAATTTTATTACATACATACACACATACATACATACTTACCTTATGTTCTCACGCAGGTCGGTCCTCTTCTCCAGTAGAATCCAAGGGCTACCTGTTGAAGAAATTCTACTCACCAGATCCATGGGTCCAGGCTCCTCGGCAAATCCAGGGTTAATCCACGTACTTGAATAAAAAAAAAAAACGGTGTCCCGACCACGAACTGAAAGGGGACCCATGTTTGCACATGGGTCACCTTCCCACGAATGCCAGAAACCCACTTTGACTTCTGTCTAAGTGGGTTTCTTCAGCCAATCAGGGAGTGCCACGTTGTAGCACTCTCCTGATCAGCTGTGTGCTGCTGTCCTCACTGACAGGCGGCACACGGCAGTGTTACAATGTAGCGCCTATGCGCTCCATTGTAACCAATGCTGGGAACTTTCTGCTCAGCGGTGACGTCACTTTAGGTCAACCGCAGGGCAGAAAGTTCCCATCATTGGTTACAATGTAGCGCATAGGCGCTACATTGTAACACTGCCGCGTGCTGCCTGTCAGTGAGGACAGCAGCACACAGCTGATCAGGAGAGTGCTACAACGTGGCACTCCCTGATTGGCTGAAGAAACCCACTTAGACAGAAGTCAAAGTGGGTTTCTGGCATTCGTGGGAAGGTGACCCATGTGCAAACATGGGTCCCCTTTCAGTTCGTGGTCGGGACACCGTTTTTTTTTATTTATTCAAGTACGTGGATTAACCCTGGATTTGCCGAGGAGCCTGGACCCATGGATCTGGTGAGTAGAATTTCTTCAACAGGTAGCCCTTGGATTCTACTGGAGAAGAGGACCGACCTGCGTGAGAACATAAGGTAAGTATGTATGTATGTGTGTATGTATGTAATAAAATTATACTTTCACGGTGTGTGTGTCTTGTGTTTTTTTGGGTATTTTTTTAGTGGTAGTACTACAGGTACCAGCGGGCCCGTTTTTTGTGGTTCTCCAAGTACCAGCATGCGGGGGAGGCTTGCTGGGACTTGTAGTACTGCTACTAAAAACAATATCTTTTCATTATCACAAATGGCTATCAGCCTCCCCATCCGCAGCCCATTGGATGGGGGGGACAGCCTCGGGCTTCACCCCTGGCCCTTGGGTGGCTGGGGGGGGGGACCCCTTGATTGAAGGGGTCCCCACTCCCCCAGGGTACCCCGGCCAGGGGTGACTAGTTGGATTTTTGATGCCACGGCCGCAGGGCACTGTATAAAAGTGACCCCCGGCTGTGGCATTATCTGTCCAGCTAGTGGAGCCCGGTGCTGGTTTTAAAAATACGGGGGACCCCTACTCTTTTTGTCCCCCGTATTTTTGGAACCAGGACCAGGCGCAGAGCCCGATGCTGGTTGCTTAAATATGGGGGAACCCCTGTCAATTTTTTCCCCATATTTCTGCAACCAGGATCGGCTCAAAGAGCCCGAGGCTGGTTATGCTTAGGAGGGGGGACCCCACGCATTTTTTTTTGTGATTTTACATTGTTTAATTAAAAAAAAAAAAAATAAGAACCCCAGCACGGATCACACAGATCCGGCCGAGATTGATTGTAAAAAAAAACGGCAGTGTTTTGCTAATCACTGCCGTAAAAATAGGTAAAAAAAAACGAATGACATCGACATCGGAAGCAAAGAAAAATACGAATACGACAGCTTAGTAAATCCATCGTAATCAATTCAAAAAGTTGCAGTTTTACACTGTCGATGTCATTCGTGATTGAACTTTGACCTATTTTCGGAAATTACGAATCTTAGTAAATATACCCCAATGTATGCTAAGACACAACCATTACAACTTTTTTTTATAAGTATAGATTATCAATTAGTCATAGGGTCACATGTATCAATTTATCAGGTTTTATGGTATCCAAATCACTTGCCACAAAAGATAAGGGTTTATTCAATTACAGTCAAAACTGCCGCCTTGTCGGAAAGACGGCAGTTTTTGACTTTTTTAGGTCGGAAGGGGTTCCAACCTATTCAATATACCCCATTTTTTTCCCGACAAGTCGGGCATTTCGACTTGTCGGAAAGCACGTGGCTAGGTGGAATAGCCACCGATCCGCGTGCTTCTGTCAGAAACGGGGCCAAATTCGACAGCTTTTGGCCCCGTTTCCGACAATCTCAATCCGACTTTAAAAAAAGTTGCTTTGAGGAGATGAGACAGGGAAGCAGGGCGGCGGGCTATAGGGACAGCAGGGCACAGGTACCTCTATAGCAGGGTTCTCCCCTGGCCAGGCTCCTCTCTCCCGCAGCACTCCCTGGCCGGCACTGGGCGTCCCCCCTGCCAGGCTCCTCACTCCCGCAGCAATCCCCGACCGGCACTGGGCACTGACAGCAGCAGCAGGACGGGATACCCGTTGAATAGGTCCTGTCGGATCCATTCCGACAAATGCATGTCGGAATGGATCTGACTTTAATTGAATATACCCGAGTGTGTTATGTGTTGCAAAGTTATGCTTTATTTTGGTAATCATATTAATTGAGAAAACTTGACGAAATAGTTGATTAAGTTACAGAACCAAATTTGTGGTCCAACTACAAAATCTGTGCACCTAACTAAAAACATCATTATTTAAAAAAAAGTATTGTTCATAAGCATGTAAGTGATGATATAGACATAAAACAGTATACTGCTCGTAAATTATGGCCCTTAGAAATAGTGGTTAAAGTAACAGCTGTGATATATGCACATATAATATTGAGAAGAAAGTATTTGGCCTGGGTTTTTTTTGTTATAGGTCTGTGCCTAAATATTTCTCCAGGTGCCCCTCTGATGATTTAATGACAGGGTGTAGATGGGGAGAAAGGGGGGTGTCTCGGGGCACTACAGGACTCTGTGATGACAGAAGCAGCTAGAAGATACCATTTAAGACATTCCATTCTAGACAAACTTGACAATATCTGCCTGTTAAATTCAGACCAGGTGTTGGGAAATCATCTTCAAAGGCGATCAAGATATTGCTTTGGGCAGGGAGAAGCCATCATAGGTAGTGGGTAAGATTACCCATAAGTTTGTGTTGCTGATCGCTGCTCTACAGAGGGGCATCTAGGGCAAGAAAAAGGAATGTGAAGATTCTTAGCTGAAACTCAAGTGAAAGTGCACATTATTCACTACTAGGCAGTAATAGATATCAATGCAAATATATTATTCAACTAATAATCCTAAAATAACAGCATATTTCCATTAACACTTCTTGACTAGTATTCATTCTATACTATTCCTGTTATGAGATTTGAGATTGTGAAATGAGGGCACCATGCTGGAATGGGCTGGGAAGGGTTGGGTAGAACACATAAACAGAGCCAGATTAACGGCGGGGCGGAAGGGGCAGTCGTCCCGGGGCCCCCACACACTGCCCTCCCAACTGCAAAAAAAAAACATTGGAGTAGGAATACAGCATTTACCTGTCTCCTCTCCATCCTCCTCGGCAGCTGAGCTGTTCCATTACAGCTGCGGCCACCAAGGAGCTTCATTTACTGCAGTGTGAAGATTGCGAGCTTTGACATTATCTCGCAAGACTACACTGCACTGAGTAAAGCTCCTCCGATGTTTTTTTGCAGTTGTGAGGACAGTGGTGGTCATTCCGAGTTGTTCGCTCGTTATTTTTTTTCCGCAATGGAGCGATTAGTCGCTAATGCGCATGCGCAATGTCCGCAGTGCGACTGCGCCAAGTAAATTTGCTATGCAGTTAGGAATTTTACTCACGGCATTACGAGGCTTTTTCTTCGTTCTGGTGATCATAATGTGATTGACAGGAAGTGGGTGTTTCTGGGCGGAAACTCGCCGTTTTATGGGTGTGTGTGAATAAACGCTGCCGTTTCTAGGAAAAACGCGGAAGTGTCTGAAGAAACGGGGGAGTGTCTGGGCGAACGCTGGGTGTGTTTGTGACGTCAAACCAGGAACGAAACTGACTGAACTGATCGCAGTTGCCGAGCAAGTGTGGAGCCACTCAGAAACTGCTAAGAAGTGTCTATTCGCAATTCTGCAAATCTTTCATTCGCAATTTTACTATGCTAAGATTCACTCCCAGTAGGCGGCGGCTTAGCGTGTGCAAAGCTGCTAAAAGCAGCTAGCGAGCGAACAACTCGGAATGAGGGCCAGTGTGTGGGGCTCCAACTGTGCTTTCATACCCAGATCTGAGGTAAAGAAGAGCAGCTCTGCTGACTTCCGACCGAGTCCCAGCCAACACTACTTGCCTTACAGCCTGCTCCGTTCTTTGGTGTGGCCCGTAGGAGCCAGGCAGGTACTCAAGTGCCCAACAGTTTCATATATATATATATGTATATATATATATATATATATATATATATATATGTATATATATATATATATATATATATATATATATATATGTATATATATATATATATATATATATATATATATATATATATATATATATGTGGAACAGCGTACAGGTGCGCTCCACGGTGATTTTCAGATAGTAATTTCCAGGAGTGTACTCCAAACGTTTTATCAGCACCAAGTCTTTGTTTCAGACTGCAGCTACCTCTTAGAAAATCCCGGAATCCCACGGGATGATTTGTCTAGAGAAAGAAATTAGAGGAGCGCCTCATAGTGCATTATCGTTTATTCATACAATATATATTAAAACCAGCAATTGTCACAATGATATTTGGCTTAATACCTCATGGTTCTTCTGAGTGGGCTTAAATACCACTTGGTTTTTTGTAAAATATCCCCTGGTATCGCCTCCACCAACCGCCGATCCAGCGTCAGATCCCTGGTACTCGTGCTGCCCGCCTCACGTTAACGATCCTCAGCACGCCGGGACACCGCTGCTGTCTGCACGGGGAGGAGGACGATTTCAGGATGCTAAAGTCACGTCACCAGGCTCCGCACCAACGCGTTTCGTCGTAAGACTTCGTCAGAGGGTTGGCCTTGGTGACGGGAGCTACTACTTTATACCGGCAACAGCCAATCAATGCACTCAAAGCATTAGGTGCACCTGTGCACTTAAAAACCTTTTTACACAGTTTCAGACTTGCTTATTTAACACAATATATAAAGCACATATATACAAATATAAAATAGAAAACAGACAAAATATAGTTGCCACAGGCAACATGATCGAAGACATCCATACAGGTTTATATACTTTGTAACAGGCTTTAGTAGTTCAGCTAGAGCTTTTCTCAGGTGTTTTACATCTCTTTTCAACATGCAACTTCATTATCAGCCTGCAGCAATGCAGTAAAAACATGTATCATTAAACAATTCAAACAGATTTTATATGTTTACCCGCTGTCTTAGCTACTAGCAAAACCTGGGATGACAATCAGGAAAAAGTTACAATCATTTCACAGTTATTTTCATAATGTATCTTTTTTAGACGCATATAGCAACATTAATTTACAACACTGTTGCAATTATTCTCTGAGACCACAGTTTTATACTCTGATACTGGAGAAAGAGAAATATCTTGATTTACTTGTTGTATTTATCAGTCTCTGAAAAGATTCAGAGGATGGTCTTTCTATTTTATATTTGTATATATGTGCTTTATATATTGTGTTAAATAAGCAAGTCTGAAACTGTGTAAAAAGGTTTTTAAGTGCACAGGTGCACCTAATGCTTTGAGTGCATTGATTGGCTGTTGCCGGTATAAAGTAGTAGCTCCCGTCACCAAGGCCAACCCTCTGACGAAGTCTTACGACGAAACGCGTTGGGGCGGAGCCTGGTGACGTGACTTTAGCATCCTGAAATCGTCCTCCTCCCCGTGCAGACAGCAGCGGTGTCCCGGCGTGCTGAGGATCGTTAACGTGAGGCGGGCAGCATGAGTACCAGGGATCTGACGCTGGATCGGCGGTTGGTGGAGGCGATACCAGGGGATATTTTACAAAATACCAAGTGGTATTTAAGCCCACTCAGAAGAACCATGAGGTATTAAGCCAAATATCATTGTGACAATTGCTGGTTTTAATATATATTGTATGAATAAACGATAATGCACTATGAGGCGCTCCTCTAATTTCTTTCTCTAGATATATATATATATATATATATATATATATATACACAATAGAGATATATATAGATAGACAGATAGATAGATAGATAGATAGATAGATAGATAGATACGTTTACAGGTTTCTAACCACTCTTACTTGCTCTGTATTTTATATATATATATATATATATATATATATATATATATATAAAGTCTCAAAACACTCAAGACAGTTGTTAAGCTGAAGAAATAGAGTCTTTATTATTAGATTTGCTTTTATATATATTTTAAAAGCAAATATAATAATTTGGTTATTGGCATATTACAGGCAGAACTGGAAGTTCAAGGGGACGGTGTGTGTGTATGTGTGTGTGTATATATGTATATATATATATATATATATATATATATATATAATTTTTTTTACAGCAAACATATCACTTTGATATTTTTATTGACAGGGCCCTCCACAAATTTGTTGCCCGGGGGCCCCCATGGACCTCAATCCGGCCCTGCACATAAGGTTGATCTCTTGGCCTCAATCTTCCCAACAGTAGTATATTTTTCTTTATTTACCTACCAAATTGTCTGGGGGGAAAAACAAGCTACTTGTCACTGCCAAAAGACAAAAGGGCAGATGGTCAGTGGACCAGTAGATAAATTGCCCCTGCCAACCAATTAGCTTTGAGGTAGCATTTATCTTGTATATTCTGTAACATTATAGGTGTAAGTGCATTTGTTGCTATTGGCAGCTTCTCCAATGGCTCACTTTTCCACTATTTACACTACTTGATACATCTACCTGTATATATTAATGCATGTGTTCATAGGATGCTCACACTGGATAATGACAACCTGGCTAATGCTGCCTGTATTTTTCACTTATTCTCCCAGGGGCCAGTTTATAGGTTATGACCAGGGCCAGTGCAAGGGTGTTCGGCACCCCCCTGCAAACTATAAATTTATGCCCTCCTTCCCATATTTCACATAGGGTAAGCGCTTGTCAGGCATCGCTTTTGCGCAGTGCCGGTGTCTGAGAGGCTAATTGACCCAAGTAGCGTGGAGGGGGAGGGGTTATGCACCTGTCCATGCACTAATCATCAGTGACCAGCAGGAGACTGGCAGCAGGAGACCTTAACACGCCACAGAAACAGAAGGGTCTGCAGCTGCTACTGGTCTACTGGATCAGGTAATCAGAGCATATTAATGGGGAAGCTGCATTCAACAGGCTCAGGGTCAGAGCTAGACATTTTGGTAGCCTATGCCAGAAAGAGAATTGGTGCCCCTCTCCCCCCATATTTGAAACAGGGACACTGCGCAGCAAAAATATAGAGACATGGCTTCATGGTGGAGGGACATGGTTGCAATATAATACCAATTCATATTACGCCGCACAGTAGTCTCCATTATTCAAATTATGACACACTGTAGCATACCCTCCAACATACCCCATTCCATTAGGTACAAAATGCTCTGTTCCTGGACTTTCTTCCAGTGGTGGCTCCAGAGATGAGGCTGCAGCACAGTCCATAATTCAAATAGAGGAGCCACACTAACTGCCACCCCAAACACTGCCAAACATCACTGGCCAGGACTCACTGACAGTTGGTGTGGATCCCCTGTTTGAATTTTGGACTGTGCTGAAGCCCCGCCTCTGTAACTGCCAATGGCAAGAAAAACCAGTAACAGAGCATTTTGTACCTAATGGAATGGGTCATGTTGGAGGGTATGCTGTAGTACCACTTATATACATTACTCCAGGTAAAGTCCCTTTTACACATTACTCCAGGTAGAGTCCTTTTTACACATTACTCCAGGTAAAGTCCCCTTCTATGCATTACGCCAGGTAGAGACCCCTTTTACACATTATTCCATGCAAGTCCCTTTTACACATTATGCCAGGTAGAGTCCCTTTTACACATTACACCAGGTAGAGTCCCTTTTTCACATTAAGCCAGGCAGAGTCCCCTTTACACATTACGCATGGTAGAGCCCCAGGGGTGGTTTGGCCATAGGGCTCACCAGGAAGATTCCTGGTAGGCCGACGTGTCTGTGGGGTCTGTTTTGTGTATCGTCATGTAGCCCCATCCCCACATGACAGGCAGCCCACTGCTCTCAGTACACTGCATTGTGCCCATTTATTCTGTTATTCCATCTCTGCAGTACAGCAACTCTGCCATCCAGTTATGCTGCCATGGCTACACAGTATGTTATTCCTCTTGTGCTGCCCATGTCAGGCCACTTCTACAAAATTTTCCACTTTTAGTTCCCAATCTGCCCCTGGTCTGCAGCAAAGACACAAGGAAGGCCACAGTTGCGTACAATCAGGCCCTATGATGGTGGATCCCGCTCCCTCAACAGACCCCACCCCCATTATGGGGGATCCCACCCCCTCAACAGACCCCACCTTCCATATATTTCTCAGGCTGGTTTCCCATCCCAATCCGCCCCTATAGAGCCCCCTTTTACACATTACACAGGTAGGGCCCCTGTCACACATCCAGGTAGAGTCCCCTTTACGTGTGTGTATCTGTCTGTGCTGAGACTTACGTTTTGCTCCGCAGCACCAGATTCCACCACTTCACTCCTCCCACCCCCACACTGAAGCTGCAGACACACATGAGGGGTGGACCGTAATAAAGGACGGGAATCTGCAGCACTGCTCTGGGGCACGGTGTGGCTGTTTGCAGCAGCAATATGAAGCGCTGCGGGACATAAAGGGGCGGTGCTTGCTGCAATCACGCTGAGGGGGGTGGATGGTCGCACTCAGTAGAGGACACCATTGTGCCTTGTTTGTTTCTAATAAAATATATGGCACACCATATCTAGAAACAGCTGCTGGTGCCAATGCCTGTAATAGTGTGACAGGAACAGCGGCAGCACCAACAGACAGCAGAGGGCTGCAGAGCAGGAACAGCGCCTCTCCAGCCCAGTGCCTACCTGCTCTGCATCCCTTTGCTGAGCAGGTTCTGCTGGGCCTGGTTACACCTGCTCTTTTTCAATAAATGACAGCACAGTTAAGCACAGTATTATGTAATGCAGACAAAACTATGTAAAGCAGTGATCACAGATCCCAATTACTGTGTGTGCTGTGATAGCAGTCAGTAGACACCGTCCAGTGTGCAAATCTTTTAAATTCATATATGGACGACCAAACACCATTCTGGACATGTAAATGATTTTGTTTAATGTTGGAAAAGGATTCTGATGCTGAATCCATTTCAGTATAAAAATGCCCTGAGCCGCACCAGCATAAGTGTCTGTATACTGTAATTGTGAGTCACACTATCATATTATTTGTTTGTTGCATTTTTATTTATATTCATACAGACTGCATGTGTGTAAAGCATTTGAAATGCACAATATGAATGCAGACATGTTTATGTACCTTTACTGTAAGCAGTGACTTACCTGCTCCTGACGACTGCAACGGCTCTAGCGCAGATTCCAGGTCCCAGCAGTCATGTGACTGTCACTTCCGAGTCAGAGCTGCGATCCTCCTGCTTTCTATCCTATCCCTAATCCCTACCCCTAAACCCTCCCTCTAGTGGCTAACCGACACCCCCTCCCCTTTTGCAGTCTAACCCTAACCTTCCCATAATGCCTGACCCTAACCTCTCCCTAGTACCTAAACCTCACGCCTGCAGCCTAACCTCCTCATACTGCCTAACCCTCCCTCCTGCAGTCTAACCCTAACCTTCCCATACTGCCTAACCCTCCCTCCTGCAGACTAAACCTAACCTCCCCATACTGCCTAACCCTCCCTCCTGCAGCCTTAACCTAACCTCCCCATACTGCCTAACTCTCCCTCCTGCAGACTAAACCTAACCTCCCCATACTGCCTAACCCTCACTCCTGCAGCCGAAACCTAACCTCCCCCTACTGCTTAACCCTCCCTACCTGCAAACTAAACCTAACCTCCCCACACTGCTTACCCCTCCCTCCTGCAGTCTAAACCTAACCTCCCCATACTGCCTAACTCTCACTCCTGCAGACTAAACCTAACCTCCCCACACTGCTTAACCCTTCCTCCTGCAGCCTAAACCTAACCTCCCCATACTGCCTAACTCTCCCTCCTGCAGCCTAAACCTAACCTCCCCCTAGTACCTAACCCTAACCTCCCCATAGTGCCTAAACCTTACCTCCCACTAGTGCCTAACCCTCCCCCTTGCAGCCTAACCCAGAGAAGGATAACACATTTCCTGTTGCCAGTTTAACAATGTCCACATCATGACTGTCATCATTGTCAACCTTTTGCCTACTTCCCCATATATGCATCCCCGTAATAAAATGATTTTGACTATACTGTCCTATTATGATCATATTGATTACAAACTATTACATTCACTCCAGCATGAAGATGGTTGAACTAATACAGAGAGAAATGTGGTCAAACAAAACCAACTACACAGTGAAAATACATTACTATAACAAAACAATAAAAAGTTAAAACACTGCAAGAAAATGAATGAATTGGTGCCATCAGCAGTATCTAATTGTACCGGTATTGATTGTGCATGAATAAAAATGTTGCAACGACATTATAAAAAAATTACCTTTTCCATCTGTGAGGGTCAATGATAAGAACTATAAATTATTAACTGTAGCTGGTGAAGTTTGAGAAAACATGATATCTGTATACTGTACTGGAACCTTTTTGTGGAAGAGCTGTCATGTCTTCGCACTTGGCCACCTTGAAGACTTTGCACTACGTAAGAAGAGCAGGGAATAAGGAATTAAACAATAACTCTACACATAATAATCCACATGTGCATAATCAGCCCTGGAGATCAAAATTAGTTTTAGAGGTCAGGAGAAGCCTTCAAATCTGAGGATTCTAGATATGAGCCTGTTCCCAACTATACCGATGCCAACCATCATGCAAAATTCAGGGGTAAGTGGGGTATTTATGAAGCAGCACCTTTGACCTCAAAGTGTGAAACACCACTAATATTAAGTGCAAAATATGACAGTCTTTGCACTTAATCTTAGTACAACTTTTAATTTTGAGGTCAAACTTGCCACACTACTGCATAAATATACCACTAGGATTGCTATGCAAAATGTGTAGTTACTTAAAACATTTAGTACAGGCTGAAATAAATGCACTGTTTTCTCCAATGGCTGATTATATTCCTGATTTCATTCATTCCTATATCACACTTTCAGGTTGTCTTAAACAACACTATTAGGTGAGTAACCTTTAAACAGGTTGTGATAAAAAAAAAAGTAAACAATACACACTGTGCTGGTTTCTTCAGTTCGTGGTGGTCCATCTGCACCAAATTGCAAGAACCAATATTCTTTAGGCACATACTACTGATCCTAAATGGTAAATAAAGCAGCTAGACTCATCTTACTCTCCCGCTGTTCTACACCCACCACTCCCCTCTGCCAAAACCTGCATTGGTTACCATTCCCCTACAAAATCCTTTTCAAACTCCTCACCTCCACATACAAGGCATTCGCTAACTCAACTGCTCCCTACATCACCAGCCTCATCTCCTTACATACTTCTCCCTGGCCTCTCCGGTCGGCCAATGACCGTCGCCTCTCCTCTACCCTGGTTACTGCATCTCACACTGTAATCCAATATTATGCCCCTGCTGCTCCCCTTCACTGGAACAAGCTCCCGCGCTCATAGCCAAATTAAGGGGGCATACTGTACCCCATGTCCCCCTTTGTCAAGGCCCCCCCCCCCCCCCCCCCGCCAGAGCATACTGACATCACTAGCTTCCCTTTTAAGCAGCAGCAGAACCAGCAGCCAGAATTCGAGCAAGACAGTATGCAGTGCAGACAGAGAGACAAGAATAACATGTTTCATGAGCTACCAACAGAGCTTTCTGACCAGAGGAGAGATAGAAGGTTGGAGAGAGCTGTAAGTGACACAGGGATCCCAGCATCTCCTCATCCCTGCCTGGGTGTCTGAGTGCTGTGTAAACTGTTATGCAACTAAATCATTTGGGTCTAAAGATAGAGACACATATAGAGAGTCCTCCTGAGTCCTGTCCCAGTGTGTAAGTAGTATAGAGGCTGCTGCTATTCTTGCATGTGACAAGATAAATTATTTTATTTTTCTATGTGTATTTTAAGGTTAAGTTGTCTTTGTTCCATCACAATAAAAATGTATAAAATAGTTGTCTTTCAATTAGGTGGAGCTATAAACAGTACCCAGGCATTATTAAACTATTTGTTAAAACTAATATACACCATTGATTTAAATGTAATACAGACAGTCTATACCTCCCAAGATGACCCATTCCAGGAGGGCCAAATGCTCTCTACCTGGACTTCCTTCTTAATTTATGAGTGCAATCACCTGTGTTGAAGTACCTTTCTTAATTAAATAGTTCAACACAGGTGATGCCAATCATATATTAAGTGAGAAGTCCAAGTAGAGAGCATTTTGTCTCTCCTGGAATGGGGCATGTTGGTAGGTATGCACAATTTAATATACATCCCTCACCTTCCACCGGGGCCCCCTGTCTTAAGTGCCCCGGGCACCCCCAAGGCTTAATCCGGCCCTGCCCACGCTCCATCAGGCTCTCCCCGAACTTGCATAGTTTCATATGAACATTTAAATCTTCCCTGTTCATCAAAGCGTACCCTTCCACCACATAACCTTGTCAGCAGGTTTCTCCTCCCTCCTGTTCTCACAGCCCTCTTTTCTAGCACTTCATTGACAGCATTCACCTACTCAGTTGCCATTTAGACCAGAATTCCTCTTGCTCACAGCCATTTGTCTCTTCCTGCAGCTCTACTCCTGCTATTCGTGCTGTCACTGTTGGAGACAGATTATTCACAATGCTTCCCAGCTGTATTGTGTACTGAGAAATGTGTTGCTAATTGTTACCTGTATACTGTTTATGTCATGGTAACTGTAATGTTATACAATGCTCTGTGTACCCTGTACTGTCCTACTGTTGCTGTATACAGGGTCAACTGTCCCGATTTTGGGTCGCAGTGTCCCGCACAGGTGGGGGGCATGGGCAGTTGGGGCTCCCTCTCTCTCTAGCACAGAGAGAGAGGAACAGCGGGCATGCCTGCAGCTCACAAAGCGCTGGGCATGGCCCCACAGTGGCAAAAAGGGGGCGCGGCCTTGCAGAAATTGCTGCAATTGCTGGCCACACGCCCTAGCCATGAAGTCACACTCCCTAAATTCAGGCACGCTCATTTGTCCCTCCTGCCAGCCTGCAAAGGTTGAGAGGTATGTATGGATATATATATATATATATATATATATATATGTAAATACATACAGAAATCCACCACAATCGCCATTCCCAGGTACAGTTGGTGATAGAGTAGTGAAAATGGGGTCCCTTGATGTTGGGCTGCAAGCTTAGTGCATTGTGCAATCTGTGTACCAAAACCCTATGGTGAGTGCTGGGCTCTCGGTATATATATATATATATATATATATATATATATATAGATATATATATAGATATATATATATATAGATAGATTTATTTTATTTATTTGCTGCCTGAGGCTCTGACTATAACCAACTGCTACAATCTAAACATGAAGTAATGTCCATCCCCAGGGCGGACCTTTTGAATCACAGGTCCAAGAATAAAGGGGAAATCATCCCTTTCATAAATAAGTATGGCACTTCTAGCTCAGTGGTTCCATGAGCTCTCAAAGCCTTGTGGCCCATAGTCACGAGTCACGACAGATAAGAACTTGCCTGTATTCAAAAAGAAGCGCCCTATGGCGTGCTACACAAGGGGCAGAAACATCAAGGACTTGGTAATGCATGTGGATATTACAGGGTTTGAAGGGGCAAAGTCCACCTAGTTTTTAACTAAAGGTGGGTACACAATGGAAAGATATATCTGCAGATCAATTGATCTGCAGATATATCTATGGACGGATCGGACAGTGTGCTGTGCATACACACCGCCCGATCCGTCAGGGACTGACGTCATGTACTGGGCGGGCGTGTACACACGCCCGCCCAGTTCAGCTATCAATAACCGCCGGCCGTCGCAGCATGTGTACGGACGGTCGGCCGACCGCCATACACACACAGCGACGCGCCAATATATTGGTAGCTATATTGGCCGTCGGCTGTGCTGCGGGGCCGACACGATACGTCTGTGAACGACGGAGTTCACAGACGTATCGGCCGTACACACTGGCCGACGGACCCGCGATATCTCTTGAACGGCCGATATATCGGCCAGTGTGTACGGGCCTTAAGACCCCTGGATGTTATAAATGTCTAGGATGCAAGACCTGTAGTAATATGCAAGCAGGAGCCACTTTCAAATCTTGCTCATCTGGTAAAATGTTTAGCATCAAACATGTTCTGACATGCACTACAACACATATAGTGTATCTTATCACATGCCCGTGCAATTTACAATATGTGGGGAAAACCGTCCGCACGGCAAGGGAAAGACTGACTATGCACAGGTCGGCGGTCAAGTCGGCTTTGACAGGAAAACCGTCCGACCAGCCTGTCGCAAGACACTATGCTTAACACAGACACTCTTTAAATGATTTATGGTTCCAAATCATTGATCATGTCCCCAAGTCGCTAAGTGGCAGAGATTGGGCTGGAAGGCTATTACAAACTGAGGCTAGATGGATTTTTAAGCTGAACACTATGAGTACCAAAGGTCTCAACATGAAATTTCAAAGGACTATATTCTGACATGTAGTTTACCACCTTTCAGTACCTTCTAAAGTTCTAATTGAATGTTGACAGGTTGCTGTGATCATAAAACTGTTTCTAGACTAAACCCTACAATCGAGCACGTTAATATGTCAAACGATATACACTAACATACTGTATATAATGTAGTACACATACGACATTGTACAGAGTGATTTCATCATCCTAGCTTTTGTGTGCCCATATCTATATTATTAGACGACGTGCTCCTAGTGGGGAATAGACTTGATACAGCTATATGTGGCCATATGGTTATTTGTGTGTAAACACCATTATTGTGTTTAATTGTCTAGTTTACAGCGCTTTTTAATTAGAGATGAGCGGGTTCGGTTTCTCTGAATCCGAACCCGCACGAACTTCATGTTTTTTTTCACGGGTCCGAGCGACTCGGATCTTCCCGCCTTGCTCGGTTAACCCGAGCGCGCCCGAACGTCATCATGACGCTGTCGGATTCTCGCGAGGCTCGGATTCTATCGCGAGACTCGGATTCTATATAAGGAGCCGCGCGTCGCCGCCATTTTCACACGTGCATTGAGATTGATAGGGAGAGGACGTGGCTGGCGTCCTCTCCATTTAGATTAGGAGAGAGAGAGAGAGATTGACCTGAGGCTGATACTGTAGAAGAGAGTGCAGAGTTTAGTGACTGACCACAGTGACCACCAGCAGTGCAGTTGTTTTATTTAATATATCCATTCTCTGCCTGAAAAAAACGGTACACACAGTGACTCAGTCACATACCATATCTGTGTGCACTGCTCAGCCCAGTGTGCTGCATGCCTGCATCATCTATGTATATATTATATATCTGACTGTGCTCAGCTCACACAGCTTATAATTGTGGGGGAGACTGGGGAGCACTGCAGTGCCAGTTATAGGTTATAGCAGGAGCCAGGAGTACAAGACAGTCACATACCATATCTGTGTGCACTGCTCAGCCCAGTGTGCTGCATCATCTATGTATATATTATATATCTGACTGTGCTCAGCTCACACAGCTTATAATTGTGGGGGAGACTGGGGAGCACTGCAGTGCCAGTTATAGGTTATAGCAGGAGCCAGGAGTACATATTATATTAAAATTAAACAGTGCACACTTTTGCTGCAGGAGTGCCACTGCCAGTGTGACTGACCAGTGACCTGACCACACTGACCACCAGTATAGTTAGTAGTATACTATATTGTGATTGCCTGAAAAAGTTAAACACTCGTCGTGTGACTTCACTTGTGTGGTGTTTTTTTTTTTATTCTATAAAAAACTCATTCTGCTGACAGACAGTGTCCAGCAGGTCCGTCATTATATAATATATATACCTGTCCGGCTGCAGTAGTGATATATATATATTTTTTATATCATTATTTATCATCCAGTCGCAGCAGACACAGTACGGTAGTTCACGGCTGTAGCTACCTCTGTGTCGGCACTCGGCAGTCCATCCATAATTGTATACCACCTACCCGTGGTTTTTTTTTCTTTCTTCTTTATACATACATACTACTACATCTCTTTATCAACCAGTCTATATTAGCAGCAGACACAGTACAGTACGGTAGTTCACGGCTGTGGCTACCTCTGTGTCGGCACTCGGCAGTCCGTCCATAATTGTATACCACCTAACCGTGGTTTTTTTTTTCTTTCTTCTTTATACATACATACTACGACATCTCTTTATCAACCAGTCTATATTAGCAGCAGACACAGTACAGTACGGTAGTTCACGGCTGTGGCTACCTCTGTGTCGGCACTCGGCAGTCCGTCCATAATTGTATACCACCTAACCGTGGTTTTTTTTTTTTTCTTCTTCATACATACATACTACGACATCTCTTTATCAACCAGTCTATATTAGCAGCAGACACAGTACAGTACGGTAGTTCACACGGCTGTGGCTACCTCTGTGTCGGCACTCGGCAGTCCGTCCATAATTGTATACCACCTAACCGTGGTTTTTTTTTCTTTCTTCTTTATACATACATACTACGACATCTCTTTATCAACCAGTCTATATTAGCAGCAGACACAGTACAGTACGGTAGTTCACGGCTGTGGCTACCTCTGTGTCGGCAGTCCGTCCATAATTGTATACCACCTAACCGTGGTTTTTTTTTCTTTCTTCTTTATACATACATACTACGACATCTCTTTATCAACCAGTCTATATTAGCAGCAGACACAGTACAGTACGGTAGTTCATGGCTGTGGCTACCTCTGTGTCGGCACTCGGCAGTCCGTCCATAATTGTATACCACCTAACCGTGGTTTTTTTTTCTTTCTTCTTCATACATACATACTACGACATCTCTTTATCAACCAGTCTATATTAGCAGCAGACACAGTACAGTACGGTAGTTCACGGCTGTGGCTACCTCTGTGTCGGCACTCGGCAGTCCGTCCATAATTGTATACCACCTAACCGTGGTTTTTTTTTCTTTCTTCTTTATACATACATACTACGACATCTCTTTATCAACCAGTCTATATTAGCAGCAGACACAGTACAGTACGGTAGTTCACGGCTGTGGCTACCTCTGTGTCGGCACTCGGCAGTCCGTCCATAATTGTATACCACCTAACCGTGGTTTTTTTTTCTTTCTTCTTCATACATACATACTACGACATCTCTTTATCAACCAGTCTATATTAGCAGCAGACACAGTACAGTACGGTAGTTCACGGCTGTGGCTACCTCTGTGTCGGCACTCGGCAGTCCGTCCATAATTGTATACCACCTAACCGTGGTTTTTTTTTCTTTCTTCTTTATACATACATACTACGACATCTCTTTATCAACCAGTCTATATTAGCAGCAGACACAGTACAGTACGGTAGTTCACGGCTGTGGCTACCTCTGTGTCGGCACTCGGCAGTCCGTCCATAATTGTATACCACCTAACCGTGGTTTTTTTTTCTTTCTTCTTCATACATACATACTACGACATCTCTTTATCAACCAGTCTATATTAGCAGCAGACACAGTACAGTACGGTAGTTCACGGCTGTGGCTACCTCTGTGTCGGCACTCGGCAGTCCGTCCATAATTGTATACCACCTACCCGTGGTTTTTTTTTCTTTCTTCTTCATACATACATACTACGACATCTCTTTATCAACCAGTCTATATTAGCAGCAGACACAGTACAGTACGGTAGTTCACGGCTGTGGCTACCTCTGTGTCGGCACTCGGCAGTCCGTCCATAATTGTATACCACCTAACCGTGGTTTTTTTTTTCTTTCTTCTTCATACATACATACTACGACATCTCTTTATCAACCAGTCTATATTAGCAGCAGACACAGTACGGTAGTTCACGGCTGTAGCTACCTCTGTGTCGGCACTCGGCAGTCCGTCCATAATTGTATACTAGTATCCACCCATCTCCATTGTTTACCTGAGGTGCCTTTTAGTTGTGCCTATTAAAATATGGAGAACAAAAATGTTGAGGTTCCAAAATTAGGGAAAGATCAAGATCCACTTCCACCTCGCGCTGAAGCTGCTGCCACTAGTCATGGCTGAGACGATGAAATGCCAGCAACGTCGTCTGCCAAGGCCGATGCCCAATGTCATAGTACAGAGCATGTCAAATCCAAAACACCAAATATCAGTAAAAAAAGGACTCCAAAACCTAAAATAAAATTGTCGGAGGAGAAGCGTAAACTTGCCAATATGCCATTTACCACACGGAGTGGCAAGGAACGGCTGAGGCCCTGGCCTATGTTCATGGCTAGTGGTTCAGCTTCACATGAGGATGGAGGCACTCAGCCTCTCGCTAGAAAAATGAAAAGACTCAAGCTGGCAAAAGCAGTAGCACCGCAAAGAACTGTGCGTTCTTCGAAATCCCAAATCCACAAGGAGAGTCCAATTGTGTCGGTTGCGATGCCTGACCTTCCCAACACTGGACGTGAAGAGCATGCGCCTTCCACCATTTGCACGCCCCCTGCAAGTGCTGGAAGGAGCACCCGCAGTCCAGTTCCTGATAGTCAGATTGAAGATGTCAGTGTTGAAGTACACCAGGATGAGGATGATATGGGTGTTGCTGGCGCTGGGGAGGAAATTGACCAGGAGGATTCTGATGGTGAGGTGGTTTGTTTAAGTCAGGCACCCGGGGAGACACCTGTTGTCCGTGGGAGGAATATGGCCGTTGACATGCCTGGTGAAAATACCAAAAAAATCAGCTCTTCGGTGTGGAAGTATTTCACCAGAAATGCGGACAACAGGTGTCAAGCCGTGTGTTCCCTTTGTCAAGCTGTAATAAGTAGGGGTAAGGACGTTAACCACCTCGGAACATCCTCCCTTATACGTCACCTGCAGCGCATTCATAATAAGTCAGTGACAAGTTCAAAAACTTTGGGTGACAGCGGAAGCAGTCCACTGACCAGTAAATCCCTTCCTCTTGTAACCAAGCTCACGCAAACCACCCCACCAACTCCCTCAGTGTCAATTTCCTCCTTCCCCAGGAATGCCAATAGTCCTGCAGGCAATGTCACTGGCAATTCCGACGAGTCCTCTCCTGCCTGGCATTCCTCCGATGCATCCTTGCGTGTAACGCCTACTGCTGCTGGCGCTGCTGTTGTTGCTGCTGGGAGTCGATGGTCATCCCAGAGGGGAAGTCGTAAGCCCACTTGTACTACTTCCAGTAAGCAATTGACTGTTCAACAGTCCTTTGCGAGGAAGATGAAATATCACAGCAGTCATCCTGCTGCAAAGCGGATAACTGAGGCCTTGACAACTATGTTGGTGTTAGACGTGCGTCCGGTATCCACCGTTAGTTCACAGGGAACTAGACAATTTATTGAGGCAGTGTGCCCCCGTTACCAAAGACCATCTAGGTTCCACTTCTCTAGGCAGGCGATACCGAGAATGTACACGGACGTCAGAAAAAGACTCACCAGTGTCCTAAAAAATGCAGTTGTACCCAATGTCCACTTAACCACGGACATGTGGACAAGTGGAGCAGGGCAGGGTCAGGACTATATGACTGTGACAGCCCACTGGGTAGATGTATGGACTCCCGCCGCAAGAACAGCAGCGGCGGCACCAGTAGCAGCATCTCGCAAACGCCAACTCTTTCCTAGGCAGGCTACGCTTTGTATCACCGGTTTCCAGAATACGCACACAGCTGAAAACCTCTTACGGCAACTGAGGAAGATCATCGCGGAATGGCTTACCCCAATTGGACTCTCCTGTGGATTTGTGGCATCGGACAACGCCAGCAATATTGTGTGTGCATTAAATATGGGCAAATTCCAGCACGTCCCATGTTTTGCACATACCTTGAATTTGGTGGTGCAGAATTATTTAAAAAACGACAGGGGCGTGCAAGAGATGCTGTCGGTGGCCAGAAAAATTGCGGGACACTTTCGGCGTACAGGCACCACGTACAGAAGACTGGAGCACCACCAAAAACTACTGAACCTGCCCTGCCATCATCTGAAGCAAGAAGTGGTAACGAGGTGGAATTCAACCCTCTATATGCTTCAGAGGTTGGAGGAGCAGCAAAAGGCCATTCAAGCCTATACAATTGAGCACGATATAGGAGGTGGAATGCACCTGTCTCAAGCGCAGTGGAGAATGATTTCAACGTTGTGCAAGGTTCTGATGCCCTTTGAACTTGCCACACGTGAAGTCAGTTCAGACACTGCCAGCCTGAGTCAGGTCATTCCCCTCATCAGGCTTTTGCAGAAGAAGCTGGAGACATTGAAGGAGGAGCTAACACGGAGCGATTCCGCTAGGCATGTGGGACTTGTGGATGGAGCCCTTAATTCGCTTAACAAGGATTCACGGGTGGTCAATCTGTTGAAAGCAGAGCACTACATTTTGGCCACCGTGCTCGATCCTAGATTTAAAGCCTACCTTGGATCTCTCTTTCCGGCAGACACAAGTCTGCTGGGGTTGAAAGACCTGCTGGTGAGAAAATTGTCAAGTCAAGCGGAACGCGACCTGTCAACATCTCCTCCTTCACATTCTCCCGCAACTGGGGGTGCGAGGAAAAGGCTCAGAATTCCGAGCCCACCCGCTGGCGGTGATGCAGGGCAGTCTGGAGCGACTGCTGATGCTGACATCTGGTCCGGACTGAAGGACCTGACAACGATTACGGACATGTCGTCTACTGTCACTGCATATGATTCTCTCACCATTGAAAGAATGGTGGAGGATTATATGAGTGACCGCATCCAAGTAGGCACGTCACACAGTCCATACTTATACTGGCAGGAAAAAGAGGCAATTTGGAGGCCATTGCACAAACTGGCTTTATTCTACCTAAGTTGCCCTCCCACAAGTGTGTACTCCGAAAGAGTGTTTAGTGCCGCCGCTCACCTTGTCAGCAATCGGCGTACGAGGTTACATCCAGAAAATGTGGAGAAGATGATGTTCATTAAAATGAATTATAATCAATTCCTCCGCGGAGACATTGACCAGCAGCAATTGCCTCCACAAAGTACACAGGGAGCTGAGATGGTGGATTCCAGTGGGGACGAATTGATAATCTGTGAGGAGGGGGATGTACACGGTGATATATCGGAGGGTGATGATGAGGTGGACATCTTGCCTCTGTAGAGCCAGTTTGTGCAAGGAGAGATTAATTGCTTCTTTTTTTTGGGGGGGGGGGTCCAAACCAACCCGTCATATCAGTCACAGTCGTGTGGCAGACCCTGTCACTGAAATGATGGGTTGGTTAAAGTGTGCATGTCCTGTTTTGTTTATACAACATAAGGGTGGGTGGGAGGGCCCAAGGACAATTCCATCTTGCACCTCTTTTTTCTTTTATTTTTCTTTGCGTCATGTGCTGATTGGGGAGGGTTTTTTGGAAGGGACATCCTGCGTGACACTGCAGTGCCACTCCTAAATGGGCCCGGTGTTTGTGTCGGCCACTAGGGTCGCTAATCTTACTCACACAGTCAGCTACCTCATTGCGCCTCTTTTTTTCTTTGCGTCATGTGCTGATTGGGGAGGGTTTTTTGGAAGGGACATCCTGCGTGACACTGCAGTGCCACTCCTAAATGGGCCCGGTGTTTGTGTCGGCCACTAGGGTCGCTAATCTTACTCACACAGTCAGCTACCTCATTGCGCCTCTTTTTTTCTTTGCGTCATGTGCTGATTGGGGAGGGTTTTTTGGAAGGGACATCCTGCGTGACACTGCAGTGCCACTCCTAAATGGGCCCGGTGTTTGTGTCGGCCACTAGGGTCGCTAATCTTACTCACACAGTCAGCTACCTCATTGCGCCTCTTTTTTTCTTTGCGTCATGTGCTGATTGGGGAGGGTTTTTTGGAAGGGACATCCTGCGTGACACTGCAGTGCCACTCCTAAATGGGCCCGGTGTTTGTGTCGGCCACTAGGGTCGCTAATCTTACTCACACAGTCAGCTACCTCATTGCGCCTCTTTTTTTCTTTGCGTCATGTGCTGATTGGGGAGGGTTTTTTGGAAGGGACATCCTGCGTGACACTGCAGTGCCACTCCTAAATGGGCCCGGTGTTTGTGTCGGCCACTAGGGTCGCTAATCTTACTCACACAGTCAGCTACCTCATTGCGCCTCTTTTTTTCTTTGCGTCATGTGCTGATTGGGGAGGGTTTTTTGGAAGGGACATCCTGCGTGACACTGCAGTGCCACTCCTAAATGGGCCCGGTGTTTGTGTCGGCCACTAGGGTCACTAATCTTACTCACACAGTCAGCTACCTCATTGCGCCTCTTTTTTTCTTTGCGTCATGTGCTGATTGGGGAGGGTTTTTTGGAAGGGACATCCTGCGTGACACTGCAGTGCCACTCCTAAATGGGCCCGGTGTTTGTGTCGGCCACTAGGGTCGCTAATCTTACTCACACAGTCAGCTACCTCATTGCGCCTCTTTTTTTCTTTGCGTCATGTGCTGATTGGGGAGGGTTTTTTGGAAGGGACATCCTGCGTGACACTGCAGTGCCACTCCTAAATGGGCCCGGTGTTTGTGTCGGCCACTAGGGTCGCTAATCTTACTCACACAGTCAGCTACCTCATTGCGCCTCTTTTTTTCTTTGCGTCATGTGCTGATTGGGGAGGGTTTTTTGGAAGGGACATCCTGCGTGACACTGCAGTGCCACTCCTAAATGGGCCCGGTGTTTGTGTCGGCCACTAGGGTCGCTTATCTTACTCACACAGTCAGCTACCTCATTGCGCCTCTTTTTTTCTTTGCGTCATGTGCTGATTGGGGAGGGTTTTTTGGAAGGGACATCCTGCGTGACACTGCAGTGCCACTCCTAGATGGGCCAGGTGTTTGTGTCGGCCACTAGTGTCGCTAAGCTTAGTCATCCAGCGACCTTGTTGCAAATTTTAGGACTAAAAATAATATTGTGAGGTGTGAGGTATTCAGAATAGACTGAAAATGAGTGGAAATTATGGTTTTTGAGGTTAATAATAATATGGGATCAAAATGACCCCCAAATTCTATGATTTAAGCTGTTTTTTAGTGTTTTTAAAAAAAAACACCCGAATCCAAAACACACCCGAATCCGACAAAAAAAATTCGGTGAGGTTTTGCCAAAACGCGGTCGAACTCAAAACACGGCCGCGGAACCGAACCCAAAACCAAAACACAAAACCCGAAACATTTCAGGCGCTCATCTCTATTTTTAATACGTACATCTTGGTCTCACACTGCCTTATATGTTTGTTTTTAATGTTCTCCTAAATGTGTTTATATATTACACTCTAATCTTGCACTTGTTCTACAAGTCACTGACACTATTAATCACTAAGGTCAGCGGTTGACCGAAAGTGACCTCACCGCTGACCTGAAAGTTCCCACCATTGGTTACAATGGAGCGCATAGGCGCTACATTGTATCACTGCCGTGTGCCGCCTGTCAGACAGTACAGGAGCACACAGCCGATCAGGAGGGTGCTACAACGTGGCGCTCCCTGATTGGCTGAAGAAACCCACTTAGACATCAGTCAGAGTGGGTTTCTGGCATTCGGGGAAAGGGGGCCCATGTGAAAACATGGGTCCCCTTTCAGTTCGTGGTCGGGTATCCGTTTTTTTATTTTTTCAAGTATGTGGATTACAAAAGGATTTACAGAGGAGCCGAAAACACTGGATTATGTGAGTATAATTTTTTCTACAGGTACACCATGGATTCTACTGGAGAAGAGGACCGACCTGCGTGGGAACATAAGGTAAGTATGTGTATATGGAGGTGTGGATGGATGTATTAAAGTTATACTTTCAAGGTGTGTGTGTGTTGTCTTTATTGGGGTATTTTTTTAGTAGTAGTACTACAGGTACCAGCGGGCCCGTTTTTCCGCCGCATGCTGGTACTTGTGGTTCTCCAAGTACCAGCTTGCGGGGGAGGCTTGCTGGGCCTTGTAGTACTGCTACTAAAAACAATATCAATCACTTTTCACAAAGGCTATCAGCCCCCCATCCGCAGCCCATTGGATGGGGGGGACAGCCTCGGGCTTCACCCTTGGGTGGCTGGGGGGGGACCCCTTGATTGAAGGGGTCCCCACTCCCCCAGGGTACCCCGGCCAGGGGTGACTAGTTGGATATTTGATGCCACGGCCGCAAGGCACTGTATAAAAGTGACCCCCGGCTGTGGCATTATCTGTCCAGCTAGTGGAGCCCGGTGCTGGTTTCAAAAATACGGGGGACCCCTACTCTTTTTGTCCCCCGTATTTTTGGAACCAGGACCAGGCGCAGAGCCCGATGCTGGTTGCTTAAATATGGGGGAACCCCTGTCCATTTTTTTCCCATATTTCTGCAACCAGGATCGGCTCAAAGAGCCCGAGGCTGGTTTGCCTTAGGAGGGGGGACCCCACGCAATTTTTTTTTTACATTTAAACTTTTTTTTATTTTTTTAACAAAGTGCACAATGAAGCCCAGCACGGATCTCTCAGATCCGGCCGAGATTCATTGTATTAAAGTCGGCAGTGTTTTACAAGTCACTCACGTAAAACACTGCCAAAAAAAACGAATGACATCGACATCGGAAAACCCGAAAATGCAGAATACGGCAGCTTAGTAAATTAGTCGTAATCAATTCAAAAAGTTGCATATTTACACTTTCGATGTCATTCGTGATTGAACTTTGACCTCAAACGGGAAAATACGAATCTTAGTAAATTTACCCCCTGGTTTCCACAGCTACCGCGGGTAAATCTACTTTTTTGCCTTATGTTCCCCCACAGCAAAAGAAAACACCACAATATCAGATGCAGTCCTTTCGGTCGCATAAATCCAGAAGAGGTCGGGGCTCTTCCTTCCTCGCCAGAGGTAAGGGTAAAGGGAAAAGAATGCCTGCCACGGCTAGTTCCCAGGAGCAGAAGTCCTCCCCGGCTTCTACTAAATCCACCGCATGACGCTGGGGCTCCACTGAGGGAGTCCGCGCCGGTGGGGGCACGTCTTCGACTCTTCAGCCACGTCTGGGTTCAGTCAGACGTGGATCCTTGGGCGATGGAAATTGTGTCCAAGGGTTACAAGCTGGAATTCGAAGACGTGCCTCAGCGCCGATTTTTCAAATCGGCTTTACCAGCTTCTCCCCCAGAAAGGGAGATAGGTTTAGCTGCAATTCAAAAGCTCCAGCAAGTGATTGTCAAGGTTCAACTAGTTCAACAGGGGAAGGGGTACTATTCAACCCTGTTTGTGGTTCCGAAACCAGATGGCTCGGTCAAACCCATTCTAAATCTAAAATCACTAAACCTGTACTTGCAAAAGTTCAAATTCAAGATGGAATCGCTCCAGGCAGTTATCCCCAGCTTGGAAGGGGGGGATTTTATGGTGTCACTGGACATAAAGGATGCATACCTTCATGTCCCCATATATCCCCCTCATCAGGCGTAGCTGAGATTCGCTGTACAGGGCTGTCATTACCAGTTTCAGACGTTGCCGTTTGGGCTTTCCACGGCCCCGAGGATTTTCACCAAGGTAATGGCGGAAATTATGGTGATCCTGCGCAGGCAGGGAGTCACAATTATCCCATACTTGGACGATCTCCTGATAAAAGCGAGATCGAGAGAACAGTTGCTGAAAAGCGTGTCGCTCTCCCTGAGAGTACTCCTGCAGCATGGCTGGATTCTAAATCTACCAAAGTCACAGTTGGTTCCAACGACTCGGCTATCGTTCTTAGGCATGATTCTGGACACAGAACAAAAGAGGGTTTTTCTCCCGATGGAAAAAGCCCAGGAACTCCAGAACATGGTCCGAGACCTGTTAAAACCGAACAGAGTGTCAGTTCATCAGTGCACTCGAGTAATGGGAAAAATGGTGGCGACCTAAGAGGCGATCCCCTTCGGCAGGTTTCATGCGCGGACGTTTCAATGGGACCTTCTGGACAAGTGGTCCGGGTCCCATCTTCAAATTCATCAGAATATAAGCCTGTCCCCCAGGGCCAGGGTGTCTCTCCTGTGGTGGCTGCAGAGTGCTCACCTTCTAGAGGGTCGCAGGTTCGGCATTCAGGACTGGGTTCTGGTGACCACGGACGTGAGCCTCCGAGGATGGGGAGCAGTCACACAAGGAAGAAATTTTCAGGGACTATGGTCGAGCCAGGAGGCTTGTCTACACATCAACATTCTAGAATTAAGGGCCATATACAATGGCCTACGACAAGCGGAGAATCTTCTTCGCGACCTACCGGTTCTGATTCAATCAGACAACGTCACAGCCGTGGCTCATGTAAACCGCCAAGGCGGGACAAGGAGCAGAGTGGCAATGGCGGAAGCCTCCAGGATTCTTCGCTGGGCGGAAAATCACGTAAGCGCTCTGTCAGCAGTCTTCATTCCGGGAGTGGACAACTGGGAAGCAGACTTCCTCAGCAGACACGATCTCCATCCAGGAAAGTGGGGACTTCATCAAGAAGTTTTTGCAGAGATAACAAGTCGTTGGGGACTTCCTCAAATAGTCATGATGGCGTCATGCCTCAACTAGAAGCTTCGAAGATATTGTGCCAGGTCAATGGACCCTCAGGCAGTAGCGGTAGACGCCCTGGTGACACTGTGGGTGTTTCAGTCGGTCTATGTGTTCTCTCCTCTTCCTCTCATCTCAAAAATATTGAGAATCATAAGACGAAAAAGAGTTCGGACAATACTCATTGTTCCAGATTGGCCTCGAAGGGCCTGGTGTTCAGATCTTCAGGAGATGCTCACAGAAGATCCATGGCCTCTTCCTCTCAGGGAGGACCTGTTGAAGCAGGGGCCCTGCATATTCCAAGACTTACCGCGGTTACGTTTGACAGCATGGCGGTTGAACACCAAATCCTAGCTGCGAAAGGTATTCCGGAGGAAGTCATCCCTACTCTGTTAAAGGCTAGGAAGGAGGTGACGGCGAAACATTATCATCGTATCTGGAGGAAGTATGTATCTTGGTGTGAAGCCAAGAATGCTCCTACGGAAGATTTCCACTTTGGCCATTTTCTCCACTTTCTACAGACAGGAGTGGATATGGGCCTGAAGTTAGGCTCCATTAAGGTACAGATTTCGGCCCTATCTATATTCTTTCAGAAGGAATTGGCTTCTCTCCCAGAAGTCCAGACTTTTGTAAAGGGAGTGCTGCACATCCAGCCTCCTTTTGTGCCCCCAGTGGCACCTTGGGACCTTAACGTGGTGTTTCAGTTCCTAAAATCTCACTGGTTTGAACCTCTTCAAACAGTTGAATTAAAATTTCTCACTTGGAAGGTGGTCATGTTGTTGGCCTTGGCATCTGCAAGGCGGGTGTCCGAATTGGCGGCTTTGTCTCACAAAAGCCCCTATCTGATTTTCCATGTGGATAAAGCAGAGTTGAGGACGCGTCCTCAATTTTTGCCTAAGGTGGTATCATCGTTCCATATGAACCAACCTATTGTGGTACCGGTGGCTACGGGGGACTTGGAGGATTCCAAGTCCCTGGATGTAGTGTGGGCCTTAAAAATTTACGTAGCCAGGACGGCCCGGATTAGGAAAACAGAGGCACTGTTTGTCCTGTATGCGGCCAACAAGGTTGGCGCTCCTGCTTCTAAGCAGACTATTGCTCGCTGGATCTGCAACACGATTCAGCAGGCTCATTCTACGGCTGGATTGCAGTTACCAAATTCGGTAAAAGCCCATTCCACTAGGAAGGTGGGCTCTTCTTGGGTGGCTGCCCGAGGCGTCTCGGCGTTACAGCTTTGCCGAGCAGCTACTTGGTCGGGTTCAAACACCTTTGCAAAATTCTACAAGTTTGGCAGTACGGATGGTGTAATGGTTAGCATTACTGCCTCATAGCACTGAGGTCATGGGTTCGATTCCCACCATGGCCCTAACTGTGCGGAGTTTGTATATTCTCCCCGTACTTGCGTGGGTTTCCTCCCACAATCCCAAAAATATACTTGCAGGTTAATTGGCTCCCAACAAGATTAACCCTAGATTGAAATGTGTCTGTGTGTACATGTGGTAGGGAATATAGATTGTAAGCTCCGCTGGAGTAGGGACTGATGTGAATGGGCAAATATTTTCTCTGGAAAGTGCTGCGGAATATGTGTGCGCTATATAAATAACTGGTAATAAATAATAATAAATAAATAAAGGTTGATACCCTGGCTGATGAGGACCTCGTGTTTGCTCAATCGGTGCTGCAGAGTCATCCGCACTCTCCCGCCCAGTTTGGAGCTTTGGTATAATCCCCATGGTCCTTACGGAGTCCCCAGCATCCTCTAGGACGTAAGAGAAAATAAGATTTTAAACCTACCGGTAAATCTTTTTCTCCTAGTCCGTAGAGGATGCTGGGCGCCCGTCCCAGTGCGGACATATTTCTGCAAGGCTTGTATATAGTTGTTGCTTACATAAGGGTTATGTTACAATTAAGATCAGTCTTTGGCTGATGCTGTTTTGTTCATACTTTTAACTGGTTACGTATATTCCAGCTTATACGGTGTGGATGGTGTGGGCTGGTATGAATCTTGCCCTTAGATTAACAAAAATCCTTTCCTCGTACTGTCCGTCTCCTCTGGGCACAGTTTCTCTAACTGAGGTCTGGAGGAGGGGCATAGAGGGAGGAGCCAGTGCACACCCATTCTAAAGTCTTTAGAGTGCCCATGTCTCCTGCGGAGCCCGTCTATACCCCATGGTCCTTACAGAGTCCCCAGCATCCTCTACGGACTAGGAGAAAAAGATTTACCGGTAGGTTTAAAATCTTATTATTTATCACTCTCCAAGGCTTGATAAATCTGGACCAGTATGTCCTGCCCGATTACAAACTGGTAGTTCCAAAATAGCTGTAGATCCATTGGTAAGTGGCATACAACCATGACACAATACCTTAAAGTGGCAATTTGTGTTAATGTATGGTGAGCTCTGTGCCTGGCTCCTTCTACATAGGCTATGAACGCATCCCCTACTGTTAATCTCCTTGTGCCAAGTGTCAGTTGGAGGCAGAGCTATGTGATGTAATCCCCTGCTCCTCCATTTTACAGAAACGGAGTCCTTAGAGTGAATGCAAGCGTGCAGAGCTGAGACAGGGAGTGGATCTCAGCTACAGAGACTTACAGCGTTCCTTTGCATGTATCGTGGCTCCGGAGCTGACAATGAGCTGGGTGCTGCATCTTCACTACAGCGGGAGTAGACTGCATGGGGGAAATTTACTAAGCTCCCGATTTTGACCGAGATGCCGTTTTTTCATCAAAGTGTCATCTCGGTAATTTACTAAACACTAATCACGGCAGAGATGAGGGCATTCGTAATTTTTTGCAAGTCCAAGTAAAAAATTACGAATGAATACACCATCGGTCAAAACGCGGCTGTTTAAGTATGAATCTCGGTCATTTACTAAGAAGTGCAAAGCAAAAAAAAAAACAAACACTGCCGTGAAAAATTACAACTCGTAAAAAAGTGCTAAAAAAAAACAGACCTTTTTTTTTTATTCGTGATTGGATAGGCATGCACGGATCCATGAGATCCGTGCATGTAAATCAGTGGGAAGGGGTGGGAAAGTGCTTATTTTTTCAAAAAAAATTGCGTGGGGTCCCCCCTCCTAAGCATAACCAGCCTCGGGCTCTTTGAGCCGATCCTGGTTGCAGAAATATGGGGGGAAAAATGACAGGGGTTCCCCCATATTTAAGCAACCAGCATCGGGCTCTGCGCCTGGTCCTGGTCCCAAAAATACGGGGGACAAAAAGAGTAGGGGTCCCCCGTATTTTTAAAACCAGCACCGGGCTCCACTAGCTGGACAGATAATGCCACAGCCGGGGGTCACTTTTATATAGTGCCCTGCGGCCGTGGCATCAAAAATCCAACTAGTCACTCCTGGCCGGGGTACCCTGGGGGAGTGGGGACCCCTTCAATCAAGGGGTCCCCCCCCCCCAGCCACCCAAGGGCCAGGGGTGAAGCCCGAGGCTGTCCCCCCCCATCCAATGGGCTGCGGATGGGGAGGCTGATAGCCTTTGTTGTAAAAGAAAAGATATTGTTTTTAGTAGCAGTACTACAAGGCCCAGCATGCCTCCCCCGCATGCTGGTACTTGGAGAACCACAAGTACCAGCATGCGACGGAAAAACGGGCCCGCTGGTACCTGTAGTACTACTACTAAAAAATTACCCAAAAAAAGACAAGACACACACACCGTGAAAGTATAATTTTATTACATACATACACACATACATACATACTTACCTTAAGTTCCCACGCAGGTCGGTCCTCTTCTCCAGTAGAATCCAAGGGGTACCTGTTGAAGAAATTATACTCACGAGATCCAGGGGTCCAGGCTCCTCGGGAAATCCAGGGGTAATCCACGTACTTGAAAAAAATAACAAAACGGTGTCCCGACCACGAACTGAAAGGGGACCCATGTTTGCACATGGGTCACCTTTCCACGAATGCCAGAAACCCACTTTGACTTCTGTCTAAGTGGGTTTCTTCAGCCAATCAGGGAGCGCCACGTTGTAGCACTCTCCTGATCAGCTGTGTGCTCCTGTCCTCACTGACAGGCAGCACACGGCAGTGTTACAATGTAGCGCCTATGCGCTACATTGTAACCAATGCTGGGAACTTTCTGCTCAGCGGTGACGTCACTTTAGGTCTTTATGTAATAAAATTATACTTTCACGGTGTGTGTGTCTTGTCTTTTTTGGGTTATTTTTTTAGTAATAGTACTACAGGTACCAGCGGGCCAGTTTTTCCGCCGCATGCTGGTACTTGTGGTTCTCCAAGTACCAGCATGCGGGGGAGGCTTGCTGGGCCTTGTAGTACTGCTACTAAAAACAATATCTTTTCTTTTACAACAAAGGCTATCAGCCTCCCCATCCGCAGCCCATTGGATGGGGGGGGACAGCCTCGGGCTTCACCCCTGGCCCTTGGGTGGCTGGGGGGGGGACCCCTTGATTGAAGGGGTCCCCACTCCCCCAGGGTACCCCGGCCAGGAGTGACTAGTTGGATTTTTGATGCCACGGCCGCAGGGCACTATATAAAAGTGACCCCCGGCTGTGGCATTATCTGTCCAGCTAGTGGAGCCCGGTGCTGGTTTTAAAAATACGGGGGACCCCTACTCTTTTTGTCCCCCGTATTTTTGGGACCAGGACCAGGCGCAGAGCCCGATGCTGGTTGCTTAAATATGGGGGAACCCCTGTCATTTTTTCCCCCATATTTTTGCAACCAGGATCGGCTCAAAGAGCCCGAGGCTGGTTATGTTTAGGAGGGGGGACCCCACGCATTTTTTTTAATTATTTTACAGTGTTTAATTAAAAAATAAAAATAAACCCCAGCACGGATCACACAGATCCGGCCGAGATTGATTGTAAAAAAAGTCGGCAGTGTTTTGCTAATCACTGCCGTAAAAATATAAAAAAAAACACGAATGACATCGACATCGGAAGAAAAGAAAAACCGGAATACGACAGCTTAGTAAATTAGTCGTAATAAATTCAAAAAGTTGCAGTTTTACACTTTCGATGTCATTCGTGATTGAACTTTGACCTTTTTCGGAAAATTACGAATGTTAGTAAATTTACCCCCATGACTGTGCAGTCCTCTGTCCCTCACCACTGGAGACAACTCCTGATAAGTACCGCTATCACTGCTGTTACCTTGTATGATATAAGGGGCCCAATTACCTATATCATTACTGCATCTGAGTCACCTGTGTTCACTGACTAAACCTGCATTACTGTTTAAGATCATTAAGTGTGTGGACTGATGTCACTGCACCAGGCAATCCAATACACTCTGCCAACAGGTTATGGGCCCAGTCCCGTGCCCTAGACCCGTGTGTGCATGAAGATTAACCCCCTTTGTGCTTTTGAATAATCACACAGATAAAGTTTAAAGTGACACAGCATGAACTGAAAGGTTCAGAGAACTATGCTACATGGAGGTTTGCCATGGAGATGCAGCTTAAGTGGGAAAAGTTGTGGAAAGTCACTATAGACCCAGGAACAGATCCAAACCCAGATGACACAGACAGAGCCATCGGGACAATAGATTTAGCTGTGGAGCAGAATGTCTATTCAATAGTCAGTGGGAACGTGTCAGCCAAAAACATGTAGACAGCCCTGCAAAATGCATATGAAGATAAAAGTCTAATGAGAAGGCTAAGCTTAAGATGCATGCTATATGTAACGAAACTGAGTGCCTGCAAGTCCATGAACAATTACATTAATAATCTCAGCAGTTGGCATCTCTGGGGGGTCACAGGTGGATGAAGAAGTGGCAATGGCTATGTTACAGAATCTGACACCAGAGTTTGATTTTTTTTTGGTGGTTGCGTTAGAGTAGGGGTGGGCAAAATACGGCCCGTGGGCCGGATGCGGCCCGCAAACCGATCCTGCCCGGCCCACTGCCTCCCACCAGCGAGCAATGACAAGCGGCCCGACCGGCTGAGCTGCTTGTCATTGCTCTGCACTGCAGTACCTCCAAGCTGCCAGCGGCGCCTCTCTCCTCTGCTGCTCCTGCTGCTGCGTTGTAGCAGCCTCCTCCAGAGTCCCCAGTGACAACGGCTGTGTTCAGCCGAGAAGGGGGCGGGGCTATGTGCCGATAAGGGGGCGGGGCTACACGGGACCTCAGGGGGCGGAGCTACACGGGACAAGAGCCAGACTGCTACAGATCCATCCTTCCTGCCACTGCCAGCCAGATCAGTAAGTTAATGGGAAAAGTGAAAGAAAGTGTGTGTGTGTGATAGTGTGCATATATTTGTGTGTGTGGGCAGTGGCGTCAGACTGTTTTTAGGTTTGGGGGAGAGATCTTTAGCTCTCGCTGTACCAACCCCTCCCGTGTTCTGTCACCATGTCACCCCCATGTTCTGTCACTGTCACCCCCCCCCCGTGTTCTGTCACTGTGTCACCCCCCCCCCCGTGTTCTGTCACTGTCACCCCCCCGTGTTCTGTCACTATGTCACACCCCCCGTGTTCTGTCACTATGTCACACACCCCGTGTTCTGTCACTGTGTCACCTCCCCGTGTTCTGTCGCTGTCAACCCCACCATGTTCTGTCACCATGTCACACACCCCATGTTCTGTCACTGTCACCCCCCCCCCCCCCGTGTTCTGTCACTATGTCACACCCCCCGTGTTCTGTCACTGTGTCACCCCCCCATGTTCTGTCACTGTGTCACCCCCCCGTGTTCTGTCACTGTGTCACACCCCCGTGTTCTGTCACTGTGTCACCTCCCCGTGTTCTGTCGCTGTCAACCCCACCATGTTCTGTCACCATGTCACACACCCCATGTTCTGTCACTGTCACCCCCACCGTGTTCTGTCACCGCCCCCTCCCCGTGTTCTTTCACTGTGTCACACCCCCGTGTTCTGTCACCGTGTCACACATCCGTGTTCTGTCACTGTCACCCCCACCGTGTTCTGTCACTGTGTCACACCCCCCGTGTTCTGTCACTGTCACTCCCCTCCCCTTGTTCTGTCACCGTGTCACCCCCACCATGTTCTGTCACTGTCACCCCCCCCCCTCCCCGTGTCCTTTCACTGTGTCACACCCCCCGTGTTCTGTCACCGTGTCACACATCTGTGTTCTGTCACTGTCACCCCCCTCCCCGTGTTCTGTCACTGTGTCACCCCCACCATTTTCTGTCACTGTGTCACACACCCGTGTTCTGTCACTGTCACCCCCCCCCTCCCCGTGTTCTGTCACCGTGTCACCCCCACCGTGTTCTGTCACCGTGTCACACACCCGTGTTCTGTCACTGTGTCACACCCCCCATGTTCTGTCACCGTGTCACTCCCACCATGTTCTGTCACAGTGTCACACCCCCAGTGTTCTGTCACCCCCACCGTGTTCTGTCACCGTGTCACCCCCTCCGTGTTCTGTCACCGTGTCACACCTTTCCCCAGGGGCCATAAGACACTGGATAATTTGCTTGCTGCACAATAATTATCCTAAATAAAATGTTAATGTGTAAAAAGGCTCTCTACCTGCCGTAATGTGTGTAAAAGGGGCTCTACCTGGTGTAATGTGTGTAAGTGGCGCAATTTGAATAATGGAGACTATTGTGCAGCCTAATATGAATCTGTATTATTTTTTGCCCACACTCCTTCCACATGAAGCCACGTCCCTATATTTTTGGCAAGTGGGGCGAGCTGCTATTTTGTATGTGGCCCTCGGATACTGACAGGAAATGTCAAGTGGCCCCTCAGCTGAAATAATTGCCCACCCCTGCGTTAGAGTCAAATGACATTAAGCTGTCAATGGAGATTGTAAGGGCCAAGTTGCTGCAGTTCCAAGAACACATTCCTGTCAAGACCATAGCTGAGGGTTCTGCCTTAATCACAAAGGGCACAAAGTCCAAAAAGCACAAATTCAAATGTTTTCTGTCACAAGATAGGACATAAAGCTTCAGATTACAGAATGAGAAATTCCAGTGGTGCGCAGAAGCAGCGTGACAAGTCAAACGAGTCAGGATTGAATGTAGCAGACAGTCACAGGAAAGATTATTGGTACATGGACTCGGAAGCCACTAGACATTTCAGTTGCAATAAGCATTGGTTCAATTATTTAACACCGTGTGTTCCCACTACAGTTACAGGGATTGGAAATAAGGTCCTTACTTCACTACAAGCTGGGACAAACACAGTACATTTAAGAATTGGAGGAGAAACAGTTGTTACAGAGATCCAAGATGTGTTGTACGTGCCTGATTTAGTAAGTAATCTCATTGCTATCAGCGTCAGAGCCGGCGCTACCCGCTCAGCAAAGGGATGCAAAGCAGGAAGGCGCTGGGCTAAAGAGGCGCTCTGCCTGCTTTACATCCCTCTGCAGTCTGTTGGTGCAGCAGCCGGCAGCTACAGTATGTAAATAAGGTGCACCATATAATTTTTTAATGCAGCAGTGGTCTCCCGGAAGTTAAAGTAGAATGGGCAACCCCACCAGAGTGACTGCAGCAAGCTCCACCCCCTTACCACCTGCAGCGCCTCATAATGATGTTGCTGCTGCGGCCAGCCATGCCGGCAACCATGAAGCCCCCGGAGTCCTTACAGCTACGATCATCAGCGCTACTGGCCCAAAGTGAGTAAACCAGCATTGTGGCCACCGGGTGCAGAGACAGGCAGCGCTGAGCCAGAAATCCGGCATCCCTAGCTGGCGGTCGCGGCTCTGAGCGCTGCGCAGCAGTCAGGTCACAGAGCAGGTGGAGGACACGGGGCTGTAAACGGTGCTAAGACTTGTGACGCTGCAGTCAGACATCCGGAAGTCTCAATGTATGCCCCCTGCGCTCCTCCCCCCCTGTTCTGTCAGTCATCCCCCCCAGTGTTCTGTCAAGTGTTTCACCCCCCCCAGTGTTCTGTGAAGTGTCACCCCCCCCAGTGTTCTGTAAAGTGTCACCCCCACCAGTGTTCTGTGAAGTGTTTCACCCCCCAGTGTTCCGTGAAGTGTCACCCCCCCCCCCCCAGTGTTCTGTGAAATGTCACTCCCCCAGTGTTCTGTGAAGTGTCACCCCCCCAGTGTTCTGTGAAGTGTCACACCCCCAGTGTTCTGTGAAGTGTCACCCCCCAGTGTTCTGTGAAGAGTCACCCCCCCCAGTGTTCTGTGAAGTGTCCCCCCCCCCAGTGTTCTGTGAAGTGTTTCACACACACCCCCAGTGTTCTGTGAAGAGTCACCCCCCCAGTGTTCTGTGAAGTGTCACCCCCCCAGTGTTCTGTGAAGAGTCACCCCCCCAGTGTTCTGTGAAGAGTCACCCCCCCCAGTGTTCTGTGAAGAGTCACCCCCCCAGTGTTCTGTGAAGTGTCACCCCCCAGTGTTCTGTGAAGTGTTTCACACACACACCCAGTGTTCTGTGAAGTGTCACCCCCCCAGTGTTCTGTGAAGAGTCACCCCCCCCAGTGTTCTGTGAAGTGTCACCCCCCCAGTGTTCTGTGAGGTGTTTCACCCCCCCTCCAGTGTTCTGTGAAGTGTCACCCCCCCCAGTGTTCTGTGAAGTGTCACCCCCCCAGTGTTCTGTGAAGTGTTTCACCCCCCCAGTGTTCTGTGAAGTGTCACCCCCCCAGTGTTCTGTGAAGAGTCACCCCCCTCCCAGTGTCCTGTGAAGAGTCACCCCCCCCCCCAGTGTTCTGTGAAGTGTCACCCCCCCAGTGTTCTGTGAAGTGTTTCACACACACACACCCAGTGTTCTGTGAAGTGTCACCCCCCCCCAGTGTTCTGTGAAGAGTCACCCCCCAGTGTTCTGTGAAGAGTCACCCCCCCAGTGTTCTGTGAAGTGTCACCCCCCCCCAGTGTTCTGTGAAGTGTCACCCCCCCCCCCAGTGTTCTGTGATGTGTCACCCCCCACTGTGTTCTGTGAAGTGTCACCCCCCCAGTGTTCTGTGAAGTGTCACCCCCCCCCCCCCGTGTTCTGTGAAGTGTCACCCCCCCAGTGTTCTGTGAAGTGTCACCCCGCCAGTGTTCTGTCAAGAAGAATTTCACCCTCCCCCAGTGTTCTGTCAAGTGTGTCACCCCCCCATTATGTTAGTGTCATCCCCAAAGTGTTCTGTCATTGTGTCACCCCCCAGTGTTCTGTCACTGTGCCGCCCCCCCCCCAGTGTTATGATAGTGTCACCCCTCAGTGTTATGATAGTGTCACCCCTCAGTGTTCTGTCACTGTGTCACCCGCCCCAGTGTAATGTTAGTGTCATCCCCCAGTGTTCTGTCACTTTGTCACCTCCCAGTGTTCTGTCACTTGGTCACCCCCCTCTGTGTTCTGTCACTGTGTCACACCCACCTCTGTGTGTTCTGTTTCAGTCACTGTGTCACCCCCTTTCCCCCGTCTGTGTTCTGTGTCTGCATAGGTCAGGGCCGTAACTAGGTGTGTGCTGATGGTGCCTTGCCCACAGTGCAAGTGCAGTGAAGGCGCACCATCTGACAGCACACCCCTACCTACGGCTGTTTTAGTCAGTGATGGAGTAGTGAAATTTCCACTGTCCGCCGGTGCCTGCCTCTGTAAGGGACGGGGAGCGCGCCATTTGGTGTTACCCGTCCTGCGGTAATTCTGGCTGTGAGCTCTGCCACTACCTCTGAAGTGGAGAGGGAGCGCTCCTTCAGCCACTTGGTCCCATATAGGAGCCGCCACTGCCTCTATTGATGCCGCCAGGGAGACCCGCCGCCGCCACTTCTGAAGTGGAGAGAGAGCGCTCCTTTAGCCGCCTGGTACCATATAGGAGCCACTGCTGCCTCTACTGTGACACCCGCCGCAGCCTGAGCACAGGAAAGGGGACTGTGAGTGCCAGTAAATTATTGTCTGTGCCTGGTAGTCCTGGATGCCACATCGCCCTAACAGGTGACTTGAGACAGACACACACACTCATACTCACTCTCTCTCTGTTGCTGTAATATGTAACAAAGGGTGACTCTGCTGCTATAATGTGTAAAACGAGACTCTGCTGCTGTAATGTGTAAAATGGGACTCTGCTGCTGTAATGTGTAAAACGGGACTCTGCTGCTGTAAAGTGTACAATGGTACTCTACGTGCCGTACTGTGCAAAATACCTGCCTAATGTGTAAAAGGGGACTCTACCTGCCGTACTGTGTAAAAGGAAGCTCTGCCTGCCTTAATATGTAAAAGGGAGCTATGTGGACATGCCCCTTCCCTATAAAGCCATGCTCCTATATTTTGGTGTGCGCCTACGGCGCACATTGGCCCAGTTTTTCATTTAGGGGGAGGGGGCGCCGATGCTGTTTTTTGCACACAGTGCTAAAATGTCTAGTTACGGCACTGGTACAGGAGCCTCACCCCTCCACGCCACGCGGGTCAACCTGCCTCACAGGCACCATGCAGAAGCAGTGCCTGGCATGTGCTGTCTCTTCAGCATGCTGTCCCTTTGTGAAGCATGGGTGGGAGGGTGCAAATTTATAGTTTGCAATGGGGCACCGAACACCCTAGCACCGGCCCTGATCAGTGTCTTAGAGAAAAAAGGCTATCAAGTCCAATTTCAGAAGAGCAAATGTATGGCACAGAATAAAAGAGGGACTGTTATTGCTTCAGCAACCCGGTGCAACCAACTATATGTCCTGGACACTGAGGAGTGTACTGCAATGATGGCTACTGATGAAAAACAGTCAATGGAGCTGTGGCACAAACGCTTGGGTCATCTGGGATATGACAACGTCCAGTAACTGCTAGATGGAATGGTAACAGGGATCACCGTGAGCAACGCTGAAAGACCCATGTGTGAGAGTTGCATAAAAGGTTAGCAAACTCGCAACCCATTTCCAAAGTCAGTTAATAGAGCAGAGATACCATTAGCTCTAGTGCACACAGATGTGCGTGGTCCAATGAAGCAAGAATCAATCCGTGGCTACAGGTATTTTATGACTCTCATTAATGATGCCACAAGAATGACACACGTGTACTTCCTTAAAGAGAAGAGTGAAGTGGTCAAATACAAGAACCTGGAATACAAAAATCAGACAGGTCTGAAACTAAAGATCCTGAGATCAGACAACGGTGGAGAGTATGATAACAAAGTCTTAGCCACATTCCTTAGGAAATATGGCATAAAGCATCAGCTAACAATTGCCTACACACCGGAACAGAATGGCGTGAGTGAGAAGGCAAACCGCACAATTGTTGAAAGAGCACGGACTATGTTAAGTGATGCTGTCCTGGAAAAGAAGTTTTGGGCAGAAGCAGTATCTACTGCAGTGTACCTAAAGAATCATGCACCTACAGTGGCTGCCAAAGGAAAAACGCCACTGGAGGCATGGTCTAGGAAAAGCCAAGTGTCAGACATCTTTGAGTCTTCGGGAGCAAAGCTTTTGCACATACACCAAAGTAGAAAAGGAGAAAGCTAGATCCAAAATACATAGAATGTATAATGCTCGGATACTGCAACGAAAGCAAAGGATACAGACTTTGGTATGTTACAAGTAAACGTCTTCTTAAATCCAGAGATGTGGTATTCTACAAGACAGCACCACTAACTGGAGCAGTGGAGCAACAAGAAAATGTATCTTTGGATGTACAGGCAGCAGAAAGCGTGTCTGGATCTCAGAGTGTCAAAGCAGACAACAAGTCAGGGAACAGAAGTTCCATGAGGAGCAACAAAGGTGTTCTAGCCAAGAAATACAGTGAGGAGTATGCAAACATCGCTTACTGTTAACGTCAAAACATTCAGGAAGCAAAGTTAAGTAGTTATTGGACAGAGTGGAAGTCAGCAATTGATACAGAACTGTTAGCACTAAATTATAACAGTACATGGACTATGGTTGATAGACCAAGTGACCGTAAAATGATTAAAAACAAGTGGGTTTTCTGCAGGAAGTTGAATGCAGACAAGACAGTAGCTCATTACAAAGCCCGCCTTGTTTCCAAGGGATACTCCCAGCAGTATCAAATCGATTACTTAGAGATCTACTCACCAGTGGCAAGGTATAGCACTTTAAGGTTAGTGATTGCTATTGCCACACTACATGATCTACTGTTATATCAACTAGACTTTAATTTTGCATTCCTGAGTGGAACCGCCTGAACACTACAGTATGATATGGATATATTCCAAACTGGGAAAGTTTGTCTCTTAAAGAAGTCACTATACGGCCTCAATCAAAGTGGTCGTTGCTGGTATGTAAAGTTGGATGCAGTGCTTCTAGAATTGAACTTTGTTAGGTCAGAGACTGATCACTGCCTATGCCACAAAACTATCAAAGAAAGGTTGTTCATTATAGCTGTCTATGTGGATGATTTACTTTTGGCAGGTGAAGAAGATCACATCACTGACGTCAAACGCCAGTTTAAACAAAGATTCAAGTTGAAAGATCTAGGCACTGCAAATCATCTATTAGGTATGAAAATTGTACAAAACCTGCAAGAGGGAACTGTCACAATTGACCAACAAACACACATTGAGGCAATAATTTACAAATGCGGAATGACAGATACAAAACCAGTAAGTACTCCCATTGACAAAAGTACAAAGATGGTCAAGGCCATGTCACCAAGTAGCAAGGGGGAGATAGAGGAAATGCAAGAAATCCCATATAAAAATGCTATTGGTAGTTTGATGTTTGCAAGTATTGGGACACGACCTGACATCACACATGCAGTAAATCGGCCAAGCCAGTTCGTAAATAATCCTGGGAGACAGCACTGGATTGCAGTAAAGAGAATACTAAGGTACCGCAAGGTACAAGTTCACTAAAGCTGAGATTTACAAGATCAACAGATACCAGCTTAAAAGTATTCTGTGACACCGACTGGGGATCAGGTGAGGATGATAGACGTTCTTATACTGGATACCTGTTTGCACTGGCAGGTGCAGCCGTAAGCTGGGCGAGTAGGAAACAACCCACAGTTGCTCTTTCTACAACAGAGGCAGAGTACATAGAGCTCACAAAAACTTCAAAAGAAGCTCTTTGGATAAAAGAGACTTTATGTGAATTAGGTCTTCTTCACCACAGTGAGATCATCAACATAAAGTGTGATAACAAGGGAGCAATTGGTCTTTCTTGTAGCACAAAGTATCATGGACGGTCTAAGCACATTGCTATAAAACATCACTTCATCCGTGAGTTGATGGAAAACAAGTCCGTCAATGTGGAATATGTTGCAAGTGAAGAAAATATTACCGACATGTTGACAAAAGGACTGTCATCATCACACTTGTTACATACATTCTTGATGGAATGTGGACTAGAATATGGTTAATGTTGATTTATTCTTACTGTTTTGCTTCACATTATGTTTTTCCGGTTACAGGTATGACTTTATTGATTTGTTTGATAAAATGTCATGTTCTTTAAATATGTGACCGGAGACAGTCTTAAGTGAGGGGGAGTGTTAGCGTATGGTGCACTCTGTACCTGTCTCCTTCTACATAGCAGTCTATGGGTGCAATCCCTAGTGTTAATCCCCTTGTTTCAAGTGTCACTCGGAAGCTCCTCTATCTTAGAGAGACTGAGTCCTTAGAGTGAATGCAAGCGTGCAGAGCTGAGACCGGGTATGGATCTCAGCTACAGAGACTTACAGCATTCCTATGCATGTATTGCGGCTACAGAGCTGACACTGAGCTGGGTGTTGCATCTTCTCTACAGAAGAAGTCGGACTGCACGGCTGTGCAGTCCTCTGTCCATCACCACCGGAGACAACTCCTAATAAGTACTGCTACCACTGCTGTTACCTTGTATGATATAAGGGGCCCAATTACCTATATCAATTCTGCATCTGATTTACCTGTGTTTGCTGAATAAACCTGCATTACTGTTTAAGATCATTAAGTTTGTGGACTTATGTCACTGCAACAGGCAATCCAATACACTCTGCCAACAGTATGAGCCAGTGCTGTGTGCACGCAGCAGGGGCTATAGAAGGGATATGGACACACACACAGTGGGGATATAGGAGGGATATGGTGACAGACACACACTGGGGCTATAGGAGGGATTTGGTGACACACTGGGGCTATAGGAGGGATATGGTGACACACACACTGGGCCTAAAGGAGTGATATGGGGACACAGACACTGGGGCTAAAGGAGTGATATGGGCACACAGACACTGGGGCTATAGGAGAGATATGGGGACACACATACTCTGGGGCTATAGGAGGAATATGGTGACACACAAAGTGGGACTATGGGGTCTGTTCATGTAGCAGTGGCTAGCCCTTTATCAGTGATAACAGGGATTTTCACTGATATCTTCTATTCACAGAAGGTGTTACCGTGGAGAAATCTCGCATTTCTCTAGCAGTACCCCAGCTCTGTGCCAGGATTGCTTCCCCATATATTAGTATGGGGAGAACGATTCATAAAAGCACAGAAAGCTAAGCTTTCTGCTTCGCTTATCAAAATCCATTCGCCATCTGAGGATGGCATAGAGGACCTGCAAAATGGAGAAGGGCAGCGAAGACTGCTGTCTCCCTTCCTCCTCTCTGTTCTCCCTGCCCCTTTCTCCCCTGCTGGCCAATTAGAGGATCCCAAGGCATATGCAATTATGCATATGCCAGTATCCTCCTCCTGACTTTCCAACTCCATCCTTCTGCCCCAGTGATCTCTGGCTGCCGTCCTACCCCCACCGCTGCTATAAGGTAACCCACTCTGCTCTGGCTGCTGGCTCACTCGCACCCACTGTTCCCCGCTGTCCGCTCTGACCAGTGTCCCACTGCCGCTGCTGCTCCTTCCCCGGCGCATGTGCAGTAAAATGGAAAGGAGCTGAAGGAAAGATATAGAGGGAGAAGCCGGGATCGCCAAAGTTACCGCAAAGGGGAGAAGGTAAGTATTAATGAAAAGCTAGATAAAAAAAAATGTAAATTGCGATGTAAGAATCCGATGTTTGGTGATAACTAAACCCTAAACATCGCATTCTTTCATGAACAGACCACTATAGAAGGAATATGGTGACACACACTGGGGCTAAAGGAGTGATATGGGGACACAAACACTGGGCCTATAGCAGGGATATGGTGACACATAGGCAAACTAGGAAAATGCCTAGGGCATTTGGAATGCCTACGGGCACAAGCAGCTTCTGCTGATTAAAATGATATGCAGCATGCCTATATTCTGTGTGTGACTGCAGCTCTATCTGCAGACAAAATGCATTACTAATGTGAGGCATTATGTGTGCAAGGTGTACTACAGTACTTTGTGGTGTAACGTATAGAAAGGGTACTACTGTGTGGTCTAATGTGAATAAGGAGCAATATGGTGTGGTGTAATGTGAATAAGGGGCACTACTGTGAGGAGTAATGTGGTACTACTGTGTGATGTAACGTGAATAAGAGACACTATTGCATGATATAATGTGAATAAAGTTGTGTGGCGTAATTTCACCTGGGGGTATTATTGTGTGGCCATGCCCCTTCCCAGGAAGAACACACCCTGTTTTGGGCTGCGCACCAAATGTGCACACTGTTCCTATTTAAAGTATAGGGGGTAAGAGTACCAAAATGAGGACTACTATGAGTGAGGGATGATAGTGCTGCGACAGGGGTGCAGGGTCAGGGATGGAACTAGCGCCTGTGCAAGGGGGCACCAGCCAAAATCTTGCCTAGGGCATCATATTGGTTAGGGCCGGCTCTGTGGTGACACACACACTGGGGCTGTAGGAGGGTCCAGGATATGGTAACACAGACACTGGGGCTATAGGAGGGATATGGGGACACACACTATGGCTATAGGAGGGATATGGGGACACACACTATGGCTATAGGAGGGATATGGGGGGGCACACTGGGGCCTTGGGGGGCATGGTGACAAACACTGTAGCGCTTGGGGGGGACATGGTTACAGTGACACACACACACACACACACACACACACACACACACAGTAACTAGGGGGAGTCCAGGTGTGGACATGCTGACACACACATGCTGGAGCCTGGGGAAGGGACGTGACAGGTGCAGTGAGTAGCTGGTTCAGAGCAGCGTTGCTCAAACTGAAATTGAGTACGCAGTGGTGGAGGATGCAGCTTGTTTACATCAGAGTTGCTGGTACTGAATACCAGCTCTTCAATGGGTTCCCTCCCTGGGCTTCCCCTATCATTTTTCCCTTGACCCACAAGCTGCAGTATGATTGTAAGGAGAAAGAGAAGGGACAGCTTAGGCAGCAGTGTACCACTCACTGTTTGTCGTTGGAATCAGCTCTTTGGCCCCCGCTCCGCCCAAACTACGCCCCCACATCTACGTGTTGACCAGAATCCTGCAAATTACACAGTATCGGCACTGCAGTCTCTCTCCTCCCCTCCCGCACTACAATTGTTCATTAAAAACAAAACACTTTTTATGCATTAATACATTTTCCTGAGAGGTGGGCTGGTGACTGGCCCTAGGCTTGGGATGCACTAGGCATTTGTCTACAATGCCTACGCCTAGGGTCGGCGCTGTGCACTCCAATAGGCAAGGCTGGGGTTGAGGCTCAGATCATACACTGTAGTTAGGGAGGCCAATCCTGGGCCGTTTTTTCAATCCCGGATTTGGGATTGAAAAACGGTCAATCCCGGGATCCCGGGATTGCAGTAGGGACCAGTGAAAGATGTAGGGTGCAGCGCTGGAGGGAGGGTGTAGGTAGCGGTGCGGGAGGTAGGGAGGGGGTAGGTAGCGGTGCGGGAGGTAGGGAGGGGGTAGGCATAGGCGGCCCAGGTAAGCAGTCTATGTCCAGGACAGGGGAGGTGAGAGAACACTATAATGCCGTGCCGTGAAGGGGGGGGGGGGGGGGGGGACTCCAGAGCGGCACCCGCCTGTCAGTTTCTGCGCACACCTATGGGGGTAGGTAGCGGTGCGGGAGGGTGGGTGTAGGTAGTGGTGCGGGAGGGTTGGTAGCGGCGTGGGAGGGAGGGAGGGTGTAAGTAATAACACTTACTATTAGACGGGCGGCCGCGGCCGCCATGGACACACTGAACGCGGCGGCATTTCAAATGAAGCGCCGGCCGCCAGCCAACCAGAGCTGGCAGACCGGCAGCCAATCAGGGAAGCTGCCACAGCAGTCACTCCTGATTGGCTGCCGCTGCTGCGGCAGCTTCCCTGATTGGCTGCCGGTCCGCCAGCTCTGATTGGCTGGCGACCGGCGCTTCATTTGATTTGCCCATGTGAGAAGAGGAGGTTAGGACACACGTAACGTGGTATGAATGGTGGTAGAGCAGTAGAGCACATGTGACAAGGCAGTGTTGGAACAACCTATGCCATATATGCCCTTGCCGGTTTACTTGGCAGATAAGTTTTTCACAGTTTCCAGCTTATGACATAAGAGCCCCACCATCTCTGGAGCAAAAGGGGATGGAAAACACTTGTCTTACACACAGCAGCACACTAAGGGGTACATTTACTAAGCAGTGATAAGAGCGTAGAAGTGAGCCAGTGGAGATATTTCCCCATCAACCAATCAGCAGCTCTGTATCATTTTATAGTATGCAAATTATAGATGTTACTTCAGTGCTGATTGGTTGATGGGGCAACTTCTCCACTGGCTCACTTCTCCGCTCTTATCACTGCTTAGTAAATGTACCCCTAAGGGCCTAATTCAGACCTGATCGCAGCAGCAAATTTGTTAGCTAATGAGCAAAACCATGTGCAATGCAGGGGGTAGATATAACATGTGCAGAGAGAGTTAGAGTGTGTACACAAGGTGAGATATTTTCTTTCGATTTTGACTATATAGTCAAAATCGCAAGAAAAGTTAGTGCAGATCGCTAAGTGAAAGTCACCTTGCGATCCCGATTCGATCCCAATGCGCGATCTCGCCAGGTTGGCATCGCAAGAAAAGATAGACTGTGCAGGCAAGTGCATCCTTGCTATATCGGTGTACTATCTAGTTCATCTCACATCTCACATAAGCCAAAATCTCACATAAGCCAAAATCGTCCATATCTCAAGAAAAGTTAGTCAAAATCTGTGTTATCTGTGCTCCAGGGAGTTCAAGGGAAATCGCAAGTGAAAATCGGGCATAGCAAGGATCTCACCATGTGTACACACCCTTAGATTTGGGTGGGGTGTGTACAAACTGAAATCTAAATTGCAGTGTAAAAATAAAGCAGCCAGTATTTACTCTGCGAGTCTGCACAGAAACTAAATAACCCACCCAAATCTAACGCTCTCTGCACATGTTATAACTGCCCCACCTGCAATGCACATGGGCCCTCATTCCGAGTCGTTCGCTCGTTCTTTTTTTTCGCATCGCAGTGAAAATCAGCTTAGAGCGCATGCGCAATGTTCGCACTGCGACTGCGCTAAGTAATTCTGCTATGAAGAAAGGATTTTTACTCACGGCTTTTTGTTCGCACCGGCGAACATAGTGTGATTGACAGGAAATGGGTGTTACTGGGCGGAAACACGGCGTTTTATGGGCGTGTGGCTGAAAACGCTACCGTTTCCGGAAAAAACGCAGGAGTGGCCGGAGAAACGGGGGAGTGTCTGGGCGAACGCTGGGAGTGTTTGTGACGTCAAACCAGGAACGACAAGCACTGAACTGATCGCACAGGCAGAGTAAGTCTGGAGCTACTCTAAAACTGCTAAGTTTTTTTTGTTCGCAATATTGCGTAAACTTCGTTCGCACTTTTAAGATGCTAAGATACACTCCCAGTAGGCGTAGACTAAGCGTGTGTAACTCTGCTAAATTCGCCTTGCGACCGATCAACTCGGAATGAGGGCCATGGTTTTGCCCAATTGCTAACAAATGTGCTGCTGCGATCAGATCTGAATTAGGCCCTAAATTCATAAACTGTCCCTGCTGCTAAGTATAAAACATTCACCCTTTACAACAGGGCTTGACAAATCCCAGGCGCTAGATCGCCATAGCAAATAAGATTTCAGACGACTATGTTTTGCTGTGATCTGCTCTATACTGTAGTTTGATCCCAATTGACTGGGTCTTCACGTTCACTGGCCAATTTTAAATTTCCCTAGATGAGCTCAGCTCAGCTCAGCTCTGCCAAACCTGGTCCCATTGTCATGGTTGCTGATAGTGTGGCGAGACGGAGCGCTGTGCCTTGAGAGCTGGCAATGGATAGTGAGTGCTGTGTCCAGAGACTTCTGTGACCTGGAGTCAGCTGGTGCTGATCTTTTGTAGACAGTAGCCATAAGGATAGGCAGCTGACTTAAGGTCCCGGAGGTCTCTGGACACATCGCTCACTACCCACTGCCAGCTCTGAAGACTCAGTGCTTTGTTCACCACACCAACAGTGGTGATAGAAAAAAGTCACATTGAAGATTTGACCCCACAGAGGCCATCCAGCCCTGGGGATCGGAGGTAGTGCAGAGCGCTCAAGCCCAATACAGCATTAGCTACCTAGAAAGACCCGATCTCTGCAGGTACTGTAAATTCAGGATCGGCAGCACCAGACTTCAGGTCATGGCACCAGTTCCCAGCAGGGAAATATTCATCCCACCAAATGCACTATTGTGAGGCTATCCTATTTTACTTTTTCAAAAAGGAGCTGTAAGCATATATTAACTGTTTTGCCTATGTGCTGTCACTGTTTTTATATATTGAGGGTACTACTGTGTGGCATACTCTGTATTAGGGACCCTGTTTTGTGATCTACTATATATTGTGAACCCTACTGCCTACTGTGTGGCATGCTATGAAGTGGGGCCCTACGTTGCACAAGAGATAGTCTGATAGGCATCGAAGAGGCATGTGCGGTGATCGAATGATATGCGGGGAGGTCTGAGGGACATTGAATGGCTTGTATGGTGGTCTGTACAAGTTTTCATATATTTTGATTGGTGACAATTGTCTGGCTCCTAAAACCTTTTGGCTGGCTCTTAGATTTTACAAAAATTGTCAAGCCCTGTTCTGCAACATTCTTCCTTCACTATGTAAAAGGTTAGTTTCTGATGAAATTGTGCAACTCTCCTTGAGAGCCTTAAGTAGTGGGGACAATGACACAGAAACATTTTGTACTAGTAAATGTAACTTTTGCTGTGGCTTATTATACATAAGTTGAAGAGTAAACATTTTTTCACCCTACAGGTGTGTATGACATGAGGTGTAGATGGATGGAAGCTCCTGAAATAGCATGTTGTGTTTGTCGCTGTGGGTGTGTGTGTGTGTGTGTGTGTGTGTGTGTGTGTGTGTGTGTGTGTGTGTGTGTGTGTGTGTGTGTGTGTGTGTGCGTGCGTGTTTTACCCTGCCTCTTCATGCTCGCCCAATCTTATTCCTGGCACACAGATCCTCTGTTGGACCCAGTGCCGATTTCCACGAGGTCGCTTTGTCATACCGCCGCGGCCGCCGCACTTACCCCTCCGGGTGCGCTGGGTCTCCTGGTGGCCGTCCCCGCTGGTGGTCTCCGGGTCTCGGAGCTCCGATGGCGCTGGTCCTGGCGGACGTTCGGGGGGCGGGCACCGCGGGTACGCCCGGCGTCCACAGCATGATGTGTGGGCGGGTGACGTCATCGGCGCTCCCCGCCAATCAGACAGAGGCGGGAAGTTCAAATTCAGACGCCGGGCAGAGCTCCGGCGCCTGAGTATCATCTCTTTCTTAGAAGAGTAAACTCCAGTGCTACAGTATTCTAAGGTGTCTTCTACCTCTGCTGCACGGACTTCTGTGCTCCCAGCTTCCTGTGCTCCAGCATTCAGTGTGCTCCTCTGCTGCACGGACTTCTGTGCTCCCAGCTTCCTGTGCTCCAGCATTCAGTGTGCTCCTCTGCTGCACGGACTTCTGTGCCCTTAGCATCCGTGTGCTTCTGCAACGCTCACAAGCATCAGTCACCATGTGCTTCTGCAATGCTCACAAGCATTAGTCACCGTGTGCTTCTGCAACGCTCACAAGCATTAGTCACCGTGTGCTTCTGCAACGCTCACAAGCATCAGTCACCGTGTGCTTCTGCAACGCTCACAAGCATTAGTCACCGTGTGCTTCTGCAACGCCCACAAGCATCAGTCACAGTGTGCTTCTGCAACGCTCACAAGCATTAGTCACCGTGTGCTTCAGCAACGCTCTCAATCATCAGTCACCGTGTGCTCCAGCATCACTCACGAATCCTCTAAATCACTGTGCTGTCAGCATCACCCTTAAATTCTTGTCTCTGGGTTTATCAGCCGCAACCTCAGTGTTCCTCAGCATCACTCACAGCGATCCCTCAGCATCACTCACAGTATTCACCAGCACCGTTCTCAAGTCCTTGTCTTTCAGGTGGATTCCAGTATCCGTCACGAATCTTGCCTGCCGCAAAATCCTGCATGAAGAAAACCTACATCCGGCCATCTCTACTTCGGCCCAGCTGTGGTTCCCCTTTCCGGTCACCGGAAGAACCCCCGAGTTCACAACACCCTCAACCCAGGTCAGTGATAGTATACTCAGGCCTCATGGACCCGGGAGATCGGAACACAGAGTCGAGCGCCATCCAAAGTTTGGCTTCCCGAGTTCAGAGTCAGGAGGCGACACAGGGCCAGGTGATGCAGTATCTCCAGGAATTGTCCAGGCGATTGGATCAAATTCAAGCATCCTTAGCTTCAGTAATTCCGGTTTCAGTTCCCGTAACCGCTCCAGTTGCCGTTTCCAGTAATGTCCAACCTTCGGCCGGTACCAGGTCACGCCTTCAGCTTCCTACTCCTTCCCGCTATAATGGGAATCCAAAGAATTGCCGTGGTTTTTTAAACCAGTGCGAGGTGCACTTCGAGCTTCTCTCACATCATTTCCCTACGGATCGGTCTAAGGTGGCATATATTATTTCCCTGCTCGAAGGGTCAGCGTTGGATTGGGTGTCTCCGTTATGGGAACGATCTGATCCCATGGTTTCCAACTACACCAACTTCATCACGTCCTTTCGAAGAATCTTCGATGAGCCCAGCAGGATGACCACTGCTTCTTCCGACTTGCTCCGTGTCCGTCAGGGCTCCCGCTCCGTGGGTCAGTACGTGGTTCATTTCCAGACCATTGCCTCTGAACTTCTGTCACGAACCTCGGGCAGCGGCGACCGCGCTTGTCCCTGCGGGTGGCCTGGTCTGCCCGGCGCCTCTCTTCCCCTGTCAGTCTCCGGCTTCAGCGGCGGGTCGGCGCTGCTCTCCGGCGGCTTCCCGGAAGCAAGGGCGCCGCCATCACAAGCAAGGGCAAGGAGGCGGAGCAGGTCTGACGTCACCTGCCTGCTCCGCCAATCAGGCTAGGGCGGGGAATTTAAAATCAGATACCAGGCAGAGATCCGATGCCTGAGTATCTTCGTTTCTCCTGTGGAAGCTATGATCCAGAGCTCCCTGTCCCTGCAAGCATCCTGTGCTTCCAAGCATCCTGTCCCTGCAAGCATCCTGTGCTTCCAAGCATCCTGTCCCTGCAAGCATCCTGTGCTTCCAAGCATCCTGTGCCTACAAGCAACCTGTGCTTCCAAGCATCCTGTGCCTACAAGCAACCTGTGCTTCCAAGCATCCTGTGCCTACAAGCACCTCCGTGCCTCCAGTTACCTCCGTGCCTCCAAGCACCTCGTGCCTCCAAGCACCTCCGTGCCTCCAAGCACCTCCGTGCCTCCAAGCACCTCGTGCCTCCAAGCACCTCGTGCCTCCAAGCACCTCGTGCCTCCAAGCACCTCCGCGCCTCAAGCACCTCCGTGCCTCCAGTTACCTCCGTGCCTCCAGTTACCTCCGTGCCTCCAGTTACCTCCGTGCCTCCAAGCACCTCCGTGCCTCCAAGCACCTCGTGCCTCCAAGCACCCCGTGCCTCCAAGCACCTCCGCGCCTCAAAGCACCTCCGTGCCTCCAGTTACCTCCGTGTCTCCAAGCACCTCGTGCCTCCAAGCACCTCGTCCCTCCAAACACCTCGGTGTCTCCAAACACCTCCGTGCCTCCAAGCACCTCCGTGCCTCCAAACACCTCCGTGCCTCCAAGGGTCTCCCAGCACTCCCTGTACTCCCAGTACCTCAGTGCCTTCAATACCACAGTGTCTCCAATATCTCAGTACCCCAGCCTTCATTATTTCTACAAGTCTTGTCTTACAGGAGACCTACAAGAATTCCTCTGGGCCTCCCGCCTGCCGTCTTAGTTCTGCATGAGGAAGACCTACATCCGGCCATCTCTACTACGACCCAGTGGCGGTTCCTCTTCCCGGTCATCGGAAGAAGCCCCGAGTCCACAACACTCCCAAACCAGGTCAGTGATAGTATACTCAGGCCTCATGGACTCGGGGGATCGGAACACGGACTCTAGTGCCATCCAGAACCTGGCTTCTCGAGTGCAAAGTCAGGAAGCAGCACAAGGTCAGGTGATGCAGTACCTCCAGCAGTTGTCCGGGCGTCTGGATCAGATTCAGGCGTCTCTGGCCTCAGTAATTCCGGCTCCTGTTCCAGCAGTCGCACCAGTTGCCGTTGCCAGCAATGTTCAACCATCGGCCGGTGTCACTCCACGCCTTCAGTTGCCTACTCCGTCCCGCTATAATGGGAATCCCAAAAATTGTCGTGGTTTCTTGAACCAGTGCGAGGTACATTTCGAGCTACTTGCACACAACTTTCCTACAGACCGGTCCAAGGTAGCATATATTATTTCTCTGTTGGAAGGTTCTGCTTTGGATTGGGTGTCTCCATTATGGGAACGATCTGATCCCATGGTTTCCAACTACACCAACTTCATCTCGTCCTTTCGAAGGATTTTCGACGAGCCCGGCAGAATGACCACTGCTTCTTCCGATTTGCTCCGTGTTCGGCAGGGCGCCCGTTCCGTGGGCCAGTACGTGGTTCATTTCCAGACCATTGCTTCCGAACTACGCTGGAATAATGATGCCCTGAGAGCTGCCTTCTGGAACGGTCTTTCCGACCGGCTGAAAGACGAGCTGGTTACTAGAGATCTGCCGGATCCATTAGAAGATTTGATTTCCCTTTGCGTCAAGGTGGATCTTCGGATGCAGGAGCGTGGAAGAGAACGTAACCGTTCGGATCGTTCCAGGTTCCGGAATCCTACTCCTAGGCCGGTGGCCTCACCTAGCTCAGATGAGCCCATGCAAATTAACCGCTCCCGACTGTCTCCGGAAGAACGACAGCGTCGTCGTGAGGGTAAACTCTGCCTTTACTGTGGAGCCGCAGATCATTTTCTTAAATCTTGTAAAGTCCGTCCGGGAAACGGGCAGACCTAGCTTGTTCCGGAGGAGTCAAGCTGGGAGTTACGACAAAAGCTTCTCCAACTTCGGACTGCTTGCTTCCAGTAACTCTAGTCTCCAATTCAGTCTCCAGGTCTTGTGAAGCCCTATTGGATTCCGGAGCTGCAGGGAACTTCGTTTCTTCCTTCTGTGCCCAAAGTTTGGGTTTAAAGTTACGGCCTATCGAGCGGCCAATTTCACTGACGGCTATCAACGGGACTAGAATTTCCAAAGGTCTCATAATGTGGCGCACGGGGCCAGTTAAGCTGCGGGTCGGGGCTCTACATCAGGAAGATTTGGAACTCTTGGTAATCCCAGAAATGCCCCATGATCTGGTTCTTGGAATGCCTTGGCTGAAAAGTCATAACCCCCACATCGATTGGAAGTCGTCACAAATTCTGTCCTGGAGTTCCTTTTGTCACACTAATTGTCTTACTCCTGTTTGTCCGCTCCGTGTTACCTCCAAAACGGATGAAGAGCACATTCCGGAGGCATATCAAGGGTACAAGGACGTATTTTCGGAACAAGCTGCTGACCTGTTACCACCTCACAGGCCTTGGGACTGCCCTATTGACCTTGTCCCAGGGAAGACGCCACCTCGTGGTCGCACATATCCTCTGTCTCTTCCCGAGACTCAAGCCATGTCGGAGTATATTAAGTCCAATATGCTCAAGGGATTCATTCGCCCCTCTTCCTCCCCTGCTGGTGCAGGCTTCTTTTTCGTGAAGAAAAAGGACGGGGGGTTGAGACCATGCATCGACTACCGCGGCCTAAACGACATTACTATTAAGAATAAATACCCCTTGCCACTAATCACAGAGTTATTTGATAGGGTTCGTGGTGCCCGCATTTTTTCAAAACTCGACTTGAGAGGAGCTTATAATCTTATACGCATCCGAGAGGGGGATGAATGGAAGACTGCCTTTAATACCCGAGATGGGCATTACGAATACTTGGTGATGCCGTTTGGTCTTAGTAATGCTCCCGCGGTTTTCCAGGGATTCGTCAACGAAATCTTTCGTGATATGCTGTATCAGAGCGTTGTGGTATATCTGGACGACATACTGATTTTTTCCAAGAATCTTGTCGAACACAGGACTCAAGTCAAAGAGGTGCTACACCGTTTACAAGAGAATCATCTCTACGCCAAGCTTTCCAAATGTACCTTTGAAGTAACATCTATTCCGTTCCTCGGTTATGTCATCTCGGGGACGGAGCTTCGCATGGATCCGGAAAAGTTGTCGGCCATTCGTGATTGGACTCAGCCTCTTTCCCTGAAAGCAATACAAAGGTTCCTGGGCTTTGCGAACTACTACAGGAAATTCATTAAAGGTTTCTCCACCATTGTTGCACCCATTACTGCCCTGACGAGAAAGGGTTCTAATCCTAGTTTGTGGCCTCCGGAAGCCATTGTAGCTTTTTCTCGCTTAAAGTTAGCTTTCACGACGGCTCCAGTTCTCCAACAACCAAATTTCGAGGAACCCTTCTTCTTAGAAGTTGATGCATCTTCAGTCGGGGTGGGGGCTGTCCTCTCCCAGCATTCCTCTGATAAGAAATTACATCCGTGTGGCTTCCACTCTCGTAAATTCTCTCCAGCCGAACGAAATTACTCTATTGGAGACCAGGAACTCTTGGCAATCAAATCTGCCTTGGAAGAATGGAGATATCTTCTAGAAGGGGCTAAACATGTGTTTACCATCTACACGGATCACAAGAATTTACTGTACATCAAATCCGCACAATGTTTGAATCCTCGCCAGGCGAGATGGGCACTTTTCTTTTCCCGATTCTCGTTCATTATCAAGTACCGTGCCGGGACTCTCAATATTAAAGCAGATGCGCTTTCCCGTTCACAGGTTCCCACAGACGAGGATGAACCTCCGGAGCGGGGTTTAATTCTGAATCCAGTTTCTGTCTCTGCTGCTTTAACTACTCCAGCTCCTCCTCCTGGAAGAATGTCCGTACCAGCTAGATTCCGCCCAGGAATACTACGGTGGGTCCATAACTCCAAGTTTTCCGGTCATCCCGGCGCTCAGAAGATGTACAAGTTTCTGCAAAGGTCTTACTGGTGGAACACCATGAGGAAGGATGTACAAGATTGCGTTAATTCATGTCCCCAATGTACACAACATAAATCTCCTCGTCTGCCTCCTGCAGGGTTACTTCGTCCTCTGCCTATCCCTGTGAGACCCTGGACTCACATTTCCATGGACTTCATCACTGACTTGCCCTGTTCCAAGGGTTGCAACACCGTTTGGGTTATCGTTGACCGTTTTTCGAAGATGGCACACTTTGTGCCCTTGACTGGTCTTCCGACAGCACCGAAACTGGCTCTATTGTTTATCCGAGAACATTTTCGTTTGCATGGGTTGCCACAAGAGATTGTTTCTGACCGTGGAGTACAGTTCACCGCCAGGTTTTGGAAAGCCCTTTGTTCAACTCTACACATTAAACTTAAGTTTTCGTCGGCTTATCATCCCCAAACAAATGGACAAACGGAACGAGTCAATCAAGATCTAGAGACTTTTCTTCGGTTGTATCTCTCTCCTTCACAGGACAACTGGGTGGAGTTGTTGCCTTGGGCGGAGTTTGCCCATAACCATTTGTTTCATTCTTCCACTGGGGAATCACCATTTTTCGTCAACTACGGGTTCCATCCCCGTGTTCCGGAATTTCCAAGCCTTCCGATAATAGAGGTTCCTGCTGTAGCGTCCACTCTACGACACTTTGGACAAATTTGGAGAAAGGTTCATGCTAATCTTAAGCAGGTTTCTGTTCGGTACAAGTTCTTTGCAGATAAGAAACGGCAAGCCGCACCTCAATATAAAGTTGGGGACAGGGTATGGCTGTCCACACGGAATCTCCGGTTGAAGGTGCCCACCATGAAATTCGCTCCAAGGTTCATCGGTCCTTACCCTGTGCTACAAGTCTTAAATCCTGTGGTCTGTAAACTGGGTTTGCCTGCCCATCTTCGCATACCTAACGCCTTCCATGTTTCTCTACTCCGTCCCCTCATACTGAATCGATTCCACTCAGCACTCCCAAGGCCAACGTCCGTAGTGGCAGAAGCTGGAGCGGAGTTTGAAATCAAAGCTATTCTGGACTCTCGTTATCTTCATAAAAAATTACAGTACTTGGTGGACTGGAAGGGTTATGGACCTGAGGAGAGAAGTTGGATTGGGGCTACTGAAGTAACGGCTCCTCGTCTGATTCGGATCTTCCACTCCAGACATCCGACTAAGCCCGGGAAGTGTCCAGGGGCCACTCCTGGAGGAGGGGGTACTGTCACGAACCTCGGGCAGCGGCGACCGCGCTTGTCCCTGCGGGTGGCCTGGTCTGCCCGGCGCCTCTCTTCCCCTGTCAGTCTCCGGCTTCAGCGGCGGGTCGGCGCTGCTCTCCGGCGGCTTCCCGGAAGCAAGGGCGCCGCCATCACAAGCAAGGGCAAGGAGGCGGAGCAGGTCTGACGTCACCTGCCTGCTCCGCCAATCAGGCTAGGGCGGGGAATTTAAAATCAGATACCAGGCAGAGATCCGATGCCTGAGTATCTTCGTTTCTCCTGTGGAAGCTATGATCCAGAGCTCCCTGTCCCTGCAAGCATCCTGTGCTTCCAAGCATCCTGTCCCTGCAAGCATCCTGTGCTTCCAAGCATCCTGTCCCTGCAAGCATCCTGTGCTTCCAAGCATCCTGTGCCTACAAGCAACCTGTGCTTCCAAGCATCCTGTGCCTACAAGCAACCTGTGCTTCCAAGCATCCTGTGCCTACAAGCACCTCCGTGCCTCCAGTTACCTCCGTGCCTCCAAGCACCTCGTGCCTCCAAGCACCTCCGTGCCTCCAAGCACCTCCGTGCCTCCAAGCACCTCGTGCCTCCAAGCACCTCGTGCCTCCAAGCACCTCGTGCCTCCAAGCACCTCCGCGCCTCAAGCACCTCCGTGCCTCCAGTTACCTCCGTGCCTCCAGTTACCTCCGTGCCTCCAGTTACCTCCGTGCCTCCAAGCACCTCCGTGCCTCCAAGCACCTCGTGCCTCCAAGCACCCCGTGCCTCCAAGCACCTCCGCGCCTCAAAGCACCTCCGTGCCTCCAGTTACCTCCGTGTCTCCAAGCACCTCGTGCCTCCAAGCACCTCGTCCCTCCAAACACCTCGGTGTCTCCAAACACCTCCGTGCCTCCAAGCACCTCCGTGCCTCCAAACACCTCCGTGCCTCCAAGGGTCTCCCAGCACTCCCTGTACTCCCAGTACCTCAGTGCCTTCAATACCACAGTGTCTCCAATATCTCAGTACCCCAGCCTTCATTATTTCTACAAGTCTTGTCTTACAGGAGACCTACAAGAATTCCTCTGGGCCTCCCGCCTGCCGTCTTAGTTCTGCATGAGGAAGACCTACATCCGGCCATCTCTACTACGACCCAGTGGCGGTTCCTCTTCCCGGTCATCGGAAGAAGCCCCGAGTCCACAACACTCCCAAACCAGGTCAGTGATAACTTCGCTGGAATAATGACGCCCTGAGGGCTGCCTTCTGGAACGGTCTCTCCGACCGGCTGAAAGATGAGTTGGTCACTAGGGATCTGCCGGGTCCATTAGAAGAGTTGATCTCCCTCTGCGTAAGATGGATCTTCGGATGCAGGAGCGTGGAGGAGAACGTAGTCGTTCAGATCGTTCCAGGTTCCGGCTTCCTCCTCCTAGGCCAGCGGCTGTACCCAGTCCAGACGAACCCATGCAAATCAACTGGTCCCGACTGTCTCCGGAGGAACGACAGCGTCGTCGTGAGGGTAAACTTTTCCTTTACTGTGGAGCCGCAGATCATTTCATCAAGTTTTGTAAATCCCTTCCGGGAAATGGGCAGGCCTAGCTTGTTCCGGAGGAGTCAAGTTGGGAGTCACGTCCAAATCTTCTCTGACTTTGGATTGCTTACTTTCCGTATCTTTGTTCTCCAAGTCAGTTGCTAAATCTTTTAATGCCCTATTGGACTCTGGGGTTGCTGGGAATTTCGTTTCTTTCTCCTGTGCCCAAAGTCTGGATTTAAAGTTGCAGTCTATCAAACGGCCTATTTCATTGACTGCTATCAAGAATATCCAATGGCCTCATTACATATCGCACAGAGCCCGTTAGGCTGCAGGTCGGAGCTCTACATCAAGAACATCTGGAGTTCCTAGTGATTCCGGAGATGCCTCACGACCTTGTCCTCGGGTTGCCTTGGCTCAAAACTCATAATCCCCACGTCGACTGGAAGTCTTCACAAATTCTGTCTTGGAGTTCATTCTGTCTCACTAATTGCCTTACTCCCGTCTGTCCGCTCCGTGCATCTTCTAGGTCGGACGAGGAGCTCATTCCGGAGGCTTATCGGGAGTTCACGGATGTGTTCTTTGAGCAGGCGGCTGATCAATTACCACCCCATAGACCTTGGGACTGCCCCCATTGACCTCATCCCAGGGAAGATGCCGCCTCGGGGTCGCACTTATCCCCTGTCTCTACCTGAGACCCAAGCTATGTCGGACTATATTAAATCCAATCTTCTTAAGGGATTCATTCGCCCCTCTATCTCTCCAGCTGGAGCAGGTTTCTTTTTCGTGAAGAAGAAGGACGGGGGGTTAAGACCATGTATCGATTATCGTGGCCTAAACGATATCACCATCAAAAATAAATATCTCTTGCCGCTAATCACGGAGCTATTTGATAGGGTGCGTGGAGCCCACGTTTTTTCGAAGCTCGACTTGAGAGGAGCCTATAATCTTATGCGTATCCGACAGGGGGACGAATGGAAGACCACCTTCAATACCCGAGATGGGCATTACGAATATCTGGTAATGCCGTTCGGCCTTAGCAATGCTCCTGCCATTTTCCAGGGATTCGTTAACTAAATCTTCCGAGACATGTTATACCAAAGTGTAGTGGTGTATTTAGACGACATTCTGATTTTTTCCAGAGATCTTGCAGAACACAGGACACAGGTCAAAGAGGTACTTCTCCGACTACGAAAGAATCGTCTCTACGGCAAGATTTCCAAATGCACTTTTGAGGTATCGTCAATTCCGTTCCTCGGCTATGTCATCTCTGGTACGGAGCTTCGCATGGATCCGGAGAAACTCACTGCCATTCGTAATTGGACTCAGCCTCTCTCTTTGAAAGCAGTACAAAGGTTCTTGGGCTTTGCAAACTACTACAGGAAATTCATTAGGGGTTTTTCCACCATTGTTGCACCCATTACCGCATTGACCAAAAAGGGTTTCAACCCGAGTTTGTGGTCTTCTGAAGCCGTGGAAGCTTTCACCCGGTTGAAATCAGCTTTTGTGTCAGCTCCTGTACTCCAACAACCAAATTTCGAAGAACCGTTCTTCCTGGAGGTCGATGCTTCCTCAGTCGGAGTCGGAGCCGTTCTTTCCCAGTATTCTTCGGACAAGAAATTGCATCCATGTGGTTTCCATTCTCGTAAGTTCTCGCCTGCTGAGCAAAACTACACTATTGGAGATCAGGAACTTTTGGCAATAAAATCCGCCTTGGAAGAATGGAGATACTTGTTAGAAGGTGCCAAACATCTGATTACTATTTACACTGATCACAAGAACTTGTTGTACATCAAGACCGCACAATGCTTGAATCTCCGTCAGGCCAGGTGGGCACTCTTCTTTACTCGATTCTCTTTTGTTATTAAGTACCGGGCCGGGACTTTCAATACAAAAGCTGACGCTCTGTCTCGTTCCCTAACTGCCTCAGATGAAGAGAATTCCTTTGAAAGAAGTTTAATTCTCAGTCCAATCTCCATTTCCGCTGCTTCCACTTCTCTAGATCCTCCTCCTGGAAGAATGTCAGTACCAGTTGAATTCCGACCAAGAATACTACAGTGGGCCCATATCTCCAAGTTCTCCGGTCATCCGGGGGTCCAAAAAATGTTCGAATTCCTGCGAAGGTCTTACTGGTGGAATACCATGAGGAGGGATATACAGGATTATGTTAGTTCTTGTCCTCAATGCACACAGCACAAAACTCCTCGTTTGCCTCCTGCCGGATTGCTTCGTCCTCTGTCCATTCCAAGGAAGCCCTGGACCCATATTTCTATGGACTTCATTACCGAGTTGCCCCACTCCAAAGGTTACAATACCATCTGGGTGATTGTTGACTGTTTTTCGAAGATGGCACACTTCGTTCCGTTGACAGGTCTACCGACAGCTCCCAAACTGGCTCTGCTATTTATCCGGGAGCACTTTCGGTTACATGGCTTACCTCTGGAGGTGGTCTCAGATCGAGGGGTACAGTTCACTGCCAGGTTTTGGAGAGCTCTCTGTTCTGCCTTACGAATTAAACTCAAATTCTCGTCTGCCTATCATCCTCAAACAAATGGGCAAACCGTACGAGTCAACCAGGATTTGGAGACTTTTCTTCGCGTTTATCTCTCTCCTTCACAGGACGACTGGGTGGAACTGTTACCCTTGGCAGAGTTTGCCCATAACCATTTGTTTCATTCCTCCACTGGCGAATCTCCATTCTTCATCAATTACGGGTTCCATCCACGGGTTCCAGAATTACCAATCCTTCCGTCGGAGGAGGTTCCGGCTGTAACTTCCACTTTACAACACTTCAGTCAAATTTGGAGTAGGGTTCATGCTAACCTCAAGAAAATCTCCGTCCGATACAAATTCTTTGCGGACAAGAAACGGCGGGCCACTCCTCAATACAAGGTTGGCGATAGAGTATGGCTCTCCACCCGCAACCTCCGTCTAAAAGTACCCACTATGAAATTTGCTCCAAGGTTCATCGGTCCTTACCCTGTTTTACAAGTCCTGAATCCTGTGGTCTGCAAATTGGGTTTGCCTCCTCACTTTCGTATACCAAATTCTTTCCATGTCTCTCTCCTTCGTCCTCTCATCCTAAATCGTTTCCATTCAGAGCCTTCTAGTCCAACCTCAGTAGAGACTGATACTGGAACAGAATTTGAGATCAAAACTATTCTGGACTCTCGTTACTATCACAAGAATCTACAATATTTGGTGGAATGGAAGGGTTATGGACCTGAAGAAAGTAGTTGGATAAAGGCTTCTGAGGTCACTGCTCCCCGACTAATTCGGATCTTTCATTCTAGACACCCAACAAAACCAGGAAAGTGTCCAGAGGCCACTCCTAGAGGAGGGGGTACTGTCATACCGCCGCGGCCGCAGCGCTTACCCCTCCGGGTGCGCTTGGTCTCCTGGCGGCCGTCCCCGCTGGTGGTCTCCGGGTCTTGGAGCTCCGATGGCGCTGGTCCCGGCGGACGTTCGGGGGGCGGGCGCCGCGGGTACGCCCGGCGTCCACGGAGGATGTGTGGGCGGGTGACGTCATCGGCGCTCCCCGCCAATTAAACAGAGGCGGGAAGTTCAAATTCAGATGCCGGGCAGAGCTCCGGCGCCTGAGTATCATCTCTTTCTTAGAAGAGTAAACTCCAGTGCTCCAGTATTCTAAGGTGTCTTCTACCTCTGCTGCACGGACTTCTGTGCTCCCAGCTTCCTGTGCTCCAGCATTCAGTGTGCTCCTCTACTGCACGGACTTCTGTGCTCCCAGCTTCCTGTGCTCCAGCATTCAGTGTGCTCCTCTACTGCACGGACTTCTGTGCTCCCAGCTTCCTGTGCTCCAGCATTCAGTGTGCTCCTCTGCTGCACGGACTTCTGTGCTCCCAGCTTCCTGTGCTCCAGCATTCAGTGTGCTCCTCTGCTGCACGGACTTCTGTGCCCTTGGCATCCGTGTGTTTCTGCAATGCTCACAAGCATCAGTCACAGTGTGCTTCTGCAACACTCACAAGCATTAGTCACCGTGTGCTTCTGCAATGCTCACAAGCATCAGTCACTGTGTGCTTCTGCAACGCTCACAAGCATTAGTCACCGTGTGCTTCTGCAACGCCCACAAGCATCAGTCACTGTGTGTTTCTGCAATGCTCACAAGCATCTGTCACTGTGTGCTTCTGCAACGCTCACAAGCATTAGTCACCGTGTGCTTCTGCAACGCTCACAAGCATTAGTCACCGTGTGCTTCTGCAACGCCCACAAGCATCAGTCACAGTGTGCTTCTGCAACGCTCTCAATCATCAGTCACCGTGTGCTCCAGCATCACTCACGAATCCTCTAAATCACTGTGCTGTCAGCATCGCCCTTAAATTCTTGTCTCTGGGTTTATCAGCCGCAACCTCAGTGTTCCTCAGCATCACTCACAGCGATCCCTTAGCATCACTCACAGTATTCACCAGCACCGTTCTCAAGTCCTTGTCTTTCAGGTGGATTCCAGTATCCGTCACGAATCTTGCCTGCCGCAAAATCCTGCATGAAGAAAACCTACATCCGGCCATCTCTACTTCGGCCCAGCTGTGGTTCCCCTTTCCGGTCACCGGAAGAACCCCCGAGTTCACAACACCCTCAACCCAGGTCAGTGATATGCTTTATGCCTGTGAAGCTGCTGTCTATTGCTCCTCAGTGATGGTAATATGCTGAGGGTGTAGCTGTGAGAACGATCAATCAGCTTTTGTCATTTTATAGACTGTGCTAGATAAATGATAGCTGGAAGCTTTCTCGAAGGTTTGATACATTACAAAGTAGGTAAGTAAGGGGTATCCAATGGTGAAGCTTAAGATGATGGGATAGGTCCATGGGGCGCTCAGTGTACGCACACACCGGCCATGCCCATGACAGCTATAATAGAAACATGCCCACATATTGAAAAATAGTCATGTGAATGGTGCGTAAAAGGCATGTTTCTAAATACATGACAGAATTGGTTCTCTTAATCATTTTGCTTTTTTTTGTGTGGCCACTGAGAATAAGGCATCTGGAATCTCGTATTGGGGATCCGGTCTGAAGATCGACAGTATCTAGGTCGACAATGTTTAGGTCGACCACTATAGGTCGACAGTCACTAGGTCGACATGGACTGAAGGTCGACAGGGTTTCTAGGTCGACGTGTGCTAGGTCGACAGGTCTAAAGGTCGACATGAGTTTTTCACATTTTTTTTATTTTTTTGAATTTTTTCATACTTAACGATCCACGTGGACTACGATTGGAACGGTAATCTGTGCCGAGCGAAGCGGTAGCGGAGCGAAGGCACCATGCCCGAAGCATGGCGAGCGAAGCGAGCCATGCGAGGTGACGCGGTGCACTAATTTGGGATCCCGGTCACTCTACGAAGAAAACGACAGCAAAAAAAAAAAATCCTCATGTCGACCTTTAGACCTGTCGACCTAGCACATGTCGACCTAGAAACCCTGTCGACCTTCCATCCATGTCGACCTAGTGACTGTTGACCTATAGTGGTCGACCTAAACATTGTCGACCTAGATACTATCGATTTGATGAACCACACCCCTCGTATTGTTGCACTTACCAAACGTTATTTAACACAGTATCATTTGGTCCTCAAGAGTCAACTTAAACAGATACTTTCCTGTAAGGGTACTAGTTACAACAAAAATCCTGTGCAGGAGGTGGTAAGGTGGACACCTTCCTTACATGTAAAATCCAAAGTAACTAGAAATCAGATATTGGGGGCCATTCAGACCCGGCCGCACAGCGGCTTGGCGGGGACACACATTGTGATCACATCCCAGATGGATGTGACCGCAATGTGATTGACAGGGGTGAGGGTTGCTGGGAAAACAGGAGCAGAACGACGGCGTGTTTGGGGTAGCTGCTTGATGTCACACACAGCCGTTCCGATAAAACAATGGCCGCTGACCACCTGACAGCGCAGCCAGGCTGCTCTGGCGTGGGTCAAACTTTGTTCTGATGCGTCCGCAATTAGATTGTGGATGGATCGGGAGGCAGCCTCACACATGCTGGGTGGCTTTGCCCAGTGCTGTGTGGCCCCCTGCATGTGAGGAGATAAACGCAGATCTGGCTGCGTATGCAGCGATCTGCGTTTATTTCTGAATAACCCCCATTGTCCATTAACGACTCTGCAAATTCTTTATTTTACGACCCTCAAAAGATTGTTAACTATTTGCGCAAATTCTACTCTTCCCTATATGATATACCTCCTTTCCTACGGATTTCTTACCCGAAACCCACACCTATATTGACCCCTGCAATCTTCCACACCTTTCTTCAGTGCAACTTTCCAGTCTCACTAGAAATATCATGCCAATGTAGCTGTCTGCTGCTCACCCAGACACTATCTCCACCTCTTTTTATTAAAAGTTCAACTCAGGTCTCCTCCTGTTACTGGACCTTAACAGCATGATTCTTTCTGGTACAGATTTGTTGAGCTCATCAACAGAAATCAGAAATCATAGTCATCCTTAAAGAAGGATGAGATGCCTCCTTTTGAATCAGCTATAGGCCTATTTCTTTACTGAGTGTAGACCTAAAAATCTGTGCCACAATCTTAGCCATCAGCATAGTCTTAGTTATTCCCTCTCTAGTCCGCCCAGACCAAGTGGGCTTTATTCCAAGCCACAAATAATACTTGCAAAGTAATTGACCTAATTCATGTGGCAAATATAATGTCCCTTCCAGCTCTGGTGGATGAATTAGATAAATAGAAGGCCTTTGTCAGTATGGACTGGTCTTTCAGTTGGCTGGTGTTGTATCACTCTAATTGAACCCATAGGGTTTGTATTTTATGAATCGTTTAGCTTCAACTTTGTTTAATAATATACAAGTCTTCCATCTGAAGAGGCCGCAGAAAGTTGTGTGAGGCAGGGAAACGCGTTAAGTTTATTCCAAATCGTTCCAGTCGGGATCACCTCCTATTCTTGGGCATTTCTGCAGAGTTTGGCATCTATCTTCCAGAAAAGGATGCACCAGCAGCTGAGAGGTGAATAAACTGCTACTTAATTACCTGCCTGTCTGTGCAAATTGAACAAAGGAGCAATACAACTCATATTTACTAATCGCCATCTTGAAACATGCATTATCTAGCAAAAAATGTAAGCAGGTGCAGGTAAATATATACCATCATAATATCTATTAACTTTGTAAGCACCAAGAACTGCTACTAAGTCTAATGGGTCCTACACACTGCGTGATCCTCCGCCGAGCTGCCCGACGGCGGATACGGCCGAAGGGCGACCGGGCTGCGGGGGGAAAGTGACAGGGGGAGTGTTTCTTCACTCCCCCCGTCACCCGGCTCCATAGCAGTGCAGGCAATATGGACGACATCGTCCATATTGACCTGCATGCACAAGCGACGGGGCACCAACGATGAACGAGCGCGGGGCCGTGCATCATTCATCGCTGGTGCCTCCACACTGAAAGATATGAACGGTATCTCATTCATTAATGAGCGAGATCGTTCATATCTTTCACTAATATCGCCTAGTGTGTAGGGCCCATAAGACTATATGGTACTAATACAGTGACTACTTCATTAACCCTTTGATATGCTTGGCTGACAATTATTGTAACAAGAAAAGCATTGTGAAATGTTGATTAAACATCGGACCTCATGTTATTAATACAGTGACTGCTTCACTAACATTTTTCTGCTCTTGGTTCATTAGTAGTCAAATAAGAATTAGTTTTATTTTTATTAATTCTATTGTAGTATCTGTATTTTTATGTACTGGGCGGTGATATTGTATTATTATTATTATTATTAATAATATAATAATAATAATTATTATATTTTCCATATTAAATTACCTATTTACTAGTGCTTCTCCTCTTTTTTATATTTAATAATGTATGAGGCTGTAGTGTCCCATAACCATTGTTTGCTCTTGTCATGGAACCTGTAGTTAGAGAGAGCTAACTCTCTTCTATAGCATCCAGGCATGGAGATCCGGAGACACCAGAGGCGTGACCTCCAACCTGCCAAATGTGCTACTGCACATCTGCGGTTAAACCGGGGGGAGAGCATTTTAAAAACATGGGTCCTACCTTATTTTTTCAAATCCATCCAGGTACCCCTTGTATGCCAATACACTATTTCAGGTGCTTCTCATATGTCAACACATCCCTCCAATTACCCCTCTTGTTACATCAACCCCTCCAGGTGCCCCTAGGCCACATGTCACTTTATAAGGCTCATTATCGGAGCCTACAGCACCGTGGTGAGGATGGGGCCCACCCGGAGTCTGCCCACAGGCCCCCTCCTCTCTTAAAATTCCCCTGTGTATCACACTTCTTCTAAGCCTGCCCCCAGACTCCTGTGAAACTAGCCAATGTGAGTCCGGAGGCAGGCTTAGTAGCATTGTGAAGCCTTATGCTGAGTCCCGGGTGCTGCATGGCGCCTGATGCACACATCGCTGACAATCACAGGGGGAACCAGCCAGCACACATATACATACATCAGAACATGTATGTTTTTATGAGTTAAGCAGTTCCCCCTTGCACTATATGGTTACTATAAGTAGCCAGAAACTGTATAAATAATGTGAACAATATCCTCTTTCATGAAGAAAACACTAGGGGCAAAACAGATTGCTGTTTATATATTAAGCAATAAAACAATAAGATGTCTGTAACAGACTCACATCCATCCATTCATGACCTATCCATTTCAAACTACTTAAACCACTTTGTCATTACAGAAACCTGTTTCACATCCTCTGGCACTATGTTCCCTGCAGCTCTTTCCTTCAGGGGTGAGGGGTTCTTTCCTCTTCCCACTTGGCCCATTCACAGTGGCATTGTATCGGGTGGTTCCAGTGCTTCCCACACGGTTGCTGTTCATGGCCAGTTGCCATGCTCTGACAATGAACACAAAGCACAAAGTATCCACAAAGAGAGCCTGGAGTGCAGGACTAGTCCTTATAAGCCCAGACTCAGCACTATCTCTTCTTGAACTGCTATAACCCACTGGCATATCTAGAATGGGTGCAAGGTGTGCGGAGCACATGGGTTGCTGGGTCCGGTGGGCACACACACCATACACCCTGCACCCATTTAAGTATACTTTCTGCTCCGTCGGCCTGGCGCTGTCTGCAGAGCTGCCGAAATCACTGGGTGAAATGGCCGCAATAGACATGCGCAATAGAAATGTCCCTGGGGCTGCAGAGTGGGATCCATGTTTCCGGAGACCTGTGCATGCACAGTAGACTTTGGTGCAATGCCAGAGTCTACTGCACCACCAGAGAGGAAGGGGCCCAACTGGAGCCTGCACACAGGTTCTTACTTAAAGCGTCTTTGCTACAACCCCTAAGTATAAAGCTTGTATGTCTTCTTTACCTTCTTCCCATAATTATCGTGCATGTGACAAGTTTATGGTACAAATTTTAGTTTATAGTTTATGGCAGAGGTTCCCAAACTGTGTGCCGTGGCTCCCTGGGGTGCCTCGGGACACTTGCAGGAGTGCATTGGGTTGGTGGTCCAGGACCAATTCAAATTATTCATGGTCAATATAATAGGCAAAACCAGTGCTGGTTGCTGTTAGTCATAAACTATGTGGCCAAACAGAAGCAAATCTTGTCCCTCACCACACAACTGACCCTAAGGATGACATATAAACAGGGCCGGCTCCAGGCATGTTCAACTAAAGCGGCCGCGCGGGGCGCCACCCTTAATGGGCGCCGCGCGCTGGCGCCGCCATAGTCCTACCTGGAGCCGGCCCTGTACGCTGCAGCTCTCCCCGCCGTCCCCGGCCTTTGACTGTGTGTGCGCCGCGCGGCGCCGGCGTCTGACGTCAGATGCCGGCGCCGCGCAGCGCGCATGTAGAGCGCTCAAGTGGCCGGGAACACTAACAGACAGTCGGTGCCCTCAGACGGCAGCACTTCCCCTCCCAGCGCCGCCGCAGGTATTGTGGGGATCATCGGGCACTGTGTGGGGGCATATCTGTCACTGTGGGATCATCTGCACTGTGGGGGCATATCTGTCAATGTGGGGGCACTGTCACTGTGTGGGGGCCTATCTGTCACTGTGGGGTCATATTTGCACTGTGGGGGCATATCTGGCACTGTGGGGTCATCTGCACTGTGGGGGCATATCTGTCAATGTGGGGGCACTGGCACTGTGTGGGCATATCTGTCAATGTGGGGGCACTGGCACTGTGTGGGGGCATATCTGGCACTGTGGGGTCATCTGCACTGTGGGTGCACTGGCACTGTGTGGGGTCATATCTGTCACTGTGAGGTCATATCTGCACTGTGGGGGCACTGGCACTGTGTGGGGGCACTGGCACTGTGTGGGTGCATATCTGTCACTGTGGGGTCATATCTGCACTGTGGGGGCACTGGCACTGTGTGGGTGCATATCTGTCACTGTGGGGTCATATCTGTACTGTGGAGTCATCTGCACTGTGGGGGCACTGGCACTGTGTGGGGTCATATCTGCACTGTGGGGGCACTGGCACTGCGTTGGGTCATATCTGCACTGTGGGGGCGCTGGCACTGTGTGGGTGCATATCTGTCACTGTGGGGTCATATCTGCACTGTGGGGGCACTGGCACTGTGTGGGTGCATATCTGTCACTGTGGGGTCATATCTGCACTGTGGGGTCATCTGCACTGTGGGGGCACTGGCACTGTGTGGGGGCATATTTGTCACTGTGGGGTCATATCTGTCACTGTGGGGTCATATCTGCACTGTGGGGGCACTGGCACTGTGTGGGGGCATATCTGTCACTGTGGGGTCATATCTGCACTGTGGGGGCATTTATGTATCTGACACTGTGGGGGCATTTATGTATCTGGCACTGTGGGGGCATTTATGTATCTGGCACTGTGGGGGTATTTATTTATCTGGCAATGTGGGGGCATTTATTTATCTGGCACTGGGGGCATTTATGTATCTGGCACTGTGGGGGCATATCTGCACTGTGGGGGCATATATTTATCTGGCACTGTGGGGGCATTTATTTATCTGGCACTGGGGGCATTTATGTATCTGGCACTGTGGGGGCATATCTGCACTGTGGGGGCATATATTTATCTGGCACTGTGGGGGCATATATTTATCTGGCACTGTGGGGGCATATATTTATCTGGCACTGTGGGGGCATTTATGTATCTGGCACTGTGGGGGCATTTATGTATCTGGCACTGTGGGCGCATTTATGTATCTGGCACTGTGGGGGGCATATCGGCACTGTGGGGGCATTTATTTATCTTGCACTGTGGGGGCATTTATTTGCACTGTAGGGGCATTTATGTATCTGGCACTGCTGGGGGGGCATGTCACGTGTATCTGGCACTGCTGGGGGGGCATGTCACGTGTATCTGGCACTGCTGGAGGGCATGTCACGTGTATCTGGCACTGCTGGGGGGCATGTCACGTGTATCTGGCACTGCTGGGGGGCATGTCACGTGTATCTGGCACTGCTGGGGAGCATGTCACGTGTAGCTGGCACGGCTGGGGGGCATGTCAGGTGTAGCTGGCACGGCTGGGGGGCATATCATGTAGTATTCCCGCTAGGCGTCTGTGGCTAGGCAATGTGTCTCAGTGCTCTGCCTGGCGCAATGTGTCTCAGTGCTCTGCCTGGCGCAATGTGTCTCAGTGCTCTCCCTGGCGCAATGTGTCTCAGTGCTCTGCGTGGCGCAATGTGTCTCAGTGCTCTGCCTGGCGCAATGTGTCTCAGTGCTCTGCCTGGCGCAATGTATCTCAGTGCTCTGCCTGGCGCAATGTGTCTCAGTGCTCTGCCTGGCGCAATGTGTCTCAGTGCTCTGCCTAGCGCAATGTGTCTCAGTGCTCTCTCTGGCGCAATGTGTCTCAGTGCTCTGCGTGGCGCAATGTGTCTCAGTGCTCTGCCTGGCGCAATGTGTCTCAGTGCTCTGCCTGGCACAATGTATCTCAGTGCTCTGCCTGGCGCAATGTGTCTCAGTGCTCTGCCTGGCGCAATGTGTCTCAGTGCTCTGCCTGGCGCAATGTGTCTCAGTGCTCTGCCTGGCGCAATGTGTCTCAGTGCTCTGCCTGGCGCAGTGTGTCTAATGTGCTCTGCCTGACGCAAAGTGTCTAACGTACTCTGCCTGGCGCAAAGTGTGTAGGAGGTTCTACCTGGTGCAATGTATATTAGCTGCACTACTGTGTGGTGTAATACGAATTGCCACTATTATGTGGCCACGCACCTTCCCCACAAAGCAACTGCCCTAAATTTTTGCTGCGCGCCTTCGCCGCGCACTGTCCATGCTCTAGCATATGGGTAGGTGAGCACCAAACATTACAGTATGTACAGAATTTTGCCCTCCTAACTTAAAAATGTGCCCTCCCTGTAATCAGCACCCTGCCCTAAAAAGTGAGCACTATCATGTGTAGCTGGCACTGCTGGGGGGCATATTGTGTGTAGCTGGCACTGCTGCGGGGCATGTCATGTGTAGCTGGCACTGCTGCGGGGCATGTCATGTGTAGCTGGCATGGCAGCGGGGCATGTCATGTGTAGCTGGCACTGCTGCGGGGCATGTCATGTGTAGCTGGCATGGCTGCGGGGCATGTCATGTGTAGCTGGCACTGCTGCGGGGCATGTCATCTGTAGCTGGCACTGCTGGGGGGCATATTACGTCTATCTGGCACTGCACATTATGTGTATCTGCCACTATACTGGAGACGTTGTGTGCAATGTCAAAGTCGAAAAATATCATAATGCATATGCCTTGTACTGACCCCATGCACATGCCCGCTGCTCGTGCACTCAGTCCGCCGTGCGTGCACATATCCGCAATTTGCGTAAGATCGCTCCGGCGATCATGCGCATGATATGGGTATTTACGGCGGAGTTTGTGAGCGTGTAGCGTGTTATTAGAACATTACATATTTAACCCAAATAATGCATTTTGTAGATATAGTTCCCCTAGACCATGTCAGCGAGTATTATTAGTTTAAACAGTTCCTGGACAGAGAGATTTGCATTTGCATGATAGGAAGGGTCAGATAAAGGTTGGAAGGTGATGTCTAGTATCCAGCTGTAGGGTATTTTGAGGGTAACATTCCGGTGTTAGTTAGAGAAAGATCGCTTGTTCCTGCGTATAGTTATGTGCAAAAGTAGATTATGAACATTAACTGTATTTACTGTAAATTACATATGCGGCGGGAATCCAGAGGATACCACCCACAAGAGCAGTTGGATAAGACATCGCCCACCTTTTCAAATCCACCTATGACCTTTGCTGTAATGTGGAGACATATCTCTGTGTCCAATGAACAATGAGATTACAGTGACCATTGTATTGTGTATGCATGTTTTGAAAGAAAGCGCTTTCTTTCAAAACATCACAATATCAATTCTTAAGAAAGCAGCTTATATCCCATTAGCGCAGTAAATTAAATATATCCTATTGTGTATGCATGTTGTGTATAAAAGGACCATTGTTGCCTGGCCGGTCAGAAGACTCTAAACGCTATCTGTATGACCAGCGGAGGACCGGATTCGGGTTGCGCTTGCAAATATTCTCACGTACGTACATTCTCTGTAGCCATTATTCTGTTTAGATTTACTTGCTAGCCTGTAGTGTATAAATTGTATTGTTTGTATCTTTTGGAATCAATCCACGGTGGCCTTAGAACCCTGTGGTTTCAACTACAAACAGTGTTATGTTTTCTCTTTCCTGCATGGGCTTTAAAGTAGATTTATCTGTATAAGGTGTATAAGCATTGATAAGGTGTACGCACTGCGGGTACATTGTATCGCCAGCGCTACTAAAGGTTTAAAGGTATAACATCATTGCAGTACTTTACTGCAAAAGGTTTAAAGTGTAAGCATATCATTACATTATATCATTAACAAGGTTTAAAGGTTATCAATTGTGTGAGCGCTCGCTGTGTGTACTCCGTACACTCAGCGCAGTGTGCGTACGCCAAGTGCGTACCACGTGCAGGACTCTGTACGCAAAAATAGCGTACAAAGTGCGTAGCATGTGCACGTAGTCTAGCGGCCATAGCGGCTCAACGGTAATAGTGTACAAAGGGGTATAGCTTTGCGGTCTAAGATAATACCGACATTATCAATTGGGAGCTCGTCCGGTTCCTTCTCATACCCGCAGCCTAGCAGAGTTTTCGCAGACTTTATCTATCAGCAAAGGGCGGAGTATCCCCTGTAAACCTTCTCTTGGTCAGGAGATATAAGTGCTGATTAGATAAACGTCTGCCCTGCATGGTTTGAAGGGATGCTGGAGGTATCCGTAAGGTAAGAACGCAAAAGCTAGTTTTCTTTGTAAAATCTGTAAATTTCTGTTTTGGCACCAAATGCGCACGCAACTCATGCATACACCTGTATTTTGTACTTTGCATATCTGCTCACACCATTGCCATAATCACTGATTATCAGATTTATTTTGATCTGTACTGGAATAATTTGTTGCTATTTAGTTAACATATAGAGTTAATATTTAAGGGAGTAAGTGTAAGACGCACACACAGCCTGGCCTAGTTGTAAAGGTTGATACAGTGGAAACTGTGTGTAGCGTTAAGTGAGCGATTATAGTTAAATATCGTTTACATTTATAGAAGTGTGGGATTTGTAGTACTGCGGACGTACGGCCTTTGTACACGTGTCTCGGACAGCGTTCGGGACTGCGTACGCAACGTAAAGGCCTACACACGTGGCGTGTTTACGCAACGTGCGTACAGGTACGCCCACTAAATACAAATCACACAATAGCATTGTTGTAGTTTAGGCGATACGGTAGCCACGCGATAATAGCACAAATTTGTTCAGTTTCCAATATTTAGTTTAAAAGAACCTTCTCTTACTGTGTCACCTCTGGGACTAGGCTGTTTTATCTGAATGAAAGTTAATTTTCTGTACAGAAAAACCAAAGTGTATATGAGTGAACGAGCGTGAGTGTGCAAACAATAAAGGTTTTGTGAACCCAGAATTCGGGATCCCGTAGGAGACCACATCAGGTGAGTGGACACTTGGTGGCGTGGGAGTGGCTTTCTCACGTTAACATTGATTAAGGTATAAAGGAGCAATTAGTATAACAGCAGACCAAGAGGTCAGCGAAGTCAGAAATCCGCTGACTAAGTCAAGCGAAGCTCTGAATACCGTGGCCTGAAAAAGGTCAGCGGTGAGAGCGCAGCCCCGGGGGGTTGGCGTAGTACCCATATAGGCCCATTCAGATACGCTCCGGCTGAGGTTTCGCAGCCTGAAAAACGATTCCTTTGGTCGTACAGCGGATAAGTAACAGTTACTTATACGCCGTGCGTTTGTACCGCGCGTTAGTTTGTGCAATAGTTAGTTCAACTTGATACCCATTACGCCATTTGCGTAAAATCGCGGGATCATAGACGCTAATTGTACACGCAACGTGATTTGTGTAACAGTTTTTTTATTTTAAGGGAGTTTCGCTGGTCACTCAGGAAATCTCCAACGACTGATATTTACTGGGAAGGGTAAGTCACTCCCACACACTCTCGGTAAATAGAGGTTACATAGGGCCCTAGGTTGGGTACGACCAGTGCTGCGGACAGTACTCAGGTGTATTGGCCAACGTGCGCGTGAGTGGGTGAGAGCGCTCTGAGAACTTTCACCGTCGCCTTACCACTGAGTAATTTGGTTTTTGTAGGAATTAGCTGAGAAGGCAATACCTGCAAAGAATGGGGGCCAGTTGCTCAAGTAAGGGACGATCAACCAGGGTTCAGGTTGATATTCCGCGGCCCAAAGGGTCGGCGAGGTACATAATGTGTGAGAAATATGGATCACACGCAGAGGTTTTATGCAATGAATGGGAACTTATGACTGCGGAAGATAGGGAACCATTCCCTAAGATAGGCAGTTTTAGTCCTGAGGTGTTGCAAAATTTAAGGAGAAGGATATGTCTAATAAAATCCAGAAAACAAAGGATTAGACATACAGATTGTTTACATTTGTGGCAACAGGAGGGTGATATGCAAAGGGGATTAGCTCAAATAGCTGGTTCCAACCCTAGCAGGAAATTGATAGCAACTGCACCACCACCACCGTACATTACAGGAGAGAAAATGGCTACAGAGAATGGCATACTAATATATGATAAGAGTGAACTTAATAAATGTATTAATACTAACCCGTGCAAGTTGTATCCCATCTTAAACTTCCCTCAGGACTGCGACCAAGAAGATGAGCCCACCACGATATCGGCACTCTCTCTAGCAGCCACCATACAAGACACACAAGTGGGCACGGCCCAACCAGTAAGAGCAGTAGCAAAGGCCCCTAGCGGAGGGATAGGCGAGGTCGTGTCCACAGGTAAGTATGGTACAGTACATTATGCAGAGTCAATTGCACCTCACATTGTAGAAGCAACCCAGAATGATGTAATTGAACTGAATCCTGTCAGGGTGATCGCAGTCCCCAATGGGAAGACTGACGCTCTGGGAATCACTCCCGTCAGGAACATTGCTATGCATTGCCCCTGGTCCCGGACAGAATTGAGGACAATTATGTCTGAATTTCCCGATCCCAGAAAAGATCTAGCCGCATGTCAGAGGTTTATTAGAGAACTATGTAACGCCACCGAACCCAATAACAAAGATTGGCGGACAGTGCTACGGGCATGTTTGCCCTCCAATATTGACCCTGTGAAATTCATTGCCGACTGTAAATTAGACGCAGAGGTACCTCTCACTGATGAATACAATCAGGAGAACGTAAAACAGATCAATCTGCAATTAGGAGTATATTTCCCAACTGTTGTCAAGTGGAATAAAATCTTCTCCATTAGACAAAAAGGTGAAACGGCTTCTGAATATTTCCATCGAGCACTGCAGGAAATGGCTAGATACACTGGGGTCGCGGATATTAAGGAAAATGTACATCATAGAGAGGTAGCGGTGTCCGTATTAATGGACCGTTTAAAAGAAACGTTGAGAACAAGGGTACAAACCACTCAACCAAATTGGAGAGGTATCTCGGTGGCTGCATGAAGAGAGTCCGCTATTGAGCATGATCGGAACATCATTAGGCACAGGGAGTCACAGGGGGATAAGCTGATGACAGTAAGTATAAAAGCCCTGACAACGAAGCCACATCAGCCTAAACCCCAGACCCCTGATGGTAAGTCGTATGTGGTAAAATGTTTTAAATGTCAGAGGGAAGGACATTACGCACGGAACTGTAATTTTAAAGACCCACATAAGGTATATCGACCCCCTAGACCAAAACATGACACACAGTATGGCGCACGTAATTGGGATCAGGGACCGCATAGGAGGAGTTATGAGCCACATGCAGGGGAAACAAGGAGGTACCCACCTAGGAAAGACTGGCAGACCTCTGGAAATTTTCAGCTACCCTCCTCACATATTGTAGCTGCCAGTACGCTGCGGGAGGGTCACAACTTACAATAGGGGTTAGGCCACACCTGTAGTTTGCAGCCAGTGAAGTTGATTGCTAGCCTTGGAAATGAACCCGAGGTTACAGTTGATGTAGCTGGTAGATCACTACCTTTCCTTGTAGATACAGGGGCGGCCAGGTCAGTGTTAAATTCAACGGTAGGTATGAAGACCACGGGTAAAACAATTTCAGCAATGGGGGTAACAGGAGTAGTGCAACACTATCCTTTAAGTAAACCAGCAGAGATTACGATAGGGCCTTTGCAGACCAAGCACTCCTTTTTGCTAGCTGCATCGGCTCCGACTAATCTGCTTGGGAGAGATTTACTGTGCAAGATGAGGTGTGTCATATATTGTACTCCTGAGGGTGTCTTCTTAGATATACCCGAGAATCACGTTCAGGAAGTGCAGGATATGTTAGACACTCCACAAAGGTTAATGTCACACTCTGCTGTTATAGACAGGTGTTCATCCAAGGTAGAGGAAATGATCTCCCAGATACCGGAGTCCCTCTGGGCCAAAGATGGACAAGACACTGGATTAATGGCAAATGTAGCTCCTGTAGTGGTGCAAGTAAAAGATGGTAGGATAGCTCCAAAAATCCCACAGTATCATCTGAAGCCAAAGGTGGAATTAGGAGTGTACCCAGTCATAGAGCGCTTGCTACAACAGGGCATTCTGGTTAGGACGTCCAGCACTGCCAATAGTCCCATCTTCCCTGTGAAAAAGAGTGGGGGGAAGGGTTACAGGCTAGTGCAGGATCTAAGGGGGATAAACAAGATAGTTGAGAGCCAATTCCCAGTAGTGCCAAATCCAGCTGTAATCCTCATGCAAATTCCTCCTACTGCGAAGTTTTTCACTGTCATTGACCTCTGCTCCGCTTTCTTTTCGGTCCCTTTGCACCCTCACAGCCAATACTTGTTTGCATTTACATACAGAGGAGTACAGTACACCTGGACTCGCTTACCCCAAGGTTTCATTGACAGCCCAAGTATTTTTTCCCAGGCTTTGCATGACTGTTTACAATCCTTTCAACCTGAGAGCGGATCAGTATTAATACAGTATGTAGATGACTTACTGCTGTGTTCTGACTCACTCGAATCGTCCTTGAAAGACACGAAACAGCTTCTGTTTCACCTTTCTAATACGGGACACAAGGTTTCAAAGGATAAGTTACAGTTGTGCCAGACCAAGGTGAAATACTTGGGACATTGCTTAACACAAGGACTGAGACACCTCACCGCTGATAGAATACAGGCGATTCGCGACATGACTCTGCCACAAACCCAGCAACAGATCCGCACATTCCTTGGAATCTGTGGGTACTGCCGAAACTGGATCCCAGGGTTCTCCATACTAGCTTTACCTTTACAAGAGATGGTCTCGTCAAACAAACCAGATTGGATTTCGCACACAGATGAGTCCGAACTGGCATTTGAGAGACTCAAACAGTGCCTATCACAGGCACCTGCATTAGGTATGCCAGATTATGGGAAACCCTTTAAGTTGTACAGTACGGAGAGTGCTGGGTGTGCGGCAGGTGTTTTAACCCAGAGACATGGTGATGCCAGTAGGCCGGTAGCCTACTATAGCGCTCAGCTAGACACTGTAGCACGATCTCTCCCCACATGCTTGCGAAGTGTTGCAGCGATAGCATTGCTAGTGAGTAAAAGCGAAGACGTAGTGTTGGGACATAGCCTGACCATCCATACACCTCATGCAGTGTCAGCCTTACTGAATTCTGCCCAAACCAGACACGTCTCATCAGCACGGTTTACAAGGTGGGAATTAGCACTAATGGCCCCTGTAAACATCACCATAAGGAGATGCAGCGCACTAAATCCTGCAACGTATCTCCCAGGTGTGCCTGGACAGGCACAAAGGGAGGGGGGTGAGAGTGATGGTGAAGAAGGATTTAGTATAGACACTGACACACATGATTGTATGGAATATCTGAACCAAACGTTCACTGCAAGCCCCGACATCAGTGACAACCCAATGGAAGGTGTAGATTTTACTTTTTACACTGACGGTAGTTGCCACAGACAGACGGACTCGGGAGACTTGTGTACTGGATACGCAGTCGTAGATGACAAAGGTATCATAGAAGCGGAACCCCTGGGCCCACCACACTCAGCACAAGTTGCTGAGCTGGTCGCCCTAACCAGAGCGTGTGAATTGGCTAAGGGAAAGTCAGCCAATATCTACATGGATTCTAGGTATGCCTTTGGAGTAGTGCATGATTTTGGGGCCCTATGGCGCCTCAGAAATTTCATGACGGCAGCTGGCACACCCATGGCGCATGCGACCCACATCAAAAGACTTCTAACAGCGATACAGGAACCTGACAGAGTGGCTGTTATCAAGTGCAAAGCCCACACTTACAGTCAAGACCCAGTGTCACTTGGTAACAGCCGGGCAGACGAAGCTGCTAAATCAGCAGCCAGCACCCCCATACAGACAGACATCACACAACTGATGGTATTCAATACCGTCAACACACAAAAATTAAGTGAAATGCAAAATTTGTGTTCTCCACAGGAAAAGGCAGTCTGGAGGTCAAAAAGATATGGCCAGGAGTCCTCAGGACTCTGGACAGATGGACAGGGTAAGCCAGTAGCCCCCAGAGCATACCTTCCAAGTTTAGCTGAGGCAGCACATGGTCTGACTCATCTGGGCAAAGAGGGTATGTGTAAGCTGGTAAGAGCCTACTGGTGTGCGCCAGGATTCTCTTCTCATGGGGGTAAGAGAGCAATGACATGTCTTATCTGCTTAAGGAAGAATATTGGAAAATCAATACCAACAGAACCATCCCATATCCCGCCAACAGACGGCCCTTTTCAGGTAATACAAATTGATTTCATAAAGTTGCCACCCTGCAGAAATTTAAAGTATGTGTTGGTTTGTATTGACATGTTTTCAAATTGGGTAGAAGCATTCCCCGCTGCCACAAATACTGCTACGTTCACTGCAAAGAAGATAGTGCAGGAATTTGTGTGCAGATATGGTATCCCTAGGATAATTGAAAGTGATAGGGGTACCCATTTTACAGGTGAAGTCTTTCTGGTTATGTGCAAACTAATGGGAATTAATAGTAAGCTGCATACTCTGTACCGCCCACAGGCGAGTGCGAAAGTGGAAAGAGTAAACAGCACTATTAAGAACAAGTTGAGCAAGGTGATGGCTGAAACTGGATTGTTGTGGCCAGAAGCTTTGCCACTTGTACTGTACAGCATCAGAACCACTCCCAGGTCCCCCCTTAACCTATCACCCTTTGAGATTCTTTTTGGACGACAACCCCATGTAATGATTGACCCCCAGGATGATTTGAAATGCAATAATGAAGTGACTGTGAAATATTTGGTTAAGATGAGCAAGCAGTTGAGGAATCAAAACAGCAATCTAAAGCTGGTGATTCCTGACCTACCAGACAGTAATTGTCATGACATTGAACCTGGGGATTATGTAATGATTCGAAATTTTCTACGCTCAGGTTGCCTTATTGACCGGTGGGAAGGACCGTACCAAGTCTTACTAACCAGCACGACAGCATTGAAGGTTGCCGAGAGAGAGACTTGGGTCCACTCGTCCCACTGTAAGAAGGTCTCTGACCCAGAGAAAGCCCTTGACAAAGAGCAGAGTGTGGAGGAAATCGTATCACTGGAGTGCTTGTTCCGGGAAGGTTGAGAGGCAGGACTGTTGTCACGGCACCTGAGTACAGAGAACTACGTGTCAGGTCTCTAGGTTTGTCTGTCCCCGGCGGGGGCGCTAGTGGGTCAGTGTTGGTCTGATAAATAAAACGTGGAGGCAATATAATAGTCCTGCGCATAGGCGCTGATGTTTTATTGTTACTGAGCAGATCGGATAACACAGTATAAATAGAAAACCGGTAATGGAATGACAATAGATGATAACTGGATTTAAATAGCAGAGGTCTCTTGCAAATGAAATGTGAAACAACAAACTGAAGGCAGATGATATAACTAAAGTCCAATAGTACTTGATAGCACACAGTCTCGGTATAACATGTCAAAGTCAGAAAAATATCACGCTGCACGTTGCCATATATGCACCTCATGCGCGTGCCTGCTGCACGTGCACATTCTCTCCCGTGCGTGCGGGAACACGCAGCCGCGTGATGGCGCCTCGGCCATGCGCTTGAGCGCGTGGTATGTGCATTTACGGTAGACTTTGTGTGCGTCTAGCGGGCGACTCAATCGTTTAATAATAGAACCAAATAGCTCGTTTTATAGATAATGTTCCCCTTAATGATAACTGTAAGTTTGGTTAATGTGACTTGTTCACGGACTTGGGAATCCCTCCTTACGTGGTACAAAGGGTCTGATTAAGGTTGAACAGTGGTGTCTGGTACCTAACCGAAGAGTTTTTTAAAAGCAATAATCCGGTGTTGGTTAGGTAAAGATTAATCGCTCCTGAGTGTAGTTATGGCCATTAGTAGTTTCTGGACATATTCTATATTTGCAGTTCATTATCCATGCGGCGGGAATCCGGAGATTCCCACCCACCTGAGCTGTTTAAAATAGTCACAGTCCACCTGTTCAAACTAACCTATGACCTTTTGATATGATGCGAGGAGACATTCCTGTGTCCAATGAACAATGAGATTGTAGGTCCCTTTGTAGTATACTGTACTCAGTGTATATAAGATCAGCCAGCCTGAACAGCTCTCCCACTCTCTCCACAAACGGTTTTCATATTGATTAACTTGGGGCTGGTACCAGGCTGCGCTGCGATCGTTCCCAGTGTGTGTGTAAGTAATTCTCTGTAATCATCTTGCTCTTTGTTTGTATTGGCCACATTCTCTCTCTCTCTCTGTTTAGTTTAAGATTGTAACGTTATTGTATATTTATGTCTAGATATGCTGTTAGAATTATATGTTAGTATGTAGTGTATGACTTGTAACTGTTTTACCCCTTTTCGATATGACTAAAAGCTTGTTAGTAAAGGTGTTGGATCCTTAGCACGGTATTGTGTGTTCATTACATTGCAGAGAGTAATAGGAGCGTCTCGATCGCTCAAACAGCTTTAGTGTTAACAAGGTTAAGCAGCGTTATATAGCTACAGTGTTTCAGTACAAGGTTTACAGTATAAGAATATCCTTTCTGTGTGATACATTCAAGGTTTACTGATTGTCATCTTGTGAGCGTCAGCGCCGCTCGTGATCTCCTCGTGGTCTCGAGCGTCCGCTACGCTGATAGCGTAGCATTACGGTTGTCGCTCGCCTATAGCGTGCTCGACACCACGCATTAAGCTGTGAGCGAGCGTGCCGCATGTGCGTCTCGATCACGGCCTAGCGTATGCTACGCTAAATACGTACCCTTACGGTACCCCATACGCCAATTGCGTACTGTGTCTCTTACCCATTATTGTGAAGTTATAAGGTAATCTAAATCAGCATTATCAAACATAAGATAAAGTAACTTGAAAGGCAGAACTCCGGTATGTATAAGAAACACTCAGTCTCTATAAAGCACACAAGTCCAGATAGCTTTACTAGGTTCAAGCAGGAAACAGTCTCTAAGCCATCAATAGTAATACTGCTGAAATGCACAGATGGAATACAGATAGCCAGTGTACAAGTGAGATGGTAATACGAGCACCTGAGGAGGGTCTCTGCTGCTGGTGATTGTGGCTGGATGGAATTGGAGTCCGGAGTTAACAGGAGAGCTGTGAGAATGAAGACTGGAACAAATGGAAGTAACCACGGGGATCGCTGGAAACAGGAACCAGAAGAACTAAGGCACACGGTGTGTGACTTGTTGTCCGAGGCAATGTGAGAGAGTCACAAGCTGGAAGTTATACCTCCTGCCCAGCAGTGATTGGACACAAACTGCAGGCGGAGATACAAGCTGGATTGAACATCAGAATCAGCTGCGTGCAGGTGCCATGGTAACGTCCACACAGGCTGGACATCGGCACGCCGCAAAACTCACACAGGACCAGACTCAGGAGTACTCAGCAATGTGAAATAGAACGCTTGCGGATACTACACCCACGCAACTGGGGCCAAGACCTCCGGAGGCCCGCACACCAGCGCGCTGGTAAGTGAGACGTAGCAGAGCGCCGATTCCTGACAGTACCCCCTCCTTTATGGGTGAGCACCGAACACCCACGAGGCTTGGCAGGGAAGAGTCTGTGGAAGGCTTGGATCAGACGTGGAGCATGTACATCCATGGCATCGACCCAACTCCTCTCTTCAGGACCATATCCAGACCAGTCAATGAGATATTGCAGATGACCATAACGATGTCGAGAGTCTAATATCTTTTCCACCTCGTATTCCACGCCCCGATGAGTTCGTACCTTTGGAGCTGCTGGAAGCGTTCTCTGGAAACGATTGAGAATTAGTGGTCTGAGGAGAGAAATATGGAATGAGTTGGGTATTTTCAAAAAAGCAGGCAGTTTCAACTTATAAGCCACCGGATTAAGAACACTTTCTACTGGAAAAGGTCCAATAAACCGTGGAGCAAACTTCATTGAGGGGACTCTGAGCCGGAGATTACGGGTAGATAACCAGACCTTATTGCCCGGTTTCAAACTAGGAACTGCTCGCCTCTTCCGATCAGCGAACATTTTATACCGTTGAGAAACTTTCTTAAGAGATGAATGGATCTCTTTCCAAATTTGAGCGAACCGCTGAAGAGCAGAAGCAGCCGCAGCACATCTATGGCAGGTAATTCTTGAAAATCTGGTACTCTAGGATGCTGACCATAAACTGCGAAAAAAGGAGTTGTATCAGTTGAAGTATGATAACGGAAATTATGAGCAAACTCCGCCCATGGCAACAATTCTACCCAGCCATCCTGTGAGGAAGAGATATACAGTCTCAAATAGGTCTCAAGTTCTTGATTTACCCTCTCTGTCTGCCCATTTGTTTGAGGATGATAGGCCGTAGAGAACTTCAGTTTTACCTGTAGCGCTGAAAACAGAGCCCTCCAAAACTTGGCCACAAATTGTACTCCTCGGTCAGATATGATTTCTGTTGGAAGTCCATGTAACCTGAATATTTCACGAAGAAACAACTGAGCTAACTTTGGAGCAGAGGGTAATCCCATGAGTGGAATGAAGTGTGCCATTTTTGAAAACCTATCGACTACTACCCAGATGGTGTCATACCCTTTGGATGGAGGGAGATCAGCAATAAAGTCCATCGACAAATGGGACCAGGGGCGCCTAGGAATGGAATTGGGTATCAATTGGCCTGCGGGAGCCTGACGAGAATTTTTATGCTGAGCACATTTGGGACATGAAGCTAGGAACTCTTGAATGTCTACCTTCATACGAGGCCACCAATACGTTTGAGACAGAAACTTAAAAGTCTTTAGGACCCCAGGGTGACCAGTAAACTTGGACGTATGAGCCCAAGACAGAAGGTTTGGACGAAGCTCCGGAGAGACAAACATCTTGCCTGGAGGTGGGACTTGCGACAACCCTGTAGCTGCGAAAACCACCGGATTTAATACTGGTCGAGCAGCCTGTTCTGCCGATTCCTCGTTTGAGCTCATGGAGCGAGACAAAGCATCCGCTTTGACATTTTGTGAGCCCGGTCTAAACATCAACTTAAAATCAAAGCGAGAAAAGAATAGAGCCCACCTTGCTTGCCGAGGATTCAGACACTGCGCGGCTTTCAAGTAGAGAAGGTTCTTGTGATCCGTGAGATGGTAATAGGAAATCTCGTACCCTCCAGCAGATACCTCCATTCTTCAAGGGCCAATTTGATTGCTAACAACTCCTGGTCACCGATGGTATAGTTAATTTCTGCAGACGAGAACCTACGAGAAAAAACCCCACAGGGGTGAGTCTTACCATCACTGTCAACCTGGGACAGGACTGCGTCCACGCCAACCGTTGAAGCGTCCACTTCCAAGATGAAGGCTTTACTGACATCCGGCTGCTGTAACACAGGAGCTGAAATAAAAGCTTGTTTTATTTTGTGAAAAGCGGACAGTGCGTCGTCAGACCATTGGGAAGGATTTCCCCCTTTCCGGGTAAGGCAGGTAATTGGAGCTATTAGCGTGGAAAAGCCTTTAATAAACTTTCTGTAGTAATTAGCAAAGCCAATGAAGCGTTGAACTGACTTGAGTGTTGTTGGAAGAGACCAGTTTTCTATAGCTTCCAGTTTAGCTGGATCCATTTGAAGATCTGTTCCGGAAATGATGTATCCTAAGAAAGATATTGAAGAAGCTTCAAATGTGCATTTGGACAACTTGCCATACAGATGATTCCGTCGAAGACGTTGCAGAATCTCCTTCACCTGTTGGCGATGAGAGACTAAATCACGGGAGAATATCAAGATGTCATCGAGGTAAACCACCACACATTTATACAGGAGATCTCTAAACACTTCGTTGACAAAGTTTTGAAACACGGCAGGAGCATTACTTAAACCGAAGGGCATCACTAGATATTCATAGTGGCCGTCACGAGTATTGAAGGCGGTTTTCCACTCAACACCACTTCGAATCCTGATAAGGTTGTATGCCCCGCGAAGATCCAGTTTCATGAAGATGGAAGCCCCTCTAACTCTGTCAAACAGCTCTGTGATAAGAGGTAACGGGTAGCTATTTTTGATCGTGATATCATTTAAACCCCGATAATCGATACAGGGGCGAAGTCCTCCATCTTTCTTCTTGACGAAGAAGAATCCAGCACCTGCTGGGGAAGTGGATGGACGGATGAAACCTTTCTGTAAATTTTCCTTTATGTATTCACTCATGGCTTGAGTTTCTGGGACTGAAAGAGGGTATGTACGCCCTCTAGGCGGCTTGCTCCCTGGAACCAGGTCGATGGGACAATCCCACTCTCGATGGGGAGGCAAGACATCCGCTGCTTTCTCACTGAAGAAGTCAGTGAATTCCTGATAGGCCTCCGGGAGGCCAGACTGAGACTTTACACAAGAAGACTTTATTGGAAACACTTGAGCCAGACAAGACTGACGACAGGAGGAACTGCATGATGTTAACTGCAATGTGGACCAGTCAAATTGCGGATTGTGCAGTTGGAGCCAAGGCATACCCAGTACTATCTCATAGCCCGCTTTGGGTATTACCAGGAACTCAATGAGCTCAGAATGCAGGAAGCCTACTCCTAGAACTACCGGCTTGGTTTGCTGAAAGATGGAACCTTCAGAAATACGGCTTCCGTCCACGGCCGTGAGATAAACTGGACGACACAGCTTAGTCACTGGGAGATGAAGTCTATCCACTGCAGCTTGCGTGATAAAATTCCCAGCAGCACCACAATCCACTAAGGCAGGCAAAGATTGGGGTCCCTCAGACCTTTCCAAGGTGACAGGTAATATAAGATCCTGAGATGAAGGAGCTTTATTCAAAAGCTCTAACTTGACTCCTCCTCTACAAGTTAGGACCTGGCGTTTCCCGGCCGAGCAGGGCAGGAACCAATCAGATGACCAGCAGCAGCACAATAGAGACACAGTCTTTCCTTTAATCTTCTGGACCGCTCCTCAGGTGTTAAACTAGATTTGTTTACCTGCATGGGTTCATCAGTAATAATAGGTAGAGACTGTACAGGAGGCTTGCGAAGATCATCTCGAGAGCGTTCACAGGTCCGCTCGCGTAGACGTAGATCCAATTTGACACATAGGGAAATTAGAGCTTCCAGTTGCTCTGGTAAATCTCGAGTAGTCAGTTCATCCTTGATGCGGTCAGACAGACCATGCCAGAAGGCGGCAACCAATGCCTGGTTGTTCCACTTTACCTCCGATGCCAATGTCTGGAACTGGATAACGTACTGACCCACAGTACGTGTTCCCTGGCGGATCTGAAGGAGGTCAGAAGAAGCAGAGGTCGTACGCCCAGGTTTGTCAAAGATGCGTCGGAATGCGGCAACAAATTCAGTATAGTTGTTCAATATTGCATCTGCTCGCTCCCACAGCAGAGAGACCCAGTTCAAAGCAGAGCCAGCTAGAAGAGAAACAATATAAGCAACCTTTGTTCTAGGTGTTGGAAAGTTCTGTGGCTGCAATTCAAACTGAACTTCGCATTGGTTTAGAAACCCACGACACATCTTAGAATTACCATCAAATTTACTCGGAGTAGGGAGATGGATGCGAGACATTGAAACAGGAGCAACTGGAGAGCTGTAAACTGAGGAACCTGGAGCAGGAACTGTAACTGAAGAGGACACTGGGGAAACTGGAATTGGAAGTGATTGTTGCAAAGTATCTAATCGTAAAGACATTCCTTGCAGGAATTGCATAGCCTGCTGCTGCGCAGCCTCTTGACCATCCAGTCGTGACACTAGATCTTGGAGTGTCCCTGACCCCACACTCTGACCACCGTCCGGGTCCATGGGCCTCGGACAAACTGTCAGGTCTCTAGGTTTGTCTGTCCCCGGCGGGGGCGCTAGTGGGTCAGTGTTGGTCTGATGGATAAAACGTGGAGGCAATATAATAGTCCTGCGCATGGGCGCTGATGTTTTATTGTTACTGAGCAGATCGGACAACACAGTATAAACATAAAACCGGTAATGGAATGACAATAGATGATAACTGGATTTAAATAGCAGAGGTCTCTTGCAAATGAAATGTGAAACAACAAACTGAAGGCAGATGATATAACTAAAGTCCAATAGTACTTGATAGCACACAGTCTCGGTATAACGTAAGATAAAGTAACTTGAAAGGCAGAACTCCGGTATGTATAAGAAACACTCAGTCTCTATAAAGCACACAAGTCCAGATAGCTTTACTAGGTTCAGGAAACAGTCTCTAAGCCATCAATAGTAATACTGCTGAAATGCACAGATGGAATACAGATAGCCAGTGTACAAGTGAGATGGTAATACGAACACCTGAGGAGGGTCTCTGCTGCTGGTGATTGTGGCTGGATGGAATTGGAGTCCGGAGTTAACAGGAGAGCTGTGAGAATGAAGACTGGAACAAATGGAAGTAACCAAGGGGATCGCTGGAAACAGGAACCAGAAGAACTAAGGCACACGGTGTGTGACTTGTTGTCCGAGGCAATGTGAGAGAGCCACAAGCTGGAAGTTATACCTCCTGCCCAGCAGTGATTGGACACAAACTGCAGGCGGAGATACAAGCTGGATTGAACATCAGAATCAGCTGCGTGCAGGTGCCATGGTAACGTCCACACAGGCTGGACATCGGCACGCCGCAAAACCCACACAGGACCAGACTCAGGAGTACTCAGCAATGTGAAATAGAACGCTCGCGGATACTACACCCACGCAGCCGCAACTGGGGCCAAGACCTCCGGAGGCCCGCACACCAGCGCGCTGGTAAGTGAGACGTAGCAGAGCGCCGATTCCTGACACTACGAGACCAGAGGCGGTTGTCGCACCAAATTTCTTTTTCCTTTTTATTATTTTCTCCATCTCCCATTACCCTCCTTTCCCCCTTCCTTGCTCCTTTTTCTCTCCCCTTAGCAAGATGGACTTACCCCAAGAGACTGCATTCCGGGTTTTCCTGTTGACCCTGTTGTTGACCAGAGCAGTCTATTTCGGTGAGAGTACCAGAGAGGTCGAGAAAGGATCTGGAATGGGTTCTGATGGCAAGGACAGATTTGTAGAATTCCAAGAGCAACACATTCACCAAGCAAAGGCGAGTATCAGAAAACGATCTGGTAGTCACGAAACTAGGAGACACTGTGAAGGGTTATTGGCTGAGGAAAATTGTATTTGTAGAAACTGAAAACATAGTTGAGGATGGCTGCATCCAGAGATGTCAGTCCAGCCTTAATATCAACATGGACCGTCATCCATTGAGTGACTATCACTCATTAGTGGGTAAGGTTTTAAACCAAACAGAATGCTGGGTGTGCTCACAAGTACCTCAAGGTCAGAGCAAGTCAGGACTAGTACCGTATCCCTTAACAATAGATGAGGTACTTGAATTAAGGGGTGGGAGACCAGTGGACAAGAAATTTAATATTTCTAGGCCCCCTAGTTTGAAGCTCCACCAATATCATGTGGATAGGTCCTTAGTATGTTTCAACATTTCCAATCCCCGAAAGCCGGGAAATTGGGAAGTGACATGGAATAACCAAACCATGGCATTTTCACACAGAGCCGATAGGATGCCCGTAGACACTGAACTTATACGCCAAATAGCCGACGGTGGGAGGTATTTTCGGTACAGGTATACTCTAGGAAGTAGGACCATGCGGGTTGGAGAAGTATCTCCAGGGTACTGTGCGCATATCATACAGCCTGATACGTGTACTGAACAGATGAGAGAGTTAGGGATAGGATATTTCACCTGGAAGGTTTGCAATATGGTAATGTCATATTCTGTCCCATATGTTCTCCCCGATGATGCATATTTCATATGTGGGAGGAAGGCGTATAAGTGGCTTGCCCCAAACTCAGAGGGATTGTGTTACATTGGAAGAGTGTTGCCAGAAGTTATGACCATAACCCATAATAAGATGAAAGACGTTCACCGCAATGCTCAAGCTCCTTACACTCACACTCATTACGAACACATCGTTAAGAGACACCTTATAGATAGGACAGAGCACGCAGCCTCTGATTTGATCCACGAATCCACCGGGATTCAATTCCTACTCGCGTTAGATATCACCCGTACCGCCAGAGGAATTATAAATTTTAGGTATATTCATGCACTAGCGAACCTGATAGATAATATCACCGAGATGTATGATGACACCTTCAGGTACACAGGGAGGGAATTGCAAGCTTACAAAACGGAACTGATCCAGCACAGGATGGTTCTCAATTACATCACAGCGGTGACAGGCGGGTACTGTGTCACCCTAGCAACTCAGTATGGTGTGAAGTGCTGCACGTATATTACAAACAGCACTGATGACCCGACCGAGGTCATAGATCAAAAGATGGACGACATCTTGCAGTTGAAGTGGGAGTTCCGAAGGAGACACAACCTTACCCTTACTGCTGTGAGTAATGAACTGACCACCTGGGTCTCATGGTTGAACCCACGCAATTGGTTCTCAGGTTTAGGAGAATGGGCTCAAAATGTTATCGAGAGTATAGGAAAGTTTCTCCTTTGTATCCTGGGAGTCGTCGTAATGATTGGTTTGATATTTAGATGTGTTCGGATTTTAATGCAGTGCAAGCGCAGTACCAAAGTGATGAGTTTGAGGAGCGAGGGCATTGTTACACAAACTGATTTAATTTATGACCCATCAATTGAGACAATGTTGTGATAAGACGTGATTCCACGGTCCGTTTCTTTCACCCGTTTCTCCTTTGTTTTTCTCCCAAGCAAAAATACATCCATTCGGAAGAAGACTTTGATGGACATTCTAAAGACTTTTGATGGACATTCTGAAGACTTTGATGGACATTCTAAAGACTTTTATGGACATTCTAAAGACTTTTAAAGACTTTGATTATCACCCTCAGCAAGGATACACCCATCCGGACAAGACTTCAACCAACACCCAAGGATGATTGCGCAATTGTTATGTGAATGTATTTGTGATCCGTGTCTTATCTTCATCTCTACAATCTTCAGGTAGTATCACACATAATCGACAGGTGATATCCACATATTAGCATTCACATGTTTTTCCCCCTCCATGTATCATCAACTAAATGTGCACCCCATTTGTTGGAACAAGAAGCCGAAAAGAGCTTGGTAGTGTTTGTTGGCCCACTTACAGACCCTTAATACGGGATAAGAAGGATTTAATGTATACTTCGCAATACCTCGAAGCTTATCTAGAACATGTACGGCACGATGATACATGCCCCTCAGACATGGATTTCATACATACATGCTTTTACTATCCCACTAGGTCATACATTTCCTGCCTACTCCTCTCCTCCTACCACCCAATCATTTATAGGTATTGTATTGTATATTTTTCTGTTTAATGTTTAGATAGTGGCAGTTATTGTTGACTGCCAAAGGGTGGACTGTCAAAGTCGAAAAATATCATAATGCATATGCCTTGTACTAACCCCATGCACATGCCCGCTGCTTGTGCACTCAGTCCGCCGTGCGTGCACATATCCGCAATTTGCGTAAGATCGCTCCGGCGATCATGCGCATGATATGGGTATTTATGGCGGAGTTTGTGAGCGTGTAGCGTGTTATTAGAACATTACATATTTAACCCAAATAATGCATTTTGTAGATATAGTTCCCCTAGACCATGTCAGCGAGTATTATTAGTTTAAACAGTTCCTGGACAGAGAGATTCGCCTTTGCATGATAGGAAGGGTCAGATAAAGGTTGGAAGGTGATGTCTAGTATCCAGCTGTAGGGTATTTTGAGGGTAACATTCCGGTGTTAGTTAGAGAAAGATTGCTTGTTCCTGCGTATAGTTATGTGCAAAAGTAGATTATGAACATTAACTGTATTTACTGTAAATTACATATGCAGCAGGAATCCAGAGGATACCACCCACAAGAGCAGTTGGATAAGACATCGCCCACCTTTTCAAATCCACCTATGACCTTTGCTGTAATGTGGAGACATATCTCTGTGTCCAATGAACAATGAGATTACAGTGACCATTGTATGCATGTTGTGTATAAAAGGACCATTGTTGCCTGGCCGGTCAGAAGACTCTAAACGCTATCTGTATGACCAGCGGAGGACCGGATTCGGGTTGCGCTTGCGAATATTCTCACGTACGTACATTCTCTGTAGCCATTATTCTGTTTAGATTTACTTGTTAGCCTGTAGTGTATAAATTGTATTGTTTGTATCTTTTGGAATCAATCCACGGTGGCCTTAGAACCCTGTGGTTTCAACTACAAACAGTGTTGTGTTTTCTCTTTTCTGCATGGGCTTTAAAGTAGATTTATCTGTATAAGGTGTATAAGTATTGATAAGGTGTACGCACTGCGGGTACTTTGTATCACCAGCGCTACTAAAGGTTTAAAGGTATAACATCATTGCAGTACTTTACTGCTAAAGGTTTAAAGTGTAAGCATATCATTACATTATATCATTAACAAGGTTTAAAGGTTATCAATTGTGTGAGCGCTCGCTGTGTGTACTCCGTACACTCAGCGCAGCGTGCGTACGCCAAGTGCGTACCACGTGCAGGACTCTGTACGCAAATAGCGTACAAAGTGCGTAGCACGTACACGTAGTCTAGCGGCCATAGCGGCTCAACGGTAATAGTGTACAAAGGGGTATAGCTTTGCGGTCTAAGATAATACCGACATTATCAGTAAGGAACACTACTGTGGCTGTTATGTGTAAGGCTGCTAACTGTGTGCGTAGAGGGGGTGCGAAAATATATTTATAGTGTGATAATATGAGGCCACGCCCACTTTTCCAGGAGGCCACACCCGCTTTTCCTGGGGCGCGCGCATATGGTTTGGGGGAGGGGGGGAGGCGCTTTTATATTTTCTCGCTCAGGGTGCTAGTAGGCCTGGAGCCGGCCCTGCATATAAACGCAATCTACTTAATGTAATATTTCTTTCTAAATTTCTCAATAAGAAATTTTGGCCTAGGGGTGCCGTGAAAAAAATTCTGATATTCTAGGGCGCCGTGATTCAAAAAAGTTTGGAAACCACTGGTTTATGGGAAAAGAAGGATTAAGAGGACTATAATGAGACTAGGAATATTAAGAACAAAAATATATCATGACCAGGAAAATTAGGAAAATTAACTTAAATATAATAATAGTAATAATAATTATTTTATTTATATAGCGCTCTTTCTCCGATAGGACTCAAGGCGCTTTACAGACATAAAAAACAATGCACATATACAGAAGATTTAACAAATACAGCAATAGACAAGCCACACAGAAATAGAAAGAAAACCTTGAGCATACAGTAAGCATAATGCAGGATTGGTGTAGGCATTTAGGGCAGAGGTTCTCAAACTCGGTCCTCGGGAGCCCACACAGTGCATGTTTTGCAGGTAACCCAGCAGGTGCACAGGTGTATTAATTACTCACTGACACATTTTAAAAGGTCCACAGGTGGAGCTAATTATTTCACTTGCGATTCTGTGAGGAGACCTGCAAAACATGCACTGTGTGGGCCCCCGAGGACCGAGTTTTAGAACCTCTGCATTTAGGGTAACAACTTCCAAGGGTTGTGTATTCCACCCTCACAGGTAACTGATAAGGCAGCCATCTTGGGCACACTGCATACTATTACCCTGGGTGGAAAAATAGTCTACAACTAGAAGAGATGACACAAAATGCGGAGATTGTAATGTCTTAACGCTCAGAGTAGGTCCCAACAAAACCACCAGGTCCAAGTATTTTTCATCCCATCCACTAATGTAGCAGATGAGGCAGCCATGTTGGGTGCACTGTGAAGGTTACACTGTGGGAGATGAGCCATACAGAGGCCCAATGCATACATGGGACAACTGACACACCTGTGTTAGTAGTAGTAGTAGTAGTAGTAGTAGCAGCATGAAATGCCCTGTATGGAAAGATCAACATGAAAAACATCCTGCCCGAGGAGGGACCATCCAAGGCCACCATCTGGGGTGCACTGCGTAGGTCACACTGGCAGAGTGTGCAGACAGTGAAATCACACATTACAGGAATAGTACACAGTGGAGTGGAAGAGAGAAAAAAACCCCATTATTTATTTATTGTTAGATATGAGTCATTCCATGAAATACTGTATAGGACACAATACATCAAAATTTAATTTCATATAACTGCTAACATTTTAGTATATCTATACTAGAAATTAGAAAGCTGGGTTCACTGAGAACCTAGCCCACCATAAATTACCCAATCCGAGGGAATCTGGACCCGCTGTTTAGATCTCCCTGCCAATTCCAGACTTCAAAACGAGGCAAACCGTCATCATCCAGCTTCGGATTCTCACAAGTTTTGGCTTCTTCTACTAATAATCGATTTTGCATTAGTCTTTCAAATCAAATTCAATGTTCTTCGATTTTTGGAAGGAATTATGAGTTGAATTTATGAAATCCCAAATCAAATCTAAAGTCCCCTAGAAAATTGAATGCAAAATTGAATGCAAAATCGGAGAGAACTTCTTCATTCCTTCCCATTGGTCCAAATGTATCACATGCATACTAATTAAAGGTGAAGCTCTCTCTTTACACTGTTTTATATATGAAAACCTAACTGATGATTAAAATGTTAAGGGGTTTATCACAACCCATGCGCACAGTGTCTATTCACCGCAGACAGGAGCCTCCCAACTGCACCCCCCCCCCCCCCTCCACACACACACACACACACACACACACACACACACACACACACACACACACACACACACACAGAAATTGGGACAGTTGGTAGGTATGAGAAAGAGTTTTGGAGTTTGCAAAGAGCAGAAGACAGTGGCCTTGCAATGTTGGCCAGGGGTTAGGTATATGCAAAAGTGAAGAAAGAGAAAAAAAAGTGTGGATGTGTGGATTGTACAGAGAGGGAGTAATTAGATAGGAAAGCTTATGGAGGTTATGTGGGTGGTTCCGGAATCTGATAAGCTTGCCTGGAGAACCAAAAAACATGAGGGTAATTTTAGTAAAAAAACAAAACAGAATGTTAATACAGATCCAAAACCAAAACACTGGGTCGGCGTATATCTCTAATTTATGCTACTAAAAAGATTGTAATACCTGTATACTGTGTTGTAATTGAAAATTGATATATTTATCAATTTACAGTATTTGTTATAGCATTGCAGCTACAATGTGACCTGGCGGGTGGGACAGGAGGACACTGCAGCCCCCGGGTGGGTTATATTGTTTCTGTGCAGGGTAAATACTGACTGCTTTTACATGTAGCCCGCAAATGTTAGACAGCTTTATTTTACACTGCAATTTAGAGGTCAGTTTAAACACACCCCACCCAAATCTAACTATTACTGCCCATGTTATATCTGCCCCACCTGCAGTGCAACATGGTTTTGCCCAGTTGTGTGCTTTTTTGCTTTGCTTACAAGCCTGAAGCGGGCCCATAAACAGTAAAAGGAACTACTAAGAGTCAAAGCATTAATTATGACGACCTACCCCGTATATTATTGTCATATTTTAAAAATGTTGAATTTCAGCTTCATTTTTGTGAGTGGTGAATTTAAACTTCTAAAAATGTAAATGAAATGTAACATGAGTCAGATGCTATTTATTAGTTATTTATATAGAACTTATATATTATACAACACTTTATAGCAATATTTAAGCACCCACATAAGTCCCTGCACTAGTGGAGTTTCCAATCTATATTCCCTACCACAAAAACCATGACCCTAATGCTGTGAGGTAGCAATGCTCATCATTATGCCACTCTGCTGCCTCAATCAATATTGGGTATAAGGAATGTTATGAATATGGACCAGTATTATTAGGAGGAATAAATAATAGTAAAATTGGCACAATGATATTGGCACAGTGATGGTAATATGGAACAGTGACATTCGGGATGTAGGACAGAGATTGTAAAGGAAGAGATTTTGATTTTGGTGTGTTAGATTGCAATATCAGTGTAGTACGTCGCAATGCTAGGATATTATTGATGAGATTGGTATAATTGGGATTGTACTGGATGAATTCACGTGGTGAAACTTTAATGCTGTCCACCCGATCCATTTCTCGTCTTCACTAGCTACTATAACTATCATACCATGTCCTGTTCAAGCACCCGCTTTCCACAACACACTTGTACTTCAGCGCTAGAAACTGCAGCTTCAGCAACTACTTACAGCAGCCACATACGACATTGGGACCAATAAAGGATGCCGGGCGTCCCCGTAATTGTTTAGGTTCGTGCTGGCTAAAAAGCTGCTAAGGTACAGGTAAGTTAGCTGTTTTTAGGTCGTTAATATTCACAGCTACCTTAATATTAACGACCTAAAAACAGCTAACTTGCCTGTACCTTAGCAGCTTTTTAGCCAGCACGAATCTAAACAATTCCGGGGACGCCCGGCATTCTTTATTGGTCCCAATTGACATTTCTCAACTTTATTGTTATATGGACTTGGTTCTCCAGCTGCCTTATAAATTTATATACATTGGGGGTAATTCCAAGTTGATCGCAGCAGGAACATTTTTAGCAGTTGGGCAAAACCATGTGCACTGCAGGGGGGGCAGATTTAACATGTGCAGAGAGAGTTAGATTTGGGTGTGGTGTGTTCAATCTGCAATCTAATTTGCAGTGTAAAAATAAAGCAGCCAGTATTTACCCTGCACAGAAACAAAATAACCCACTCAAATCTAACTCTCTCTGCACATGTTATATCTACCTCCCCTGCAGTGCACATGGTTTTGGCCAACTGCTTAAAATGTTCCTGCTGCGATCAACTTGGAATTACCCCCCTTGTTACCCATTTAATCAAAGCGTCGAATGCTTATTGTGAAATTGTTACACATTGATACAAGTGGGTTTTTTTTATAATAGAAATACATACAGTATTTATTGACACGATAAGTCAGTCAAATTGACTCGAGTTTTAATTTTCATAAAAGCAAATGCAATTTATATGGTTATAAAGAGTTTACACTAGTTTTGAATAAATTAATTTTTAATATATTAATTCTTGGACTCCTTTGGCTGTTATTCTCCTGGGCACAATATATAGGGTTCCATGAGCGCCTCTATTATTTTTCTTCATAACATATTTTACATCTATTCAAAAGACACATTTCTGCTGCGGGGTACACTGGGCTCCACAAGTAAAGACATAGGGGTGTAGAGTAGGATCTTGATCCGAGGCACCAACAGGCTCAAAAGCTTTGACTGTTCCCAGAATGCATAGCGCCGCCTCCTCTATAACCCCGCCTCCCTGCACAGTAGCTCAGTTTTGTAGTTGGTGCCGCAGATAGCAGGCACATAAGAAGAGCTTTTTTGAAGAAAAAGTGAAGACTACAAGAGCAGCAGCGGTGTGTAAATGTCAGGAGACATTCACTGCTGCAGCTCCAGCTCTCCCCAGCGATGCTGTACACTCCCGAGCCCTGGTTGCCGGGTAACTACAGCAGGAGGCTCCGGTTTTCTTCATGTCAGGCACACACGATGGGGGTTCTCCGGAATCGCGTGGCCATGCTTCGGGAGGTGGTGAGTGGGTCCCGCTTGCCGAACCCATACTTTATTGCGATCTGGCGCGGTCAGTGGGAGGCGGGCCGCACTCGCTGGCGGTGGACACTGTGGCAGTACAGGCGATCCAACTGTGATCGGACCAGAAGAAACACTAGATCCCAAATGAAGGGACCTGCGCTGCTATTGGATGCTGTAATCATGTGACCGGGGAGATGCCTCGTGATTGGAGCGGCTACTTTGTGATAATCCGGTCACCGGAGACATTCTGGTTAGCCCTGAGGAAACTAACTGTGAAACACGTGTTGGCGATTCACACCTCACCCACATGCTTTACTAAAATGTGCTTGTCAATGATATGTGCTTTATTCAGAATATGATTTGAGGAATATGAACTTTAGACAATAGGGGACCATGATTAGGCTTATATTATAGGTGCAAAGTGTGATTACAAACCATAGAATGAATATCTTAAGCTGAACACTGCACCCACGATTAAGGTCCATTAAGCTATCACGCAGTTGCAGAGAACTTTAACACACTGCATATTCATTTGCATATGTAGGACTGTGCAATACTGACAGCCTGATAATATGTAACAGCTTGAAATCCCAGTGTATCTCCTTGCAGCTGCAGATTAAAAGCTGTGAAACACATTGTATATAATTAAAGCTTGTTACAACACTCTCTGATACATTTAGGGATAAAAGTGTGTATATATAACACAGCCTGATAATATGTAACAGCTTGAAATCCCAGTGTATCAGCTTGCAGCTGCAGATTAAAAGCTGTGAAACACATTGTATATAATTAAAGCTTGTTACAACATTCTCTGATACATTTAGGGATAAAGTGTGTATATATAACACAGTCTGATAATATGTAACAGTCTGAAATCCTAGTGTATCAGCCTGCAACCGCAGACTAAAAGCTGTGAAATATATTGTGCATAATTAAAGCCTGTCACAACATCCTCTGATACACTTAGGGATAGAGTGTACACATAAACCTGCATGACAAATACTGCAGTAAGCTGCTGGCCTGGATTCTGTGAACTATGATGATTGAAATCATATAGATATACAGGAGGGGTATTTAGCACATAAAGCTTAATTAAGCTTATTTCACAATATTATTTTTTAGTGCATCTCTTGTGTATGGAATATCCTAATTAGCTCCTGAACCTGATCTAAAACACGCTGATACTAAAACACCCTTTTCTCTCCCACATTACTAATTACTAGGACAACTCTCACTGTTAATAAGAAATCGAGCAGAATACTGACAATTTATTAATGTTTGATCTGTATTCCCAGATAAAGTTGCATTAACAGGTTACTTGCCAACAGTAATTAACGAGGGGATTAACCTGAATTATTGTGCCCAGATGGATACATAGCGCTATACTAGGCAGCGTCGACAACCAAGATTGAGAACGCTAGCCACATGAGGAATTTTTATTACATTCACGCTGTTTGAATAAGCAATTTGCCAACAGCAACTAACAAGAGGGCACTGAAAGTTACGTATTGTGTGCTATACCAGTACAATTGCATTGCATGAGGCAGCGTTGACAGCAGAGACTGAGAACGCTAGCCAGGTACAATAGTTCTGTCCCCAGATTATCTATACGATTGGGCAAGCTGCCAATAGTTATTTGTAGAAGGAAATTACAAGAACAGCACTCTACAATACAGTACAATGCACCATATGGGACAGCACTGACAGCAGAGTCTGGAAATGCTGACCAACATTGTACTTTTATATAATTGCCAGTACAAATTTGATTGATGCTCATCAGTGGTGATACAGCATTATGTGTTAATATAAAGAGATCAATCAGTATCAAGAAGCATAGTGGTATAGCGAATATTGTGGGAACATCGGATGATGTAGTCACAATTTTGACAGGCAAGGAGCTAATTGGGACATATTGAGTTTATTCGGTTTACCCTATCAGATCTAACGTCTAATAACATACATGTTACAGTACACTTAAGGAGCCCATATCATATTAAATTGATTGACAGAATTGTGGTTCACTTAGGTGGAACTTTTGTTTCTCTGATAAGCACGCATATTCATAATCGAGGTCATTGTAAACAATAATTGAAGTATTTTATATAGAGACATTGCACAGCATAGTGGATGTAGTGGGTGTTTTTTTAATAATCACAGGTTGCACTTTGTCTTTCACTTGTCCTTTAATTCATTTTAATATTTCACAGTTACAGGCTTTTTAAGTATATGAAATAAAAGTTATATTTTAAATTTAAAATCATTTGCATTAGTGCGCCACCTAAGACCAATCTTTTCTTCCTTGTTCCAAAACCTATCTATATATATTGGCAACAATATATGTGTGGCAGCACCCCCAGTTGATACACAAGACAAGGAATTGTTATGAATTGTAAGTTGGGGTTTCTTCATTGTTCAATTTAGAATACGGTACTAGTGCAGTAGTTTTCCCATCCCCCCCCCCCTTTTCCTTTGACAAATTGATCCCACTAGATCACCAGGGCATGGGTGCAGGTCAGATTTTCCCTTAAAACCATTTTAATAGTAGCCCACAGTACCCGGTGTTTTTTCCAGAAGGGGGATAAGGCTTAGACCTGGAGCCCCTCCCCCAGCCCCAGGGCACCATTTCCAGCAAATGTTCCCAAGCTGGAGCTGCATATCTGTCTCTCCCTCACACCCTGTCAGTGTCTGGGCGCCATTTCTCTTAGCTACACTGTTCCTGGGACTGCTTGGGCAAATCCTCCTGTGTAAAGCCGCCTGGTTGTCAGCGCTGTGACTTTACATGACACTTAAGTATTCTACCTGCCTATTAGACAGTGTTAGTTAAGAAAGAGTGCATTTAGTCAGGGTTTTCTAGTACAATTACCCTGTGATTTACATCCAGTTCTTACTGTGCAGTGTTATATCTATTGACTACATAGCTATATAAGCTAGTCCAGTGCAGTATTATTGTTAGTAATAACCTCTGCATTGTACAACTGTGACTATCTGTGTGCGCATTAGCTCGCTGAGTGGTGTCCATTTCGTGTCTCTCACTCAACTTGCTATCCCTATATTCTATAACCTGAGGGGGCTTGGTGCGTCAGGTTTTATATTTATATAGGATTTTCACAAGATATACTGTACTTGTATTTTTCTCTGTGATTTTAGTCACCATATCTCTCCTTTATCTCTGCTTCTGCTGACTACACTGCGCAGGGGTTTGGGTAAGAGGTATTGTGCTGCTGCCAAATGTACTGTGTTACCTGATACTGCAAGTTATATCATGTCTGCTTCTGAGGGTAACGGTTCTGGGGCTGAACACACTGCCGGTGTTGCTGAAGCCACAGATCCCTATGAGGAGAATAGAGCAGCTGTGGGCTCTGGTTCTGGGGGCTCCTTGTCCCCCAGTGGGACTGTGGCAACGAAGGTACATAATGACCCACTGTGGGCTGCTTTTTCCACGCTTCTACATACGCTAGTTAATACACTAACACCCCCTATCGGACCCCCTATGCCGGTGCAACCGTATGTGGTCCCTGCAGCTAACCCGCTGTGGGCAGACAATTTATCTGCTCAATTGAAAAAGTTGAACCAGTCCCTGACTACTAAAAAGTCTGACCCTCGCTTGCCTAAGCCCAAGGGGTCCTCTAAGCGAGCTCTTATCTCCTCACAATCCACTGCTGTCACTGATACCTCGTCTAATGAAGACGGCACTTTCACTGACCCCACAGATTCTGACACAGATACTGCTGATGGGGAGGGTAGTTCACATGTGGATGTTCCTAAACTTTTGGAGGCTATTAAGTTAATTTTACAGATTACGGATGATCCCGAGCCATCCGTCCCTCCTAAGAAACCAGATAGGTTCAAGCGTCAGAAGGTGATTAAACAAGTTTTACCTCACTCTGACCACCTAGTGGATATACGTCAGGATCCCTGGGAAAACCCGGGTAAGAAGTTTGTGCCTCAAAAGAAAAGGCTGGCTCGCTATCCCCTCGCGCCAGAGCTGTCTAAAAATTGGGAAACGCCTCCTCCAGTAGACTCACATGTGGCTAGGATGGTGGTTTCCTCAGCTCTACCTGTCACTACCATCACGTCTCTAAAAGAGCCTACGGATAAACGTGTGGAGGGTTGTCTGAAAGCGATTTACACCCTCGCAGGTGCTGCACAAAGGCCCACTATTGCAGCAACATGGGCTGCAGAGGCTATTGAAGCATGGGCCTTGGAGTTGGAAGCTGAAATCTCTTCTGACCATGCTAGACAATGCTTGTCATATATTGTCACAGCTTCTCAGTGTATTAAAGAGGCGGCTTCTGATGCCGGTATCCTAACAGCCAAGGCCTCTACTACATCAGTCCTGGCTCGCCGGATATTGTGGCTGAGATCCTGGTCTGTGGATCTGGACTCTAGAAAAACCCTGGGAGGTACTCCCTTTCAAGGGAGATATTCTGTTTGGGGAGGACTTAAATAAGATTGTGGCTGACTTGGCTACTGCCAAAACTGCCTGTCTGCCAAGTACCGCTCCTTCTGTGTCGAAGGCTAAAGTTACTTCCTTTCGCCCCTTTCGTCCTTCAGGTAAAGCAAAAGGTCAGGCGTACAACAAGCAGGCCCGCACTTCCAAACCTGGTAAGCCAAAGCCCAAAAGAGTCTGGGCTGCCCGTCAGCCAGCTTCCAAGACCGATAAGCCTGCTGCATGACGGGGCGGGCCTCCCCCTGGGAGATCCCAGGGTGGGGGGCCGGCTTCTAGGGTATACCCAGGAATGGTTGAAGACCACTTCAGATGCCTGGGTACGGGAAGTCGTCACTCGAGGTTACGCCATAGCCTTCAAAAACCGACCCCTCATTGATTTTGCCGAACAGACGTCCCGTTGGACCAGACAAAGGCAAACACTCTACATTCGGTGGTACAGACCCTCCTGGAAACAGGAGTCGTGGAAACAGGAGTCGTAGTACAGGTGCCTCTTGCACAGAGGGGCCGGGGGTACTATTCTCCGCTGTTTCTAGTCCCGAAACCGTATGGGTCCTCCCGGCCCATTCTCAACCTCAAAGCATTGAACAGGTTTGTGAAGGTTTCCAAGTTCCGTATGGAAACCCTTCGCTCTATAGTTCTGGCCTTGGAACCTGGGGACTAAATGTTCTCCCTGGACATACAGGATGCTTACCTGCATATTCCTATAGCAGCGTCGCATCAGCAATACCTGAGGTTTGCGATTGGCAACCTCCATTACCAGTTTCGGGCGTTACCTTTTGGCTTAACTACGGCTCCGCGAGTCTTCACCAAAGTTATGGCGGTGTGGACGGTGGTATTCCGCCGTCAAGGGGTCAGGATACTGCCATATCTGGACGACTTGTTAATCCTGGCAGATTCCCCAGAACTTCTCCTACATCATCTGGATATGACGGTCCGGTTTCTACAAGTCCACGGGTGGCTCATCAACTGGAAGAAAACCTCCCTGGTCCCTGCTCAGAGCATGGTGCACCTGGGAGAGCTATTGGACACTCACAACCAGAGGTTGTTTTTGTCTCAGGAGAAAGTCCTGAAGCTTCAGGACAGGATTTGTTGCTTCCTTTCTCGTCTGCAAGTGTCGATACATTCGGCGATGCAGGTGCTGGGCCTCATGGTCTCAGCATTCGACATGGTGGAGTATGCTCAATTCCATTCTCGCCCCCTCCAGAAGCTGATTCTAGCCAAGTGGGACGGCCTGCCTCACCGGATCAGGTCTCACATGATCTCATTGACTCCGGAGGTCTGTCTGTCGCTGCTCTGGTGGCTCCAGGACCGACAATTGTGCAGGGGCCATCCCTTCTGGATATCCAACTGGGTCCTGTTGATGACAGATGCCAGTCTAAGAGGTTGGGGCGCGGTGCTGGAGCAACACTCTTCAGGGTCGGTGGACCAAGGAGGAGTCCCTCCTCTCGATCAACATTCTGGAATTTAATTTAGAACCGTCCTGTTCAAGTACAGTCGGAAAAACGCCACCACAGTGGCTTACATAAATCATCAAGGCGGCACTCAAAGCCGTTTGGCAATGAAGGAAGTCTCACGGATTCTTCATTGGGCGGAACGCCATCTACCGGCCATATCGGCAATATTCATTCCGGGAGTCCTGAATTGGGAAGCGGACTTTCTCAGTCGTCAGGACGTACATGCCAGCGAATGGGGCCTCCATCCAGAAGTGTTTCAACTCCTAGTGGAAAAGTGGGGCCTTCCAGACGTAGATCTGATGGCGTCTCGACACAATCACAAGATTCCGGTCTTCGGAGCAAGGACAACGGATCCTCAAGCAGCATTCGTGGATGCGCTGGTGGTGTCGTGGAGGTTTCGGCTGCCGTACGTGTTCCCTCCGGTGTCACTCCTGCCCAGGGTAAATCGGAAGTTCAAGCAAGAAAAAGGAATTCTTCTTCTCATAGCTCCAGCGTGGCCCAGAAGGCACTGGTTCTCAAACATGCAAGGCCTATCGTCAGAGCGTCTAATTATACTTCCACAACGCCCAGACCTCCTCGTTCAGGGCCCCTGTGTCTACCAGGACCTAGCTCGGCTGTCTTTGATGGCGTGGCTCTTGAAGCTTCCGTCTTAAGGGCTAAAGGGTTTTCTGAGGTGGTCATTCAAACTATGTTGCGGGCCCGGAAACCGGCTTCGGCTCGGATTTACTATAGGGTCTGGCATTCTTACTTTGTTTGGTGCGCATATAACAATTACGACGCTTCCAAGTTTAGTACAGACAAGTTGTTGGCTTTTCTTCAGCAGGGCCTGGACTTAGGCCTGCGTCTGGCCTCCCTCAAGGTTCAAATATCTGCCTTGTCGGTGCGGTTTCAGAGAAAAATTGCGACCTTACCTGATGTGCACACCTTCACTCAGGGTGTGTTGCGTATACAACCTCCCTATGTCCCGCCTGTGGCTCCTTGGACTTGTCGGTGGTTTTGGAGGCGTTACAAGAGTCTCCGTTTGAACCTCTTGGTTCAGCTGATCTTAAGTGGCTTTCCCTTAAGGTGGTGTTTCTGCTGGCTATTGCTTCAGCTAGAAGAATGTCGGATTTGGGTGCCTTGTACTGTAGTTCCCCATATCTGATATTTCACCGTGACCAGGCGGTTCTTAGGACTCATCCCGTATATTTACCTAAGGTGGTTTCTTCGTTCCACCTTAACCAGGAGATTGTGGTCCGGTACTTGTTTCTCCTGATCTGTCTCCCAAAGAGCGGTCTTTGGATTTAGTACGGGCTCTCCGTATCTATGTGAAGAGAACTGCTTCTATTAGGAAATCTGATTCTCTCTTTGTGCTGTTTGGATTTCACAAACGGGGCTGGCCTGCTCATAAGCAAACTTTGGCCAGATGGATTAGAATGGTGATTGCACATGCTTATATGAGGGCTGGCCTCTCTGCTCCTGCTCACATTACAGCCCATTCTACTCGGTCTGTGGGACTTCTTGGGCGGCCCGCCGTGGTGCGACCCTTGAACAATTGTGCAAGGCGGCTACATGGTCCTCTGTGAACACGTTCATAAGGTTCTATGAATTCGATACTGCTGCTTCCCAGGATGCTTCCTTTGGACGCAGGGTTCTTGTGCCCGCTACAGTGCGTCCCCTCCCATAAGGAACTGCTTTTAGGACATCCCCTATGTCTTTCCTTGTGGAGCCCAGTGTACCCCGCAGCAGAAAACGAGTTTTATGGTAAGAACTTACCTTTGTTAAAACTCTTTCTGCGAGGTACACTGCGCTCCACAAGGCGCCCACCCTGACGCACTTAGCTTCTTTGGGTTGGTATGGCATTAGCCGCTGACACTTCTTCTGTCGTGTGAGTGTGGTGTATGTGGCTACTAACTGTTGTCGTCTCTTTTCCTGCTACTGCATTGGGCTGGTTAACCAAAAACTGAGCTCCTGTGCAGGGAGGCGGGGTTATAGAGGAGGCAGCGCTATGCATTCTGGGAACAGTCAAAGCTTTTCAGCCTGTTGGTGCCTCGGATCAAGATCCTACTCTACACCCCTATGTCTTTCCTTGTGGAGCCCAGTGTACCTCGCAGAAAGAGTTTTAACAAAGGTAAGTTCTTACCATAAAACTCGTTTTTATAACTACAAAAACACATATTAGACACGCTATTATATTATAAGAGAGTGGTGTGGCCAATTGGCGACCCAGCGCACGCACATACAGTATGCACACCCACATACATACTTAAATATGCCTGTAGGCATACACATGCACCCGCACATATCGGCAACAGTCACACAGCCCACCGACAAATATCGCTGTAAAAAACAGCTAAATATTATTAAAAACAATAATATGAAAAAAAGTGTATGTTTGATAGAAGGAGTTAGTGTTGCTAGCATTTCCCTCTACACATGTGACTTGATAGAATAGCTGCTGGGCCTGTGTTTCCATTTCTCTATTGCATACCTCCCAACTTTTTTTAATGTTCAAGAGGGACACACGTGTGGCGAAGCCACGCACGCTTCTGAAAAAGGGACGTGGCCTCTGAAAGGGGGCATGGCTTAGCGGTTATGCCGCTATTTAGGCCACGCCTCCCTTGTCCGTCACTGAAAGGGGCATGCCCAGCGCTCTGTGAGCCGCTGGCATGCCCCCTTCTCCCTCTGTCACTCGTGAATAGACACTGTGCGCATGCATACAGCGTTTATTCTCAGCTGCTCTGCTAAGCAGGGCAGCAAGAGACAGAGCCTCCCAACTGCCCCCCCCCCCTCCCCCACCGCGGGACACTGCGGCCCGCGGGTAGGACAGTCCCCAAAAAATGGGACTGTCTCGCGAAAATCGGGACAGTTGGGAGGTATGCTATTGTTATAAGTCAGTCCCATGTTTTTTGTATTTCAGGCTTTGCTGCAAGGTGTTGATATAAATTCATATACAGTAGGTAAGGCTGGATGGGCCTTGCGCATAGAGGGGGTAATTCAGGCCTGATCGCTAGCAAGCGATTTTTGCACTGCTGCGATCAGATAGTTGCCGCCTACAGGGGAATGTATTTTCGCTTTGCAAGTGTGCGAACACATGTGTAGCAGAGCTGTACAAACAGATTTTGTTCAGGCTCTGCGCAATTAATCTGCCGCTGCGATCACTTCAGCCTGTCCGGGACCGGAATTGACGTCAGGATCCCTCCCTGCAAACGCATGGACGCCTGCGTTTTTTCCAGCCCCTCCCTGAAAACGGTCAGTTGCCACCAAGAAATGCCTTCTTCCCGGCAATCTTCTTGCAATCGCCCGCGCGTGCGAACGGATTCGTCGCACAAACCCATCGCTAAGCGGCGATCCACTTTGTACCCGTGCGACGCGCATACGCATTGCTGTGCATACGCATGCACAGTTTTTGCCTGATCGCCCGCTGTGCGAAAACGCACAGCAGCGATCAGGTCTGAATTACCCTCCAAAGTCTTATTGGATTGTTTGCTTGGGCTGCTAGCATATATGAGGATACCAGGCTTCACTGGATTGAGTACAAGGATGATTGGTTATGCAGCGCTCAGACTTGTATCTATGTGACTAGTGTTATGGTTGGTTTTCTATAGCTATATACACAATAGGTATGTGAGTGAAAGGAATTTATTTGGGTACAATAAAACATCACAAGTTTACATTAGTAACACAATGTTACTGTGTGGTAAGAAACGAAAAAAGTAAAAGGAAAAAGAAAAAGAAAAAAATGGCAAAAGAATGCCATACATCCCGGAGCTTGGACCCAGTGGGTATCACCATAATTAGATGGCATTATCCAGTGGAAGCCTATTGGCTTCTTTTGCGTTTTGCACCAATAGGATCCCTCCCAGCATGACCTGTGATGCATGCATAGCCAGATTAAGGGGGGGTTGCAGGGCATACTGTGCCCCGGGCCCCCTATGTCAGGGGGCCCCCCGGCCAGAGCACACTGAGATCATCTTCCCTCTTAAACAGCAGCAGAACCAGCAGCCAGAATGTGAGCAGGACAAGGGACCTAATTCATACCTGATCACTGCTGTGCACAGCAGCCAATCAGGTCTGAACTGCGCATGCGCCGGCGCCGCAGTGCGCTGGCGCATGCCAGACAGCCAACGTCCATCTCAGCCCTTCGATCGCCTCTGCCTGATTGACAGTCAAAGGCGGTCGCTGGGCGGTACAGTGGCGTTTGGCCGCCACTTTAGGGACACGGTCCGGGCAATGCAGGCATGCCTGGACCGTGCTGGGGGCAGGCTGTGGCGGGTGAGTGACGTCACACACAGCCGCTGCGACCCGGAGAGCGACGAGTAGCTCCCTGCCAGCGTGCAGGAGCTGCGCTGGTAGGGAGCTACTCTTCAAGTACAAAAGCATCGCTGCTGTGTGATGCTTTTGTACTTGTGCGGCGGGGTAGAGCCTGACATGTGGGGCGGACTAGCCCTGTGCTGGGCGTTCCCCCGCATGTCAGGGAAGCTGATCATAGATGTGCTAAATTTAGCACATCTACGATCAGGTCTGAATTAGGCCCAGTATTCAGTGCAGGCAGAGACCTAGGAGTAACATGTTTCATCAGCTACTGACAGAGATTTCCAACCATAGGAGTGATAGAAGGGTGGAGAGAGCTGAAGTGACAGGGATCCCAGCTTCTCCTCCTCCCTGCCTGAGTGTCTGAGTCCTGTGTAAACTGTTATGCAACTAAACCATTTAAGTCTAGAAATACAGACACACACAGAGAGTCCTCCTGAGTTCTGTCCCAGTGTGTAAGTAGTACAGAGGCTGCTGCTATTCTTGCATGTGACAAGATAATTTTATTTTTCTATGTGTAATTTAAGGTTAAGTTGTGTTTGTTACTCTACAAGAAAATTTTATAAAATAGTTGTTTTTCAATTATAGTTTAATAATGGCTAGGTACTGTTTATAGCTCCTATAAACAGTACCTAGCCATTATTAAACTATTAGTTTAAAACTAATATACACCATTGGTTTAAATTTAATATACACAATCTATACCTCCCACTATGACCCATTCCAGGAGGGACAAAATGCTCTCTACCTGGGCTTCTTTCTTAATTTATGATTGCAATCACCTGTGTTGAAATACCTTTCTTATCAATTAAATAGTTCAACACAGGTGACGCCAATTATATATTAAGTGGGAAGGCCAGGTAGAGAGCATTTTGTCCCTCCTGGAATGGGACATGTTGGGAGGTATGCACAATCTAATATACACCCCCTACTTTCCACAAGGGCCCCCCTGTCTTAAGTGTCCCAGGCACCCACAAGGCTTAATCCGGCCCTGGGTGCATGCATCATACAACAAACGCGCAGAAGGACACCTGGGTCACAAACCCCAAAGTGCCCACACTGCAAAAGACAGCTCTTAGGGGGAAAGCTGTCTTTTGCTTAAATCTTCATACATATAGCATTAATAAACACCAATATGCATGTGAGCATTGGTGGGATGCATCACATTCCATATGCGATGCGAGATGCATCCTGATTCCCGCCGTTGGTAATCTAGGATTGGAGTTTTTGTGTTGTCCTGTCAGTGGCGGATTGGGATGGAAAGCCCGGGAAATTTATGGAAGCAGCCCTAATAAAGGTGGGGTCTGTTGAGGGGGGTGGAGTCTGTCAAGTGGAAGGGAATACTGCTCAGAAAGCCTGATTATATGCACGTATGGAAAGTGTGCGTTTGTGGCGCGTTGCTAAATTTAAGGGGCGTGGCTTCATTGGGAAGGGGCGTGGCCACATAATAGTGCCAATTTACATTACACCACACAGTAGTGCCGCTTATACACATTGCACCAGGTAGAACCTCCTATACACACTGCGCCAGATAGAGCACGTGCTACACTTTGCACCAGGTAGAGCACGGTATACACTTTGCGCCAGGTATATCACGGTATACACATTGCACCAGGTAGAGCATATTATACACATTGCACCAGGTAAAGCACATTATACACATTGCACCAGGTAGAGCATATTATACACATTGCACCAGGTAAAGCACATTATACACATTGCACCAGGTAAAGCACATTATACATATTGTACCAGGCAGAGCACATTATACCTATTTCACCAGGTAGAGCCCGTTATACACATTGCACCAGGTAGAGCACATTATACACTTTGCGCCAGGTAGAGCACGTTATACACATTGCACCAGGCAGAGCACATTATACATACTTCACCAGGTAAACCACGTTATACACTTATATATATATTACACTTACACATATATGCCTAGCAGAGCAGTGTCCTGTATTCCTTTTTAAGTGAACAGAGGGCCGCCAGTGGAGGAGTTTTATATCTATAGACATATTTTATATATAAATATACATAGATATATTATATATACAATATGGATAGATAGATAGATAGATAGATAGATAGATAGATAGATAGATAGATAGATAGATAGATAGAACCTGCACAGGGGAAGCCAGGGGTCTGGTGCTGAAATGAGGGAGAGGGTGTCCCTGGCGTAAATGCCCGGAGCCCCCCCCCCCCCCAAATGCTTAATCCGACCCTGATAGCAGTAATGGCCCAGGAAGCCCTTAGTAGTCTCACCCTCCTACTACTGCAGTACATAACACAAACCAACATCCCACGCCCCCATCAGCACTATGTAGGGACTTTGAGGCTACAACTACCACTACCCCCCCCCCCCCAAAAGCTCCCCACACTCCTTTACTAACGCTGCACCACCATCCCCTGCACTGCCGTCCTCTGCTAATGCCGCACCCTCTCCCCTGTGAGATCACATTCAGGCTCACCTCCTGTATCTCCACCGGGCGCTTGTGCTGCTTGGGAGCAGAGAATGCAGGGACGGAGCCTGAGGGAAAAGATCAATGGAGCCACACTACCCGCTGCCGACGCCACTGCCTGTTATCCAGTTTGACAGGCGCAGCGGCAGCCAGCAGCAGCAGGGTAGCAGAGTGGGGAGAGTGCCTCTTCACCTTGGCACCTCCCTTCATTGCATACCCCTGCTGAGCGTGTAACGCCAGGCCGCCGGGACTGGCTTTAAGTTAATGCTGCCGCCTGCCGCGATCGGAATAAGCTCCTATCGCGGAAGCCGCCCAGCATGGGGGATGACGGCGGCCACTGAGGGGACGTCCGGACCAGCCAAACGGAATCTGGTCCGGTGTCACGGCGTACCAATCCGCCGCTGTGTCCCGGTATTTGTGCTGCTATTCCCCTCACTCACTGTGCTGGGTTCTTTCCTTCACCTCCGCCTTGGCTACCCAAATCATATTCCTGTCAAAAACTTGCTCTTGTGTTTATCAAAACTTGGAGAAAGTGGAGAGAAATAAAGCACCAACCAATCAGCTTCTAACTTTCATTTTACAGGCTGTGTTTGAAAAAATGACAGCTAGTAGCTGATTTGTTGGTACTTTATCTCTGTCTAAGCTTTGTTTCATTTTCCCACTTTAACTGTTACTTGTTTTTCCTTTACATTTAATAATCACGTTCTCTGTTACCTTTATCTGGCTGTAACTGTTTATTTTCCTGCTTACTGTAACTGATGTTTTACTGTCCGACAGCGCTTATGTTTTCCCCTAGTTGAGGACAGAGTATAGAATTTTAATCTACTCTTTGAACTTCCCTTTTTATCTCTCTGTCCGGTAATAGCCAAGATACCTGTATCTCTCTTTTTCTGTCTCTGTAGCCGTCTATGACTGAACCACTTTCCTGTCGTTTACTGTATTGTAAAGGTTACCCTGTGTCTGGTCACCCTACATTCTGGATCACTGCTATTATGTCTCTAACTGTTATACATTTATCACAATTATTATATTGCAAAAAACAACCATAGATTCATCATGAAGACTGGTGTCACTCAAAACATGTTTGATATGTTATTTTTTTGGGTTTTCTATGGTTTTGATCTGTTATTTCCCTGGCTCTGTGTCTGGCTGTAAGGATGGTGCCAAAAAAGAAACTAGGCACATACACAACTGGGAGCTGACCGATAACGGTGAAGGTCCCCAATGCAGAACTAAAAGGCAAAGCCTTTTCCAGATCCAGAACAGGAAGGAGGTTCAGTTTATGTAAACAGTAAAGGACAGGCATAGATACCAACAGTAATCACTAGCACAGCTTTCATGTCTCCACTGTCCACTGGCTCTCCTCATTTCTGTTGATATAGCCTATTGGGATGGTGATCACAATAAGGGAAGCGCGGATGTAAAAGTGACCTTTAGGCCACACAGAGAGTCCTTAACCAGTCTGTTCGGTTTACTGGTAAACAGCAGTGGTTTACCAGTGCAGGAACATGTATGCTGGAACACAGTGGTAATGCAGTGGTTAACAGCAGTGGTATCAAACAGTGGGTAATTGCAGGTATCTTAGTGTGTCACCTCAGGAGCTAAGCCAGGGGTGGGCACGTGGAAGGGGTTTGGGCAAAAAATAATACAGATTCATACTAGGCTGCACAATAGTCTCCATTATTCAAATTGCGCCACACAGCGCCACTTACACACATTACACCAGATAGAGCCCCTTTTACACAGTATGGAAGGTAGAGCCCCTTTTACACATTACAGCAGGTAGAGCCCCCTTTTACACATTAACATTTTATTTAGGATAATTATTGTGCAGCAAGCAAATTATCCAGTGTCTTATGGCCCCTGGGTAAAGGTGTGACACAGTGACAGAACACGGGGAGGGGGGTGACAGTGACAGAACACGGGGTGTGTGACACGGTGACAGAACACAGTGGGGGTGACACGGTGACAGAACACGGGGGGGGGGGGTGACAGTGACAGAACACGGGGGGGGGTGACAGTGACAGAACACGGGGGGGTTATACGTGACAGAACACGGGGGTGACATGGTGACACGGGGGTTGGTACAGCGAGAGCTAAAGATCTCTCCCCCAAACCTAAAAACAGACTGACACCACTGCCCGCACACACAAATATACACACGCTGTCTATCACACACACACACCTTTCTTTCTCTCACTCACTTTTCCCATTAACTTTACTGATCTGGCTGGCTGGCAGTGGCAGGAAGGATGGATCTATTCTGTACAAGTCTGGCTCTTGTCCCGTGTAGCTCTGCCCCCTGAGGTCCCGTGTAGCCCCGCCCCGCCCCCTCATCGGCACGTAGCTCCGCCCCTTTTCGGCTGGGGACTCTGGAGGAGGGAGGAGGCTGCTACAACGCAGCAGCAGGGGAGAGGGGCAGCTTGGAGGTACTGCAGCTCAGAGCAATGACAAGCAGCTCAGCCGTTCGGGCCGCTTGTCATTGCTCGCTGGTGGGAGGCAGTGGGCCGGACAGGATCAGTTTGCAGGCCGCATCCGGCCCGCGGGCCGTATTTTGCCCACCCCTAAGCTAAGCACAGATGTGGGGCAGATGTACTAAGCCTGGAGAAATGATAAAACAGTGATAAGTGTAAGGTGATAACGCACTAGACAATCATTACGGGTTTGAAAAATTACAGGAGCTGATTGGCTGATGCGTTATCACATTCCATTTATCACTGCTTTATATATTCTCCAGGCTTAAAACATCTGCCCATGTGTGTCTACACTGCACTGTAACTGTAAGCACTTTGTAAAGATATATACAGCCTACATGTGTGCAGTAGCACATCAGGTGGCAATTCAAAACTTCCCTGCAGACTCTTAGTTTTGGTGACTATAGTGTTAGCAGCATGGAAGTGCTGTGCTCCCAACAATTGTAACTATTCTGTACCAACCCCCTCACACTGTTGCACTTCCACAGTAGCATCCTTAATTTCTTTACTTATTATTTATTTATTAACAGTTATTTTTATAGTGCACACACATTCTGCAGCGCTTTACAGAGAATATTTGGCCATTCACACCAGTCCCTGCCCCAGGAGAGCTTACAGTCTATATTCCCTACCATATGTACACGCACACACATTCACACTAGGGTTAATTTTGTTGGGAGCCAATTAACCTACCAGTATACTTTTGTATTGTGGGAGGAAACCAGAGTACCCAGAGGAAACCCACGCAAGCATGGGGAGAATATACAAACTCCACACAGGGCCACGGTGGGAATCGAACCCATGACCTCAGTACTGTGAAGTGCTAAGCATTACACTGTCTGTGATGCCCAAACTTTACTTGTACTGTTCATCCCCACATTTGGAGAGGGTGCAGAAATAGTGGAAGGAGGCGTTTCTAAGACTCATGCAAAGCTAATGTGGACACACCTGGACTCTCCTCAGGGATTTGTGAACACACAGTTTGTTCTTCAGGTTTAATATCCTTATTTTTGGACACTGATTTGTCTGTTTTAAAGGTGATACCTCAACTACACTCAGAGCGAGAAGGTGTTGCATCATAGTCATAGAGGATGATAAAGCTGCAGTGCCCGCAGCGAAACACGTCAGGAGGAGGCTATTTGGGTCGACAATTACGTCAATTCTTACTGCCGTATCACACCCGGACCAACTACTGGACTTTGCCATCTGCAGAAAAAGCGAGACAAATCCTTTACAACTGGAAACACCATCAACCCTTTCTTCATAAAGAGGACACCGTGCATAATGAGGATCCCAAACCTGGCTGGTTTTGAGCAAAACATCAGAGACACTCTTAAGGGACTACACCTCTAGCGGTTTTCGGGTAAAGTGCATTGGTGTGACTGCGCTGTCAGTCTGTCTCCATCTGCTGCATGATCCAGGTTTATCAATAGGAACGGATGCTAATGTGATAGGCAGTTATAAGTATACGACCCATATTTGCTGTTTTTATTGTCTTCAAATGTTTTTGGATTTTTGTATCCAATTTTTAATGAGGCCTAATTTCATGTTTTATTAAATTGAGAATTCTTTATCACTCAATCCTTCTTATTATATTTTATATTTAGTATTTCAACTAGCGCTGCTATTGTTCTTTTTGGTTTCTCTTTTTGGTGTATGGTTGGGGTGTGACTACCCCCAAACGTTATAGCAGCAGCATTATAGACACAGCACCTGTAAGCGCCCGATCCTCCATTCTTTTGGTAGATTTCCTTGCTTTTTCTCATAGAGGATGATGCCTGACTGCTGCATTTGGCCTTCTTCTAGTGAATGAAACAGCAGTAGCACTAGCAGCAGGGACGTGCGGTGAGGTAAATGGCTCAGGAGGTGCTGGCTAGTACCAGAGCCAGATTTACACACAATTTATGAGCCAAAGGGTTCATGTAAGCATTATACACAGGTGCGGTAGTAGGGATGTAGTTATGTTACCGCCGACTGGGATACCACCAGTCAGTATACCGACCCGTCATCCTGACCACCACACATACCGACAGTCAGCATTCTGACTAACAGGGACTATTTTCATTTGTGTGTGTCCATGACACCCATAGTGTGGGAAAAGAAACTGTGGCGAGCCACCGAGCCCACTGCGTGGCGAGCGCAGCAACCTGCTCACCCTGCCCACTTGCCATAGACTTTTTACTCCAAAGATTTGACTATAAAAATCATTAGAATAATACGAAGAAGATATTCAAAACATATTTGTTGTATTTTTCATATACTTTATACATACAGTCAAAACTCTGGTTTCAACGTTAGTATGACAGGATAGGCTCTGCCTCACCTCACCGCCTGCCACTGACTAGCAGGATCACCACTCACAAACAAAGGCTGTGGCCTAAGCCTTTCCTTGCCACTGTGTGTGGTGTATGACACTTTACTATTAGAGGTGATGTTTTCTTTAACATTTTGAAATATTTACATTTCAGGTCTCCTTTCTTAAACTTTGGGGTTAATCCAATTAGCCGCGATAATCTCGCAGTTGCAAGTCACCACGGCTGCAGCCGCACTTTAAGACATTACAAATTTGCACAAAAGTGCTCGCCACCCCATAGATGTCCAAGCAATTTTTTGTGAATTGGGGCTGATTTCAGCCCGAGTAGGGTGCAAGATAAGATGCTGTTACCGGTGTTGAAATACCATGGCACAGCACATTACACCCTTCGTGGCTACACATTACACCCCTTTGTGTCCCCTGGACCACCTTTAGTAGATGTTAAAGTACTATCATGATTGAAGCAGCCACAGCACTAGTACTGCTGCACCAGCACTGTTAGTAACGGTAGCACCTGCTGAACGCTATTTTTTAACAGTACCTGAACCTGTCCTGAATACACACATTTTTTTATATATATAATGATGATTTACCTAACACTGAGACAGTCACAGTGCTGCAGCCCACAGTCCTTCTCTAATGACACTGACATTGGGTCAGTGTCCGAGTCTGGCGGGAAAACCCGAGCCAGGGCTCGGAATCACTCAGAATAGCCATGTTTGGGCATGTTCAGTTTTTGGAAAAACTTAACAGCACATCTCTATTGTAAAGGAATCCCTACTATCGTAAAAGGATTCCTTTATATGCAAATATTCTAAAATCCAGAAAAATCCCATATCCGAAATGCTTCTGATCCTCAGCATTTTAGATATGGGAGACTCAAACTGTATGATGTTAGCTACTGAGAGGCAAGCTAAGCTTTCTGGAGCTTGATGAGTTTGGCAATATTGTAGACCCCATATATTTTTCTGGGCACTGTTCCAGCAATCAAAAATAGAGGGACCACAGCAGATATCCAAGATATTTGCCACGGTAACCACTTGATACATCTGGGGATACTAAAATAATGCAGAGGATTTGCCACAAACAGGTCTACATAACGAGGCTCAATGGGCAGAGCCTTATTTACCTTCTGTTTCATTTTGTATGTCACTTACTTGTTTCATAATTATTATTATTATTTTCCTTTATTTGGTGCCACAAGGGATCCACGCAGTGCTTAAAGTGGTCCTAGAGAGGTGGTGGAACTCACCCCCTCCCCCCCCCCCGGTGCCCATGCAATAAAACAATTGTGCACGCCGTAGGCATGCGCCCCAAAATAGTGGTGTGGTCTCCAAAAGAAAGGGGCATGGTCACACAATAGTAATAATGCCCACAGTCATAGCACCCCTAATACATATAATGCCCACAGCTGTAGCACCCCTTATACAATGACCACAGTAGTAGTGCTCCTTATGCAATGTCCACTGTACTGGTAGTGCCCACAGTGGTAGTGCCCCTTATATAGAGCCCATAGTAGTGGTACCCCTTATGCAATGCCCCCAGTAGTAGTGCCCCTTATGTCCCCAAAAGTGATGCCCCTTATGAAGTGCCCCCTTTACAATGCCCTCAGTAGTGCCCCCATTAGTAGTGCCCTTAATGGTAATGCCCCTGTGTAGTATTGCCCCCAGTAGTATTGTCGCCTGTAGTAATGCCCCCAGTCATTTAGCCCCCGGTAGTAATGCCCCTGCAGTTATGACCCCAGTAGTTTACCCCCAGTTTAGTTTAGCTTCCAAGTGGTAATGTCCCCAGTAGTTTAGCCCCTGTAGTTTAATCCTCATGTAGTTTAGCCCCCAGTGGTAATGCCCCCTGTAGTATAGCCCCTGCAGTTATGCCCCCAGTAGTTTAGCCCCCCAGTAGTTTGCCCCAAGTAGTAATGCCCCCAGTAGTTTAGCCCCTGTAGTTATGCCCCCCTGTAGTTTGCCCCCTTGTAGTAATGCCCCAGTAGTTTAGCCCCCTTGTAGTTTAGCCCCAAGTAGTAATGCCTCCAGTAGTTTAGCCCCTGTAGTTATGTCCCCATTAGTAATGTACCCCTGTAGTTTGCCCCATGTAGCTTGCCCCAAGTAGTAATGTCTCCAGTAGTTAAGCCCCCTTGTAGTTTAGCCTCCAGTAGTAATGTCCCCTGTAGTTTGCTACGTTGTAGTTTAGCCCCCCTGTAGTTATGCCTCCAGTAGTAAGGTGCCACTGTAGTTATGCCCCCAGTAGTAATGCGCCTCTGTAGTTTTCCCCCAGTAGTTAGTCCCATGTAGCTTGCCTCCAGTAGTTTAGCCCCCAGTAATAATGCCCCCTTGTAGTTTAGCCCCCAAGTAGTAATGCCCCAGTAGTTTAACCCCTGTATTTTTACAACCAGGGCCGGCTCAAAGAGCCCGAGGCTGGTTATGCTTAGGAGGGGGGACCCCACGCAATTTTTTCTTTGATTTTAAAGGAAAACAGACCCTTTCCCACAGATAAGCATGCACGGATCTTACTGATCCGTGCATGACTATCCAAACAAGCCAGGAAAAAGCAGGTCTATTTTTTTTGCTGCTTTTTTTTTTACGATTTGCAAAAAAATACGACCACAATTGAACGTTCAGGGATAAACACCAAAATACAAATGGATAGTAAATCACCGTGTTGTATGAACAAACAGCCGCGTTTGACCGATGGTCTATTCATTCGTATTTCTGCCCTCTGGCGTGAAAACCATTACGAATAGAGCCAACACTGCCGAGATTTGTGCTTATTAAATTCCCGTGTTGAAAAAAACCCAAACTCGGACAAAATCGTGACTTTAGTAAATAAACCCCCAAGGCTCAAGATTCAAGATCACTCTGCTGGAAAGCAGGAATTGATCCCCAGGACTAGACTCAGGAAAACAGGACACAGGATGCTGGAACGTATAGGCTGTAAGCAGGAACACTCCAGAGGCAGGTACAGGCTCCACACAAAGCTATCACCGGCAAGGCTGCACCCTCCTGGCTCCCATAAAAAGGTCCTACTGACCAATCATGGGAGAGCCAGTCAGGCCAGCCCCCCAGACCCTAATAGCCCCAGCTGTAGCGTGGCGTGCTGAGCGTGGCGTCCTGGCTGCTTAGTAACAGCCGGGACCAAAGTGCAGGGCGGCCACCTGGCGTCCCCGGTTGCTAGGCAACCGGCCGGAGATGGACGCTCAGTGGTGGAAGTGATGCGCCGGCACCACTGCCTGGCAATGGCCAGGAGACGGCGCGTCCCACTACACCCACCACCGCTAACAGTACATAATCAAATGAGCAAACAGGAAAACAGCACTTACAGTTCAAGACCATATAGGACAGGTATAGAAAGCCAGGGGTTAGGTGCCATCAAAGGGAGTATGGAGTATAAGTGTAAGAAAAGGAAAGGCACATGAGGAAAGAAGGCCTTGCTCTTGCGAGCTTTCAATCTAAAATCCTTTCACGATACAGCACTGTGAAAACTGTCTATTTCTAGCACAGCCTGAAAAATGACAAACACTGACTGGTTACTACATTATCCATACCTCCCAACTGTCCTGATTTTGGCAGGACAGTCCCGTTTTTTACGGTCTGTCCTGCTGTCCCACCCACGGGTCGCATTGTCCCCGCGGTGGGGAGGGGGCAGTTCGGAGATCCTATCTGTCACTCGCTGTTCTGAGCAGAGCAGCGGTGAATAGATGCTGTGCGCATGCCAAGCAGAGAGGGACAGGGGGCATGACCAGCAGCTCTCTGAGCGCTGTTCATGCCCCCATTATGATGAAAACGGGGACGTGGCTTGCTGTGAGGCCATGCCCCCTTTCCGGCACACCACGCCCCCTATTTCCGGACATGCGTCTTCATATCGCGATAATGTCCCTCCCTGGTGCACAGCAAAGTTAGGAGGTATCTCTCTCCACTTTATCTCTCAACAAGATTTGATAAATATCCCCCTGGGTAAGATGTTGGCCATACTTGCAAGGACAAATGAAGGATTTCTAGAAGGGGTTTCCAATGCTTGATTTTAAAGGGGGCACAATTTTCACTTAAGGTGCTGTATTGGGACGTATTTATTATCAGTACTATCTGCAATCTGAGGTTATGAATCACATGGATTTACCATAATTCACACACAGGTAAAGGGGATCCAATGATGTAGTAATTTTACTTCCAGGCTTGAGACCCGGCTGCACTACTGCACAGGCGAGATCTTCAAACTGCACATTGAGTGGCCTTTGCAGGGGAGGGATCCTATAATGGCTAACACCATTTGGAGATTGGCCACCAGTGCCAAGTTTTGGACTACTTTGCATTCTGAGATTGATAATCTCAGCATTTAGCAGCCCCCACAGAATCCTATGTAGGCTGCTTTTGCAACTGAGAACTGGGGATCTCAGCAGCTACTGCACAAAATTAGGGAATCCTTAGTACTTGTGATAGCCCCACAAAATGGGTGTTTTGGGGGGAAAGCCAGCAAATATTCTTTGATAAATATGCCCCAAAGTATGCAATTCATCAGGCCAGAGCCAGCTCTAGGCCTACTAGCACCCTGAGCAAGAAATTTTAAAGCCCCCCCCCCCACACCACCCCCCTCCTCAATGCGCATGTGCTCCTGTGAAAGTGGGCATGGCCTTGCAACTTTAGATTATAATATCAAACTATAACTATATATATATATATATATATTTTCATGCACCCCTCTACACACACAATTAGCAGCCTGACACATAACGCCCACAGTAGTGCTCCTTACACATAATGTCCCCAGTATAGTATCAGGTACACATAACGTTCCAGTATAGTGCCATATACACATAATGACTCCAGTAGAATGCCGTATACACTGCCATCCTACTTCCTACATCGCAGGACCCATTTGTGCACACACTCAACGGGTCCTGTGCATGAGCAAAGTACCAATAATAAGTAGCAACATCAACTGTGTGAGAGGGGTGCGGGTGCAGTGCCTGCTGCCGTGCAGGTGTAGTCTCACTGCTTACCTCGTGCCGCACTTTCACCTTCAGGTCACGGAAATCTCAACGGACCTGGACTCTTCACTGCTAGGAGGGAAAGGAAATCAATGGAGTATCAACTCCAAAGGAAAAGAGGATACTCCCGGGGTGGTGGCGACCTTCACCGGTTAAGTAAAAATCATCATCGGCATAAAGCCTCAGCCACCCGATTTTCACCTAAGCAGCACTCACACGCTGAAGTGTAGCTGGACCTTGCACGGCCGAACAAGGTCCAATGAACCGGCGCTCAGGGGACAGAACAGACGGACACATCGACAGACACAGATGATGCTCACCATTGCCAATCTTGTACTCGGATCTTCTCCACTTACAGGTCCCTGTAAGAAGGCAAAAAGGAACAACAGCTGTGCAGGGCTAAAAACTAACCTAGTGTGCGCCCGCTACACTAGCTTCATTAACAGAGCCCTCAAACTAGCTCAGGTGTATGTGATGCAACACAAACTATGCACAAACTGTAAACAAACTTGGCCCTGCACGGAAAACAGCACACATCACAATACAAACATCAACAACGTCCTGACCCTTTAGATTCCTAACTCATAGAGCTATTGTGACTACGCGTGTGGAGCTGGACTGCTCCTCTACACAGTGGAAAAACGTATTTTAGATTACTGGGGAGTGGGCGTCGCACAACCTGCCCACTTCCCCTTGCTGCTTAATTGGGCCTATTGCCCAGAACGTTATGGGGCTCACAAGTGATCTGGGTCTGATACCCAGATAACCTTATTTAAATCTATGGCTCAGGCCCTTTTTTGGCCTGTCTAGTTGGGCCAGTGAGAGTGACTTGGGCCTAGTGCCCAGTCATCTTATTCACATGAGGGGCACTCTTTTTATACTGGGCCTAGCAGCCCCCTAATTATCCACAAGCCTAAGGCCTGACATATAACCACGGGCCTAGTGCCCGCCTAACATGTGGCCAGTTGGGTGACCTGGGCCTAATGCCCAGAGTCACCTTATATACCTGATTGGGGGGGGGGGGGGGTCCTGGAACTAGGGCCTAATGCCCTCTAATGGTCCCCACAGGCCCATTGCCTGAATTATGCCCACAGGCCTATTGCCCGCCTATTGTGCCACAGGTGGTCTGCACTATACGAACTGGGCTCTATACTTATGCTCAGTAGGAGTTTGCGGAGCTGACAATGGAGTCAGAAGCCAGGAGCCTAAATCGCCTGATTTTTTGGGGGAACAAATTAAAACAATATAGTAATAAGTACTATTAGCTGCTTCATTAACACATGCAAGTAAAAACCTTCCCTCTGGCATTTTACCCACCTCAAATTTTGCAGACAGGGATTATCTCAAGTAAAAAAAAAAAAAAAAAAAAACACATTATTTTATTACAATATGTATAGTACATTAACAATTATATTTTAGATATACACCACCCATATCCTACTAATGACTGGCAAAATAAAATAAAAGTGAAATTTGTGAATAGAAACTCAGAGGGGGGGAGGGGGAAGACTGTGTTTTGCCCACCATGACTTTCTACACAGAAGGGGTGGTCTTCAGTATGCCGACTGACGGGATCCCGGCGCACAGTATACCGGCGCCGGAATCCCGACAGCCGGCATACCGACACTTATTCTTATTCTTTTTACCGTGCCCGTAGCGTGGCGAGCACAGCGAGCCCGCAAGGGGCTCATTTGCGCTCGCCACACTGTCGGTAAACCGGCGGTCGGGCTCCCGGCGCCGGTATGCTGGTCGCCGGGAGCCCGACCGCCGGCATACCATACTGAACCCCACAGAAGTGTATGGGGGTAAAGTGAATGAAAATGATGGTGAAGCGATAATAGCTTTATTTGAACTTGCCAACTGATGTCGTTTCTGTTTAGCAATCATGATGTTATCTTCATGTTTGTTCTGCGTACATTTTCTACATTTTCCAAACACTTTTTTTTCCTAGAAGCCCCACTCATTTTGCTATCACAATTTGCAGTAAGCATAATCAGACACACGGGAACGGAAAGCTGACCTTCCCATTGACTGTTCCTGTAAGTTGTATGACAGTGGAACAGAGAGAGCGAAGAACTGTGGCCTACAGAGGGTTTCAAATGCAGTGTCATTGTCACCAGGTCACGGGGTAAAGATTGGTTACCTTTGCAGAGGTGTGGAGCCATGGCGCTCGGAGCAGGCTCATGTCACGGCATTCCCCAAAGCCCCCCCCCCCCCCCCCCGTACACACACTTACACACATGACACATCACAAACCTGTTTATGCCCTACGAACCCATTCCCTCAAAACCCACCAACCCCCCCCTGAGAATCATTAACCCATACATCTCCATTCTATCATCAATTCACCCTCCCAATACCAAATAACATTTTCATCCACCCTATCAGCTCCCATAAAGATCTCCCCACACAGTAAAATGTACATTTACAGAATTCTAACGACTAGTGCACTAGTTGGTAGTTAACATTAATAATAATATTTATTCAATAAAGAATAAATACATTTTTAGAGAAAAATAAACAATCTGTTGTTGACAAACCCCAGAAACACTGATGAAATAAACATACAGTAGAAATGAGAGTCTTCTTATATCTACAGTCACTGTTACAACTGTCGTAAAACGAGATACCAAACACGAGAAGAAGGGGCTCCAGGCCCTATGGCAGCCTATAGTCTACCTTGGCCTTTGCCTCCCCCCATGATAATTTTTGTTCCTACGCCCCTGCACATATTGGGTGTGCCTGTAGACAAGTTTTAGAGAAGATGAGAGAGGAAAGATGACAATCAGAGAACCGTGGATGTACAGTAGCCACAAACTGGCAGTCCCTGATGTGCAATGTTGGCTCAGTAATGATTAAACTCAGACATAAACAGTTCTCAAGTCTTTTGGAAAATTTGACCCTGACTGAAATCTTTCTAACGTGATGCTTTATGGGTATTTGCTTTCCTTTTTGATTGCTTAATATTGCCCATTTGGACACACTCTCATTGTCAGGGAACCTAATTAGCAGAAGCCATGGCATATTGGGCCTAATTCAGATGTGGATGGAGTGGCTGTCACTTACCTGGAAGCAGCAGTGATAGCGCTGTATGGTGATGCAGCAGGAGGCCTCTATTACAAGTAGACGGCTCCTGCTTGCAGTAGTGATCTGACCTGTGTCCTAGGACTCAGTCACCATTGGCTGTCTTACGGCACCCATGTTTCCGCACAAGCCGCCCGTTGCAGAGGCCAGGGCATCTCCATCCAACGACCCCCAGACGGCAACAGACTGTCAATCTCTGACAGTCTGCTGTCATCCTGCGTCCTGTGTCGCAGGACCCATTCACACATGCAGAATGGGTCCTGCGCATGTGCAAAGTGCCGATAATCTGTACTTTGTGGCACAGGGTGCATCTCCAGCCACATCTGAATTAGGCCAGTTACTGGAAAGGAATTTTCTCCTATAGTGTTTAAATAAGCGACAATGGTGACCTCTTCTTTAACCTGCCCTGCCTTGTTTCATCACATACCACCTCCTACCCTATTATGTGTCCAGGGCCCCTTTGCTGATCTTCAAACCAGCAAATCTTCATTCCTGTACACAGCCCTTGTCTCTCAGTTTCCTGAGCTAAGCATACAAGCAGTATTACTGAAAAGTCACCTGTCTAGCAGGGTTGCGGTAATGACACCTTTATGATGGTGGGATGAGATAAATCACAGTTAAGTGACTCATTTGATGTAGTGTAAACATTGCACTCCGGCTTTACAGCATTCTTTTTAAATCTGATATTTGTATTTTGCACAATGCCACCCAGCAGTAAGGCTCTTCTAAATGCCACGTTTTCTTGAAAACTACAAAGGCGCCTAGAAAGTAAATACTCCAAACAACATTGAAAAATGATCTTATAGATATGTATAACACACTCATAGGCGGATCCGGGGGGGGGGGGGGGGGGGGGCACTCGGGCCCGTGACCCCCTTGTCATTTCTGACTTTTTTTTTTTCAAAAGGAGAACAGCAGCAGCACTACTGCTATTTCCGTCAGATTTGATAAAAGAGCCGGCAGGCACTAGGACCCGCTCCGGCTCTATCAGCAAGTCCATGTGGTAACCATTGGGGCGGCTGGAGCTGCAGCTACAGCCTCCCCCTGCTCACACCGCAACCTACCTCCCCCACTGCCAGCTGGCTAGAGTCCAGCCCAGGTGCAGGGTTCAAATGCCAGCATCAAGTAAGACTGTTATTTATGACGGAGCAGAAGGCTTCATCAGCACTCACTGCACCGCACAATAATCCCAGCGCTTCCTCCTCCACTTCCTTTACCACCATGCTAGGTGCAGTCAAACTCAGCCTCAGCTCTGAGAAGGCGGCCCGTGTGATTGTGACAGGGCTGTCCTGCAGATGTCTTATGCTGCTTAAAGGAGATCCAGCTGGCTGCTTCTGTTAATCAAAGATGGGCAGTTCGTGTCCTGCAGTTTGAGTCTGCGTGCAGTGCCCAAAACAAGGTATGCTGCACCTGCCACCACCAACTAAAAACTTTAATAATTATATTGTGCTGGGGTGCCTTCCAGGCTCCCATACCTAATGGAACAGGTGACAAACATTTCAAGGCCCAATCAGCCTTTTCATCAGGGTGAAACATTGGCTATAAACCAGGATGCGCTCCTACAGCCAATCATTACCTGATGGCGTATTCTGTTAGGCCACGCCCCCTGTGATACCACACCCCTTATCTGGGCGCACACGTGCCTTAGGTGCATGTAAATATAACTATTACCGTTCCCCTATCATGGTGCCCCCCCCCCCCTTTTCTTCTAGAACCGCCCCTGAACACACTACTAAGTACTGTTGACCCTTTAGGCTGAATTGTGTAAAGCCAATGTAGGTGGAACCTGCTGATGCAATATCTTGGTCTTCAAACTGCTGTCAAAACTTGCTGGGTTATTATATAATATTTTATATAGTGTATTTACCAGAGATTTGTGCGGACCCCTATGTGTTGGTTCCCAAGCCATCTCCGTGTTTTGAATTTGGCAAAACCATCTTTGCAGCTCAAAGATATAGTTAACATTGAGCTGCATGTTCATGTAGATCATGGATGAACGAGAACGACCCGCGGGTGTGCGCATCGTTCATCAAAACACACTGGATGATATCAATTATAGATCTTTAAAAAAAAGATTGTTATCGTTCATATCGTCTAGTGCAGCCGTGTCCAACCTGTGGCTCTTGAGCCGCATGTGGCTCTTTCTTTATTCAAATGTGGCTCCCAACACTCTAAATCATACAGATACAGAAACCGCTGCACTCCAGCCAGACACGCAGCAGCACTAAAGGGACTGGAAACTGAAGGAGCCAGATACTAGAGATGAGACACCCACAAGCAAACAGAGGACACATGAAGGACTGCCCCAATGGCACGAGTTGATGGGGGGGCTGTAGTGATACATGAGGGTGGGCTAGGGTCACAGCTGGCTGGAGAGACACAGGAGGGTCCTGGCAGGAGTGACGTGGGTGGGTGCTGGAAGTAGTGACACATGGGAGATATGGCTGGAGTGACATAGGAGGGTGGTAGCAGGAGTGACACATGGTAGAGCTGACTGGAGTGACATTGGAGGGTGGTAGCAGGAGTGACACATGGGAGAGCTGGCTGGAGTGATATAGGAGGGTGGTAGCAGGAGTCACACATGGGGGAGCTGGCTGGAGTGACAGGAGGGTGCTGGAAGTAGTGACACATGGGAGAGCTGGCTGGAGTGACATAGGAGGGTGGTAGCAGGAGTGACACATGGGAGAGCTGGCTGGAGTGACAGAAGAGTGCTGGAAGTAGTGACACATGGGAGAGCTGGCTGGAGTGACATAGGAGGGTGGTAGCAGGAGTGACACATGGGAGAGCTGGCTGGAGTGACAGAAGGGTGCTGGAAGTAGTGACACATGGGAGAGCTGGCTGGAGTGACATAGGAGGGTGGTAGCAGGAGTGACACATGGGAGAGCTGGCTGGAGTGACAGAAGGGTGCTGGAAGTAGTGACACATGGGAGAGCTGGCTGGAGTGACATAGGAGGGTGGTAGCAGGAGTGACAGAAGGGTGTTGGCTGGAGTGACACATGGGGGAGCTGGCTGGAGTGACACAGCAGGGTCTTGGCAGTAGTGACACATGGGAGACCTGGCTGGAGTGACACAGCAGGGTCTTGGCAGTAGTGACACATAGCTGGAGTGACACATGGGGAGCTGAAGTTTATTATGTGAGTCTGTCTTTTTCAATTATTTTTTGTGTAAGTGGCTTTTTCAATGGATCTAGCTTTAAAAAATGTATTTTATGTCGTTCTGGCTTTTTCAATGTATTTTATACCAGGGGTGTGGTCTAGCAGGCACAAGGCCACATTCCATTTTTGCATGCGCGCCATTGGCTCGATATCGGCTCTTTGACGTACCTAACAAGGTTTTTAGGCTCTTTGTCACTGACTGGTTGGCCACCCCTGGTCTAGTGTGTCACCCAGTGTGTACGGGACTTAAGAGGTAAGCTTACAACATATAGGGGGAATTCAATTGTGCCGCGCGTCCCCTGCTGGGCAAATTTATTAATGGGTGAGCTATTCAGTTGTTGCTCAAATCAGACGCCTATTGCCAGTTAAGGCGCTTTGATGGGGAAGATATAACATGTGCAGAGAGAGTTAGATTTGGGTGGGGTGTGTTCAAACTGAAATCTAAATTGCAGTGTAAAAATAAAGCAGCCAGTATTTACTCTGCACAGAAAAAAATATAACCCAGCCAAACCTTAATCTCGCTACACGTTACATCTGCCCCACCTGAAGTGCAGCATGATTTTGCCCAGTTGCTAACTTTTTTCCTTTACTTACAAACATGAATCCGTCCCACAGCATGTTAATAATACCAACAATACACCAACAAAGGCCCTCATTCCGAGTTGTTCGCTCGGTAATTTTCTTCGCATCGCAGCGATTTTCCGCTAATTGCGCATGCGCAATGTTCGCACTGCGACTGCGCCAAGTAAATTTGCTATGAAGATTGGTATTTTACTCACGGCATTACGAGGTTTTTTCTTCGTTCTGGAGATCGGAGTGTGATTGACAGGAAGTGGGTGTTTCTGGGCGGAAACTGGCCGTTTTATGGGAGTGTGTGAAAAAACGCTACCGTTTCTGGGAAAAACGCGGGAGTGGCTGGAGAAACGGAGGACTGTCTGGGCGAACGCTGGGTGTGTTTGTGACGTCAAACCAGGAACGACAAGCACTGAACTGATCGCACTGGAAGAGTAAGTCTCGAGCTACTCAGAAACTGCACAGAGAAGTCTTTTCGCAATATTGCGAATCTTTCGTTCGCAATTTTGATAAGCTAAGATTCACTCCCAGTAGGCGGCGGCTTAGCGTGTGCAATGCTGCTAAAAGCAGCTTGCGAGCGAACAACTCGGAATGAGGGCCAAAGTTAATTCATGAACCATAGAAAAGAAAAACTAAAAGACTTAGAATTTGCAGTTACTCTTGATTTTGCTGAGAACTACTCATTTGTTGTGCAGCATGAGGCCCAGAGCTGCAGTATCACTCGACCAGTGCTCAAGCTGCAATTCTCCCATTACTGGTGCATTACAAGGGAGACACAAAACTGAGCATCTTAGTTGTTATTTCAGACTGGGCACAGTGGCAGTCTACTGTTTCCAGAGGAAGCTCATAAACTCACCAAAAAAGATTTTCAACTTCTCCGATGGGTCAGCCGCACAATTTAAGGACAAGAAAAACTTTACCAACTTATTCTCCCATAAAGATGATTTTGGTATAGAAGCACAGTGGCATTTTTCAGTGACTACTCATGACAAAGGGCCTTGCAATGGTGTAGGCTGTACAGTGAAGAGGTCAGTGGCGGGACTTGGTGGGCCCAGCTGCAAAAATATGCAGCGGCTGTGGGAGACAGCTTGAGAGGCAGGTGGTGACTGGGGAGTCAGTGGGTGACAGGTAGAGGTGGCTGGGAGAGGCAGTGGGTAATGGAGAGATATAGAGGATCACAAAGGGTGGCAGGGAGAGGCAGTGGGGGATAGCTGAAGGCAGAGGGAGACAGGGAGAGGAAGTTGGTGACAGCAGAAGGCAGGAGGTGACAGTGAAAGGCACAGGGTGACAATGCACAGGCTGCAGCACCGCTAGTTCCGCCTCTGGAAGGTTAGCATCCTGAGCAAGCCTGCAGTGTCCATATGATAATCAGATTTTTACACCACAACAACTTTTTGACTGAACAGAGGATTCCCTGCATTTTACTTTTTCAACACAAGCAGAACATATTGAGACAGCAATATTTCTGGATGATCACTTCAAATACACAGTCCCAATTCCTGGGACCCAGAAATGCCATGCTTTCATATCTGTCACATCCACAACAAAGATCTTTGTGAAGATGTTTTCCTTCTCACAAAATTCATTGGAACAGATGGTGACAAAATCCCAAGTTACCACTTCCTGACATCAGAAGGTATGTAATTGCTTTCTTTGACAACAAATGGTGCACTTATCAGCCTAAGATTTGGGGATTTTCTTTACACCCATGGCAGCAAATATTATACAACTTTAATAGCTTGTAAGGTAGACTTTTTTCGAAAATTGTGTTGATTTGATGTGGATCAGCCAGTCATAGGAAAAACAGTCATCCAATAGGAGCAGAAGTCAAAAGGTGCAGGCCAAACCGGCAGAGGAAGGTGGAGGGGACTATTGGAGGCGGGATCCGGTCGCTAGGTCAACAGTAACTAGGTCGACCACTATTGGTTGACAGTAACTAGGTAGACAGGGTTTCTAGGTCGACAGGATCTATAGGTCCACATGTTCTAGGTCGACAGGTCAAAAGGTCGACATGAGTTTTTCACAATTTTTCTCTTTTTTTTTACCTTTTCACACTTAACGGTCCACGTGGACTACGATTGGAACGGTAACATAGGCCGAGCGAAGCGAGGCACCTTGCCCGAAGCATGGCTCGCTTTGCTCGCCATGGAAGGGGATACGGTGCACTAATTGGGGTTCCTGGTCACTCTACATAGAAAACGACACTAAAAAAACATAAAAAACTCATGTCGACCTTTTGACCTGTCGACCTAGACCATTTCGACCTAGAGACCCTGTCGACCTAGTTACTGTCGACCTAGTTACTATCTACCTTCCATACCACACCCATTGGAGGCACAGCCTATCAGTGTGAGAGCATACACAGCGCTGTCCCATAGTAAATGGGTCTGTTGTTGCATCAACACATCTCCGTTTGAGTAGAGTAAGTATAGGTCATAGTTCATCGGACGATAAAAGAATTTGTTTATCCTGTAATAATGAAACTGACCAAGAAATAGAATCTCGATTGTCAAATGACAGAGAAAAAATGGCTTTTCAATGATTTCTCCCATGTGAATCCAGGAAGGGGTTGCCAGTATATAAGGCGCTTGTATATAAGGTACTGTTCAATACACTTTTCAATTTACATAGAGTAAAATATATTCATTGTTCATGCATTTAGTTGTTTTATTTTATCTTATTGTATAGATTAAGTACCCCTGATGAGGTCCCGATAGGGACGAAACGCGTTGGGTTTTTATCTCCTACATCTGTACTGTTTCGGCAGTTTCAACAAAGAAATATACGAGAAAACTGAATGTCAAAACAGTCATTTGTGAAGACGTCATCTGTAACTCACGACGTATCATGTTTTATTGTATATTCTTATGAATAAATTTTACTTTATGTAAATTGAAAAGTGTATGTTTTAAAATTGTTGTACTGAACAGTACCTTATATACAAGCACCCTCAGATATGCTTTTTTCTTGCTACTATTCCTTGAACCTTTACTAACAGGAGGTTCTTCTAGAGGTGCTGCTCGCTATTCTCTTAGCGCAATTGGGTACCACCCTTGCTTTATTTATATATATATATATATATATATATATATATACACACACTATCTATTAGAGATGTGCACCGGACCATTTGTGCTGGTTTTGGTTATAATTTGTCATCCGGTTTTGGCTTTGTATTTTAAAATGGCTAAAATCACATGATTTTGGTCATTTTTTGTTCCTACAGTATTATTAACCTCAATAACATAATTATCCAGTCATTTATGGTCAATTTTGACCACCTGACAGCTCACAATATTGTGTCCCATGTTGGGGATGTCCCATGCAGCCACTTCCAGCTACCGCACCGCTGCTAAGATCTCACAAGATGATGACATCATCATCCCATGAGTCTCTCTCTCTCTGCAACCAGCTCCTGACGGCCTCTTCAGTATCAGTATGCTCCAGACAGGGGCTGGGAGGGGCAGGAATGCAGCTTGTTGGGCATGTCCTAAAGGTTTCAGAAGTGGCGCAGCTCAGTTGAAAGAACCAGGAGCAGAGCTGGTCACTTCTTCGGGAACTAGGCTGTGATACTGTGAGTTGAGAACCGTGACTGTGAGTGACAGACACAGCACTGTGGTGCAGCAGGCAGCTGCTGAAAGCAATTTATTATTTCTGTATAAATATTCTATAATACATGCATCCATACATTATTATTAGCGTTAGTAATATGTGTATGTGTATATATATATATATATATATATATATATATATATATATATAAATACTGTACACTTGCAGCATGCCATAATAGTCACATTGCAGCAGACAATATTATTGAATATGATGATGTGATGATGAAGCCTTGATAAAGAATCTTTTGGAATCGAAATGTTGGTGTAAAGGCATGCAAATAAATAAAGCTACATAAATATGTATAAAAAAATCTGAAGAGTGCCTCTTTTCTACACATGGTAGTTTGGAATGATAGATAGATACAGAGGCGGAACTACAGAGGCACTGGGGCCCGCCTCTGTCCAGGGGCCCAAAGCATGTAATGAGTCAAACTGACTCATTACATGCCGCTGTGCGCTGCGGGCAACCGCTGCTCGCAGCGCACAGCCGCCCGGAGAGAGGAGAGGAGCAGCGGTACAGGGGAAGGAGGAGGAGGGAGGTGGAGGGAGCCGCAGCAGCGCTGCTGCTGCTGCCCCTCTGCTTCACTATAGGCTGTCTTCCGAGAACAGCCTATAGTGAAGCAGAGGGGCAGCAGCAGCAGCGCCTCCACCAATAACACAGCGCTGCTGCGGCTCCCTCCTCCACCTCCCTCCTCCTCTCCAGCCCGGGAATCGTCTGACGCTGCACCAAGGAGCCTGAGCCAGCGGAGAGGGTAAGTATAATTCTTCTTTCTTACTGTCTCTTTCTTTCTTTGTTGGGACTGCCTGCCGCTATGTGTAAAAATGGGGGACTGCCTGCCACTATGTGTAAAAAGGGGGAATCTGCCTGCCGCAATGTGTAAAAATGGGGGACTGCCTGCCGCTATGTGTAAAAAGGGGGAATCTGCCTGCCGCAATGTGTAAAAATGGGGAATCTGCCTGCCGCAATGTGTAAAAATGGGGGACTGCCTGCCGCAATGTGTAAAAACGGGGGACTGCCTGCCGCAATGTGTAAAAACGGGGACTGCCTGCCGCAATGTGTAAAAATGGGGAATCTGCCTGCCGCAATGTGTAAAAATGGGGGACTGCCTGCCGCAATGTGTAAAAAGGGGGAATCTGCCTGCCGCAATGTGTAAAAAGGGGGAATCTGCCTGCCGCAATGTGTAAAAACGGGGGACTGCCTCCCGCAATGTGTAAAAACGGGGAATCTGCCTGCCACAATGTGTAAAAAGGGGGGACTGCCTGCCGCTATGTGTAAAAATGGGGAATCTGCCTGCCGCTATGTGTAAAAAGGGGGAATCTGCCTGCCGTAATGTGTAAAAAGGGGGACGCTGTCTGCCGTAATGTGTAACAAGGGCACGCTGTCTGCCGTTATGTGTAAAAAGGGGATGCTGTCTGCCGTTATGTGTAAAAAGTGCACGCTGTCTGCGTAATGTGTAAAAAGGGGGATGCTGTCTGCGTAATGTGTAAAAAGGGGACGCTGTCTGCCGTAATGTGTAAAAAGAGGAATCTGTCCGCTGTAAGGTGTAAAAGGGTCTCTACCTGGTGTAGTGGTGCTACTGTGCGGCGTCATTTGAAGAATGGAGACTACTGTGCACCGTTTTATGAATTGGTATTATTTTGTGGCCACACCCCTTCCCCTACGAAGCCACGCCACTATGTATTTTTGCGCGTGCCTACGGCGCGCACTGCCCCTGTTTTGCATGCAGGGGTGGGGCTCCGATGCCGTTTCTTGCACACAGTGCTAAAATGTCTAGTTACGGCACTGTTGCTAGGTATCCATTTCTCCGGCCCTGAGCAGGTCCCCCTCACCAGATCCTCTCCAGGGGTGAGGGGGTGGACTTGGATGGGATAAGTGTGTGTGTGTGTGTGGGGGGGGGGGGGCAAAGCATTTTGTCGCACCTGGGCCCACCGCTCGCTAGTTCCGCCACTGGATAGATAGATAGATAGATGTGGCCAGACCTGATTCTTTCAACTGAGCTGCGCCACCTCTTAAACCCACAAGTCACGCCCAGCCAGCTGCATGCCTGCCCCTCCCAGCCCCCGTTCGGAGCCTACTAATACTGAAGAGGCCGTCCAGAGCTGGCTGCAGAGAGAGAGACTCACGAGATGATGATGTCATCATCTTGTGAAATCTTTGCAGAGGTGCTGCGGGTGTTAGTGGCTGCGACGGACATCCCCAACATGTGACACACAGCCCGGTGACACACACACACACACACCCTCCGGTAGCCCGACCCACCTCCCGGCTGCATTGATTGCAACCCATAGAAGCTGGCTAGGGCTGACAATAAGGCAGGGAATGACTTCCCACTTCCCCTTCCTGGCACTGCAATAATGCTTTGTACATCTTTAGTTGCCACCATTGGTTGCACCATTGAAACTTTCACCAGCCCTATGGTAGGTTCAGATCATCCATCTGAGTATGGCCTCCAATGTGAGCTATTCAGCGTCTCTATAAACAACCACTGTCAGAAACATGCCCATACTACGTCACATCTGCAGCTCTGTACGAATACCATCAGGACGCATGCGCAGACAAAAAAACACTGAACAAGAACACAAATAACACAGTGGCCTCGGTGAGGTGCGATGATAAATGTACGTTAGGAAGGCACTGTTGGTAGCATGTGTGTGTGAGGAAGGCATTGTTGGTAGATATGTTAGGGAGGTACCGTTGGTAGAATGTGTGTGTGTGTGTGTGTGTGTGTGTGTGTGTGTGTGTGAGGAAGGCATTGTTGGTAGAATGCATGTTAGGAAGTCACTGTTGGTGTGTGTGCGTGTGTGTGTGTGTGTCTGTGTGTGTGTGAGGAAGGCATTGTTGGTAGAATGCATGTTAGGAAGTCACTGTTGGTGTGTGTGTGTGTGTGTGTGTGTGTGTGTGTGTGTGTGTGTGCGTGTGTGAGGATAGCATTGTTGGTAGATATGTTAGGAGGGCACTGTTGGTAGAGTGTGTGTGTGTGTGTGTGTGTGTGTGTGTGTGTGTGTGTGTGTGTGTGTAGGTATTGATGGCAGAATGTATGTTAGGAAGGTACCATTGGTAGAGTGTGTGTGTGTGCCACGCTATTCATTCTCCCTCCAGGGGGGTCGTGGACCCCCACGAGGGAGAATATCTGTCGGTATGCCGGGTGTCGGGATTCCGGTGCCAGTATACTGTGGACCTGAAGACCACCCGGTAGGGTGTGTGTGTGTGTGGCATTGTTGGTAGAATGTATGTTAGGAAGGTACTGTTAATAGGGGATACATATGATATCCTGGAACCCAGGATGCTGGCTGTCAAAATCCAGACAGCGGCATCCCAAAGTTCAAAATCCTGACAGCAGGTGAAAAGATACCTTAACCCTGATCCCTCGCACCCCAAACCCTAACCCACCTTTACTGTAGCCTGACCCTAACCCTCTCTCACAGCCTGACCCCAGTGGTGCCTAACCCTCTCTGACTCTCACCGCAGCCTAACCCCAACTTCCCTGGGATGCAGACTAACCCTAAACCCCCCCCCCCCCCCCTTGGCTTACCAGTGGAGACTTGCTGTGTGTGTTTGTTCAGGATCCCAGCGTTCAGCATCCTGGCACCGGCATTGTTACCCATGTCAGGATGCCGGTGTCGGCATTCCATTCAGTTTCGGTATCATGACCGCCTGGGATGCCGAACGCCAGCATCTTGACTGCATCCCGTTAATAGAATGTGTGTGCGTGAGGAACACATTCTTAGTAGAATGTATGTTAGGAAGGTATCGTTGGTAGAATGTATGTTAGGAAGGTACCATTGGTAGAATGTACGTTAGGAAGGCACCGTTGCTAGAATGTGTGTGTGAGGAAGGTTCCGTTGGTAGAATGTATGTTAGGAACGTGTTGGTCGAACGTGTGTGTGAGGAAGGCATTTTTGGTAGAATGTATGTGTGAGGAAGCTACCATTGGTAGAATGTATGTTAGGAAGGTACCGTTCGTAGAACGTGTGTGAGGAAGGCATTGTTGGTAGAATGTGTGTATAAGGAAAGTTTTGTTGGTAGAATGTGTGTGCGAGGAAGGCATTGTTGGTAGAATGGTTGTGCGAGGAAGGCATTGTTGGTAGAATGGTTGTGCGAGGAAGGCATTGTTGGTAGAATGTGTGTGTGAGGAAGGTACCATTGGTAGAATGTGTGTGCGAGGAAGGCATTGTTGGTAGAATGTGTGTGTGAGGAAGGTACTGTTGGTAGGATGTATGTTAGGAAGGTACCGTTGGTAGGATGTATGTTAGGAAGGTACCGTTGGTAGAATGTATGTTAGGAAGGTACCGTTGGTAGAATGTGTGTGCGAGGAAGGCATTGTTGGTAGAATGTGTGTGCGAGGAAGGCATTGTTGGTAGAATGTGTGTGCGAGGAAGGTACCATTGGTAGAATGTGTGTGTGAGGAAGGCATTGTTGGTAGAATGTGTGTGTGAGGAAGGCATTGTTGGTAGAATGTGTGTGCGAGGAAGGTACCATTGGTAGAATGTGTGTGTGAGGAAGGCATTGTTGGTAGAATGTGTGTGTGAGGAAGGTACCTTTGGTAGAATGTATGTTAGGAAGGTACCGTTGGTAGGATGTATGTTAGGAAGGTACCATTGGTAGGATGCATGTTAGGAAGGTACCGTTGGTAGGATGTATGTTAGGAAGGTACCATTGGTAGAATGCGTGTGCGAGGAAGGCATTGTTGGTAGAATGTGTGTGCGAGGAAGGCATTGTTGGTAGAATTTTTTGTGCGTCAGGGGAGCATTATGGTAGAATATTTGGGAATGCTTTCTGATTCGTATTTTGAAAACAGCTGGTGTAAAATATCTTATTATCCTTTATTTATATGGTGCCACAAGGGTTCCGCAGCGCCCAATAAAGTACATAAACAAATAATCAAAACAGGAAAACAGCAACTTACAGTTGACAACAATATAGGACAAATACAGGGTAAATAAACATAGCTACATCAGCAGATGACACTGGAATAAGTATCAGGTGGCAGAAGACTGCTGGATTTGGTGCAGTTGAAGATTATTAAAGTAAGAAAAAGAATAAGCACATGAGGGGGGAGGGCCCTTCTCGAGAGAGCTTACATTCTAAAGAGGAGGGGTAGACAGACAGGGGTGACACAGACAGGGTACATAGAGAGCGTGGAACAGAGGGTTAGGAAGAGATTTGGTTAGGTTTGGTCATGTATATGTTTGACATTTTACATGCAGGAAAAAGGCCCATTTGTAACGTCTGTACTAGGGCCTGTACTGTCAACCAATAACATGAGGATATTTTCCAACTGAATTTTCAGTTGACTATTCTGTGATGGTCAGGTAACATAAATAAATCCAGAGATATGAATCTTTGCAATTATTTTTTGAGAACCAGCTATAGAGGTCTAATGATCCATCATATTACCAAAATGAAACATATGGAATATTTTGATTATTATTAAAAGAGCTATAAACTGTGTGGTCATTGTGGTATTCTTGGAGAAAATGATACAGTTGTGTCAGGTCAGTAGCACAATGCTGGGGGTGCCTAGTGTTAAACCCTTGCCATATGTTGCAGACAGCGTTTTCCTGGATAATTCATTTCATATGTGATGATTGAAAGCATTCTACTGAATATTAGGTTACAGGTCTGAAAAACCAGTAGAGAAACTACGTTGTCCTCATAAAGCCTCCGGCAAATCTTCCATCTGACTCAGATGTCCCCTTGGATTTAGAGGACACTATTTCCAGGAACTCAGGAAAATGCTTTCAAAATTAAGCCCACCTTAGTGAATTTTTTTATTATTCTTTTTTTTTTCTTTTTACCTAAATTACACATAATAGACCCCCAAAGAGTCAAGTTTACAAAATAAAATCCCTACTTATGTTATTTTGTTAAAGATTTCTCAGAAACAGTGTATCTAATAGCACCTGGATGTAAAGAATCCTTAGAGGATGGATTGCATGCCGTAATTTGAAAAAGAAAAAAGAATAAATAAAAACAAATGTTGTTTAGTTCCACGCACTCTTAAGTACACTTTGAAAATTACAGAAGGCATGGAAAGAAAATTCAAACGTAATTTTTATTGTTCAGTTTCCACAGCTGGCAGCGGAGCTATAGTCTGGAGAGAGAGAGAGAGAGAGAGAGAGAATATGACGCAGAACTTTCTGTTTAAATTGGAACCGAAGACTCCTAGAACAAGACAGGCAAACCATTGATACCACAAATAGTAAATGATGAGTGCCCTCTAGTGGTCATCAGCAGAGATTTATGGGCAATATTTTCTGACTGGTGTAAACCCAATGGGGGTCATTCCGAGTTGTTCGCTCGCAAGCTGATTTTTGCAGATTTGCTCACGCTAAGCCGCCGCCTACTGGGAGTGAATCTTAGCTTCTTAAAATTGCGAACGATGTATTCGCAATATTGCGATTACACACCTTGTAGCAGTTTCTGAGTAGCTCCAGACTTACTCGGCATCTGCGATCAGTTCAGTGCTTGTCGTTCCTGGTTTGACGTCACAAACACACCCAGCGTTCGCCCAGACACTCCCCCGTTTCTCCAGCCACTCCTGCGTTTTTTCCGGAAACGGTAGCGTTTTTTCCCACACGCCCATAAAACGGCCTGTTTCCGCCCAGTAACACCCACTTCCTGTCAATCACATTACGATCGCCAGAACGATGAAAAAGCCGTGAGTAAAATTCCTAACTGCATAGCAAATTTACTTGGCGCAGTCGCAGTGCGAACATTGCGCATGCGCACTAAGCGGAAAATCGCTGCGATGCGAAGATTTTTACCGAGCGAACTCGGAATGACCACCAATATCCTGACTGCCAGTAAATTGTGTACAAGTTTGTGGTAAAGCAAAGTTTGCTTAGTGCCTTACTTATTCTGCGTTCTTATTCTTTCTGTATTATACCTATGGTTTGTGCTGACACGATATTTGACAAACAAAGCACATTACTGGGAACTTCGAGTTTTACAGAGTAAGCATTTATGAAAGGCAAAGAATGCTGGTGACATCAAAGGCAGTTCCCAGACCAAAGCTGCTCCACTTACCTGCAAATACACATTTGTCATTTTAATTTTACAGGTTTCTACATTGTGGACAGAGTCAATATCGTCCTCACGCAACAGCATAGCACACTGTCACTGTAGCCCTGGTATGAGGTTCTAGCCCCAAAATATCATTCTGTACACTGTACAATTATAAGTCACCCTTATTCAGAGTTATACAATTAGTGGTTTACATATGATTTGCCAGAATGCCGGCAGCGGGGTGAGCGCTACGAGTCCCCTTATGGGCTTTCTGTGCTCGCCACGCTGCAGGCTTGGTGGCTCGCTGCCTTTACCACAGGATCTATTCCCACTCTATGGGTATCGTGGACACCCACGAGTAGGAATAGCCCTGGTGCATCGGTCTTCTGGCTGTCGGCTTTAGGTATTCTGGCGTCGGTATCCTAAACGCCGGGATCCCGTCAGCTGGCAAATTAACCATATCCCCAATTAGTCATACAGAACATATATATATTCGGGTGTGGTTCATCAAATCGACAGTGTCTAGGTCGACAATGTTTAGGTCGACCACTATAGGTCGACAGTCACTAGGTCGACATGGATGGAAGGTCGACAGGGTTTATAGGTCGACATGTGCTAGGTCGACAGGTCTAAAGGTCGACATGATGATTTTTTTGTGTCGTTTTCTTCGTAGAGTGACCGGGATCCCAAATTAGTGCACCGCTTCGCTCGCCATGCTTCGGGCATGGTGCCTTCGCTCCGCTACCGCTTCGCTCGGCACACTTTACCGTTCCAATCGTAGTCCACGTGGATCGTTAAGTATGAAAAAATTAAAAAAAAGAATTAAAAAAAAAAAAAAAACTCATGTCGACCTTTAGACCTGTCGACCTAGCACATGTCGACCTAGAAACCCTGTCGACCTTCCATCCATGTCGACCTAGTGACTGTCGACCTAAACATTGTCGACCTAGACACTGTCGATCTTCAGACCGGATCCCATATATTCACCAACAAGTCAAAATAATAATAAGCCTTGCTCGTAAGAGCTTACAATCTAAAGAGAGAACATGAACTAGTGTGCGAGGCAGCTGTTGTTTTATATCTACTACAGTAAATATCACATTGTATTTATGCAGCATAGTGGATCTAATTCAGGTCCGGTTGGATGTGCCCTGATGCACAAAGTACTGATGTTTGGTACCTTGTGCGTGTGCGAACGACTCCTGCGAAACAGGATGGAGGAGCAGCATCAGATAGTCAGTGACTGACAGTCTGATGCCATTTAGGGGCAGGGAGGGGTCGGTGATGGCCTCCATTTGTGAAAACGAAGGCGCGTCATTCTGTTTAGGGGGAGAATAGAGGCCAGGATCTCCATTGTTGTGCAGAAATTTCCTGGCTTCTGCAACAGGTTCCTTGCGCATCCCCATGGGTGACCATAAGCTGCCTGAGGTGTCTACTAGTAATAGAGGCCTCCTGCTGCATCACCATACAGCGCTATCACTGCTGCATCCAAGTAAGTGACAGCCACTCCATCCACATCTGAATCACCATCAGTAAGCTAATAGTTTCATGGGAAGATACACAACAGGTATGCTGTATTCTATATTTTGATCATTTTCAATATAACCTTAGGCATTATTTATGAAACAGCATAATTACACAATTAACAAAAAAAAAATCCAAATTACAGTGAGCAGACAATAAAGTCAATATTTCCTCAAAACATGCGCCATCATCTTTCCTCGTATTTCCAGTGTAAACTCGACATAATCTCAAGTACAAATGTGTATTCTTTTTTGATGTCATTAACTTAAAAAAAACAACCATTCTGCCTTTTCTTTATTAGGCAATTTCAGTGATTTATCGTCTGCAGTTTTATTGCAGAATAGTTGCATACATTTTACTCAGTAAATTGAACTTAATATCCTCTAGCCATAAAACTAACTTTCTGGAGAGAGAAACATAATGTTGAAACACTGACTTTTGTATTTAGATTTGGTTCATGAATAATACGCTGGTGGACGGACCATTTCTCTAGGCCCCAGAATCCCTCGGGAATATTCCCAGGACTATTATCTTGAAAAGGAACTGTTCCCTGTTCCAGGAAAGGATTAAAGAAAGTTACTTTTTCTAGGAAATGATTCATAGGCCACGGTCCAGTTATACAGTGGGAGGTGTGTGCAGGGACTTGCAATTAGAGAATCAATGGGCCTTTGATGATGCAGTGCCTGCAAGCAAACACACTGCACACAGTTATATTGAGAAAACTGTAAGGTCAGGGGAATTGGTTACAGATTCCCTTCTAATTGGGAGTAGTCTTCAGGAAAGATGAAAGCTGGCAGTGTGAACGAGAGACAGTAAATATATGACGCCTTGCATCATCCTTTGCAACACATGAAAGTGAAAAGAAATTACTGTCAGCGCATACAGTACAGGGGGAGATATTTTTATTTTATCTTTTTTTAAAGCGATTTTAAAATGTCTAATCTCAAACGTTGGATATATTTCCCATTTTTTCATTTAGAATGATTCCTCGCTGACCCTGAAGCAGGGGCATACTTCATCTTCTTGGATTTGTCAGTGCTTTTTGACAAAAGGCTTCATTATACAGTACAGTAAGTCAGGTGACTATAGGTGAACCTAATGTGATACGTGATGTAAACATCCTATTATTACATTGGTTCGTCAGTTTTCTGGTCTTTACAGGGAGTAATATCTGGTCACTGCTGGGTAATCATTATGCGGGCAGTTATGCTGGTCATTGTCAGGTAAAACTGTGTCATTTGATGCGAGTTATTGCAGCATATTATGTGCTATGTTAGTACGCTGTGTCTTCCTGCGTGTAGAAATGCTGTCTGGATGAATATTTGTGTAAGACAAATACAGACATCCCTAATAAAACCACTCACGCTCATTTCTGTTGCTATGTTCTTCATACCACAACTACTATAATATGGGGAAGCAGTAAGCAAAAAGAAAGAACCAGATACAATTTGGGGATCTAATGTATTAGGGGCTGTTCCATAGGAGCACGCGGTGCCGATGTTTGCAGTTGCTCTGTACACGCATGGTGATTAATTGGTGATGGTGGATGCAGTGAGGATTTGATCGCACTGTGAGTGACAGAGTTAGCTTGTGAATTCGTATGCAGTTGTAAAGGCTCCAGCGATGTACTTGTGACGGCCATTCTGAGCGACCACAGGGTTGCTGAGATGATCGATGGTGCAAGTGATGGGATGTATTTGTACGCAAGTGGTGGATCAGAGATGCCATCATTGGGCATGTCTGTACAGATCCTGCAGACGTTTTATTAGCATATTTTTGCAGATACACTGCATGCGTGATCACAGTAGAGACACCACCTCTGAATCAGGCCTTCAAAGATTTGTCCTCACACACTGTGGCTTCAGGCGTGCCAACCCAGCCCCTCTTGGCACGCCAAGTCCCGGGTGACTCTTTCTCACTCAAAATGTCAATTTGATGTGCAACATCTGTACATCCGTGCACGACCGAGTCTGTGTAAGAAGTGCTGCAATGCCACGCCAACTTCCATTGTACTTCATTTGCATTTTTTTTACTATTGTTCTTTGAAATCCATTGGTCAAAGCCGCAGATCATTGGTGGCATTCTAAACCTGATAGTTAGTAAATCTACTCCTATGGGAGCAGAAACATTTAGACAAACAAAGTTGTTCATTTGAATCTTGAAGGATGAGTGATCGACTTGGGAAACCCCTTCAGCTTATTACCAAGCCTAACGTACAGAACCACACACGGGTACTATTTTATGAAATCCATAAGTGGCACATTTATTAAAAGGGACATGAGGAAATGGTGGTTGGTGGTAGAAAGTTACATAACAAAAGGCCATATCACACTGCAGATAAATATCAATACACTATAAATAATAATTGGGAAAAGGGTGGAAAAGATAATTATTAAAGGATTAGTTTAATCAAGCATCAGATGGTACAAATAACGTCTCCAGTATACAGCATCTATTAATAGAATGGCTATTCTCAGTCCATACATTATTCACCCAAGCTTGCAGATTAAGGTGCAGATCTCGCTAAACTACAGTTCTCACTAACGGTATGTAATATTATTAGCTGCTGGGATCGGTGGTGCACTTTGCAGATGGTAACTATACTTATAGAGTTGGTGATAAGAGCAGTATAACCAGGGCTGGTTCTAGACCCTGTGGTGCCCAGGGCGAAAGTTTCCTTTGGCGACTGGCGACCGCCCCCCCGACAGGTAAAAGAGGGTTAGTGCGCGTGACAAAAAAATAGGGGAGTGGCTTCATGGGGAATGGGCGTGGTCACAGTTATGCCCCCTGTAGCTGTGCCCTCAGTAGTTGTGCTCCCTGTAGCTGTGCCCTCAGTAGTTGTGCCCCCAGTACTATGCCCCCTGTAGCTGTGCCCTCAATACTGTGCCACCTGTAGCTGTGCTGCTTACCAAAATAAATAAATAGATACTCACCATCCCCACTCCTGCTTCCCGACCGCTGCTGCCCTCCGTCTCCGGCCGCCGACACCGCTCCTCGGATCTGTGGGAGAGATGTCATGAAGTTTTTCCCATAGCACTGCATAGACACTAGAGGTCAATTATGACCTCTAGCGTCTATGGCCACTCCCACGATGCCGTGCGCGATGATGTCATCACGCACTGCACAGCCCCGGCACAAGTAGTGGATCTTGCAACGGCGGCGGCACCCTTGGGACAGCGGCCCCCACGGCCAAAAATCCTGCTTGCCCGTGGCAAAATCCGCTACAGAGTATAACCATAAAGTATTTTCTGTGGCACTTAGCGTTTGAGCAAAGGCTCTGAGAACAGGACAGGCAGTTAGGGTGATCTATACTGTAGTACTGAGCACGTTTGTACTGGCATGTGCTAAACAGACTGGAATGTGAGTGATAAGTGTATGTCAACTGAGAGTATCAGCGTCCAGAAGATAATAGAAGTAATAGAGAACCAAAGGTGTGTACACACGGAGGGGAGCTACAGGTTGAGTATCCCTTATCCAAAATGCTTGGGACCAGAAGTATTTTGGATATCAGATTTTTCCCTATTTTGGAATAATTGCATACCATAATGAGATATCATGGCGATGGGACCCAAGTCTAAGCACAGAATGCATTTATGTTTCATATACACCTTATACACACAGCCTGAAGGTCATTTTACCCAATATTTTTAATAACTTTGTGTAGTAAACAATGTTTGTGTACATTGAGCCATCAGAAAACAAAGGTTTCACTATCTCAGTCTCACTCAAAAAATTCCGTATTTCGGAATATTCCATATTTCGGAATATTTGGATATGGGATACTCAACCTGTATTGCCTTTCGATTTTGACTATATAGTCAAAATCGCTAGGAAAGTTAGTACAAATCGCAAGGTGTTAGCCACCTGGCGATCCCAATTCGATCCCGATGCGCACTCCCGCAGGGTCGGAATCGCAAGGCTAGATAGTCAAAATTGACTTGCCTGCACAGTCTATCGAGTATAAAGTAGAGTCAAAATTGTCACTTAAATTAAAATCGCACATAGCCAATATAGCAAGCACACATAATAGACAATATTGCATAGTCAATATCGAAGATAGCAAAAATGTTGCTGTCCTGTGATCAGTCGCCGCCTCCAGGGGGAGTGTACATTCGCCGTGCAAGTGTGCAATCCTATGTGTATGCTGAGCTGCTAAAATCTAGTCTCTGCACAGCCCAGGACTTACTCCTCCAGTGCGATGAGAACAGGCTGATCAAGGCCGGAGCTGACGTCACACACCCTCCCTGAAAACAAATGGGCACGCCTGCGTTTTTACGGACACTCCCAATAAACAGTAAGTTACCACCCACAAACGGCTTCATCCTGTCAATCACCTTGCGTACACCTGTGCGATCGGAATTTTCGCACCATCCCGTTGCTGACCGGCAATGCCTTTTGTTGTCCGGCGCGCATGCACATTGCGGTGCATATGCATGCGCAGTTAGGACATGATCGCCCACGGGGGGTAATTCTGAGTTGATCACAGCAGAAAGTTTGTTAACAATTGGGCAAAACCATGTGCACTGCAGGGAGGGCAGATGTAACATGTGCAGAGAGAGTTAGATTTGGGTGGGTTATATAGTTTCTGTGCAGGGTAAATACTGGCTGCTTTATTTTTACACTGCAATTTAGATTTCAGTTTGAACACACCACACCCAAATCTAACTCTCTCTGCACATGTTATATCTGCCCCACCTGCAGTGCACATGGTTTTGCCCAACTGCTAATAAAATTGCTGCTGCGATCAACTCAGAATTAGGCCCACTGTGCGAAAACGCACAGCAGCGATCAGGAATGAATCAGGCCCTTTATTCAGTAAGGATTGCAATTTCTTCTAAAAAGCAGTTACTGCAATCAAATAGTTTCCGCCCAGAAATTGAGAAAAAACGCCAATTGTAGAAATTGCAAATGCATGGCAATACGCAGGCTGATTACAAAACCATACGCAATTCCCGAAACATTGAAGATTTATCCTATCTGTGCAAGGCAATGTCTTCCACAATTCTTGCGACACAAGAGGCTGGAAGTGGTCATTACGGACGTCAGAGGCCCTCCTTAAAAACGCCTGGGTACGCCTGCGTTTTTTCAGACACACCCAGAAAACGGCAGGTTTCCGCACAGAAACGCCGGCTTCCTGTGAAATAGTGTCTGCATTTGCAATCATGATGTGTATGCATTTTCTGTCGCTATTATTACTCGCACGTGCGCAGTGCGAATGCAGTGCAGTCGTTCGATAATCGGCCAGATTGTGATTTACAAATTTTTCAATCCTTACTGAATAAGGTCCAAATGTATTAAGCCTTAAAAAGTGATAAAGCAGAGAGGGTTAAAGAGTAATAAATGACCAGCCAATCAGATCCTAAGTGTCATTTTTCAAACACAACATGTGACATAGCAGATAGGAAGCTGATTGGCTGATCATTTATCACTCTTTATCCATCTGCACTTCATCACTTTTTAAGGTTTAATACACTTGGGCCTATCTGCTCTCTGTGACAGGTGTTGTAGTTGTCATCGCCTGTCTTACATCACCCTAAGATTTATAATTTTTCAGACTTTCCTCTATCGCCTTAACTGCCACAAGCTTTCATTATCGATGGACAATCACAGGTCCCTTGTCAATAATCTGAATCAGATTGGAGACGGTGAGCGCTGGTGACGAAAGCAGGAAGCGGAAGTGACGCGCACGAGGGAGCACACCGAGCGCCGGAGCAAGCCGGGCACTGGTGCAAGCCCGGTGAAGGGAGAGTGGGGGAGCATGGGAGATCCGGAAAAAAAGCGAAGCCAATAGACGGGAAGATGGGTGCAGAGCGGCGGGGATCTGCGGGAGCAAGGACAGTGTGAAATAGCGGGGAGTTTGACTGAGGCTGGAGCAGGGCTCTGTGAACAAGGTGCCAAACACGGTTCTGGAAACAGCTGGAAGGAGCCAACACAGGGGAAGCAGGTACCTGTGAGTAGGTGCTGCTGCAGGAGGTCCTGACTCCCCCTGGACATGCAAATATTTTATTACTGCATTGGCTGTTTTGCATTGATACATTATTATACATTGTATTACCAATTACTTTTCTGTTGTTGAATATTGTTTCTCTTCACAGCTAGGCCATAGTATGGTATCGTATTGCATAAATTGTATTGTTGTATTCTTTTGTACTGTTTGTATTCTTTTTCTGAAAGTAATTGGGAGTTAGATTTGTCATTCAAATGGGTGGGGCCCATACTTGCCGACTTCTTTAATCTCCTCTCCGGGAGATGCCCGTAGAGGAGAAGCAGGTGGGCGGTGCTGAGGGTGGGCCAAGCTAATGGCGCCATTAGGCCCTGCCCACACACATGGAAAAGTCCGGGATTGGGCGATATTTGCATAGGAGGCGGAGCTGAAATGACGCAATTAGCATATAATTGCATCATTAGGCTCCGCACCCTCCGCCAGGTCCACAATTTCGCCGTATTATCCCCATTCTGCCCACTTCACTAGGAAGTGGGCAGAATGCGGGAGCGGTGCCCACTCTTCCGGGGCTGCAGGGGACTACCCAAGAAACCGGGTGTCTCCCGCAGAATCCGGGAGAGTAGGTGAGTATGGCAGGGCCGTGATTGAGAATCTCACTCAGTGCAGGTCGTGCAAGATGTATGCGCACCTGGAGCAACTGGCCCAGTGTGAATACATCTGCACGAGGGTGTGTGAGAACAGTTGCCCTGGAAGCCCAGGTAACTGATCTAGAGCAAACAGTTACAAGACTGAGAGATATTCACAATCTCGAGCAAAGCTTAGATAGAACGGTGGAGGAGTTGCCGGGGGGGGGGGGGGGGGGGACACCGGTAGAGGAGGACGAGGACAATCAGGTAGCTAGCTGGGTCACGGTTAGAAGGAAGAAAACGAGGGGGAGGCAGGACATCTCTGAACTGCCAAACGCCAATAATTTTTTCCGATTGGACGAAGATTCTGTGAATGGCAGTGAGGAATTGATGGACCTGGAGGATACCGTTCCCTCTAGCAACCGGAGGAGAGGTCCCTCTGGCACAAAGGGGATAAGAGAAAGCAAGGTACCTAGTCAGATTGTGGTGGTAGGAGATTCTATCATCAGGAAGACAGACAGGGCAATCTGCTACCGGAACCGTGATCGCCGTACAGTCTGTTGTCTCCCGGGTGCTCGGGTACATCACATTGCAGACCAGGTAGAAAAGATTGTTGGGAGGGGCCGGGAAAGACCCAGCGGTCTTGGTGCACATTGGCACCAACGACAAAGTTAGTGGTAGGTGGGATGTCCTTAAGAAAGATTATAGGGACCTAGGCCAGAAACTAAGGGCAAGGACATCTAGGGTAATATTCTCTGAAATACAGTGCATTGGAAAGTATTCACAGCGCTTCACTTTTTCCACATTTTGTTATATTACAGCCTTATTCTAAAATTTAATAAATTCAGTTTTTCCCTCAAAATTCTACACACAATACCCCATAATGACACATGAAAAAAGTTTTTTTGAGATTTTTGCACATTTATTAAAAATAAAAAACTAAGAAATCACATGTACATAAGTATTCACAGCCTTTGCCATGAAGCTCAGAATTGAGCTCAGGTGCATGCCATTTCCACTGATCATCCGTGAGATGTTCCTACAGCTTAATTGGAGTCCACCTGTGGTAAAAATAAAATAAAAAAATCTCTAGTCTGAGGAGACAAAGATTGAACTCATTGGCGAGAATGCCAGGCTTCATGTTTGGAGGATCATCACCAGGCCAATACCATCCTCACAGTGAAGCATGGTCGTGGCAGCATCATGCTGTGGGGATGCTGTTTTTCAGCGACAGGAACTGGGAGACTACAGGATAAAGGGAAAGATGAATACACCAGTGTACAGAGACATCCTGGATGAAAACCTGCTTCAGAGCGCTCTTGTCCTCAGACTGGGGCGATGGTTCATCTTTCAGCAAGACAACGACCCTAAGCACACAGCCAAGATATCAAAGGAGTGGCCTCAGGACAACTCTGTGAATGTCTGTCCTTGAGTGGCCCAGCCAGAGCCCAGACTTGAACCTGATTGAACATCTCTGGAGAGATCTGAAAATGGCTGTGCACCGACGCTTCCCATCCAACCTGATGGAGCTTGAGAGGTGCTGCAAAGAGGAATGGGTGAAACTGCCAAAAGATAGGTGTGCCAAGCTTGTGCCATCATATTCAAAAAGACTTGATGCTGTAATTGCTGCCAAAGATGCATCAACAAAGTGTTAAGCAAAGGCTGTGAATACTTATGTACATGTTATTTCTTAGTTTTTTATTTTTAATAAAATTGCAAAAATCTCAAAAAACTTTTTTCACATGGTCATTATGGGGTATTGTGTAGAGAATTTTGAGGGAAATAATTAAATTTATTCCATTTTGGAATAAGGCTGTAACATAAAGTGTGGAAAAAGTGAAGCACTGTGAATACTTTCCGGATACACTGTATTACCTGTTCCACGTGCTTGTCCAGGGAGGCAGAGGGAGATTAGGGAGGTTAATGTGTGGCTTAGAGACTGGTGTAGTAAAGAGGGGTTTGTGTTCTTGGAACACTGGGCGGACTTCTCAGTCAGGCGCCATCTTTTTTGTCGCAATGGATTGCACCTGTATGAGGAGGGGGCAGCAGTGCTGGGGGAAAGGATGGTTAGAAGGTTGGAGGAGAATTTAAACTATGTGCCTGGGGGGATGGACAAGAAAGAATAAGTGGGACAACTAGAGAGAGTAGAAAAGAGGGATGTATAAAGTATAATGGTGGTGGTGAGGGGGGAAGGAGAAAAATGGTCAGCGATGGTAAATTAATCAAAACTCAAGTTCCTCAGGAAACGTCTACAACAAAACTTGAAAATCAGGGAAGTACTAAACCTAAGTGTAAGCTTGCAAATGCAAGAAGCCTAAAAAGTAAAATGGGGGAATTAGAAAAGATTACACTTAATGACCAATATAATATCATAGGCATTTCAGAGACATGGTGGGACGATTCTGATGACTGGGCAGCAAACATGGAGGGGCACAACCTCTTCAGGAGAGATAGGACTAATAAAAATGGAGGGGGTGTTTGTATTTATGTTATGCCATTCTTAAAAATAGGATTTTAAATACCTACCGGTAAATCCTTTTCTCGTAGTCCATAAGGGATATCTGGGACACATTAGTACGATGGGTATAGACAGGGTCCAAAGGAGCCAGTGCACTTTAAATTTCTTCCACTGGGTGTGCTGGCTCCTCCCCTCTTTGCCCCTTCCCACAGGCAGTTATAGGTAAAACAGTGCCGAAGGTGAAATGACATACTTGAGAGAAGGAACATAACGAGAAGTGTGGTGAGATTTATACACCAGCACACCATAACATAACTGGGCCAGCAACATCTGGCAACATAAACAGCAACGGCTGAACAAGTAACACCTAACAGAGAACCAGCAGAAAGTCACCGCCCAGAGGCGGGCGCCCAATATCCCTTATGGACTATAAGAAAAGGATTTACCGATAGGTATTTAAAATCCTATTTTCTCTAGCATCCATAAGGGATATTGGGGACTCATTGGTACGATGTGGATGTCCCAAAGCTTCCAGAACGGGCGGGAACATGCGGAGACATCTGCAGCACCACCAGCCCAAATTGGGTATCCTCTTTGGCCAGGGTATCAAACTTGTAGAACTTCACAAAGGTGTTCTTCCCCGACCAGATAGTGGCTCGGCATAGTTGCAAGTCCGAGACTCCATGGGCAGCGGCCCTGGAAGACCCCATCGATCTAGTAGAGTGGTCCTTTAGAGACTTAGGAACAGGAAGGTTGCCGACACATAGGCCTGTTGGATAGTAAGTCGAATCCAACGAGAAATGGACTGCTTTGAAGCAGGGCAACCCTTCTTCTGCACATCATTGAGCACAAACAAGGAATCAGTCTTTCTGATCTGAGCTGTACGCTTGACATAGATCTTCAAGGCACGCACAGCATCCAATGCCTCCGGAGGAGCAGAAGCGTCAGAACAGGACGGAACCACAATAGGTTGATTCAGATGAAACGCGGAAACAACCTTCGTCAGGAACTGCTGTCTAGTCCGGAACTCCGCCCTGTCCTCTTAAAAGACCAAATACGGACTTTTATATGATAAGGCCCCCAGTTCTAAGACACATCTAGCAGAAGCCAGGGCCAGTAACATCACCGTCTTCCATGTGAGGTACTTGTCTTCTACCGTCAGCAGAGGTTCAAACCAGGAGGACTGTAGAAATCATAACAACACATCTAAATCCCAAGGAGCCGTAGGCGGGACAAACGGAGGTTGGATGTGAAGCACCTCTTGCAAGAAGGTCTGAACTTCAGACAGTATAGCCAACTTCTTTTGGAAGAAGATTGAGAGAGATGAAATTTGAACCTTAATGGATCCCAGACGTAAGCCTTGATCCACTCCAGCCTGCAGGAAATGAAGAAATCTTCCCAAGTGAAAATCGGCAGATGGATATGTGCATTCCTCGCACCAGGAGACGTATCGCTGCCAGATATTATGATAGTGTTTTGACGTTACAGGTTTTCTGGCTTGCACTATAGTGGCAATGACCTTTTTGGAAATTCCCTTGTGAACTAGGATGTTGCGCTCAACTTCCATGCCGTCAAAAGAAGCTGCCGTAAGTCCAGGTAGACGAATGGTCCTTGTTGAAGAACTCTTCTGAGCGGTAGAGGCCAAGGGTCTTCGACGGACATGTCCAGAAGATCCGCGTACCACGCTCTCCGGGGCCAACCCAGGGCAAGCAGAATTGCTTGTACTCCTTGATGCTGTATCCTCTTTGAGCACCTTTGGGATCAACGGAATCAGAGGAAATATGTAGACCAGCTGGTAAGGTCAAGGCGACGTCACACTGCGCATGCCTGAGGGTCTCTGGTTCGCAAGCAATAGGAGCAAGGTTTCTTGTTGAGGCGAGATGCCATCATGTCGATCTGTGGGCAACCCCACTGGCCGATGATCTGTTAAAACACTTGAGGATGTAGGCCCCACTCCCCTGGGTGGAGATCGTGGCGACTCAGGAAATCTGCTTCCCAATTTTCCACTACCGGAATGAAGATTGCGGACAGTGCCAGTGCATTCCTTTCCGCCCAGAGGAGTATTCTTGATACTTCTCGCATGCAGGCACTGCTTTTTGTCCCTCCTTGTTGATTGATGTACGCCACAGCCGTGGTGTTGTCCGACTGTACCTGGATTGCTTGATCCCGGAGCAGAAGGGAGGTCTGAATTAGGGCATCGTAGATAGCCCAAAATTCCAGGATGTTGATTGGAAGTAGGGCCTCTTGGGCAGACCACCTGCCCTGGAACTGCACCCCTTTGGTGACAGCCCCCCATCCTCTCAGACTCGCGTCCGTCGTGAGGAAAATCCAATACTGAATTCCGAAGCGTCGACCTTCCTGGAGATTGGAAGACTGCAGCCGCCACAGGAGTGAAATCCTGGCTCGGGGTGACAGTTGAATCATCTGGTGCATCTGAAGATGCATCGGACCACTTGTCCAGGATGTCCAGTTAAAAGGGTCTGGCATGGAGCCGTCCATACTGGATGGCCTCATACGAGGCAACCATCTTTCCCAACAATCTTATGCAAAGATGAATGGAAACTCGAGTCGGTCGGAGAACCATGCAAACCATTTCCTGGAGAGTTCTCACTTTGTCCTCTGGTAGGAACACTTTCTGCGCTACAGTATCCAGTAGCATTCCCAGAAACAGGAGCCGCTGAGATGGCTCCAGGTGGGACTTCTGTAAATCGAGGATCCACCCATGGTGTGACAGAAGGTGTATAGTGCAATCTATATGGAGCAGTAGTAGCTCCCTGGAACTCTCTTTTATCAGGAGATCGTCCAGGTAAGGGACCACGTTGACCACCTGGACCCTGAGCTGGAACATCATTTCCAACATCTACTTCGTGAACACCCTCGGAGCTGTAGATAGGCCAAAGGGTAACGCCTGGAACTGGTAGTGATCGTTCAGCAGGGCAAACCTCAGATAGGCCTGATGAGGGGGCCAAATTGGGATATGGAGGTAGGCGTCCTTAATATCTAGTGACACTAGGAATTCCTGGCGTTCCAGGCCTGCAATCACTGCTCTAAAAGATTCCATCTTGAATTTGAAAACCTTTAGGTAAGGATTCAAAGACTTTAGATTCAAAATTGGCCTCACAGACCCCTCTGGTTTTGGCACAACGAACAGACTGGAGTAGTAACCTTGCCCTTGCTGTTGCAGGGGTACTGGAACAATGACTTGGGACTGGACCAACTTTGTGATGGCCTGTAGTAGTGTAACACGCATATTTTCCAAAGCTGGTAAGCTTGATATGAAAAATCGGTGGGGAGGAGCACCGTCGAACTCCAGCTTGTAACCCTGAGAAATAAGGTCCCTTACCCAGGCATCCTGGCAGGATCTTTCCCAGATGTGGCTGAAGTGACATAACCGGGCTCCCACCTCGAGATCCTCCCGGGGTGGGTGAGCACCATCATGCTGAGGTCTTTGCGGAAGCTTAACTAGTGCTCTGTTCTTGAGAGCCGGCAACGGCTGGTTTCTTAGGTTTACCCCTGGTGCCTCTAGCAGCATTTGATGCACCTCTGGCCCTAGATCAAAATCTGGTGGACCAAAAGGACTGAGTAGATTGTCCCGGGTAGGTACGTCTAACTGGCGGAGCCCCCGAGGGAAGAAACGCGGATTTCCCAGCAGTAGCTTTGGAGATCCATGCATCCAATTCACCTCCAAAGAGCCATTCACCTGTAAAGGGAAGAGATTCCACATTGCGTTTGGAGTCAGCGTCTGCAATCCACTGACGCAACCATATGGCTCTGCGTGCTGACACAGCCATAGCAGTGGTTCTAGCATTAATATTGCCAATCTCTTTTAGGGAGTCACAGAGGACTCTAGCCGTGTCCTGAATGTGTTTCAGGAAAGTCACCATAGTAACTAGTGTCATGTCACCCGAGAGACCCTCCTAAATTTGAGTAGCCCAGGAGTGAATTGCATGTGTCATCCAGCAACCTGCAATGACCGGTCTTTGAGATACACCTGCAGCAATGTAGATAGATTTCAGTGTGGCCTCAATTTTCCTATCCCCCGGGTCCTTTACCGCAAAGGAGCCCGGAGCCAGGAGTACCGCCTTCTTAGAGAGGCGAGAGACAGACGTCTACAGCCGGATATTCTTCTGAGAACTTTCTACCCTCAGAGGCAAAAGGGGAATGTATGCGAAAACCGTTTTGACACCTGATATTTCTTATCTGGATTCTTCCAGGCCAGCTTAAATAAATCATCTAATTCTTTAGAATCAGGAAATGTGACAGTCAGTTTATCTTGAGGGAGGAAAAACGACTGCTGATTTGCAGTGTCCTCTAGGGGGAGCTTTAGCACATCCCTTATAGCTAAAATGAGGGGTTCAATACCCTGTGTAGGAGTGGAATCCCCACCTATGGGATCCACACCATCCCCATCATCCTATAGCGCAGGGGTGGCCAACCAGTCTGAGGCAAAGAGCCAGAAAAGATCTGTAGTCAAGGGCAAGAGCAACTACCATGTGCATGCCGAAGGCGTGCATGCAAAAGTGGGGGTCTGGCCTAGTTTCACAAAGCCACACACCATTTTTGTGCGCACACCTTTCGGTATGATGTTTGTAGGAGTATGACCTTGTGTCATAACCCTATTTTTAGTCATGTTGTACAGTGCCACATACATATAAAAATGCCAATATATGGGTGCCTCCACACTGCCAGAAACATATGTCCCCACAGTGCTAGATACATACATGCCCCCAGTGCCAAGTACACATATGCCCCACAGTGCCAAGTACACATATGCCCCTCAGTGCCAAATACATATCTGCCCCACAGTGCCAGATATACATGTCCCCCCAGTGCTAGATATGCCCCCCAGTGCCAGATATACATGTACCCCCAGTCCAGCTATGTCCCCAGTGCCAACTATGCGCCCAGTGCCAGATATACATGTCCCCACAATGCCAGCTATGCCCCCAGTGCAAGAAGATATACATGTCCCCACAGTGCCAGCTATGCCCCCAGTGCTATATATACATGTCCCCCCAGTGCCAGATATGCCCCCAATGCCAGATATACATGTCCCTGCAGTGCCAGATATGCCCCCAGTGCCAGATATACATGTCCTCACAATGCCCGCTATGCCCCACAGTGCCAGATATACATGTCCCCCCAGTGCTAGATATGCCCCCAGTGCCAGATATACATGTACCCCCAGTCCAGCTATGCCCCCAATGCTAGATATACATGTCCCCCCAGTGCCAGATATACATGTCCCCACAATGCCAGCTATGCCCCCAGTGCATGAAGATACACATGTCCCCACAGTGCCAGCTATGCCCCCAGTGCCAGATATACATGTCCCCCCATTGCCAGCTATGCCCAAAGTGCCAGATATGCATGTCCCCCCAGTGCCAGATATACATGTCCTCACAGTGCCAGATATGCCCCCTGTGCCAGATATACATGCCCCACAGTGCCAGCTATGCCCCCAGTGCCAGATATACATGTCCCCACAGTGCCAGCTATGCCCCCAGTGCCAGATATACATGTCCCCCCAGTGCCAGATATACATGTTCTCACAGTGCCCGCTATGCCCCCAGTGCCAGATATACATGTCCCCCCAGTGCCAGATATGCCCCCTGTGCCAGATATACATGCCCCACAGTGCCAGCTATGCCCCCAGTGCCAGATATACATGTCCCCACAGTGCCAGCTATGCCCCTAGTGCCAGATATACATGTCCCCCCAGTGCCAGATATACATGTCCTCACAGTGCCAGCTATGCCCCCAGTGACAGATATACATGTCCTCACAGTGCCCGCTATGCCCCCAGTGCCAGATATACATGTCCCCCCAGTGCCAGATATGCCCCATGTGCCAGATATACATGCCCCACAGTGCCAGCTATGCCCCCAGTGCCAGATATACATGTCCCCACAGTGCCAGCTATGCCCCCAGTGCCAGATATACATGTCACCCAGTGCCAGATATACACGTCCTCACAGTACCAGCTATGCCCCCCATTGCCAGATATACATGTCCTCACAGTGCCAGATATGCCCCCAGTGTCCCCACAGTGCCAGATATGCCCCCATTGCCAGTGTTCCCACAGTCCCAGATATGCCCCATTGCCAAATATACACGTCCCCCCCTCCCCTTCACCCCAATCTGCTCACTGCGCTGCTGTTTTGTGAGGGGAGGAGAGCGCAGCACGCGCCTCTCCTGCCCCTCACTCTCCGGCGGCGGTATCTCTCTTCAATTAGGCGCCGGTCCGTGAGCCAATCAAAGCTCGTGGTCCGGCAGCCAATCAGGAGCCTCAGCTGCTGGTCCGCGAGCTCCGATTGGCTCACGGACCGGTGCTAAATTGAAGAGACACCGCCGCCGGAGACAAGACGACAAGTGTGTGTGTCGGGCAGCGATGGCCAGGAGTAGGCCGAGCCGCATGCGGTGGATGAAAGAGCCGCAGGTTGGCCACCGCTGCTGTAGCTCATCATCAGAATCTGATAGAAGTGCAGGTAAAGCACATTTTTGCGCACCTGTATTAGACGGGGGGGGATGGGGAACATCAGCCCTGGCAGCTAGATCTGCTACTGCTTTTTGTAGTTCTTGTGTTTTGTTGGCACTTGCTCGTTACTCTCCCCCACATTGTCCTCAGCATTTTGTGAGGACTGACTACACTGCTCACATGATATGGAACCAGATGAAAGAGGGGAGAATCTGGCATTACTAACACTGCATAACTTTTGTTTTACCATAATGAAAACATACAATACACATACAACACAGACTGATTACAATGCAAGCCTGCCCTATTGCATGCGAGAGGAGATGCAGGGGAAGAGAGGACACCAGCACACCCAACGCTGCAGAGCCCCAGTGAGGCTGTCACCGTTTTTATATAACAGTGAGAACTGCTTATACAATGTAATTCCCTCCGAGGAATAATATCTGTGCACAATTTAGCGGCTCTCCCCCTAATCAACTCCCTGTATCAGTGATCCAGCGTGTGACAGTCTGGAGGAGCTGTGTGAGGCTGCTGCTGCTTATGCAGAGGAAGGTGCCAAAATAGCGCTGAGCCCGCTATGATGTAGCTCTGCCCCCCGTAATGGCGCCGGAGCTACATATATATATATATATATATATAAATATATATATAATTTATACTGGCCCTGTCTCCTAACCATGCTGTAGCCTCAAATGAATGTTTAGTACAGCCATCACTAGCCAGTCTCACGCAGGGGCTATAGAGGGTCGCCCCCAGGAGGGACCCGTATGCCTCACCCACGCTTCTGCCGCACCAAGAACCGGGGTCCCCGGTGTGTACTCACCACCGACGATCACCTTCAGGCAGTGTTAGGGGAGTGCGGCGTGCTGCGGTTGCGACAGCCAAGGCGCAGTGCCCCGCTGAACAAACAACCCCTCAGGACAGTGGATCTGCAGCAGGGAAGCGGCTCTACACCTTGCGAGGCTGGTGACCATCCCCTCCCCTAACTCCCACGGCGCAGGTATACTGTTGCCTAAAAAGCATACCGAAATAAACAAAAGCTTAAAATAAAATGAAGAAAATCTCTGGAGCTTGCAGTGTGCGCAACCTCTTCTGAGGGCACTTTTTTCTAAACTAAACTGCCTGTTGGAGGGGGCATAAAGGGGAGGAGCCATCACACCCAGAGGAAGAAATTTAAAGTGCACTGGCTCCTTTGGACCCTGTCTATACCCATCATACTAATGTGTCCCCAATATCCCTTATGGATGCTAGAGAAACATATTTAAATTAGGTCATTTACGAGGGGACTGGAGATAACGTGGAGTCATTATGGGTTGAGATTTCGAGTGAGGGTAAAGATACAAAAAAAGCGTGTCTGACGAATTATAACTCTTGCAGCAAATCGAAAAAGCTGCAGGAATGGGGGAGGTCATTATCATTGGGATTTTAATTACCCGGACATAAATTGGAACACCAAACAGTACATACAGCTAGGGGAAAAAGGTTCTTAAACATGCTAAAAGATCATTACTTGTCCCAAGTAATCGAGGAACCAACTAGACCACAGGTTCTGAAACTTGGTCCTCAGGACCCCAAACGGTTCATGTTTTGCATGTCACCTGTAGATTTTTGAAATGTGACAGTTGGTGATACACAGTGCAGCTGCTGGGAGACATGGAAAACGTGAACCGTGTGGGGTCCTGAGGACCGAGTTTGAGAACCACTGAACTAGACCATAGGACTATACTGGACCTAGTACTAACTAATGCAGAGATAATATCAAATACTAAAGTAGGGGAGACCTTGGGAAATAGCGATCATAATATGATCACATTCGATAATAGCTTCCAAAAACAACACTATAAGGGTCTAACTAAGATTTTTAACTTTAGAAAAGCGAACTTCAACTTGCTGAAGCAAGCAATGAAGGACATTAATTGGGAAATTGTGTTTCATGGTAAGAATACAGCTAAAATGTGGGATGTTTTTACAACTGTGCTCAATAAGTACACTCATTTGTTCATTCCCAAGGGTAACAAAAACAGGAGTAGTAAATTCAAATCGATGTGGCTTAATAAGAAGGTCAAGGAACAAATGTATAAAAAGAGGCGTTCTTTCATAGCATTTAAGTCTGACGGGAAGGCAAAATCATTCCTGTTCTACAAGGAATATGTAACAAAAAATGCAAAAAAGAAATCAGAGTTGCCAAAATAGAAAACGAAAAACAAATCGCAAAGGAGAGTAAAAAAAACCTAAAAAGTTCTTTAGGTATATAAACGGTAAAAGGTTAAAAAAAGAGAATATTGGACCACTAAAGGGCGAGTTGGATGTCTTGATTAATGATGATAGGGATAAAGCAGACTTATTGAATAAATTCTTTTCATCAGCATTCACGAGAGTACTGGTTCACGGGAGAAGTACACACCAAAAGTGATAATAATGACCCGTTGCTAAGTACTTGGTTAAATGAGGAAGTAGTCCGGGAGAGACTAAGTAAAATTAAGAAAAATAAATCTCCTTTGCCGGATGGACTTCACCCCAGGGTTCTTATGGAACTTAACTCGAGTTATCGAGGCACATATATTTGAGTTTCAGTGAGTCACGGGATCGGCACATTTGAATGGAATAAGGGAAATAAACGGGAAATACATTGGGGTTCAGTCTTTCCCTCCACAAATTATTTAACCATTGTTTCCCTGCATACAAGTCGTATAGTGAGTGGCTGCTGATGACAATCAGCAAATAAAGGGTAATAGTATTCTGTAACTCACAAAGGGGTTTATTCATGAAGCAGTGAAAAGAGTGGAGAAGTGAGCCACTGGAGAAGTTGCCTATGGCAACCAATCAGCTTCTGTGTATAATTTTATAGTATGCAAATTATAAATGTTACTTCAGTGCTGGTTGGCTCTTCTCCACTGGGTCACTTCTCCACAGTTTTCACTGCTTCATGAATAGACCCCTATGTAACATAGAAACATGCACACACTTACACACTAGGGTTATTTAAAAAAAAATTGTTGAGAGCCCGGAACCAATTAACCTACCAGTATATTTTTGGAGTATGGGAGGAAACGGGAGTACTTGGAGGAAACCCAAGTAAGCACAGGGAGAATATACAAACTCCACATAGTTAGGGCCATGGTGGGAATTGACCCCATGACCTCAATGCTGTGAGGCAGTTACGCTAACCATTACACCATCCGTACTGCCTAGTTCTCCTGACACATGGAGTTTACAGGCTGGGAAACTTATCATAATGGCAGAATCAGTTCATGCAATATATCATGCCATATCCCTACCACCACCACAAAAAATATACCTACAGTATATCAGATCAGAATGCTGATAGATTCAATAAATTGATATTCGATGTCCATCCATACACTGCATAGTTGTGGAAGAGAAGCAGGCATATGTGAAAGACTATAAATCAGAAGGGCCGGGCAGGTCCTCTCAGCTGCTGTATAGTGTGCAGGTGCCTTCAGATAGTGGAGACATCTCCCCACCATCCCTGGATCCATCACTGCCTCAACAGTTATTCTCACCTCTGCATGCTGTCATTTTGCCTCCGCCACCTCCTCTATCTCACAAATGGAATCTGACTCTTCTCCCTGGGTCCTAGTGCCAGGGTTACAATTTTTCATAGTAATCATTAATAAATGACACTGAAATAACTGTCCGAGCCTTGAATAATATGGAATCACACGCAGCTCATGGATGGAGATATTTTGTACGCATCCAAATGAATAGCAGCAATTCAATATGATTGATTTGTAATGTGCCTGACCAGCATAAGAACATTTCAAACTATTGAAAATGTACTTTCATTCTATAATAGTGCGGTTTGTACAAATTAAGTGTTAACATTCCTGACTAGGACATTGTCCAATGAGCTGAGAGGATGAAGGTGCTGGGAAAAGCCTCATGATATCACATACAGAGAGCAGTGAATGAACTCGGTTTATACATAAATATTTTGCAGATCTGGGAAGTGTAATGTACGTCCGGAAGAAATGTTTCTGTGACTGCAGATAACACTGAGATGGAAAGCTTGCAGGCTAGCACTGATGCACTGCATGCTAGCACAAGAATTAAAAGGCAATGACCTTTTTTCTAGGGGTTATTATTACAACACTGCAACTTCTAACACAATCCAGCAGTCTCAGTCTCTCTCTATCCCACATGTTTCTCTGGTTAAAAATAAAACAATGGTCCAGACAGTTTTGTACATCTGTCAGACACACCGAAATAAGTCACAGTAGACAGGGAGTGCGTGGTGATGTTCCTTCTTATTTTGGGGATAAGCCAACTAAACACTCAATGGATGACTAAATGAGTCACTACTATTATACAACAGAGAAGCAACTGAAGGATGGTCATATGGATTCTTCACAACATCATTCTTACACAAAATGACTGCAAAGGTGGGGAGCCTGCAGCTCTCCAGCTAACCCACATGAGGCCTGCTCCTGGCAGGAAAAGCTTGCTGGGGCAGGTCGTTTCCACCAGTCTATTTAAGCTTAACTTTAATATATGATCATCAGATAAGTGTGGCACAAAAGTTGTCATGCGCAACGTCAACATTGTGCATGTGGACAGTTGGCTTTTTTTATACTGTTTTATACTGTTTTAGTCCTTTACCTAAACCAGTAATGTTGACAATCTGACCATTTCAACATTACGTCCCCGTTAACATTGTGAATGTTGGCATAACATACATGCCGACATTCTAAATGTTGATATAATGACTACAGACTCCATAAAATATATTCTTTGAATCTCTTTTAAGTAGAATATGTGAGAGGTACAGCTTGTGTGAGGTGAAATGAGCAGCGTTGTACACAACATGTGGCATGCAAGAATCAGAACAGATGTAGGAGGAGACGAGAGACAGCACTGAATTATTTCTATCAGTGCGTCCTTTGTCCCGCCTCTTTGTGTCCCTCACTGCACTGGACGTCTCTGCGGCTAGGATAGTCTTCACGCCAGCAGTTGAAGCGAGACCCAGAAATTAAATTATTGTGGTCAGACTTTGTCTGGCAGCAAATCAGAATGAATGGGCTGCACTCTGATTCTCTGCAGGACTGTTCCCACTGAGGAACTGTGTTTCCCCAGAGAGAGGCCAAGTTACTGATTGGTAGGAAGGGAAGAACGTGTTTGTGGAGATGTGTTGCCATTGGGTAGAGGTTCTATTGCCAAGAACAGTAAAACAGAACCTCATTGAGATACCCCATATATAAAACCACATGTAACTTTCCGCAGGTCTTCACTCTCCTCCTCTCATCATGACAGTGCCACTGCCACATACAGCACTGTTCTCACTAACATAATCACATACTGTAGGTGGTCAGGTTATTACCTCCAACCAGAAAGGTGCACACATCTCATGCTGTGACGGTTCCAATGATCTGATTGGCTATAGAGTGTTCTATCCCAACCACTTCACAACCGTTTTTTTTATTTACTAAAAACATTGCATCTGTTGTGGGATTACAAGAATACATTTGAATTCATATGTTAGTTGCCAATACCAATATGAAGTGATATCCATATTAAAAATAAAAAATGAAGAGTTAGGTTTTCTTTTTGATTTTTTTTTTAAATATACATTTATATTTGTAAAAATAAAAAGTTAACAACAGACCATTAAAAAACATCCCGTTTGTGAAAAAAACAAAAAAACAATTGCACATGTATAAAAGGGCAGAGGGCAGTAGCGAGGCTACATGGGATAAATTACACCAGGGTTCTCGACTGTTTTTAAACATGTTCCTTTTATCATGGTAACAGCTTCAATGGCCCCTTTTTCTATATCAGTTTATCAGTACCCAAATAAAAGGCGTATCTTTATTCCAGTTAGCCACCCATGAATGTGTATAAAAGATTGCAAAGTAATTTTTACATATTTTAAAAAAAAAACCACTACAATTTTATTGTAAATATTTTTTATGTATTACTTCTATAATGAACTATTATTTTACATTTCGTTTAACTGCTGGCAGTGACCCCTATGTGTGTCTGATGTACACATGGGGTACATGTGTAAATAGGTGAGAAACCCTGACTCACATGCTGCTGTGCTACCACCCTTGGCTCTAATAACTATGGCCTGTATTTTACTGCAATCCAAGTGTAAACTCTCCATCATACGCACATGGGAGAGAAAAAACAGCACCCTGCTCTATCATTTAGAAACCATTAATGTTTATTGCTGAAAAGCAGTACTAGAGCCACCAGGAGTTAACATGTACTCATTTCCAAGATGAGGAGTGAGAACTGCAGTCAGGGAGCCATTGAGACGCTAATATTGCACATTCTAAGTGGCGGACAGACATTGGGGGGAAACCAATTAGGTGGAAGCAGTTCGCACCCGCGAGTAAGAGCATCTGTATGCCGCACTCACAGTGCCACCAGACTCACGGATTGTAGTGCGATTCAGGCAGGGGGGTGAGTTTGGGTTCCACTGCTAACACTCCTTCACAAAGGCAACCTGCTCTTGTATAATTGGATTCCCCCCATTGTGTTTCATATGTGCAGTGGATACAGTGCAGTTATACAGTTAGCAAAACCCAGTCCCTTCATTTTAAAGCTTGCAAATCTAGCTCAGCTAGCCTAAATAATAAATACTCTATCACTTTACATGGCAACAGGAGTAACGTTCTATGGAGTCCAGCAATACATCCCTGATGCATACTCTGCTGTTATATTACTGAAATTACCTTCAGCCAGCCTAAATGCCGCACATCTATTCCAAGCATAAACACAGCTAGGATGATGGGGGTCTTTGTTCTGGGGTGCACGGGTTCTCTGCCCATGTTCAAATATTGCACGTCAGTGTAGTTATCATTTTTAAATCTTTGGCATTTATCCAGTGTGCTTCTAGACCACAGGTGGAAACTTCTTTTTATCCAACTCCTCCTGTCTAAGTAATTGCTGGCATAGAATAGCATCTCAGTCTCATTATGTTTCTCTACCAGGCTCCTCTTCCTTCTCCATCCTGGAAAATGATTTACAGCGAATCTCTTCTGTCTGGATGAAGATGTGGAACTGTATCAGCAACGGAATGCAGGGTTAGTTAGAGAGAGAGAAGTATCATCATTATGCTACCTCCTCTTTCTCATGCAAGTCTCCATTCTCCTCAGTTCCTCGGCTGAATTATAGAAAATGTCAAACTCTGCAGCCCCCCAGCTTCTCCAGACTGACAGGCACCACCCTAGTGCCTCACTCTGCAGGCAACAAACCACTGAATCCATGGACACGACAGCAGCTTCTACGCAAACCCTGGAAAAGCAGAACAGGAACAACAGAGTTTATATGAGGTACTGTATACAGGTCTAACAGAGTGATGTCACATAATTACCCTGACCTCATAAAGATATAATCTCCATAGTGGTGTGCCTATGGTAGGTGCCTCACTTGCCTGCCAAGAATTACATATTACTTACGAATGGTTTCCCTATTAATATTTATGGTGTTCAGTTAAGTGTTGGTGTGAAGTTATTTTGAAGAAGAAAATTAGAACTTAAAAATAGAATTCTAAACTTTACATCACAAATTGCATGTAGCATCTTTTATAAACTGGTGGTGCTACAGCAGTCTAAGCAGAACTTTAAGTAGAGATGTGCGGATCGGTTCTTTAGAATTCCACCGTTCAGAATTCGGATTTTAAATAATATTTTCGGGTCTTGGATTGAAAAATTACATGACTTTAGCTGGTTTTATCCATTTTTCAAGAAACCCAAAACCCAAGATTCAGATTTAAAATCTGAATTCCGAGCCAAACACTTCAGGGTGGGTTTGCAAACCCAAAACATGAGGATGAAATTAGAATCAAAACCAAAACACGAGACTCCATGCACATCTCTAGCTTTAAGTCATCAAAATCATCTGAAAGGCTCATAGAGCAGCAATGCATGCCTTACTTAACCTATGTGTAATTAGTAGGCACCATCAAACTGTGCAATATCACTTCATTTGAAGAATGTGTAACACTCCTAGCTCATAATGATGCTATACTTTAGCCGCAAGGAGAATTTATTGGTTTCCCATGAAGAATAATCTCCTATTAGTTTGCTCTTGTAAACCTTACCCGTCTTTTGCCAGATCTTCAGGCTGTATTACTGCAATGACTCGCCCTCTCTGTCCGCCACACTCCTTCTCCAGTCCTATAATTATGATGTCACCTCCCCGCCTGAAAAAATTCAGAGATCAGCCAGACTTGTAGTAATAGTACTCAGAATTACAGGGTTACTGAGCCCTGACTCATATGTCAGACCTTGTTACAGGAATTTGGGATTTTTGTACTTACTGTAAAACCTATTTCTCCAATTTCATGGAGGACATTGAAGCACTGGGGCATAATTATGTCTGCGACCTGGCATTTTAAAACTTGCATTGTTATGAACAAGGACCATCCCACGCTTTCCTAATGATGCATAGAGTCCTCAGTTAATTCTAAGCAAGCCCAAAACAAAAATGGAGAAAAGAGAGAGAGCAACAGGCTAAATTGAACAGAACAATGGACAGGACAAGAATAATATAGAACAGAAAAGCAGGAGTCTAGTGCCATGGAACTGGAGAAATGGAACTGGAGAAACTGGAGACATCCCAAAGCAGTCCTCAAGTGAGGGAGAGCAATGTAAAGCACCTTGTGGCGAAACTTGCATCCGTAGATGCAAAGGTGTCAATCCTGTAGAATTTGGAAAAGATGTGCACAGATTACCAGGTGGCCGTGCTGCACAACTGTTCAGCGAAGCATCATGTCTAGAAGCCCAAGAGGCCCCTATCGAACTAGAGTAATGAGCCATAACTAGAACATGGACCAGCTGACCATAAAAAATAAAAACCTCACCGCTTGAAGCCAACAAGCAATAGTTAGAAGCCGGGGATCCCTGTCTGTAAAAGTCATACAGAACTAATTATTTTTTTCTACATAGTCTGAAGTACAATTAACATAAATAAGAGTTTGGACAACATCTACATATTGAAGGGAATCCAGATCATCAGAGGACCACCACAAAACAGACACAGGATGCACAAACTGCTGATTAATGTGGAATTTCAGTTTAACTTTCCATATCTTCACGATACACCAAAAAGGGGAATCAACAAGATAACGCGTTAAGTTCCAAAATCTGCCTCGCGGAGACAATAGCAAGGAGAAAAACAACTTTCCATATAAGCGATTTTAGAGCAACAGAAACCAAGTTGAAAAGGTTCCTGCTGCAAGGCTGAAGCACAAGATTAAGGTTCCAATAGTGGGGGAAAACAAATGGAGGCTGTACATGCAATACATCCTTTAAGGATATTAGGACCTCTGGAATCAATGCAAATCTACGTTGAAAAAATACAGACAGCACGGATATCTGTACCTTCATAGATCCCAAGCATAAGTCAGTCTTCAAGCCCTTCTGCAGGAAAAGGAGAAGACGAGACAAGCTAAAGTAGATGTCTGGAAATCGTTTAGTCTCTCATCAGGATACAAACATCCAACAAATCCTGTACTAATTCCCTGCAGAAACTAGCTTCCCTTTGGATTATAAAATGCCTCAATAGTCAGGGAGTTCAATTCAGCTGAGGTAAAGCAAATAAAACAACTGGACAAAGAGGAAGGAGCCCAGCTGCAATTGCCAGAGATTTGAGTACCATGAACTTCTTGGTCAATCCCACTTTATCCTTTTGAGAACCTGGGGCAGCATTTGCAATCAGAGGGAAAAAAACACATTAGCTGAAAGTCCCATGGAACTACCATGGCATTGACTAAGAGCATAGGGATCTCCAGTCCTGGAGCTAGATTTATTTTACCTTGTGGTTTAGTCAAGATGCCAGCATTTCCCACCTGTTTACACTAAGCTGGAAGACATCTCATTGAAGGGACCACTCGCCAGGGTGGAGATCCAGTCTGCTGAGGTAATCTGCCTCCCAATTCTCGATCCCCAGAATAAAGACTGCTGATATAACAGTAAATAAGAATTTACTCACCGGTAATTCTATTTCTCGTAGCCCGTAGTGGATGCTGGGGACTCTGTAAGGACCATGGGGAATAGACGGGCTCCGCAGGAGACTGGGCACTCTAAAAGAAAGATTAGGTACTATCTGGTGTGCACTGGCTCCTCCCTCTATGCCCCTCCTCCATACCTCAGTTAAGGAAACTGTGCCCGGAAGAGCTGACATTACAAGGAAAGGATTTGGAATCCAGGGTAAGACTCATACCAGCCACACCAATCACACTGTACAACTTGTGATAACCATACCCAGTTAACAGTATGAACAACAACTGAGCCTCAATCAACAGATGGCTCATAACAATAACCCTTTAGTTAAGCAATAACTATATACACGTATTGCAGAAGAAGTCCGCACTTGGGATGGGCTCCCAGCATCCACTACGGACTACGAGAAATAGAATTACCGGTGAGTAAATTCTTATTTTCTCTGACGTCCTAGTGGATGCTGGGGACTCCGTAAGGACCATGGGGATTATACCAAAGCTCCCAAACGGGCGGGAGAGTGCGGACGACTCTGCAGCACCGAATGAGCAAACTCAAGGTCCTCCTCAGCCAGGGTATCAAACTTGTAGAACTTAGCAAATGTGTTTGAACCCGACCAAGTAGCAGCTCGGCAAAGCTGTAAAGCCGAGACCCCTCGGGCAGCCGCCCAAGAAGAGCCCACCTTCCTTGTGGAATGGGCTTTTACTGATTTTGGATGCGGCAATCCAGCCGCAGAGTGAGCCAGCTGAATCGTGCTACAGATCCAGCGAGCAATAGTCTGCTTTGAAGCAGGAGCGCCAACCTTGTTGGCTGCATACAGAATAAACAGCGAGTCAGACTTTCTGACTCCCGCCATTCTGGAAACATAAATTTTCAAAGCCCGGACTACGTCCAGCAACTTGGAATCCTCCAAGTCCCTAGTAGCCGCAGGCACCACAATAGGTTGGTTCAAATGAAACGATGATACCACCTTAGGGAGAAATTGGGGACGAGTCCTCATTTCTGCCCTGTCCATATGGAAGATCAGATAGGGGTTTTTACATGACAAAGCCGCCAATTCTGACACACGCCTAGCCGAAGCTAAGGCCATTAGCATGACCACTTTCCACGTGAGATATTTTAGCTCCACGGTCTTAAGTGGCTCAAACCAGTGGGATTTCAGGAAATCCAACACAACGTTAAGATCCCAAGGTGCCACTGGTGGCACAAAAGGAGGCTGAATATGCAGCACTCCCTTTACAAACGTCTGAACCCCAGGCAGTGTAGCCAGTTCTTTTTGAAAGAAAACGGATAGGGCCGAGATCTGAACCTTTATGGACCCTAATTTGAGGCCCATAGTCACACCTGACTGTAGGAAATGCAGAAAACGACCCAACTGGAAGTCCTCTGTAGGGGCCTTCCTGGCCTCACACCAAGCAACATATTTCCGCCATATGCGGTGATAATGCTTTGCTGTCACATCCTTCCTAGCTCTTATCAGCGTAGGAATTACTTCATCCGGTATACCCTTTTCCGCTAGGATCCGGCGTTCAACCGCCATGCCGTCAAACGCAGCCGCGGTAAGTCTTGGAACAGACAGGGCCCCTGCTGCAACAGGTCCTGTCTGAGAGGCAGAGGCCATGGGTCCTCTGTGACCATCTCTTTAAGTTCTGGGTACCAAGTCCTTCTTGGCCAATCCGGAACAATGAGTATCGTTCTCACTCCTCTTTTTCTTACTATTCTCAGTACCTTGTGTATGAGAGGAAGAGGAGGAAACACATATACCGACTGGAACACCCACGGAGTTACCAGTGCGTCCACAGCTATCGCCTGAGGGTCCCTTGACCTGGCGCAATATTTTTTTAGCTTTTTGTTTAGGCGGGACGCCATCATGTCCACCTGTGGCCGTTCCCACCGATTTGCAATCTGCTCGAAGACTTCTTGATGAAGTCCCCACTCTCCCGGGTGGAGGTCGTGCCTGCTGAGGAAGTCTGCTTCCCAGTTGTCCACTCCCGGAATGAACACTGCTGACAGTGCTTGTACGTGATTCTCCGCCCAACGAAGAATCCTTGTGGCTTCCGCCATCGCCACCCTGCTTCTTGTGCCGCCCTGTCGGTTTACATGGGCGACTGCCGTGATGTTGTCTGACTAAATCAGCACTGGTTGGTCTCGAAGCAGGGGCTCCGCTTGACTCAGGCGTTGTATATGGCCCTTAATTCCAGTATGTTTATGTGCAGACGAGTCTCCTGACTTGACCACAGCCCCTGGAAGTTTCTTCCCTGAGTGACTGCCCCCCTTCCGCGGAGGCATGCATCCGTGGTCACCAGGACCCAGTCCTGTATGACGAACCTGCGGCCCTCGAGAAGATGAGTACCACAGAAGAGACACCCTGGCCCTCGGGGACAGGGCGATCAGCCGATGCATTTGAAGATGCGATCCGGACCACTTGTCCAACACATCCCACTGAAAGATCCTGGCATGGAACCTGCCGAAAGGAATGGCTTCGTATGACGCTACCATCTTTCCCAGGACTCGCGTGCAGTGATGCACCGACACCTGCTTTGGTTTCAGGAGATCCCTGACCATGGTCACTAACTCCTGAGCCTTCTCCTCCGGGAGAAATACCTTCTTCTGTTCTGTGTCCAGAATCATGCCCAGGAAGGGCAGACACGTCGTAGGAATCAGCTGCGACTTTGGAATATTCAGAATCCAGCCGTGCCGTAGCAACACTTCCTGAGAGTGCGCTACGCTGACCAACAACTGCTCTCTGGACCTCGCCTTTATGAGGAGATCGTCCAAGTACGGGATAACTGTAACTCCTTGCTTCCAGAGAAGTACCATCATCTCCGCCATTAGCTTGGTAAAGACTCTCTGTGCCGTGGATAGACCAAACGGCAACGTCTGGAATTGGTAATGACAGTCCTGTACCACAAACCTGAGGTACTCCTGGTGAGGCGGATAAATGGGGACATGCAAGTACACATCCTTGATGTCCAGAGATACCATAAAATCCCCCTCTTCCAGGCTGGCAATGACCGCTCTGAGCGATTCCATTTTGAACTTGAACTTTTTCATGTAAATGTTCAAGGATTTTAAATTTAGAATGGGTCTTACGGAACCGTCCGGTTTCGGTACCACAAACAGTGTGGAGTAGTAACCCCTTCCCTGCTGAAGGGGGGGTACCATTATTATCACTTACTGGAGGTACAGCTTGTGAATAGCCGTCAGGACTATCTCCCTCCCCGTGGGAGAAGCTGGCAAGGCGGATTTTAGGTAACGGTGAGGGGGCGTCACTTCGAATTCCAGCTTGTTTTCCTGAGATACAATTTGTATAGCCCAAGGATCCACTTGTGAGCGAACCCACTGGTTGCAGAAATTTCGGAGACGCGCCCCCACCGCTCCTGGCTCTGCCTGTGGAGCCCCAGCGTCATGCGGTGGACTTAGTGGAAGCAGGGGAGGACTTTTGTTCCTGAGAACTGGCTGCATGGTGCAGCTTCTTTCCTCTACCCCTGCCTCTGGCAAGAAAGGATGCACCTCTGACTCTCTTGCTTTTTTGAGAACGAAAGGACTGCATTTGGTAATACGGTGCTTTCTTAGGCTGTGAGGAAACCTGTGGCAAGAAAGTCGACTTTCCAGCTGTCGCTGTGGATACGAGGTCCGAGAGACCGTCCCCAAACAATTCCTCACCCTTATAAGGCAAAACCTCCATGTGTTTTTTAGAGTCGGCATCCCCTGTCCATTGCAGAGTCCATAAGACCCTCCTGGCAGAAATGGACATTGCATTTATTCGAGAGCCCAGCAGGCAAATGTCCCTCTGGGCATCCCGCATATATAAGATGACATCTTTAATATGGCTAAGTGTTAGCAATATGGTATCCCTGTCCAGGGTATCCAACCCCTCTGACAGAGTATCTGTCCATGCTGCAACAGCACTGCACATCCAAGCTGAAGCAATAGCCGGTCTCAGTAGAGTACCAGAGTGTGTATACACAGACTTCAAGATACCTTCCTGCTTCCTATCCGCAGGTTCCTTTAGGGCGGCCGTATCCTGAGACGGCAGGGCCACTCTTTTAGATAAGCGCGTCAGGGCCTTGTCAACCCTAGGGGAGGATTCCCAGCGTAACCTATCCGTTGGCGGGAAAGGGTACGCCATTAGTATTCTCTTCGGAATCACCACTTTCTTATCAGGGGAAGACCACGCTTCTTCACATAACTCATTTAATTCATGTGACGGGGGAAAAGTCACTGGCTGCTTTTTCTCCCCAAACATATTTACCCTCTTGTCAGGGACAGGGTCAGCCTCTGAAATGTGTAATACATTTTTCATTGCAATAATCATGTATCGGATGGCCTTAGTCATTTTGGGCTGTAATAGTGCCTCATCCTCGTCGACGCTGGAGTCGGACTCCGTGTCGACATCTGTGTCAACCAATTGAGATAGTGGGCGTTTTTGAGACGCTGACGGCCTCTGAGGCGCCTGGGCAGGCCCAGTTGAGAGCCCGGCTGTCCCCCGGCAGCAACATATTCAAATCTCTTATGTAATGAGTTTACATTGTCATTTAAGACCTTCCACATATCCATCCAATCAGGTGTCGGCACCGACGGGGGCGACACCACATTTATCTGCACTTGCTCCGCCTCCACGTAACCCGCCTCATCAAACATGTCGACACAGCCGTACCGACACACAGCACACACACACAGGGAATGCTCTGACTGAGGACAGGACCCCACAAGGTCTATGGGGAGACAGAGAAAGAGTATGCCAGCACACACCACAGCGCTATATACACAGGGATACACACTACCAGAAGTGAATTTTTCCCAATAGCTGCTGTATCAATACACCTTTTGCCTAAATTTATGTGCCCCCCTCTCTTTTTACCCTCTTAGTGCCAGGAGACTGCAGGGGAGAGCCTGGGGAGCTGGTGTGCTGAGGAAGAAGGCCCTGCCCCCTCAGCGGCGGGCTTCTGTCCGGCTGTTTCTGACTAAAAAATGGCGGGGTTTTACACATATACAGCCACAGACTGTATTATGTGTCTTTTTTATGCCAAAGGTATTCTTATTGCTGCCCAGGGCGCCCCCCCCCCCCAGCGCCCTGCACCCTACAGTGACCGGAGTGTGTGGTGTGCAGTGGGAGCAATGGCGCACAGCTGCGGTGCTGTGCGCTACCTTAATGAAGACAGGAGTCTTCAGCCGCCGATTTCATCACCAACTTCTGATCTTCTGGCTCTGCGAGGGGGACGGCGGCGCGGCTCTGGGAACGGACGACCGAGGACCTTTGCCTGTGTTCGAACCCTCTGGAGCTAATGGTGTCCAGTAGCCTAAGAAGCGCAACCTAGCTGTGAACAGGTACGTTTGCTTCTCACCCCTCGGTCCCACATAGCAGTGAGTCTGTTGCCAGCAGATCTCACTGAAAATAAAAAACCTAACATTACTTTCTTTACTAGCAGGCTCAGGAGAGCCCACTAGGTGCATCCAGCTCTGGCCAGGCACAGATTCTAACTGAGGTCTGGAGGAGGGGCATAGAGGGAGGAGCCAGTGCACACCAGATAGTACCTAATCTTTCTTTTAGAGTGCCCAGTCTCCTGCGGAGCCCGTCTATTCCCCATGGTCCTTACGGAGTCCCCAGCATCCACTAGGACGTCAGAGAAATGTGCCATTCTGTATTAACTTAATTGTCTCCTTCAAGGCCATTGAACTATTCCTGAACCCTTAGTGTATCAGATATTCAATTGGGTCTCCGCTACATATAGTACTGAGGTGCAGTCATGAAGATTGCCCTGAGATTGAGAACATTGATGAGAAAAGTAATTTCTAGACTGGACCAATAACCCTGGAAGTAGGATTGTTTGAACAAATTCCCTCCACCCTCCGAGACTGGCATCTGTGGTTAACAGTGTTCAGATCCAGGTGGTGAAACATTGGCCACCAGAGAATGCAAAGACGAGCCTTCTGAGACAGATGAAGTGATCTATTCCACTTGGAAAATAATTTCCCTGGAGTTTCCTGGAATGGAACCTAATGAACTGGACCATCTTGAAGGAGGAGATACGCTTTCCCAACAGGTGTATACAGAGGTGAACAGAGACAATCTTCTTTTTCACAACTAACTGAAACATGGACAGAATGGACAAAATCTTGTGCTATGGAAAGAATTCTATTTGAAGGCATGTGCTGAATATCATGCCCAGAGAAACCATATCCTGCGAGGGAACCAGGTTGCACATGACAAATTGATGATCTAATCATGAGGAAAGGTCCAGAGGAGGAGTCTTTATCAGTAAATCATATAAATATGGGGATATTGTCACTACCAAATACCTGAAATGAGCAACCAGGACTACCAGAATTTTGGTAAAATCTTGAAGAGCAGTAGAAAGACTGAAGGGGAGAGTCCTGAACTGAAAATGCTCGTCTCCAATCACAAACCGTAGTAGAGACTGATGAGTCTTCCAAATGGGGATGTGTAGTTAGAGATCACTAATGTCCATGGACACCAAATAGTTCCTGTTTCATGCTGCAGTCATTCAATCTCGAACCTCTGAAGATATCAGAGCCTGTATAGCTCCTTTTAGGGCCAGACACTTTTGATGAGATGCAGGTAGACCTGTACATGGTGGTGTACCTAGAAAGTCTATCTGGTATCCCCAAGGAAACAATGTTTCGATCCCAGGCATCTGAAGAGGTACTTAATCACCAGTCCAGAAAAAAAAACAAAATACAGGCTCCCTCCACTGGATCCCCTAAGTGCAGACACTGCAGAAGTTGAAATTCTGGAACAAATTAGGCATGCATCAATCGCTGCCTGTTTGACATGATCAACTAAGGAGATTAATTCAGATCTAGGTCTCCCAGACTGCAGAGTAGCTCCCATGACTATAAAAATACTCTTCAAAGTGAAGTCCAGTTTATGTTTAGAGCGATCTTAAGAGACATAAGGCCTAATTCAGACCTGATCGTAGCCATGCAAAAACTACGATCAGCCACCCAGATATCTGGGGAAACGTCCACCACAGGTCTAGTCTGCCCCGTATGTCTGGCCCTCCCCCCATCGCACAGGTACAAAAACATTGCACGGTGACAATGCTTTTGTACCTGAAGAGTAGCTCCCTACCAACGCAGCTCCTGCGCGCTGGCAGGGAGTTACCAGTCGCTCTTTGGGTCACAGCGCACACAGAGTTGCCCGGACCGCGCTCCAAAAGCGACGGCCCAACGCTGCCGGCCCGCCCCCTCCCACCAGCGAACGCCTCTGCCTGTCAATAAGGCAGAGGCGATCGCTTGGCAGAGATGCCAATTGTGCTTGCATGTGCAGTTCAGACCTGGTCGCCTGCTGTGCATAAACGCACAGCAGCGATCAGGTCTGAATTAGGCCCTATAATGGTTGTCTTATTTGAGGGATGGAAAATTGACTAATGGAGGAGATTGCTATTTTGTTCCATCAGCCGCTGGAAATGGGTAAAGATAAAGTATTCTGATGTAAATCTGGAATTTTTGATCAGGATGAGTCCAAGCAGGAGTTAAAATGTCCTCCAATGGTAAAGAACAGGAAAAGGTAACAGCTTGCTTCCTATTATTTTTAGATAGAGATGCATCTTGAATCTCTGGCTCATCCACATACGAGAAATGCAATACCTGTTTAACAACACAGATTAAGGCCTCAAGGCAAAAATGTTCACTGTGTCCTCTTCCATCAGAGAAGAAAAGTCCTGGTCTGAGTTGTCAAAGAGATCATCCACAGCATGAGTTGAAGCATCAGAATTGTAACACTTCCAAGACTGAAGAATTTCTGGCAGCCTCCTCTTTAAGGTCATAGGTGCTGCGGTCGGACCCAGTAGTCTCTCAGCGTGCAGACAGCCCTCCTAGTGAGAACATGCCTGAGGAAATTTAGCTTTTAAATCTTTGCCACTGTTCCACTCTTTTCAGAGAGACTCCCAGAACATTTTCTCTATCCAGAGATGATGTATAAAAGGGAATAGAGATAAAGAATAGGAGAAGATAAATGAGTTTTCTATGACAGAAAAAGTGGAACTGTACACCCATCTTCCAGACACAATTACACAACAAAATAAAAACTGCGGTACAAAACAATCCCCATATAACCCAGCTAGGAAAATAGTGAGGTAGCAGAGGAAAGGACAAGCAAGGATGCTGCAGTGGGTGACCACAGCTTTCAATAGGGTGTCCTATCTTAAGACAGGACTATACTCATCCACAGCCTGAAGCCTTTGGTGTGTGATCATGAAACCCGAACACAAGCCTGTGTCAGCTCCATCCAGAGAAGATCCCACAGTGCAGACAGACTACACACTAGGAACTGTCACCACAGCAAGCTATGATTTTGTCCTCAGGAATACCCAAGGGAAACAGTTGCAAATAAATAAAACTAAAAACAATATTTTAGCAACCTGAAGAAAAATTCCCCAGATCCAACTGGGACTTAGAAAAAAATCGAGGTCTCTAGGCATCCAGGATAGATGGGGAGAAACCCTGTCATCACGTACAAGAAGTACACTAAGAAACAGCCTCTCCTAAGTGGCTGAGAAACGCGTCAAGTACCGCTGTTACATGATGTCTGCAGACTGATCATCAGCTCCCATTACCGCAATCCTGCCAGCTGTGACACTGCTCTAACAACACTTGGCTACCCGGTGCCAGTATAAGGAGGACGTATTACTTCTACTTTATTGGCATCCTCTCTGACTTGCCGTGACAGCCAGCGTCAGCAAGTGAAAGATGCATCGCACTCACTAGCTCCGTTTCCCGCTCCTGAAGTGCTAGGCAGCCGGCCCCAGCACTAGGAGGTATATCACACAGACCATTCTACAAATAGCGTGGGTAAGCGTGTCCCTATTTATTTGATAATCAGTGGATAAAAGCAGGACTTTTTCCAAGATCCAGCTACTAATGAGCAGCTCTCACAATACTTATAACATTTAAAATCGGAGAACCAGTTATTAATTGCGGAGTTTGGGAAACTACGGATGCTAACCTAATTAATGGATTAAGTTCTGTTAACTATAATACAAAAATGAATGCCAATTGAAGATTCAATTTTGGTGTGGAACTTTAAATTTCTGAAAGTGCAATACCAGAATTGTTGCTATTTAATAACAAAGAAGAACACAGTCAAATGGATGCTTAATTGTTCCTTTTTTTTATTCAAAATTGATACAAAGTGACTGACTTTCAGTATTGAGCCTGCAGATCATCTTAGTGGCTCTATAGAGTGTGATTTTAAATTGTGTGTATTTTATATTTATTTTTATTAATTTTTTCTTTTTATTGAGAAACGTATTTGTGGTATAATAACAAATAAAATAAGAATTTACTCACCGGTAATTCTATTTCTCGTAGTCCGTAGTGGATGCTGGGAACTCCGTAAGGACCATGGGGAATAGACGGGCTTCACAGGAGACTGGGCACTCTAAGAAAGAATTAGGACTACCGGTGTGCACTGGCTCTTCCCTCTATGCCCCTCCTCCAGACCTCAGTTAGGGAAACTGTGCCCGGAAGAGCTGACACAACAAGGAAAGGATTTGGAATCCCGGGTAAGACTCATACCAGCCACACCAATCACACCGTACAACTCGTGATACTATACCCAGTTAACAGTATGAATAACAACTGAGCCTCACTAACAGATGGCTCATAACAATAACCCTTTAGTTAGGCAATAACTATATACAAGTATTGCAGACAATCCGCACTTGGGATGGGCGCCCAGCATCCACTACGGACTACGAGAAATAGAATTACCGGTGAGTAAATTCTTATTTTCTCTGACGTCCTAGTGGATGCTGGGAACTCCGTAAGGACCATGGGGATTATACCAAAGCTCCCAAACGGGCGGGAGAGTGCGGATGACTCTGCAGCACCGAATGAGCAAACTCAAGGTCCTCCTCAGCCAGGGTATCAAACTTGTAGAATTTTGCAAACGTGTTTGATCCCGACCAGGTAGCAGCTCGGCAAAGTTGTAAAGCCGAGAGCCCTCGGGCAGCCGCCCAAGAAGAGCCCACCTTCCTCGTGGAATGGGCTTTTACTGATTTAGGATGCGGCAGTCCAGCCGCAGAATGTGCAAGTTGAATCGTGGAGCAGATCCAGCGAGCAATAGTCTGCTTAGAAGCAGGAGCACCCAGCTTGTTGGGTGCATGCAGGATAAACAGCAAGTCAGTCTTTCTGACTCTAGCCGTCCTGGAAACATAGATTTTCAGGGCCCGGACTACGTCCAGCAACTTGGAGGCCTCCAAGTCCCGAGTAGCCGCAGGCACCACAATAGGTTGGTTCAAATGAAACGCTGATACCACCTTAGGGAGGAATTGGGGACGCGTCCTCAATTCTGCTCTGTCCATATGGAAGATCAGATAGGGGCTTTTACAGGACAAAGCCGCCAATTCTGACACCCGCCTAGCCGAAGCCAAGGCCAAAAGTATGACCACTTTCCACGTGAGATATTTTAATTCCACGGTCTGAAGTGGCTCAAACCAATGTGATTTTAGGAAATCCAACACAACGTTGAGATCCCAAGGTGCCACTGGGGGCAGAAAAGGGGGCTGAATATGCAGCACTCCCTTAACAAACGTCTGAACTTCAGGCAGTGAAGCCAGTTCTTTTTGAAAGAAAATAGACAGGGCCGAAATCTGGACTTTAATGGAACCCAATTTTAGGCCCATGGTCACTCCTGACTGTAGGAAGTGCAGAAATCGACCCAGCTGAAATTCTTCTGTGGGGGCCTTCATAGCCTCACACCAAGCAACATATTTTCGCCATATGCGGTGATAATGCTTTGCTGTCACATCTTTCCTAGCTTTTATCAGCGTAGGAATGACTTCAACCGGAATGCCCTTTTCCATCAGGATCCGGCGTTCAACCGCCATGCCGTCAAACGCAGCCGCGGTAAGTCTTGGAACAGACAGGGCCCCTGCTGTAGCAGGTCCTGTCTGAGAGGCAGAGGCCAAGGGTCCTCTGAGATCATTTCTTGTAGTTCCGGGTACCAAGTCCTTCTTGGCCAATCCGGAACGATGAGTATAGTTCTTACTCCTCTCTTTCTTATTATCCTCAGCACCTTTGGTATGAGAGGAAGAGGAGGGAACACATAAACCGACTGGTACACCCACGGTGTCACTAGAGCGTCCACAGCTATTGCCTGAGGGTCCCTTGACCTGGCGCAATATCTTTTTAGCTTTTTGTTTAGGCGGGACGCCATCATGTCTACCTGTAGCCTTTCCCAACGGTTTACAATCAGTTGGAAGACTTCTGGATGAAGTCCCCACTCTCCCGGGTGGAGGTCGTGCCTGCTGAGGAAGTCTGCTTCCCAGTTGTCCACTCCCGGAATGAACACTGCTGACAGTGCTATCACGTGATTTTCCGCCCATCGGAGAATCCTTGTGGCTTCTGCCATCGCCATCCTGCTTCTTGTGCCGCCCTGTCGGTTTACATGGGCGACCGCCGTGATGTTGTCTGACTGAATCAGCACCGGCTGGTTTTGAAGCAGGGGTCTTGCCTGACTTAGGGCATTGTAAATGGCCCTTAGTTCCAGAATATTTATGTGTAGGGAAGCCTCCTGACTCGACCATTGTCCCTGGAAGTTTCTTCCCTGAGTGACTGCCCCCCAACCTCGGAGGCTTGCATCCGTGGTCACCAGGACCCAGTCCTGTATGCCGAATCTGCGGCCCTCTAGAAGATGAGCACTCTGCAGCCACCACAGCAGAGACACCCTGGCCCTCGGGGACAGGGTGATCAGCCGATGCATCTGAAGATGCGATCCGGACCACTTGTCTAACAGATCCCACTGAAAGATCCTTGCATGGAACCTGCCGAATGGAATTGCCTCGTAAGAAGCTACCATCTTTCCCAGGACACCTGTTTTGGTTTCAGGAGGTCTCTGACCAGAGATGACAACTCCTTGGCCTTCTCCTCCGGGAGAAACACCTTCTTCTGTTCTGTGTCCAGAATCATACCCAGGAACAGTAGACGCGTCGTAGGAACCAGCTGCGACTTTGGAATATTCAGAATCCAGCCGTGCTGTTGTAGCACTTCCTGAGATAGTGCTACTCCGACTAACAACTGCTCCCTGGACCTCGCCTTTATAAGGAGATCGTCCAAGTATGGGATAATTATAACTCCCTTCTTTCGAAGGAGTATCATTATTTCGGCCATTACCTTGGTAAATACCCTCGGTGCCGTGGACAGACCAAACGGCAACGTCTGGAATTGGTAATGGCAGTCTTGTACCACAAAACGGAGGTACACCTGGTGAGGTGGGTAAATGGGGACATGCAGGTAAGCATCCTTGATGTCCAGTGATACCATGTAATCCCCCTTTTCCAGGCTTGCAATAACCGCCCTGAGCGATTCCATTTTGAACTTGAACCTCCTTATATAAGTGTTCAAGGATTTCAAATTTAGAATGGGTCTCACCGAACCGTCTGGTTTCGGTACCACAAACATTGTGGAATAGTAACCCCGTCCCTGTTGAAGGAGGGGAACTTTTATTATCACCTGCTGGAGGTACAGCTTGTGAATTGCCGCCAGCACTACCTCCCTGTCCGGGGGAGTAGCTGGCAAGGCTGATTTGAGGTAACGGCGAGGGGGGAGACGTCTCGAATTCCAGCTTGTATCCCTGAGATACCACTTGTAGAACCCAGGGATCCACCTGTGAGCGAACCCACCGGTCGCTGAAGTTCCGGAGACGGGCCCCCACCGCACCTGGCTCCACCAGTGGAGCCCCAGCGTCATGCGGTGGATTTAGTGGAAGCAGGGGAGGATTTTGTTCTTGGGAACTGGCTGTATGGTGCAGCTTTTTCCCTCTACCCCTGCCTCTGGGCAGAAAGGGCGCGCCTTTAACCCGCTTGCCTTTCTGGGGCCGAAAGGACTGTACCTGATAATACGGTGCTTTCTTAGGCTGTGAGGGAACCTGAGGTAAAAATGTCGACTTCCCAGCTGTCGCTGTGGAAAAGAGGTCCGAGAGACCATCCCCAAACAATTCCTCACCCTTGTAAGGCAAAACCTCCATGTGCCTTTTAGAATCCGCATCACCTGTCCACTGCCGAGTCCATAACACTCTCCTGGCAGAAATGGACATCGCATTTATTCTAGATGCCAGCCGGCAAATATCCCTCTGTGCATCTCTCATATATAAGACTACGTCTTTAATATGTTCTATGGTTAGCAATATAGTGTCCCTGTCAAGGGAATTAATGTTATCAGACAGGGAATCAGACCACGCTGCTGCAGCACTGCACATCCATGCTGAAGCAATAGCAGGTCTCAGTATAGTACCTGAGTGTGTATATACAGACTTCAGGATAGCCTCCTGCTTTCTATCCGCAGGCTCCTTTAAGGCGGCCGTATCCTGAGACGGTAGTGCCACCTTTTTTGACAAGCGTGTGAGCGCTTTATCCACCCTCGGGGATGTCTCCTCTGGCGGGAAAGGGTACGCCATTAGTAACTTTTTAGAAATCACTAGTTTTTTATCAGGGGAAGCCCATGCTTCTTCACACACTTCATTTAACTCATCTGATGGGGGAAAAACCACTGGTTGCTTTTTCTCCCCAAACATAATACCCTTTTTAGTGGTACCTGGGTTAATGTCAGAAATGTGCAACACATTTTTCATTGCCGTAATCATGCAATGGATGGCCCTAGTGGAATGTACATTAGTCTCGTCGTCGTCGACACTGGAGTCAGACTCCGTGTCGACATCTGTGTCTGCCATCTGAGGTACCGGGCGTTTTTGAGCCCCTGATGGCTTTTGAGACGCCTGGGCAGGCACTGGCTGAGAAGCCGGCTGTCCCACAGCTGTTATGTCATCGAACCTTTTATGTAAGGAGTTGACACTGTCGGTTAATACCTTCCACATATCCATCCACTCTGGTGTCGACCCCGCAGGGGGTGACATCACATTTATCGGCACCTGCTCTGCCTCCACATAAGCCTCCTCATCAAACATGTCGACACAGCCGTACCGACACACCGCACACACACAGGGAATGCTCTGGCTGAGGACAGGACCCCACAAAGTCCTTTGGGGAGACAGAGAGAGAGTATGCCAGCACACACCACAGCGCTATATAAACAGGGATTTACACTACACAAAGTGATTTTCCCTATAGCAGCTATACAATACAGTTTTGCGCCTAAATTTAGTGCCCCACCTCTCTTTTTTACCCTTTGAGCCTGGAAACTGCAGGGGAGAGCCTGGGGAGCTGTCTTCCAGCGGAGCTGTGAAGAGGAAATGGCGCCAGTGTGCTGAGGGAGATAGCCCCGCCCCTTTTTCGGCGGGCTTCTCCCGCTCTTTTATTAATATTATGGCAGGGGATTTTTACACATATATAGTTTATTAGACTATATTATGTGTTTTTTGCCAATTTAAGGTACTCTAATTGCAGCCCAGGGCGCCCCCCCCCCCCAGCGCCCTGCACCCATCAGTGACCGGAGTATGTGGTGTGCATACGGAGCAATGGCGCACAGCTGCAGTGCTGTGCGCTACCTTAATGAAGACCGGAGTCTTCAGCCGCCGATTTCCAGGACGTTCTTCTTGCTTCTGGCTCTGCAAGGGGGGCGGCGGCGCGGCTCCGGGACCGGACGACCGAGGCTGGGCCTGTGTTCGATCCCTCTGGAGCTAATGGTGTCCAGTAGCCTAGAAGCCCAAGCTAGCTGCAAGCAGGTAGGTTCGCTTCTCTCCCCTAAGTCCCTCGTAGCAGTGAGTCTGTTGCCAGATCTCACTGAAAATAAAAAACCTAATAAATACTTTCTTTACTAGAAGCTGAGGAGAGCCCCTAGTGTGCAACCAGCTCGAGCCGGGCACAGATTCTAACTGAGGTCTGGAGGAGGGGCATAGAGGGAGGAGCCAGTGCACACCAGTAGTCCTAATTCTTTCTTAGAGTGCCCAGTCTCCTGCGGAGCCCGTCTATTCCCCATGGTCCTTACGGAGTTCCCAGCATCCACTAGGACGTCAGAGAAAATATATTGCTGGATACTTCCACAGACAGCGCTTTTTTTTTCTAGTTCTGTAATTTCAATATTTTGAGGCTCAGCATCTCAGAGTTGAAGCAGCATTCTTTGTTAAGTACTCGCAATTGTAAGAATGAGTGTCTCACACACATTACACTAGCGCCAACGGTTTTTGTTTTTGTCTTGTGCTATCAACATACACACAGAGTAACAGATTCAGGAGTAAAAGTTTCAGGACCTTACAGAAACGGAAGATATTTGCAATGAATCAGATGTTATGAATTGGTACGAAGACGCACAAACGAGTTCCTGAGCAAATTTATACCTCTATGCACATTTTTTACATCTGGAATGGAATCCTACTTTTACAAGAATGCAGGTCATATAACTTGCACTTTACATTATACTGGCAGCTATGCATTTATCACAATTTGGGAATGTTTAGCCATACAGCACATGATGAACAATTTAAGAAAAAAAACACATGTGCTTGTCCACATGTAAAAGAATACTATAAGCCGGTCAGAGGAAAGGGAGCTCGTCCACTATTATAATGGTTCAAAGCATCATGTGGCTTTCATGTCATAGTGCAGCTGGTGTGGAATAGAAGGTGTGTCTCTGATCCCATTGCCAGCTTGCCTTCTGCACTGGTACCATGGGTGTCCCCCTCACTGCAGTGATCTCATCGCTCACCCCCTCTCTGCACTGATTCCATAGGGATTCCACTCCATGCCACCACTCCCCATTGCCAGCCACAGGGGATGGTGCAGGGTTTAGAAGAGACCAAGCTCACTGGGTAAGGTTATTGCTTTTAGACATAGGGGGAGGGAAAGAGCTTGGTAGTAACATTTTGTGGCGCATACGGGTGCATACTTAATCGTCATCTATATGCACATCGCTACAGTAACTTCCCAAAAATGTTACATGACAGGTGCCATTTAGCATTTTGCTACATCACAAATATATATATATATATATATATATATATATATATATATATATATTTTTTTTTTTATTATTCTATCCCTTGTCTAATATATTTGTGTTTATTTTTCTATATTACAGACAACAACTTGAAATTTAGATTTAGTAATTATTTATAATGCAGAAAACTCTGTACCATGGCATGATTGTGTTTTGGAAGTGTTTTTGGGAAACTGTCTGAATGCTTTGCCCCAATTCTGATGAGTAGCAAGCTTTATAGAAAAATCTTACTATGGTACTACATGCTACATGGAATTCAGAAAATCCTGTAATCCATTATTAGCCTAATTCCAAAAATGATTGGATCAGAGAGTTTCAACCTGTAGCACCGTTGTCAGGCAAAACTGCTATTATTGAGAGATTGTTGATCTAGAGCTGGGAGAGCCAGAGGATGACTCGAGGTTCTGTACAGTGTAGATAAGTGCTAGATCTTTACTGTGGCGTACGTGTCCCAAAATTGCTAGTTTACAACAAGATTATATAAAATTTTGTTTTGTCATTTTTTGTTATTATTTGTGCTAAAAAATAGAATCCAACCAATTTAAATGTTTTTGAAATTCCCCATTAAAGCCACTAACACTTTCATCTGTTTTTTGTTGCTTTATAAGTATCCTTGGGTAATGGAAAGTACACATTGCGTACACTACACAGTTATTATATTTAACTTCACATTAATGGAAAGCTCACCTGGGAACCCAAAGCAAATCCTTCACTGCAAGGACCCGCACCGCTTGCACACGCAACTTCTCCTCTTCTGAGGGTGGAGCCTTGGTTCCCCAGCTCTCGCTGGGGATTCTGGGTCTCTGTTCTCGTAACATCTCAGGATCCTCACTATCCGTGGATAATAGGACACTGCTGTAACTGACTGGACTGCTGGGCAGGCTGGAGGAGGACTTTGCTGCCCCCTGAAGCAATGAAGAAGAGGAGAACGAGGACACAGAACAATAATCGGTGAGCGAGTCCTGGTGGCTGATGAGCTGTGTTCCTCGATCTTGGCTGTAGATGAAACTAATATTGGCTTGGCATTGACTGTTACTAGTTGATCCTGGCAAGGTGATTGGTGCCAGTTCAGAGCTAACTTTAACAGTAAACATGTCTCTTAAAGGGCTGCAGTCCCCGCAGAAATATCGGGCACACAGCTGGTAACTAGCAGCATGATACATAACTAAAGTGTTGGTCTTATTGTCTAAGCACCAAACAGTCTCCTCTCCATTGCAATCTGAACTAGCTGCCATAGAGATAATGGAAGATGGTGCATTGTAAGGCTCCAGCCTTTTAGAAATCTCCAGTGACGTGCAATCCACTATCAGGACTCCAGGTCCATTGCTATACCAGACTTCAGACCCACCATTCAAGATCTCCATGGCCACCACTGAGTATGGACTCTGTCGGGGATCTTCATCTCCTATTTTAAATTTGGATCGGTTTGCGGTGCGTGAACAGAGATATGAGCAGTCGCTGCTGGGAATACCATTGGTCACTGGGAATACAGAGATCAGGCTGTCTGCCAGGCCCGCGAACACCAAGCAGGAGCTCTGTATGTAGGCAAAAACATAGAAAACACAACATATAAAAAATATATAGTATAACAGGTAAGTATTACCCACAAATGTTATAATAATTAATAAATAAAATTAAACAGCTGAAAACCATATTGTATTAATATCCTTTATCTTGATTCTACAGCCAATGTACATGCACAAGATAACAGCAGGGAAGTGGTAATAGAATAGTGCTTGCACTCACCTTCCCCACATTCACCACCAGGAAGCAAGTCACAATAGCTGGTGTGTCAACCACTTTCTGAGGCGCACTTAGTGGGCACATCCCCTGCAGACTATAAATGGAAATATGCTGGTCCTAGAAAATGGTTTTAAACATAAAGAAAATTAAACAATAATCCAAAATGTTTCAGTATAAAAACTCTTGTTGATTTGTCTCCATGAAGAACCAAGGAATTGAACCTGTGTACATTTTTAATTACAGACATTTTTAAGACATAGGGCGGGATGTATTAAAATACATCGCCGCCCACTGCAGTGATTCTAATCGCAAATGTACTAACATATGCCATTAACATCACAATGCGGTGACAGAGGCCCCCTGCGATATGTGTTAGAAGGTGTGCAGGGAGTCTCGGTCACCTCCATGGAGTCTCTGTCACCTACCAGACCGGCAAGCAGGCAGCAGTCAGTCCCAGGCTTCTCCTCCTACTCCCTGTAGCCAGCAGGACCCTGCAGCTTTGTTGCTGGGGTAGGAGGAGTTTGGCTTCCGGGACCACGGGCTGCCTACACACAGGTATGTCGGGAAGGGGGGGGTGGCGAATGGCGGGGTGCGGTAAGAAGTCCATAGGCTTCTATAGAGTATCGCCATGCCCTCCGCATCGTAAAGCTGGCGGGCGGGGGTTAGTACATTTGAAAATGCGTCAAAACCGCCGAAAAACGGGGGTTTTACCCCATTTTTTCTTTAGTACATCCCGTCCATGAAGTTAGTGTAGCATTACATATTTCGTACAGTGTAGTCTTCTATTTTCTGTCATTTACTAGGGCTGACCCAACAAACCATTGCTCAGTAAGTAATGCTGACCACAAGTTACAATCCAATCAGACTGGGTCATTACAATATAATTGGATCCATGAGACACAATGGAGATTCTAACTGTACACAAAGCTAGATGCTGCAATGACCCAAAATAATGGATCAAATATAATTCACCAGAGTAAGCCCCCGATTTGATTCGAGTTGATGACTCGGAAATTTACTAAACACAAATCTCGGCAGTGTTGGGGCAATTTGTATTGAGATACACAGCCGTCCACACAAATACGAATCAATAGACCATCGGTTAAACACGGTTGTTTGCTGACATACAGCTTATACAACACAGGAATTTACTAAGAATTCGTATTCTCAATCACTGCCGACAATAGCCAAACACTTACGAAAAAGCATGGAATTCGTACACAAATACAACTTTCAAATAGACCTGCTTCTGGCTGTCGTGTTTGGAGAATCATGCACGGATCAGTGAATGAACCAAGTACTGTGAGGTAGCAATACATCCCCCTGTGCAATCGTGCTATTCAGAGTTCCATTAACAGAGAATACCTCACAAATCAATGGTTTTATTCCTTCATTAGTACATGTATGTAAGTTGTAAGCAGTCTTTCCTCTTGTTCCTCCCTTAGCACTATCCATGCCACCTATGCTCCTTGTCTTTTGTCTCAAAGGGGGTCATTCAGACCCGGCCGCAATAGAGTCCCACAGCGCAGTTTGCCGGTGGCAGTAAACCACATACTGGGCGGCCCTCAGCATGTGCAGAGATGAACGCAGATCTGGCTGCATACGCTGCGATCTGCATTCATCTCTGAATAACCCCCAAAGTGCGCTGACTAACTCTGATACTGTACATTGGTGGGTGATTCAGACCTGTTTTCGCACAGAAGGCCATCATGGATAGACTGCATGCACAGCAATGCGCACGCGCATCGGCAGACAACCGGCATCGCCGAACAGCAACAGGCTGGTGTGAAAATTTCGATTGCACAGGCGTTCACAAGGTGATTGACAGGAAGAGGCCGTCTGTGGGTGGTAACTGACCATTTTCTGGGAGTGTCAGGGAAAATGCAGGTGTTCCCAAGCGTTTCCAGGGAGGGTGTGTGTTCTCATCGCACTATAGAAGTAAGTCCTGGGCTGCGCACACACTGCACACAGTATAAAAATCATTCAATGGTGAGTGTGTTGCGAATGGATTTGCAGCTGTGCGTTGACTGAGGGATATTTTGCAGCTCGGCGTACACATAGGATCGCACACTTGCACAGCGAATATACACTCCCCTTGTGCAGCGACTATCTGAACGCAGCACAACAAAGTTAGCAGCCCAGCAATCAGGTCTGAATCACCCCCATTCTCCCTTACCTTGTGTACAGGTTCATCACATGCTGAACTGCATCCACTCCCTGCAAATTACCACCACTTGCCCTTCAAGATAGTGACTTGTCCCTTGCTTACCACGTGCCATCGTCATAGCTACTCTGCCATTTGTTTTGTCCATAGATATGTAAATCTGCACTATATTGTACTTATGAAATGTCAAGTTAAACCCTTACTATGTATATTCATTGTACGGCGCTGCAGAAACTTTATGGCACCTTAAAAATAAAAGATAATACAGGTTGAGTCTCCCTTATCCAAAATGCTTGGGACCAGAGGTATTTTGGATATGGGATTTTTCCGTATTTTGGAATAATTGCATACCATAATGAGATATCATGGTGATGGGGCCTAGGTCTAAGCACAGAATGCATTTATGTTTCATATACACCTTATACACACAGCCTGAAGGTAATTTTAGCCAATATTTTTTATAACTTTGTGCATTAAACAAAGTGTGTGAACATTCACACAATTCATGTATGTTTCATATACACCTTATAAACACAGCCAGAAGGTCATTTAATACAATATTTTTAATAACTTTGTGTATTAAACAAAGTTTGAGTACATTGAGTCATCAAAAACAAAGGTTTCACTATCTCACTCTCACTCACATAAGTCCGTATTTCGGAATATTCCGTATTTGGATATGGGATACTCAACCTGTAATAGTACATAAGAAATATATAAAGCTACAAATATGTCACGCAACAACTATCTGTAGCTTGATTTCCACACCAAGATCTCAGGTTCCCACCTCAGTAGAGATCCACAATGTATTCTGTACTTTCAGCTGACTGCACATCCTTGACCCGGGACAGCTCAGGCCTCGCACTTCCATCTGACCCTTCTTCACATCCACCACTGTGTAGTTCCTACAGTCATAAAGGGAAGCACTTAGTGCTGCTGTGACTTTTCATATACTGCAGTCTAGCTAAATTAGGTCTTAAACACCAATAGAACAGCATTGATCATAAAAAGGAGGAGCGAGAACAGTCAGGTAACGGTTCAAGGCCCAGATTTATCAAGCCTTGGAGAGTGATAAATAGCACGATGATAAGGCACCAACCAATCAGCTCCTAACTTTCATTTTTCAAACACAGCCTGTAACATGGAAGTTAGGAGCTGATTGGCTGGTACTTTATCACCTTGCTATTTATCACTCTCCAAGGCTTGATAAATGGGGGCCCTAATGTCATAGTGAGGCAAATACTGAAGGGACATTCTTACTGTTCGAAAACTCACAAAACGGAACATTGTGGATTCTTTACTTTAATCGATGCCCAAACAAATCCCACTTCATCGTTTTTTATACTATATACAGGGCTTAAACAATTAGGTTGATTTGTGTTTCCTGAAATTACTGCCTGTCTTTCCTTTTAAATGGAGCTGTTCTATAAACATACAAAAAGCATGGGGGAAGCGGATAACACAGTTGTGTAAATACTGGAGCTGCAATCAATATGAAAAGACTTTCTAGATGGCTGGTACCTTGCTTGTCCCGTTCCTACCCAGAACACGACTGTATTGTCCTGCTCTCTGGATACACAGAATGTCTCCTGCATCCCACACAGGATATGGTACTTGAAAACTGAGAAGCTGGGATCATTCATGCGCCGGACCACTGATGCAGCTAGAGGGCGCTATGAAACATTGGGAGATAAAAAGTGAAGTATAGGCTCACATGTGTAAACCACACTAACCATAAAAACATTGCCATGCTGGGAGTCGCAAATTAGAACAGATAAAACCGTGACAGTTCTTAATAAACATAAGACTGAACAGAAAAGAAAAACAAAAAGGAACCTGAAATTAATGTTAATACGTATTTAAAAGGGATCTAATATGACATTGTAAGTAAGGAAAAAATCTTGACAATACAGCAAATGTAAAACATCATTCAACATTAAAACTAGAACGTTCACAAATACATGTATCCAAAGAGAATAAAGGATGTTAATAGCTTAAAAATGTAAAAAGAGGCTATAAACGTCATAATAAACTGAGACCGACACTGTGTGCTTACAGAAGACCACCCCACAAGGGTTCACTACGGCTGGCCGGCGGTCGGGCTCCCGGCGCCCAGCATACCGGCACCGGGAGCCCGACCGCCGGCTGACCGACAGTGTGGCGAGCGCAAATGAGCCCCTTGCGGGCTCGCTGCGCTCGCCACGCTACGGGCACGGTGGCGCGCTACGCGCGCCACACTATTTTATTCTCCCTCTATGGGGGTCGTGGACCCCCACGAGGGAAAATAAGTGTCGGTATGCCGGCGGTCGGGCTCCCGGCGCCGGTATACTGAGCGCCGGGAGCCCGACCGCCGGCATACAGAAGACCACCCCACAATATACACTGTATAGCTTAGGGTTGCATTATTACAGTAATAGAATTCTACGGTTATATACATTCCTAACTATAAGATGTAACTACTATGGTTCCATCGTGTGTTGTAGTATCGGACTTTCATGTCTTCATTATTAGTCACTGGGTCTAGTATTTTTAAACCAAGCAAGTATGTAATTGTTTAAAATTCTGTGTGTGGGACTAATCTCTACCAGATGGTGACAACAACAACAAAAAGTCAATATTAGAATACTAGCAGCTGTGCTATGATGACATTACACAGCAAAATCCTTTCTAGGCTCATTATATTAGAATTAGGTAAATAAGATTTACTATCTTGTAAACATACACACAATAACTTGCCTTGAAGACATACTGTATAATTCTAATAAAACACGATCTTATACAGTATATGAAAACACTTTTTAACATACTTAAATATAAATGTTATTGTTCCAAAACAATGTCAGTAACTTTGTCCTGCACATGATTCATTTTTTAGTTCTAATCTGGTTCATATGAAATAGGTCATCACACACTTATTTACAGAAGTGTGTATTAATGCTTTATCCTAGCACGTTTATGCTTACAAGTTTTACTTAGACAAATGAACAATCATTTTTAACACATCTTTTGTTTGTAGTACAATTAGTGTGTGCTAGCCTGGCGTAACATCAGTGACACAGAATTAATGTGTGTAAAGGGTAAGAGAGGACACAGAACTGACCTTCTCTGGTTTAGTGTCCCAACACTCCATCATCAATTCCTGTAACCGGGAGAACTGAATCTCCTCTGGGCGACCCAGGACAGGACGGATTCCCTTAGACAGCTTCTTGGAGATCTGAAGCTGGTGTTGACCTAAAGATGGACGCTGACCAGAGAGCAGCTCATACAGAACCATCCCATAGGAGAACATGTCCACCTAAAATGAGAACAACTGATTTGGTTAAGTAATGATAATACATTGTTTATGAACCAGAAAATCAAACCTCAAAGCACCATGTAAAATGCACAATGGCAGTAATTCACAGAGCGCAAAACAAAGATGTGGCACCAGGACTAAGCCCAATATCAATCCTCAGGGAGTGGATGAGGGCCAGTGGCTGAGAATGAGTCCTGAATAGAACCAAAGTTCTTATGATGGAAGCTCACGGTCAAATAAGTACTGGAACCTTTTGACTGTCAACCTTTTTTGACCCTGTCAAGCGTATGGTGTCGACCTAATGACTGTCTATTTTTTAACTGTCTTAACTTGCATACCACCCCCGGATGATCAGCTTGTGGAGGTAGCTTGTGACAGCACAAAGTATTTACGCAACTTGACATGAACTGACCAGACTAGTGGGGTGCAGCGGATTACAACCAAATTAAAAATAAACACATTACTGCTCATAAATCTAGTACTAAACTGTTACTTGCGAACACATCAGGCTGCGTTCAATATAAACTGTACAGCTCCGAAGATTATTATAAAACTGCAAGGATTCCTAAACTTGCTCAAGTTCACCCTCTCAACTGTGACTGTATCCCATACAGTGACAGCTACACTGTAATTAGTGAGTATAAAGCACCTATTGTTTAGCGGACATACTGCATGAGATGAGCTGTTCTAAAATGCCATTATGTATTAAAGATTAACAAAAGTAAATAACTGACACAGACATTCCCTTATTTAGTACATGTCGGAATAGCAACTAATTGAAAGGGTTGTATGTGAGGATTACAATGACATTCAGTATTCCCTTCCATAAGCAGCGAACGCTTCTTAAAGTGTCTAATGGAGGGCAATTCTAAAAGTCAATTATAGATAGGAAATGGAATGCAAAAAATGTTTATCATTTTGGCAATTGAAAAGTAAACAAAATAACTGAACTGGAATCATTTGCCTAAGTTGTCATACACACATTGAACAACCACATTATTTTAGGGGGATAACACAAAAGTTAAACTATGAAAGAAATTAACGCTTTAAGTAAATAAGTGGAGAAAAATAAAAAGTACAGTATAAGCAATATTTATAATTGACATTAGGTTGTATGCATTATATTTGTCATGTATACATGTGCAGTGCACTGGCGTATTTATAATGGGTGCAGTGTGTGCGGTGCACACGGGCCCCCCGAGGTCCAAGGGGGCCCACACCGCACACCCTGTACCCATAATTCTTAATACTTACCATCCAGAATCCTGCTGAATCCTGAAGTGGGCACTCTGTCTTCCTCCATTGCACTACGTTCTGCTTTATGCACCCCAGAGCACGACTAAACATGTGCTGCAGACTGCCCTTTCACAGGGCTCCCACCTCGGAGTCCTGTCCCAGTCCATACTTGATGATTTTCTATGCAGCCAGGTCGGTATTGTGGGGGGGGCTTGGCGTGGCATATGGGGGAGTACCGGAAGGCGTGCAGACGTGAAGGGGTGGAGCGGGGGTCTGCGGAATTGTGTCATTGTGGCCACGCCCCTCACTACACAATGCCGAGTTTACTGGCATTGCTGGGCAGGGGGTGGGGCCATTATGGCTCTATTCCACGTGAATCGAGTCATCAGCCCCTTCTGAGTGTTGGGGGTTATGTGCGGGTGCGGGGGTGGTGGCAATCCCGGAGACTTGCCCACTCTTCCTGGGGGCTGGGAGTGCCACCCAATTTTCGGGAACCTCCTGGCTGATCCGGGCGAGTAGGCAAGTATTCACCAGTATAGGGCTGTATCTCCAGCAAGCAACCCGCACCAATGTACAGTACATAAAGGGGGCAGGGCACATGCTGGAGAGCATGGCCACTTCCTCCTTTGTTGTCTCTTCCCCCTCAAACAAGTGGGACCTTCTGTCTCTGCTGCTGCTGTGGGAGCAGCAAATAGCAAGAACGGAAGACTGTAGTCAGCAACAGGTAGTGGTTGGGAGCTGGGGTGTTAATTGGTGGAGAAGATTGTGTCTGGGTGCTGCTGGAGTGTTAGAAGTGAAAGCATGGGGAAGATTGTGTGTGTCAGGGGGCTCTGCTCCCTGGAGTGTTGAAAATGAATGCAGGGGGTGGAGAGTGTGTTTCTGGGCGGGTGGTGCTTGAGTGTTGGCAGTGAAGGTGGGGAGGGAATATATATCTGGGTGCTGCTGGGATTTGGGTGTTGGTAGTAAATGCGAGTGAGGCAGGGGGTGGGGGGCCGTATCAGCAACTATTTAGCCTCCGCGCTCCAGGTATGAATTTATGGCCCTGATGTGCAGGATGTATACATATCAAGTTTTTTCAAATCAAAATTAACATTTCAGGTCAGTTCAGTTACTTTCTCAGTGACCTGCGTCCTTGCAGCAAAGCAGCCACCAGCAGCACCTACAAAGGAGTGCCTGTAGCATCAAACCAAGCCACCGATGGATTAAGGGGCTGATTCACACCTGATTGGTGATGTGTGTTTTCGCACAGCAGCGATCAGTTCCGAACTGCACATGCGCCGGCGCCGCATGGCAGACAGCCGACAGCTGTCGTAGTTCTGGGATCGTCTCTGCCTGATTGACAGGCCGAGGCGGTCATTGGGCGGAAGGGAGCGGGCCACCGGCGTGTAGCCGCCGTTTAGGGGGCATGGTCTGCATGCCCGGACCAATGGGGGGGGGGGGGGGGGGCCGCAGCAGCGACGAGTAGCTCCCTGCCAGCGCGCAGGGGCTACCCTGGCTGGGAGCTACTCCTGAAGCTCAAAAGCATCACAGCTGTGGGATACTTTTGTACGATGGGGCAGGGACTGACAAGCCCTGTGCTGAGCGTCACCCCGCATGTCAGTGTGACTGATCGTAGATGTGCTAAATTTAGCACATCTATGATCAGACCTGAGTCACCCCCTAAGTCTGATGCTACACAATAGAGACGGACATCAGGAAAGCCTTTACCCTCATTAGATTTGGTGCATTTAAGATTCGGACTGCAATTTCTCATTCATTTTTTATATAGGATTGACATTTTGTCTACGGCTTCCGTTGTGTGTTACAGTACAATTAATTAGAGAAACAGTTTTTTGTAGTTAGCATATGTGTAACTATGTTGTCTGATTTGGTTTGGTAAGAGCTGGCATCGGAGCTAATTGGACAGTCTCGAGCGAGGTAATTAGCTGCAGTAACTTACCGGGGGCTTATAAGATACCGCCCTATGGGGGTCATTCCGAGTTGTTCGCTCGCAAGCTGCTTTTAGCAGCTTTGCACACGCTAAGCCGCCGCCTACTGGGAGTGAATCTTAGCTTATCAAAATTGCGAACGAAAGATTAGCAGAATTGCGAATAGACACTTCTTAGCAGTTTCTGAGTAGCTCCAGTCTTACTCGGCATCTGCGATCAGTTCAGTCAGTTTCGTTCCTGGTTTGACGTCACAAACACACCCAGCGTTCGCCCAGACACTCCTCCGTTTCTCCAGCCACTCCCGCATTTTCCCCAGAAACGGTAGCGTTTTTTCGCACACACCCATAAAACGGCCAGTTTCCGCCCAGAAACACCCACTTCCTGTCAATCACATTACGAACACCAGAACGAAGAAAAAACCTCGTAATGCCGTGAGTAAAAAACCTAACTGCATATCAAATTTACTTGGCTCAGTCGCACTGCGGACATTGCGCATGCGCATTAGCGACTAATCGCTCCGTTGCGAGAAAAAATTAACGAGCGAACAACTCGGAATGACCCCCTATATATCAATTGTATAAACATACCTGCATACTCTGCTAAAATGTCTGCAAGACTTCCATATTGGAGTTCTCCCTCACATCCCGGAGAGTATGCCAGCCTCCTGGATCTCAGCCACTTTCCCAGTGCAGCGTGTGCCTGTGGACTTATTGATGCAATTCATGGTACAATTTTACTACTTGTGGCATTTCACTGCTGTAGTCATAATGACATGATTCCCAGTTCCACCACACCTTGGACCCCCTTCTTCCATAGGGTAGGTGAACAAGTACAACAGCAAGTATGGGTGTAAAAACATTGCAAACTGTTCCTTATGTACATTTTTATCTTTCTCATTATTTTGTAAATGCAGTTTGGAGTTATAGGATTATTTTGGTGAATTTCTATATAGCAGTTGCCGTATAAGTCATTTCATCAGCATTACCATACAGAGACTCCCTATTTATCTGGATAGAAAAGTTACAACATTTTAAGAATTGTTTAATGTATTGTTAGTAGTAATTAATTAAATCAATCTGCTGGTTGGCTGACATAGAAATGTCAATGAATTAAATTTATACTTCTTCTGGGAAAAAAGAAAACAGTTCAAGAAGGTGATGAAATGAGCCAGAAAATGTGTATACTAAGATAAGACTTATAAAATGCTTTTGAACTGTTACATGGATACTGCTCTTTGTACTGTGAGATTACTACAATCACTGGCTGATATCTCTGCTTGAGGGATACATAATGCTGTGTACTGTATTTGTAGACACTATAATGGGTTCTGTTTGATCCTGACACACTGCCATCAATGATTCTTTGTTAATTGTTTAACTACACAAGTAATAATGCTGTTAATCAATATTTGTCTATTGGATGGCTGCCCTGGACTTATCTAGTGTTTTTCTGTAGACGGTGCCAAGATTATCTGAAAGTGTTTTGATTAATATATAATCATTTACTATTGTGTTATCTGTCGACGGTGAACCCAGTCTAAGGGGCTAATTCAGGTTGCGATCCAACCGTAATTTTTGCGTTCGCCCCGCGGGTGCATACGTAGGTTCCAACCTGCACATGCGCTCAAATTTACTGCGGGGGACCCACAGTAATTACAAAAGCCTCTGCGTTCGCGGGGCGACAACGCTCCATTTCCAAGGCAGAGACGGAGCGTTGCGGGGGCGGGAAAACGGAGACATGGCGGCGCAATTGGGGGGCATGGCGTGGGCATTATCAGGTTATCAAAAAGATGGTGGTGGGCCTCCTGCCGTTGCAGCCCGACTGCGCCGGCAGGAGTCTTCCATAATTTCTGCGACCGCACATTAATTGCAGCGCGATCACGATTAGTGCGTGGTCGCAGATGGGGACGGCAGTGGCGGGTAGCATGCTGGGCGGTTCAAGGGAAATCGAGTTGCATAAGTGTATGGCCACCTTTAGTAATGTAATCATATCTCATTGACATCTATGGGCTCTAAAACAAAAAGTTTTGTAAAAATATTGTAACCAATTCAAAACACTGCAATTATAATAGCCGGATGTTGCATTTAAACTATGACAATAAATCTGTAAAACACACAAAGGGACCCATTTATCATTGACTGTATTTGAAATGCGATCTGGGTACGAAATTAGCCCACAGGATGCATTGAAGAATACGATCACATTGGCCAGATTTATCACCCGTCACAGGCAGGGACAGGGGCTTCGAAAGAAGCACGTGACTGGGATGTGACGAGTGTTGTGCCAGGGTTACTGCGCATGCGTTTTCCCCACTGACGGCACATGCTCAGCGGCCATTTCTGGGGAGGGGGAACCCTATGATAGCTGGAGATGCAATGTGTAGCCCATAGACTACAATGGGCAGGCAGTAGCTGCGTGGACAATGAGCAGAGGCGTTCAGAGATGTGAGATGCCGTTGCATCGCACAGTGTGCGCACATGCAGTGCGGCTTCTGCGCGTGCGCACATTTCACAGGGCAACAGCATGCAAACGCTGCCGCAGCAGTGTTCCATGCTGAATTAGGCCTAATATCGGGAATGTTTCGCATTCCAAATATTGATACATCTAGTATCATCACATCCCCCATAAAAACCTATGGGGGAAGCGGCTGAAGGTGGGAATGTAGAGATCGAAGCAGGTGTAGGGATCACAGCAGGTATAGGAGAGTAGGTACAGATGTAGCCACAGGCAATGGGCACTCCTGGCGCATCTAGTCGCACCCACACCTTACTACCCCAGACTTCGAACCTTTCTGCTTAATGTAATGTAAATGGCTGCAGATGCATCTAAGATGCACACGATCACTGGCATGTGCGCACCCGTGCCTTGTCACAGCCACAATGACCGTGGCTACATCTGCACCTGCTGTGGTCCCTCCTACATACAATGCAGGGATACTTAATATTAGTGGCTAACCCCCGAAAATGGGTGTTTTCAAGGAAATAGCCGCAAAAATTGTTTGAAATATGGGCCCCAAAGTTTTAAAAAATCTTAATGACAAAAAACACTACAAGATGTCAGAAGAAATTAACAGAGACCATTGTGACTACTTTCTATCACATGATGAAAATTATATTAACCTTCTCATCATAGACGACCCTAGGTCGGATTTCAGGTGCTTGGTATCCAGGGGTACCTTCTACGCCTAAAGCCCCCTCATGGAAAGAGAGGCGTGAGATGCCATAGTCTGAAAGCTTTATGTTCACAGTTTCATGGACATCCAGGGACCAGACCAGTATGTTGTCAGACTTGAGGTCACAGAATATAATGTTCTTCTTGTGCAGGTAAGAAAGACCAGACGCAATCTGATAGGCCAGACGCTGTGTGAGCATGTGACCTAGAGGCATGAACGAGGGGGACCCTAAAAGAGAAGGCACAATGGAGCTTATATAACAAGGAAGTAGATAGTGGCTATGGCACTGACAGTTAAAGAATCTTTTGGTTAGACATGACAATACACTGAAGTAACCAGACTGTAATACATTTCACTTTATCAGATAAACAAGCACTTTACCAATTGCCCACAATTTGCAGAGTTTTGTCACAGTTTTTAAAACCTTTTTTTTGTGGGTTTTTTTTGGTGTGACGGAAAACTCCAAATTTCAGGAATTGGTGATAAAGTACTCAGATGTACCCCTTGTGAAACTTTATTCTCAGATCCCACATAGGGCCCAAATGTTCAGTGCTGCACCCCTCCTCTTATGTTAAGGGTAGCCTACTTCAAACAGGCTGAAAGTCATTAACAAGACTGCTGTCTGTTTGAAAGGGGCGTGCATTTTTTTTCTGCGAGCTGACTGCAAAGATCACTGTAACAAAGGGCCTAATTCAGATCTGATCGCAGCAGCAAATTTGTTAGCTAATGGGCAAAACCGTGTGCACTGCAGGACGGGCAGATATAACATGTGCAGAGAGCGTTAGATCTGGTGGTGGTGTGTTCACACTGAAATCTACAGTAAATTGTAGTGTAAAAATAAAGCAGCCAGTATTTACCCTGCACAGAAACAATATAACCCACCCAAATCTAACTCTCTCTGCACATTTTATATCTGCCCCACCTGCGGTGCACATGGTTCTGCCCATTAGCTAACAAATTTGCCACTGCAATCAGATCTGAATTAGGCTCAATGCTAATAGACGGCAACAGCAACATGGCGTGGACCACAACCCAAGTGGGTATACCAGGATTGGGTCTGGATTCCGACTGCTGGCATTTTCCCGGCTGTCGGTACCCTGACCGCTGGGATCCCGATAGACGGTAATTTAACCGCATACCAGTAATAGTATCAGTGGGATGGCTTTAAGGGCCCTACACACTGCGCGACCCGGCAGACGGGTGACTCGGCGGTGGGGAGGAGGTTCACTCCCCCGTCACCCGGCTCCATAACAGTGCATGCAAATATGGACGAGATCGTCTATATTGGCCTGCATGCAAAAGCGACGGGGCACCAACGATGAACGAGCGCGGGGCCGCGCATCGTTCCTACCTCCACACAAAGATATGAACGGTATCTCGTTCATTAATGAACGAGATTCTTCATATCTTTCAGTAATATCGCCCAGTGTGTAGGGCCTATTAGAAGTGTTCAGCCAATCAGAAGCAGCCAATGATTTAGCCAATCAGCAGCAGCTGCTGATCTTCATAACTATCAGTTGACAGTCTGCACCAACAACCTAGCACCACATGTGATCAGCCCCCAAGCAGGTGCATAGCATTCTCTATTGTGGTCAGCATGGTATGAATCTGCACAAACATGCCCATGCTGTACTTTTGCTGCACTCACCTCAAAATAAGAATTTACTTACCGATAATTCTATTTCTCGGAGTCCGTAGTGGATGCTGGGGTTCCTGAAAGGACCATGGGGAATAGCGGCTCCGCAGGAGACAGGGCACAAAAAGTAAAGCTTTAGGATCAGGTGGTGTGCACTGGCTCCTCCCCCTATGACCCTCTTCCAAGCCAGTTAGGTACTGTGCCCGGACGAGCGTACACAATAAGGGAGGAATTTTGAATCCCGGGTAAGACTCATACCAGCCACACCAATCACACCGTACAACTTGTGATCTAAACCCAGTTAACAGTATGATAACAGCGGAGCCTCTGAAAAGATGGCTCACAACAATAATAACCCGATTTTTGTAACTATGTACAAGTATTGCAGATAATCCGCACTTGGGATGGGCGCCCAGCATCCACTACGGACTCCGAGAAATAGAATTATCGGTAAGTAAATTCTTATTTTCTCTATCGTCCTAGTGGATGCTGGGGTTCCTGAAAGGACCATGGGGATTATACCAAAGCTCCCAAACGGGCGGGAGAGTGCGGATGACTCTGCAGCACCGAATGAGAGAACTCCAGGTCCTCTTTTGCCAGGATATCAAATTTGTAGAATTTTACAAACGTGTTCTCCCCTGACCACGTAGCTGCTCGGCAGAGTTGTAATGCCGAGACCTCTCGGGCAGCCGCCCAAGATGAGCCCACCTTCCTTGTGGAATGGGCCTTAACCGATTTAGACTGTGGCAGGCCTGCCTCAGAATGTGCAAGTTGAATTGTGTTACAAATCCAACGAGCAATCGACTGCTTAGAAGCAGGCGCACCCAACTTGTTGGGTGCATACAGTATAAACAGCGAGTCAGATTTTCTGACTCCAGCTGTCCTGGAATATATTTTCAGGGCCCTGACAACTTCTAGCAACTTGGAGTCCTCCAAGTCCCTAGTAGGTGCAAGGCACCACAATAAGCTGGTTCAGGTGAAACACTGACACCACCTTAGGGAGAGAACTGGGGACGAGTCCGCAGCTCTGCCCTGTCCGAATGGACAAACAGATATGGGCTTTTTTGAGAAAAAACCACCAATTTGACACTCGCCTGGTCCAGGCCAGGGCCAAGAGCATGGTCACTTTTTATGTGAGATGCTGCAAATCCACATATTTGACTGGTTTTAAACCCATGTGATTTGAGAAATCCCAGAACTACGTTGAGATCCCACAGTGCCACTGGAGGCACAAAAAAGGGGTTTGTATATGCAATACTCCCTTGACAAACTTCTGGACTTCAGGAACTGAAGCCAATTCTTTCTGGAAGAAAATTTACAGGGCCGAATTTGAACCTTAATGGACCCCAATTTGAGGCCCATAGACACTCCTGTTTGCAGGAAATGCAGGAAACGACCGAGTTGAAATTTCTTTGTGGGGCCTTCCTGGCCTCACACCACGCAACAAATTTTCGCCACACGTGGTGATAATGTTGTGCGGTCACCTCCTTTCTGGCTTTGACCAGGGTAGGAATGACCTCTTCCGGAATGCCTTTTTTCCCTTAGGATCCGGCTTTCCATCGCCATGCCGACAAACGCAGCTGCGGTAAGTCTTGGAACAGACATGGTACTTGCTGAAGCAAGTCCCTTCTTAGCGGCAGAGGCCATAAGACCTCTGTAAGCATCTCTTGAAGTTCCGGGTACCAAGTCCTTCTTGGCCAATCCGGAGCCATGAGTATAGTTCTTACTCCTCTACGTCTTATAATTCTCAGCACCTTAGGTATGAGAAGCAGAGGAGGGAACACATACACCGACTGGTACACCCACGGTGTTACCAGAACGTCCACATCTATTGCCTGAGGGTCCCTTGACCTGGCGCAATACCTGTCCCGTTTTTTGTTCAGACGGGACGCCATCATGTCCACCTTTGGTATTTCCCAACGGTTTACAATCATGTGGAAAAAACTTCTCAATGAAGTTTCCACTCTCCCGGGTGGAGGTCGTGCTGAGGAAGTCTGCTTCCCAGTTTCCATTCCCGGGATGAAAAACTGCTGACAGTGTTATCACATGATTTTCCGCCCAGCGAAAAGTCCTTGCAGTTTCTGCCATTGCCCTCCTGCTTCTTGTGTCGCCCTGTCTGTTTACGTGGGCGACTGCCGTGATGTTTTTCCCACTGGATCAATACCGGCTGACCTTGAAGCAGAGGTCTTGCTAAGCTTAGAGCATTATAAATTTACCCTTAGCTCCAGTATATTTATGTGGAGAAAAGTCTCCATACTTGATCACACTCCCTGGAAATTTTTCCCTTGTGTGACTGCTCCCCAGCCTCTCAGGCTGGGCTCCGTGGTTACCAGCATCCAATCCTGAATGCCGAATCTGCGGCCCTCTAGAAGATGAGCACTCTATAACCACCACAGGAGAGACACCCTTGTCCTTGGATATTGGGTTATCCGCTGATGCATCTGAAGATGCGATCCGGACCATTTGTCCAGCAGATCCCACTGAAAAGTTCTTACGTGAAATCTGCCGAATGGAATTGCTTCGTAGGAAGCCACCATTTTTACCAGGACCCTTGTGCAATGATGCACTGTTTTTAGGAGGTTCCTGACTTGCTCGGATAACTCCCTGGCTTTCTCTTCCGGGAGAAACACCTTTTTCTGGACTGTGTCCAGAATCATCCCTAGGCACAGCAGACGTGTCGTCGGGATCAGCTGCGATTTTGGAATATTTAGAATCCACCCGTGCTGATTGTAGCAGTATCCGAGATAGTGCTACTCCGACCTCCAACTGTTCCCTGGACTATGCCCCTATCAGGAGATCGTCCAAGTAAGGGATAATTAAGACGCCTTTTCTTCGAAGAAGAATCATCAATTCGGCCATTACCTTGGTAAAGACCCCGGGGTGCCGTGGACAATCCAAACGGCAGCGTCTGAAACTGATAGTGACAGTTCTGCACCACGAACCTGAGGTACCCTTAGTGAGAAGGGCAAATTTGGGACATAGAGGTAAGCATCCCTGATGTCCCGGGACACTATATAGTCCCCTTCTTCCTGGTTCGTTATCACTGCTCTGAGTGACTTCATCTTAATTTGAACCTTTGTAAGTGTTCAAAAAAATTTTTTTTTTTTTTTTTTTTTTTTAGAATAAGTCTCACCTAGCCTTCTGGCTTCAGTACCACAATATAGTGTGGAATAATACCCCTTTTCTGTAGTAGGAGGGGTAATTTAATTGTCACCTGCTGGGAACACAGCTTGTGAATTTTTTCCCATACTACCTCCTTGTCGGAGGGAGACTTGGTAAAGCAGACTTCAGGAGCCTGCGTAGGGGAAACGTCTCGACATTCCCATCTGTACCCCCGGGATACTACTTGTAGGATCCAGGGGTCCTGTACGGTCTCAGCGCCATGCTGAGAACTTGTCAGACGCGGTGGAACGCTTCTGTTCCTGGGAATAGGCTGCCTGTTGCAGTCTTCTTCCCTTTCCTCTATCCCTGGGCAGATATGATCTTATAGGGACGAGAGGACTGAGGCTGAAAAGACGGTGTCTTTTTCTGCAGAGATGTGACTTAGGGTAAAAAACGGTGGATTTTCCAGCAGTTGCCGTGACCACCAGGTCCGATGGACCGACCCCAAACAAGTCCTCTTCCTTTATACGGCCATACTGTGCCGTTTGGAATCTGCATCACCTGACCACTGTCGTGTCCATAACATCTTCTGGCAGTTATGGACATCGCGTTTATTCATGATGCCAGAGTGCAAATATCCCTCTGTGCATCTCGCATATATAGAAATGCTCTATAGTCAATAAAATACTGTCCCTGTCAAGGGTATCAATATTTTTAGTCAGGGAATCCGACCAAGCCACCCTAGCTCTGCACATCCAGGCTGAGGCGATCGCTGGCCGCAGTATAACACCAGTATGTGTGTATATACTTTTTATTATATTTTCCAGCCTTGTCAGCTGGTCCTTGAGGACGGCCCTATCTATAGACGGTACCGCCACTTGTTTTGATAAGCGTGTGAGCGCCTTATCCACCTTAAGGGGTGTTTCCCAACGCGCCCTAACTTCTGGCGGGAAAGGGTATACCGCCCATAATTTTCTATCGGGGGGAACCCACGCATCATCACACACTTTATTTAATTTATCTGATTCAGGAAAAACTATGGTAGTTTTTTCACATCCCACATAATACCCTCTTTTGTGGTACTTGTAGTCTCAGAAATACGTAACACCTCCTTCATTGCCTTTAACGTGTGGCCCTAATAAGGAATACGTTTGTTTATTCACCGTCGACACTGGATTCAGTGTCCCTGTCTGTGTCGACCGACTAAAGTAAACGGGCGTTTTAAAACCCTTGACGGTGTTTTTTGAGACGTCTGGACCGTACTAATTGTTTGTCGGCCGTCTCATGTCGTCAACCGACCTTGCAGCGTGTTGACATTATCACGTAATTTCCTAAATAAGCCATCCATTCCGGTGTCGACTCCCTAGAGAGTGACATCACCATTACAGGCAATTGCTCCGCCTCCTCACCAACATCGTCCTCCTACCTGTCGACACACACGTACCGACACACAGCACACACACAGGGAATGCTCTGATAGAGGACAGGACCCACTAGCCCTTTGGAGAGACAGAGGGAGAGTTTGCCAGCACACACCAAAAACGCTATAATTATATAGGGACAACCTTATATAAGTGTTTTCCCTTATAGCATCTTAATATATATATAAGCATATCGCCAAATTAGTGCCCCCCCTCTCTGTTTTAACCCTGTTTCTGTAGTGCAGTGCAGGGGAGAGCCTGGGAGCCTTCCCTCCAGCCTTTCTGTGAGGGAAAATGGCGCTGTGTGCTGAGGAGATAGGCCCCGCCCCTTTTTCGGCGGCCTCGTCTCCCGCTCTTAACGGATTCTGGCAGGGGTTAAATATCTCCATATAGCCTCCGGAGGCTATATGTGAGGTATTTTTAGCCAAAATAGGTATTCATTTGCCTCCCAGGGCGCCCCCCTCCCAGCGCCCTGCACCCTCAGTGACTGCTGTGTGAAGTGTGCTGAGAGGAAAATGGCGCACAGCTGCAGTGCTGTGCGCTACCTTTAGAAGACTGAGGAGTCTTCTGCCGCCGATTCTGGACCTCTTCGTACTTCAGCATCTGCAAGGGGGCCGGCGGCAAGGCTCCGGTGACCATCCAGGCTGTACCTGTGATCGTCCCTCTGGAGCTGACGTCCAGTAGCCAAGAAGCCAATCCATCCTGCACGCAGGTGAGTTCACTTCTTCTCCCCTAAGTCCCTCGTTGCAGTGATCCTGTTGCCAGCAGGACTCACTGTAAAATAAAAAACCTAAGCTAAACTTTCCTAAGCAGCTCTTTAGGAGAGCCACCTAGATTGCACCCTTCTCGGCCGGGCACAAAATCTAACTGGCTTGGAAGAGGGTCATAGGGGGAGGAGCCAGTGCACACCACCTGATCCTAAAGCTTTACTTTTTGTGCCCTGTCTCCTGCGGAGCCGCTATTCCCCATGGTCCTTTCAGGAACCCCAGCATCCACTAGGACGATAGAGAAATCCCCTTTATGCCTCGCTAAGCGCAACTGGTCATAAGTGCAACATGTGTCCCACTCAGCATTAGGATGGATGATTTTTGGTCAGATGCAAGGTTGGAAAAAACACCCCCCACTATTTGCCCCAAAATGTTATACAGGAACAATTTGTAATTTAATACTGGTGTACATGTATTTATTTGAACTGCACGTGTTATTTATGGGAGCAGACCTAAGAGAAAAAGGCAAGCTAGTATGTTACCTTGGCTGTTCCCTGTTAGGACAGTGTTGAGGCTGCCCAGTGGAGCCAGCTCCAGGGCAAAGCAGAGAGGATGAATGCTGATGCCGATCAGGGAGACGATGCATGGGTGCTGTAGGGAGTGTAGCATGTTGGCCTCCTGGCGGAACTCTGAGAAGTTTCTCATGGCATCCATAGCCTGCAGGTGCTTGAACATTGTGTCTGTATGCAATGAGGGAAACAACAGTTGAGACTGCTTACAGGGAAACCAATTAAGGTTTTGCACCTGTGTGCGCCCTGGCATACATATTCCCGTCTCCACTTGTGGAGTGTGGAGAGGTGGAAACACATGAAGAGGCACACTAAATAACTTTAAATAAAGTACCCTGTTTAGCCTGCTTTATAGTTTAAATGAACCATGACAGGTAAGGAGTGCCCCTGGGGTGACGTTACTGTATGTGGCAGTTGTGCGTTAAAGCTTGGTTCTGATTTAGCAATGTATGCCTAGAAAAGAGCACTAGGGTGTGAAAAGCGTCCCATTACAAATACAGGAGAGATTTGGTACAAAAATCAAACCCTTTAATAAACAACTTTATTTCATTTCAATTACCTTGTTCTGCAAAATTAAATCTTGTTTTTCATTACTCCCTACTAAACTGTAATTCCTCCATACCTTGCTTTGCACACCTGTGTGTTTTGGTGGTACCAAGCAGGCACTACCATAGGGGATTTTGGTGTCTATTTAAGAACAAGCATTATTAACATCTATTTTATTTTATCCATTCTAAATAGGTTACTGCTGGTGCCAGTAATGGGGAGCCAGGCAAATCCTCTCCATCTTCAGCAAAGCCTTTCAGACTCTGCTGGGTTCCTTCCAGGATGAAGTGCAATACACATGTGCAGATGTCTATTGCGTATATGAATTAGTGGACAGCCAGTACGCTGCTGGATCTTGTTAAACATTAGCAGCATATTCATAAATACCACTGGTATACTAAATCAAATATGCTACTGGAATGTAGTATCGCTGTTAAATGAAGCCCTTTCTTCCTGGATCTCAGCCATACTATTGGCAAATTATTACTTAGGGGAGGTAGTTTTCTTCTCGACATTCAGACATGCTAGTACTGTGATGTTTACCATTATGTTTAAGCAGAGCCCGCCCTAACCAATATGATGCCCTAGGCAAGATTTTGGCTGGTGCCCCCTAGCACCACCGCTGGTTCCGCCACTGACCTTGCACCTCTTTCCCAGCACCATCACCCCTCACCCATAGCAGTCCTTATTTTGGTGTTTGTACCCCCTATATTTTAAATAGGAACAGTTCGCACATTTGGCGCACAGCCCAAAAAGGGGCGTGTTTTTGCTGGCAAGGGGCATGGCCACACAATAGTAACTCCAAATCCAATTACGCCACACAGTACTGCAACTTTATTCACATTTGATCATGTGATAGTGTCCATAATTAATTTTACATCCCACAGTAGTATCACTTTACTTTAGAAACGTTACTCCTCACAGTAGAGCCCCTTATTCACATTACATCACACTGAATTGCTCCTTATTCACATTACACCACACCCTATTGCTCTTTATTCACATTAGATGACACAGTAGTGCCCTTTCTATACGCAACGCCACACAGTAGAGCACCTTATACACATAATGCCACACATTAGTAATGCATTTATACACATAATTCCACACAGTAATGCCCTTACACATATGACACATTATTAATGTCCTTATAAACATAATGCGCCTTACACATTATGACAACCTTTATTAATGACCTTTAACACATAATGGCCCTTACACATATGCCGCACATTATTAATGCCCTTATACACATAATGACACACATAGTGCCCCCTACACATTTGCTGCACATTATTAGTGCCCCTTATACACATAATGACACACATACAGTAGTACCTTGTTACACATATGCCGCACATTATTAATGCCCTTATACACATAATGACACACATAGTGCCCCCTACACATTTGCTGCACATTATTAGTGCCCCCATACACATGACACACATACAGTAGTACCTTGTTACACATATGCCGCACATTATTAATGCCCTTATACACATAATGACACACATAGTGCCCCTTACACATATGTTGCACATTATTAATGCATTTTTACATGACAAACATAATGCTCCTTACACATAGGGGTAAATTTACTAAGATTCGTATTTTCCCGTTTCAGGTCAAAGTTCAATCACGAATGACATCGAAAGTGTAAAACTGCAACTTTTTGAATTTGTTACGATGGATTTACTAAGCTGTCGTATTCGGGTTTTTCTTTTCTTCCGATGTCGATGTCATTCGTGTTTTTTTTGTGTTTTTTACGGCAGTGATTAGCAAAACACTGCCGACTTTTTTACAATTAATCTCGGCCGGATCTGTGTGATCCGTGCTGGGGTTCTATTTTTTTTTTTTTTTTAATTAAACACTGTAAAATTTTTAAAAAAAATTGCGTGGGGTCCCCCCTCCTAAGAATAACCAGCCTCGGGCTCTTTGAGCCGATCCTGGTTGCCGAAATATGGGAAAAAAATTGACAGGGGTTCCCCCATATTTAAGCAACCAGCATCGGGCTCTGCGCCTGGTCCTGGTTCCAAAAATACGGGGGACAAAAAGAGTAGGGGTCCCCCGTATTTTTAAAACCAGCACCGGGCTCCACTAGCTGGACAGATAATGCCACAGCCGGGGGTCACTTTTATATAGTGCCCTGCGGCCGTGGCATCAAAAATCCAACTAGTCACCCCTGGCCGGGGTACCCTGGGGGAGTGGGGACCCCTTCAATCAAGGGGTCCCCCCCCCCAGCCACCCAAGGGCCAGGGGTGAAGCCCGAGGCTGTCCCACCCCATCCAATGGGCTGCGGATGGGGAGGCTGATAGCCTTTGTTGTAAAAGAAAAGATATTGTTTTTAGTAGCAGTACTACAAGGCCCAGCAAGCCTCCCCCGCATGCTGGTACTTGGAGAACCACAAGTACCAGCATGCGACGGAAAAACGGGCCCGCTGGTACCTGTAGTACTACTACTAAAAAAATACCCAAAAAAACACAAGACACACACACCGTGAAAGTATAATTTTATTACATACATACACACATACATACATACTTACCTTATGTTCCCACGCAGGTCGGTCCTCTTCTCCAGTAGAATCCAAGGGGTACCTGTTGAAGAAATTATACTCACGAGATCCAGGGGTCCAGGGTCCTCGGGGAATCCAGGTGTAATCCACGTACTTGAAAAAAATAACAAAACGGACACTCGAGCCACGCACTAAAAGGGGACCCATGTTTGCACATGGATCCCCTTTTCCCGACTGCCAGAAACCCACTCTGACTGATGTCTAAGTGGGTTTCTTCAGCCAATCAGGGAGTGCCACGTTGTAGCACTCTCCTGATCGGCTGTGTGCTCCTGTCCTAACTGACAGGCAGCACACGGCAGTGTTACAATGTAGCGCCTATGCGTTCCATTGTAACCAATGCTGGGAACTTTCTTGCTCAGCGGTGACGTCACTTTAGGTCAACCGCAGGGCAGAAAGTTCCCAGCATTGGTTACAATGTAGCGCATAGGCGCTACATTGTAACACTGCCGTGTGCTGCCTGTCAGTGAGGACAGGAGCACACAGCTGATCAGGAGAGTGCTACAACGTGGCGCTCCCTGATTGGCTGAAGAAACCCACTTAGACAGAAGTCAAAGTGGGTTTCTGGCATTCGTGGAAAGGTGACCCATGTGCAAACATGGGTCCCCTTTCAGTTCGTGGTCGGGACACCGTTTTGTTATTTTTTTCAAGTACGTGGATTACCCCTGGATTTCCCGAGGAGCCTGGACCCCTGGATCTCGTGAGTATAATTTCTTCAATAGGTACCCCTTGGATTCTACTGGAGAAGAGGACCGACCTGCGTGGGAACTTAAGGTAAGTATGTATGTATGTGTGTATGTATGTAATAAAATTATACTTTCACGGTGTGTGTGTCTTGTCTTTTTTTGGGTATTTTTTTAGTAGTAGTACTACAGGTACCAGCGGGCCCGTTTCTCCGTCGCATGCTGGTACTTGTGGTTCTCCAAGTACCAGCATGCGGGGGAGGCTTGCTGGGCCTTGTAGTACTGCTACTAAAAACAATATCTTTTCTTTTACAACAAAGGCTATCAGCCTCCCCATCCGCAGCCCATTGGATGGGGGGGGACAGCCTCGGGCTTCACCCCTGGCCCTTGGGTGGCTGGGGGGGGGGGGACCCCTTGATTGAAGGGGTCCCCACTCCCCCAGGGTACCCCGGCCAGGAGTGACTAGTTGGATTTTTGATGCCACGGCCGCAGGGCACTATATAAAAGTGACCCCCGGCTGTGGCATTATCTGTCCAGCTAGTGGAGCCCGGTGCTGGTTTTAAAAATACGGGGGACCCCTACTCTTTTTGTCCCCCGTATTTTTGGGACCAGGACCAGGCGCAGAGCCCGATGCTGGTTGCTTAAATATGGGGGAACCCCTGTCATTTTTCCCCCCATATTTCTGCAACCAGGATCGGCTCAAAGAGCCCGAGGCTGGTTATGCTTAGGAGGGGGGACCCCACGCAATTTTTTTTGAAAAAATAAGCACTTTCCCACCCCTTCCCACTGATATACATGCACGGATCTCATGGATCCGTGCATGCCTATCCAATCACGAATAAAAAAAAAAGGTCTGTTTTTTTTTAGCACTTTTTTACGAGTTGTAATTTTTCACGGCAGTGTTTGTTTTTTTTTTGCTTTGCACTTCTTAGTAAATGACCGAGATTCATACTTAAACAGCCGCGTTTTGACCGATGGTGTATTCATTCGTAATTTTTTACTTGGACTTGCAAAAAATTACGAATGCCCTCATCACTGCCGTGATTAGTGTTTAGTAAATTACCGAGATGACACTTTGATGAAAAAACGGCATCTCGGTCAAAATCGGGAGCTTAGTAAATTTCCCCCATATTCTTAACACTACTGCACAACCAACCCACTCACATGCACACAGCACTCACACTGCCATTAACACTGTGACCTCTGCCTCTGCTTGGATACAGATGTGTCCTCATAAATCTTGCCTCAATGCTAACGTCGGGCACCTTTTTTTAATGAAAATGCATCTTATTTGCATTGCTATGTGGCTAGAATACACAAGCAGCTTCTACTGACTAAAATGATATGCAGCATGCCTATATACTGTGTGAGACTGTGGCTGTATCTGCATATGAAATGCTACACACAGAATATAGGCATGCTGCATATCATTTTAATCAGCAAAAGCTGCTGATGCCCCTAGGTATATCAAATGCCCTAGGCAATTGCCTAGTTTGCCTATGCCTATGGCCGGCTCTGTGTTTAAGGATGTATAGCCAAGATGGTTAGGACACTTTACATCGCTGTACTAGCACGTAGGTATGTCAGGTTCAACATACCTTACAAGGAACTAAGGAACAAATAGGGTTACCATAAGGATAAAAGAAAGAGTCAGACTAGATGGGACGAGAGGTTCTTATCTGCAGTCAAATTCTATGTTTCTGTACTGTTGTCTCCCTTCTGCTTGTCAACATTCTGGATGCTAAGCCATACTGATACCAGTTAGTAAGGGGTTATCAAGGTCAACTTCTCTACAATAAAAGCAGCCCCTCATCTTCTCTTAGCACACAGAAGTGAGGTGGTAGGAAAGATAGAATTGAAAGGAACACAGATCATTACTCACGGACTCATTTACAAATAAAATGTCCAAAATAAATAGTTTCTAGATCTAGTAATGTCCAGATACCAATGAATTCCTACAATAATGGAGTAAGTGGCAGGAGACGGCAGTGGTGACCAAATACCTTTGGAGACCTCTGCAGAAGTCCGATACTTCTTTATCTGGAACATCTTCAAAGCTACTGGCTTGCGTTTATACACTGCACGGTAAATAATGGTTCCACTTCCCCCTTGTCCCAGTATATTAGTGTTCTCTTCTGAGTATTCCAAGTCACCAATGTCAAGGAACAACCTGAATGGAGAGGGCAGAGGGTTAGAGGCTAACTCAGACTGAAAATGTCTGGACTGCATGATAAATACAGACTTTCCCATGCATTTAGGGAGGCCAACCCGGGCCTTTTTTTCAGTCCCGGGTATCGGGATTGAAAAATGGTCAATACCAGGATTCCTGGGATACCCAGGATTGGGTTGAAGATTTTAAAATTAAAATCTTTAGTGATTTCCCACCCACAGACCCACCCAAATACTCAACATCCTAGACAGGAGGGTTCACTGGCTGCAGGCTGTGGATGGCGATGTGCGGTTCAGGGCGGCTGGCATCAGTCTGCGCAGCGTGACCTCTGGCATCATGTCAGGCTGCACAGTACGCATAGACGGGGGCAGGGGGAGACGGGAGGAGGGAGCCGGGCAGCGTCTGAACCTGCTGAAGAGGTTCAATGCTGCCCGGCACTGAAAAACACAATGGATTGGCTAATCCCGAAATCCCTGGGATTGGAAGTTCCAATCCCGGGATTGAATCCTGGCCAATTTTTGGCCTAAATCCTGGGATCCCGCCGATCCTGATCCCGGGATTGGCCACCATACATGCATTGCATTGCGGAACACAGAGGCAGGAATTATAGGCCCTGGTACCATGGACACGAACACCAGTAATTCACTGCTTTTTATGTAGCTAATGGTCACTTAGGGGGGCACAGTTTTATATGCGCCATGGGTAGATTAAATGCCATGTTGAACTCTGCCAGGGAAAAAAGGACTCTGGTTGCAGAGATTGATCAGCCTGTCAGCTACCTGTGTCACCAGATTGTGTTAGGTCTTACTTGGTTATACATATTAACATACTGATGGCGGTGTTCTTTATCCATTTCATGTAGAAGTAGAAGCCATACTATATATGGTGATCTTACATGTACTATATGCATTGCAAGGAGGAGTGATAATTTGTACAGTATTTCATATGGACCTCATCATGGCATTACCTGGAGGGGAAGTCAGTCATAAAAATCTCAGGGACCAGTTCCTGCAGGGACACCGCAACATCAGGGTGATTGGGACACTCCAGAAAGTCTGTGTCCACTGCAGCTAGGACACAATCCTCCATATTGAAATAGTGAGGTTCCTTTTTCTCTTGCTCCTCCATCTGGTCATGCAAGATGGCTGCACAGGAGTTGCAAGTAACATACTGTTCCATCAGAAGCGTGCCATCACTCTCTGTGGCTGTCAGAGCTGCAGTGGGTAATGTGGGATTAGTAAAGGGCATGCACACATGACCAGAGAGACGACAACATTCTAAAGTCATAAGGAAAGAGGACTAGCATCCCTTCTTAGTCCCCAAATGTCAAAGAGCCCATAGTTTTTGTTAACAAGTTGGATGTATGAAGTTTCTTGCATAAAAAAAGTGCATTGGCACCACAATCTGTCTGTGCCAGGAGCCTCACATTGCTACTCCTTGCTGTGTTGCTGGGAGAAACTGCCCTTTTTACTATGTGTCTGTGGCTTCTCACATGCATCCATTCCCTCCTCACATCATGGCATTGCCCATGTCACATGAAGACCAGCTTGCTGGCTCTGACAACCACACAAGTGGACAGGTCCTTGTCTTCCACAAAGGCTCATTATCACTGCTGCTGTAGCCATCCCAATGCAATATATGGCATCTGCAGCTGTCAGGTTATCCTCCACTGGACGGATTCATACATACAGAATTACATAGATAGTTTATGTTTAGGACTGCATACATTAGGGAACGGTATATTATAATGACATTTGGATCGGTGCACAATATTCTTGGCTTAATATTTCCTACTGTTATTTTTCTCTTTGAACCTCGGACCAGCGGTACCTCTCTCTCATTTAGTGATGACTTTGCACCGTTTTTATTTGCAGAACATATTCTAAATGATAATTTTTTTAATGATTTTTATTGGTTACGTTCTGAAGGTTTCCTTCATATTTTAACTGTATATCATTTATCAATTTAATACACACTGTAATTGTACTTTGCTCTTACCAGGAAACCACTGATCAATCAGGGAGTTCACGTGGTCTGTGATAAACGCCATAGCAGAGAAATCTCTCACTTCCGACTGACAAATAATCTTTATTCCTCCACTCTTCTTCTTTTTCCAGTTCACATCCGATGATTCCACACTGCAGAGAATGGGGGTATAGTAAAATTACCTTATCACTGACTTTGATTTAGACTTGTCTTGCTTATTTTTTGTCTAAGTTGACCAACTGTACAGTATACATACATGGTTGTAGCCTTCCTTCACCCTTTTTCACTCATACCCCAAAGGTTACACGTATTTTTATTTATTTATTATCCTTTATTTATATGGCGCCACAAGGGTTCTGCAACGCCCAATTACAGAGTACATAAATAATCAAACAGGAAAACAGCAACTTACAGTTGATGACAGTATAGGACAAGTACAGGGTAAATAAACATAGTTACATCAGCAGATGACACTGGAATAAGTATCAGGTGGCAGAAGACTGCTGGAGTTGATGCAGTTGAAGATTATTAAAGTAAGACAAAGGATGAGCACATAAGGGAAGAGGGCCCTGCTCGTGAGAGCTTACAATCTAAAGGGGAGGGGTAGACATACAGGGGTGACACAGATGGGGTACATAGAGAATGTGGAACAGAGGGTTAGGATGAGATTTGGCTGGGTTTGGTGAAGAAGTGGGTCTTGAGAGCCGTTTGAAGTTTTGTAGAGAGGTGGAGAGACTGAGGGGGAGAGGTAGGGAATTCCAGAGAAGTGGTGCAGCACGTGAAAAATCTTGGAGGTAGGAGTGGGAGTAAGTAATCCGTAGGCAGGTGAGTCGTCATGCATTAGCAGAGCGAAGAGGACGGGTGGGAGTGTAAAGGGAGATAAGATCAGAGATGTAGATGGGAGAGGAGTGGGTGAGGGCTTTGTAAGTGAGTGTGAGAAGCTTGAAACGAAGGATGATGAAACAGACTGGTCTAAATGCATCTATTAAATAATGCATGAGGATTGTTGTTATGTTACATATACAATCCAGAAAATCTTACTTTCTGTCTCTTTTCATCCTTTGCATTCTAGTACTGCAAACAGAAAAATAGCATCCAGACACTGCAGCTTTGTTGACTGGGAATAAAATGTCAATTAAATGCCTTACTGTGCTGATCAGTGAAGACCAGGGTCTTCAAATATCACACAGTTATGGCTTAATATCTTGCGGACGTTTCCTGGTTTAAACTTTTCTTCATACTGCATAACAAAGGAGCTCAGGTAGTTTTATTTCAGAAATATCAGTTGTGCTGTGGTAATTGTATGCACTCTGAGTTCTGGAGGTGCGGGAATTTTGTGCAAGTCTGTCAATTTTTTTTAAAGCAGCAATCATTTACGAGGCGAAACCAGTTTGGTTTTGCATTGTAAATGATTGCTTCTTTAAAGAAACGGATGGACTCACACAAAATATACCTCTAGACCTTGGGGGCTATTACATTTAGCTGTTGGAGTCTGTAAAGTTGTAGGTTTTAATTTTGTTCAAAGGTTATGGACTGAGTTAATGCTAAAAACAGTAAATGAATAGTTTGGTGAAACAGACGTAACATTTTAGCAGTAGTGAACCTAACACAAAATGAATATTGGCAGCTGATTAATTACTACAGCTCCAAATGCATTAACCTAGGTGGTGGCTAGTGGTAGCTAAGTGAGAAGCAACGTGCCCTGTTTCTGAACTAAGGCTGGGTACACACCTGACCCGTATGTCAGTGGACTCGCCATGGTGCTGACTGAGTGGCTGATAAAGGTAAGTGTACACACTAACCGATCGGCCACTTGATATGTCGGTCCCTGTCAAGCAACTGTGCCGTCAGCCCCCGCAGCAAGTGTACGACCACCCTTACACCCAGTACGATGCCCCAATATATCTGCAGATACATCGGCCATCAGCTGTTCTGATACAATGTCTGTGAACAAAGTCATTCATAGACATATCGCTGGTACACACCCGCCAAAGCACCCATAATAGATCATTCGTTCAAGTGAACGGCTAATATTGTCAGTGTGTACGCAGCAGGGTCTATGTACAGTTGAAAGTAATCTCTTTGCAAATGCTGTGCTGCATGTTTTCACCCTGCATGCTCCTTTAGAAAGCATACACAACTAGGGGCCTAATTCAGACCTGGTCGCTGCAGCGGCAGCAATCACAGGCTGAAGCCCTATGCCGTGTGCGCAAGTGCAGCAACCGCGCTGCGCGTGCGCACATAGTGCAATGAAAACGCATCTCACACGTGCGATCGCCTCTGCCTGGCAGACGCTGGGCGGTTGGAAGCGTGTCGGCGGTGTTGGGGGGGGGGGGGGAGGGGGGCGCGGTCCAGACAACACAGGCGTGTCCAGACTGTTTGCGGGGTTCAAAAACATGGCTGGTAGATGCCTGCCTTTGCAACTAGGCTGCGTAGGCAGGGAGCTACTCGGCAGGTGCGAAAGTATTACATACAGCACATCTGCAGGGGGAGGGGGGGTAGGGAGGGGGAGAGGGGGCCTGGCATGCGGGGCGCACTACCACTGTGCTGGGCGTCCCCCGCATGCCTAAGATTTCGATCGAAGATGTGCGTTTTTTCGCACATCTATGACCAGGTCTGAATTAAGCCCTATGAGCGGAGTTGCGTGCATAACATAACTGGGCTGTAACGGGGCATTCCCACATAGCTCAGACAGAGCATGACAACACAGTAATGGGCTAGGCAGAGTTATGTGGGAGTGCAAATACTCCAAATTCCATAGAATGAACCCAAGCGTACATATATGGGTGGTCTGGCAGCAGAGTGGCATACAACTCTGCATGCAGGTGAATGTACACAATTAATTCCATGCGTGCAACACGGAAACAATTAAGGCTGAACTGGGCTTCTGATTGGCACTGAATTGGGATTCAAAGTGGCACTCAGGGCATAATTCAGCTTGAGTCGTAGTTTTGCAAAAAAAAAATCACAAAACTATAACTTGCTTCTCTAACATGCGGGGGGAGGGTGGCGCCCAGCACAAGGCAAAGCCGCCCCGTATGCTGGGTACTGCCCCCCTGCTGAGATGCGAGCAGCGATGCGCTTGCGCCCACTGTCTATGCAGCTCAGTTGGAGAGCCGCCATCTTTTGGGTTGCAGTGGCACACGTGTAATCACCAAATAGCGATTTCAGCACTTTTGTGGGCCTTACTGAATTAGGCCCTCAGTCCGCGCACAATACCGATATTCATGCAGTTGAGCAATTATTAGCAACTGCACATACTCAAAGTTCTGTACGCCCCCTACGGTGCATGTGTTACACAGTATACCCAGACAGCTACTGTTGCGATCAGGTCAGACGGTATCAGAAATGGGGCGGCAAAGTAATGGACATTACTTGCCAGGGACTAATAGACGGCTACTAGTGCAAGCAAAAATGGTCCATTCAGTGGGCATGTAATGGCAGTGTCACGGGTGTGTTAATGGACACTAACAGTGGGTGTCTCTTGTCCTTGCACATTTAGGTGAACAGATATAGAGTTTGTCGCTGCATTTGCAAAAAGTCGCATATAGACAACCACCAACAGGCCCAAGTCAAGGCAAGTCAGTGTTCCCTGTCCAGGTGTGCCTACTAGCTTATACCTTAGGTAGCCACCTTGAAAGGTAACCAGTAAGCCCTCCTGCCAGTAGATAGTTTGGTTCCTCTTGACCCGGAAGGTGCTACAGCGGTTGCGCTGGTTGCCTGTGAAGCTGTATACCGCAGACTTCCTAGTGCGGGGCTTGTTGTTCTTCTTGTTCTCAAACAGCTGGTAAAGGGAAGGAGCACTGATCAGTGTCAGTCCATAAAAACATCTACATAATCTTCCATTATTCATGACATTATCTCATCCTTACATGCACGACACAGCTAGACATCCTGGTTTTACTGAATTGTAACCAGAACTACAGTAAGTTCTCACACTCCTAGAAGAACTGTAGACTGCACGATTTCTGGTCACTCTCATATAGAACTGGCAACTGCTTTATCTTATAGACAGCTAAAAGACGTAGGGAGCGGACGCCACAGAACCATATGTGGGGCTGTATTCCCAATGGGATTGCGAACTGTAGATGTACTATTCTGGAGGGACCACTATTAATATAATTTTAATAACCAACAGACTTGTAACACAAGGAAAAATAAACCGTTAGAATTCTAAAGCAAGATACGTAACTCAGCTATAACTCTTCATCAAGATATGGAACAAAAACACAAAAGCCCAGTTGATATTGCTCGTTTCTAAGCTATGTTCATGCTCTCACCTGAAGATCCATCTCAGACAGGCTTATCAACATGCGGGCTATGAACCTCTGCCAGAATCCTACAGGGACAAAGCTCATCTTGAATACCCTCTGAACAGTGTTGCCAGTAGATTGCCGTAAGGAGTAGATATCCAGGCCCGGTTTGGCAGGAAGGAGGTGAGGTAAGAGGTAGCTGTAAAGAAGAGTGACAGAAACAAATACTTAGAACTCTATAAAAAGATTAGTATATTAATGTGTGTGCGTGTAGGAAGATGATGATGAATTCACTGTTGTTGAACTACAACTCCCAGAGTTATATGCCAGGTTATACTAATCTCTTTTTCTTTTTACAAGCCTAAAACCATCATTTTCATCGGTGACCTTTGTAGCAGCTGGAAAAATGGACTTGTGACCTTTTTATCATTTACTTTCTCCTACAATAGCAATAAAACTTATGAACAACAATATACCAAAAAATAAAATCTCAGCTGGACAATGTTAATTCCCAAGCTTTATCATGTATGAGAACAGTCCTAGGTTTGTAATATTGAATTAAAGAGTCTCTTCCTGCAGGTCTGGACTGAGTTAAAGGGCCACTAAACTGAAAACAGAAGTTGGTTTACATGAGAGGGATATTTCTATCATTCACAAATATATGTGGAAATGCTTCTGGAATAGATCAGAATTTTAAATATTAGTGATCATGGAAGGAGACACTATTTTCTCTCTAGTGGATGTGAAAATTAGTGGGTCCTAATATGCGCAAATAGCGGCAGCCCACTAGAATAATGTGAACGGAGACTCTCCCCCCAGTCCCCAATGTGGAATATGTGTGTGGATAAAATACAATATTCTATAGGCGCCGACTATGTATTGAAAGTAATTGTATACGTTCCTTTCCGAATCTTGGAGCAAGGCAATATCAGGGTATGTGGTCTTTCTTCTCCCTCTTTTACGACATTCGTCAAGCAGTTCCCATCAAAGGAAATCCTCCATGTATGCCAGGTATTAAAATGACAGAGAAAATTGTATAGTGTAATACAATTTATTCAAAGGACACTCTTTTTATATATATAAAAACACAATCCCCCTCAGGAAATCCTGAATGGAGAATCCAAAACAATTACCAGCTAAAAATATGTAATGCACACATAAAATCCTAAAATCAAAGCGTCCTCCTCCCCAGAGCAATACTCAGAGTTCTGGAAACAACTTTGGCGATGGTGTGGTTTGCTTAATTACCAGAAATCCCTGGAGACCAGACAGAAGGTGGAAAACCAGTTTGCGACCCGGACCCGCTCGCTGGACCTCTGACTCCTCCTGGCAAAGTGCAGACCCTCCGTCACCGCTCTTGTGCCCCACCAACGCGTTTCAACCCTTCACATGGGTCTCTTTCAAGGTGCTCAGCACTGCTATTGCTCTGGGGAGGAGGACGCTTTGATTTTAGGATTTTTAGGATTTTATGTGTGCATTACATATTTTTAGCTGGTAATTGTTTTGGATTCTCCATTCAGGATTTCCTGAGGGGGATTGTGTTATTATATATATAAAAAGACTGTCCTTTGAATAAATTGTATTACACTATACAATTTTCTCTGTCATTTTAATACATGGCATACATGGAGGATTTCCTTTGATGGGAACTGCTTGACGAATGTCGTAAAGGAGGGAGAAGAAAGACCACATACCCTGATATTGCCTTGCTCCAAGATTCAGAAAGGAACGTATACAATTACTTTCAATACATAGTCGGCGCCTATAGAATATTGTATTTTATCCACACACTATTTTCTATCTACACAGGAGAATTCCAGTCAGTAACCCAATTATAAAGATACTTGAGTGAACCTCTCTTTCGCCTCAAGTGACTGACAACAGTGAACAACAGCCCCATATAAACTGAAAACACAATGAGGAATATCTATCAAAGGCCCAAATGTATTAAGCCTTAACAAGAGATAAAGTTGAGACGCATAAGAAGTGATAAATGACCAGCCAACCAGCTCCTGTCATTTTTCAAACACAGCCTGTGACATGGCAGTTAGGGAGCTGATTGGTTGGTCATTTATCACTCTTTATCCATCTCCACTTTATCTCTTGTTAAGGCTTAATACATTTGGGCCCTTGTGTGGTAACTTCTTTTAATTTTAGATTCAGTGGTCACTTACATGTGACTGTATAGTGCAGGAAGCTGGGCAGGGCTTCATTATAAGATACAGCTACCTTTACCACTTTATACAAACTAGAAAGCACAATCGAAGATAAAGCAAAATGAGTAACAGTTCTGTAACTTACAGAAAACTTCTACAGCAGACATTATAATGATTAACAAATATACAATAACATAACATTCCTCTTTGTTGGAATCCTCTGTATTCTGTTTATGTGTTATCTATGCTTAACCACCTCTTCTCCACCTAGTATGGTAACAGTGTATACACAGATGCTCATGTTAGTATGATGCGGCATGCTGCAATCGCTAGTAATTAATGAAGCGATCGCCGGCAGCGATTAGTCGCAATGTGGCACGCCTTGCAGCAAACCGTGTTGCAGCATGCTGCATCGCAGTAAGATGAACATGGCTACATCTGTATACACATGTGTAGTAGTCTGTAGCAGATAATGTCAGCCAGAGAAAGTTTATTAACCTGCTGTTGGCCACGGGAAGAGCAATCTCAAACTTTGCCAGGAACTGAAAGTACTGCTCCTCAGTCTGCTTGGTGAAGCCAGTGCCGACCAACAGCATCCGGAGGTCCTCTGCCTTTATGACCCCGTTCGTGGCCACAGATTTGGAGCTCTTAATGTTAATGATCCTCTCCAGACATTCAGACAGCCAGACAGGATCCAGGAAGTAGAGGTTCCTCAGTCCATGGCTGGTGTCTGGGAAGTGAAGCAGGGTGCCGGTCTCTATAAGAAAGCCAATCGCTGGAAGAAAAATACAAGGAATCCTGAGGCTAGGAAGTATACATCACATACTGGGCAATACAATGCATCAGACTGTAAATAAATAATACAGCAGCTTTACACACCTGCTTGCATGTCCTCATAGTCTCCAATATCATTCTCGGGGCTCTGCTCTGTAATCTGCTCTATCTGCTCATCAGTCAGATACTGGACCTGATCCCTCTGCGCTCTTTTCTGCTGCTCTCTCAGCACTGCCTCCTGAAAGTTCAGGTAACTTCTGGGGATCTGTAGGAAGAAGGTGAAGGTGTTGATTGAATGCAGATCAGTCATCGTATGAAGAGAATCATTCATGCATTACATAAATAAATAAATAAATAAATAAATAAATACATACATACTACATACATTACATAGCATTGCATGTTTGCCTTCTGAGCCTCAATAAGGAGTGAAGTCATGTAATACCAAAAATGTAAGAGTGTTTTTCCTTAGCTCTCACAATGGATCACACTGCTGACCAGGAATCTCCATCTTCAGACATGAATTTATATGCACCATGACTGTGCAGCCTAGACACTGGGACTGATGTATCAAACCTTCTAAAGAGTGCACAAGTAGAGAAACTGCCCATAGCAACTGATCCGCATATACCTAGGATTTTATAGCATGTACATATAGTACCTAAAAGCTATTTAGAAGACGAATGGCTGCTACGGGTAACTTCCCCACGTGTCCAGTTTTTAGAAGCTTTAATACATTTACCCCTTTATAATCGCAGTTTCTTTTGCATATCCTTTATAGTGTATGTGCACTGCTACCAGTACAATCTTTTTAATAATAATATATACAGATTATAATATGTATTTTGGACTACAAACAAACAACCCCCTGTCCTTGTATAAACCAATATTAAAAGAGTTATCCGTTTTAAAATCACAAGAACTCCTTTACCAGCCTTCCCACCAGTTTCTGGGAGCCAATTGTGCTTCCCACATCTTTCATATTGCACGCAGCGCAGAATATCAGCTGACGTAACCCTTCCAGACCATCCAGTGTCTTGCAGGAGAGCTCACTGTGAATAAGAAACATTGCTATCAGGGCAAGCAGTAAGTAATAGACACACCACTCCAGTTAGTTCATTAATGAACAATTCAACTAAAGGTGATGTCCATCTACAGCGTCTTTATAATAAAGCATACGTAATCTCAGGTCAGGGCCATAACTAGTTGTGTGCGAAGGGGGCATTGCACATAGCGCTGCAGGCTAGGGGGCACAGTTGTCAGTTATCTGTTTTAATTATTTTCACTTGCAGCTTCCCCCCTTTTTGAAACCCAGCATCTCCTGACCGCCCTTGTCTCCTACCCTGACCCCTTCTGTTGCGAATACCTATACAACATTCATGAACTCAACCCGAGATTTCTTTGTTATTCAGTCACACTGTCCTTTATTACATTTCAAGATGCTGACATACCCAGGATTCAAACCCATTGTCTGTGGCATTGCAGTCAGACAATCTATTCATTGAGCTATCTACCCTTGTAAAGAAAGATAGATAATTCTAAGCTATTTGATTACCTTGTATTTTGTGAAAAAAATGATAAGCATTGCGGCTGAGAAGACCTATGTAGTGTTTGGCTGAAAGGGATTGGATGTGTGGCTGCACACTACATAGATCTGCTCAATTGCAATGCTGATAATGTTTTTACAAAGTTCCAGTAGCTTCATATAGTGTTCACAGTTTTTATGCAGGCTCAAATAGCTCAGTGAGTAGGGTGTTTAATTAGAATTTAACAGGTTATAGGTTTGAATCCTGGGTATGGCAGTATATTGGAATGTGTTATTTAATAAAGGGTATTGTAACTGAATAACAATGAGCTCTCAAGTTATGTGTATGAATGTGGTATAAAGAGGATTTGTGTCCAAATCCATTTTCTTGCAGTGGTTTATAAATGTGTGTGTATTATGTATATATAATGTGGGAAGGGGCATCATAGCATGGGTTTCTCTGGGTCAATCTTGGCATGCCTTATGTCCCTATTGGAAAAAAAATGGCAATTCTCTCTATGGTACAGGGCACCAAAAAGTCTAGTTACGGCTCTGTCTCAGGTGATGTGGGATAGTAGACAAAACACCACAAATATTTTTATAGCATTTTGCATGGTCAACTAGGAACATGATTATTTCATGTATGTTTTTTGCAGCTGTTTAAAAAATAGATATAGGGGGTAATTCTGAGTTGATCGCAGCAGGAACTTTGTTAGCAGTTGGGCAAAACCATGGCCCTCATTCCGAGCTGTTCGCTCGCAAGCGGATTTTAGCAGATTTGCTCATGCTAAGCTGCCGCCTACTGGGAGTGAATCTTAGCATCTTAAAATTGCGAACGATGTATTCGCAATATTGCGATTACACACCTCGTAGCAGTTTCTGAGTAGCTCCAGACTTACTCGGCATCTGCGATCAGTTCAGTGCTTGTCGTTCCTGGTTTGACGTCACAAACACACCCAGCGTTCGCCCAGACACTCCTCCGTTTCTCCGGCCACTCCTGCGTTTTTTCCGGAAACGGTAGCGTTTTTTCCCACATGCCCATAAAACGGGCTGTTTCCGCCCAGTAACACCCATTTCCTGTCAATCACATTACGATCGCCAGAACGATGAAAAAGCCATGAGTAAAAATCCTAACTGCATAGCAAATTTACTTGGCGCAGTCGCAGTGCGGACATTGCGCATGCGCATTAAGCGGAAAATCGCTGCGATGCGAAGATTTTTACCGAGCGAACAACTCGAAATGAGGGCCAATGTGCACTGCAGGTGAGGCAGATATAACATGTGCAGAGAGAGTTAGATTTGGGTGGGGTGTGTTCAATCTGCAATCTAAATTGCAGTGTAAAAATAAAGCAGCCAGTATTTACCCTGCACAGAAAAAAATAACCCACCCAAATCTAACTCTCTCTGCACATGTTATATCTGCCTCCCCTGCAGTGCACATGGTTTTGCCCAACTGCTAAAAAAGTTCCTGCTGCGATCAACTCAGAATTACCCCCATAGCTGGGTCTATTGGGTGCTAAATGCCAAAAGAATGTGTCCAAGCAAAATGAGATACAATGGGATATTAAATTAGAATAGGCATAACAATCACAAATCGGTACAAAGAAGAAAAGTTTATGTAACCTGATGACTGAGTATACCATACATCACAAAACTGAAACATAACTGCATACGAATCAATAATAATAAAAGCTATTAATGAAAGCAGTGATAAATAAAATAAATTAACATATTGTATCACACCCCTCCAGTCTTAAGGCCACCATCCACTAGTATGATATGGCCATTTTTCATCAGATTCTGAGCCTTCGGAACGAGGGATCGGATGAAAAGTGTCACATTGCATGTTCCCGTGCTCCTCAGATTGGAGTCGCAGATCGTCATGGCTGCCATGAATATTTATCGCAATCGGAGGAAAAGGTGCACATCGGAGTGCATTTGTACACAATCAAATGTGATATATCGGATGTAAAAAACCACTCAAGTAGCAAATCGTAATCACAGGACTCCTGGGAAGCTGCCAGGGAGATCGGGGGAAAAACGGATCTGACTTTTAGTTCAGATAAGTCTCACTAGTGGGTGGAGGCCTTTTTTTATTGCTGTTATTTTTTTCTTATCTGTTTTGTTTAGGTCTTTTTTTATTGATTCCTATGTAGTTATGTTTCAGTTTTGTGATATATGGTATACTCATCAAATTAAATAAAACTTGCTTCTTTGTATCAATTTGCAATTGTTATGCCTATTCTAATTTAATATCCCATTTAAATTTTGGGTACAAAAGGCTATTTTGGTACACTGTTACCACACAGTTGCTAAATAATTTTGGTATTTCATTTTGGTTTACACATTCTTTTGGTATTTAGTGCCCAATAGATTCATCTATATATAATTTTTGTACAAATCAATTTTTCCAAGGAAGGTGTTCCTTAGTAAGATGGACAAATAGGCTGCGTTATTCCAATTAATTGGGCATAAAAAGGTTCCACTCATACCACTTTTTTTTCCGGCAGCTGCCCAACATTTAATGCACATCCACTGAAAGTGAAATCAATATAAACTGGACAAATCATCTGAAGATACTAGATTAAAACAAATAATCTCTATCCAACTTCATATTATTAGCAGTGTCGAACTGAACACACTGAGCACAGGAGATCCACTATAATACTCACTGTAAATGTTTGATTGTGATATCTGGGAAGCCTGTGGCCCTAGACCCAGATGGAGAGCGGCATAGAGCCAATACATAGGCACGGAGGGTGGCGATTCTCTCCAGGCGGAACTTGGTTTCTATGAAGTCCAGGTGAGTCCCCACCACTAAAACCACAGCATTTGGTGCTTTGGCCTGAAAAACAAAGGTGGCTACACTGTATTATTTTAGTGGTTTGCTAGAACACGGACAGCAGTGGAAAGTGGCATTCTCACTATTAACCTAACAAGTGCAAAACAACAATATGCAGAGTACTGATATGCCCTCGTCTTCAACAACATAATAATATCTCCTCACCTCAATGTTTAGGAGCCAGAATTGGAGATTAGAAACAGCCTCCTCACCCAGAGCCAAGTTCCAGACCACTATGTACAGGGCCTTGTCTGTAAAAAAGCACTGGTTCACTGCCGACATTGTAGCGGAACCTCCCATGTCCCACACGTGGAACTGCACGAAATCAACCTACTTAACCAACACAGGAGAGGAAAGGGGGTATAGAGCCATCAGTGCACCGATTAATACTGGGGAGACACCTGCAACTTGTATTTTCCACATACAGTAGAATTTTAAGAAACTGTAGGACACAGACCATGATATGTTGTTATAGAGGATGCAGTCAGGATCCCGGCTGGCGGTATCCCAGTAGTCAGAATACCGATGCCAGAATACCGACCCTATTCTGAATGAAGACACCGGCATCCAGAATAGGTATACCATCCCTGCGCCGGAATCCCAATGCAAGTCAGGTAAGACGCAGGGGGGGGGAGTTTAGGTTTAGGCTATGGGTGGGGGGAGGTTTAGGGTTAGGCTGCGTCCCGGGGGGTTAGGGGTAGGCTGCGGGGAGGGGGGGTTAGGCACCCCCCTCAGTGGGTTAGGCAACAAGAGGGGAGGTTGGTGTTAGGCTACGGGTAGGGGGGGTTGGGGAGGGGGCACCCCTTACTCACCCGCCAGCTTCACACACATTGGGATCCCAGCATCGGTATTACGACCCCCGGGTTCCCGTGCGCCGTCAAATCATACTGATCCCTGTTATAGAGTTCAATAATAATTTCTCAAGAAGAAATACTCCACAATTGTATTTCCTTTACTCACTGAATGCTGCAACTCTGGTACTTATTTAACAAAACGCTATTAAGATAGGGGACCATTTATCAATGAGTTTTATAATCCGCAACAAGTTTTAAAACTCATTGGGGTATATGCAATAGCGGGCGAAATCGCGGCAATTATCGCCGTTTTTTCAATTCGACCAAATTCGCCAGGTGAATTCCGGAAGGTGGCTTCCGGAATTCACCATATGCAATGAAAAACGGATTCGCCAGAGTCGCGGGCGAAAATCGGCCGATTTTGCGGATTTTACCGCGATTTTAAAAAACGGGAAAAAACGGGGAAAAACCCGAAAAAAAAATGGCGTGGGGTCCCCCCTCCAAAGCATAACCAGCCTCGGGCTCATTGAGCTGGTCCTGGTTCTAAAAATGCGGGGAAAAAATTGACAGGGGATCCCCCGTATTTTTAAAACCAGCACCGGGCTCTGCGCCTGATGCTGGTGCCAAAAATACGGGGGACAAAACGAGTAGGGGTCCCCCGTATTTTTAACACCAGCATCGGGCTCCACTAGCTGGACAGATAATGCCACAGCCGGGGGTCACTTTTATACAGTGCCCTGCGGCCGTGGCATCAAATATCCAACTAGTCACCCCTGGCCGGGGAACCCTGGGGGAATGGGGACCCCTTCAATCAAGGGGTCCCCCCCCCCAGCCACCCAAGGGCCAGGGGTGAAGCCCGAGGCTGTCCCCCCCCATCCAATGGGCTGCGGATGGGGGGGCTGATAGCCTTTGTGTTAAAAAAAAAAGATATTGTTTTTTCCATTAGTACTACACGTCCCAGCAAGCCTCCCCTGCAAGCTGGTACTTGGAGAACCACAAGTACCAGCATGCGGGAGAAAAACGGGCCCGCTGGTACCTGTAGTTCTAATGGAAAAAAAATACCCAAATAAAAACAGGACACAGACACCGTCGACAGTAAAACTTTATTACACACTGCCGACACACACATACTTACCTATGTTCACACGCCGACATCGGTCCTCTTCTCCATGTAGAATCCCGGGGTACCTGAAAATAAAAGATCAATTATACTCACCTCAACAGGCTCCAGAGATAAATCCACGGACTTGGCAAAAAAAGAAAACGAACAACCGGACCTGCGGACCGAAAGGGGTCCCATGCTGACACATGGGACCCCTCTCCCCGAATGCCGGGACATCACGTGACTCCTGTCACTGATGTCCCTTCAGCCAATCAGGAAGCGCTACTGCCGTGGCGCTCATCTGATTGGCTGGACGCCGTCTGTACTCTGACAGCGCCTCGCACAGCTCACTCCATTACTTTCAATGGTGGGAACTTAGCGGCTAGCGGTGGGGTCACCCGCCGGTCACCGCTGACCGGCGGGTGACCTCACCGCTAGCCGCTAAGTTCCCACCATTGAATATAATGGAGGGAGCTGTGCGATGCGCTGTCACAGCGATCAGCCAATCAGGTTAGCGCAACGAAGTTGCGCTTCCTGATTGGCTTAGAGACCTGTCAGTGACAACTGTCACTGACAGATCTTAATCGTGGATAGGTGTCCCATGTGTCAGCATGGGACACCTTTCAGTCCGTTTTTGGTGCGGGTAAATGCGCTTTCTTTTTTTGCCAAGTCCGTGGATTTATCTCTGGAGCCTGTTGAGGTGAGTATAATTGATCTTTTATTTTCAGGTACCCCGGGATTCTACATGGAGAAGAGGACCGATGTCGGCGTGTGAACATAGGTAAGTATGTGTGTGTCGGCAGTGTGTAATAAAGTTTTACTGTCGACGGTGTCTGTGTCCTGTTTTTATTTGGGTATTTTTTTTCCATTAGAACTACAGGTACCAGCGGGCCCGTTTTTCTCCCGCATGCTGGTACTTGTGGTTCTCCAAGTACCAGCTTGCAGGGGAGGCTTGCTGGGACTTGTAGTACTAATGGAAAAAACAATATCTTTTTTTTTGAACACAAAGGCTATCAGCCCCCCCATCCGCAGCCCATTGGATGGGGGGGGACAGCCTCGGGCTTCACCCCTGGCCCTTGGGTGGCTGGGGGGGGGGGACCCCTTGATTGAAGGGGTCCCCATTCCCCCAGGGTTCCCCGGCCAGGGGTGACTAGTTGGATATTTGATGCCACGGCCGCAGGGCACTGTATAAAAGTGACCCCCGGCTGTGGCATTATCTGTCCAGCTAGTGGAGCCCGATGCTGGTGTTAAAAATACGGGGGACCCCTACTCGTTTTGTCCCCCGTATTTTTGGCACCAGCATCAGGCGCAGAGCCCGGTGCTGGTTTTAAAAATACGGGGGATCCCCTGTCAATTTTTTCCCCGCATTTTTAGAACCAGGACCAGCTCAATGAGCCCGAGGCTGGTTATGCTTTGGAGGGGGGACCCCACGCCATTTTTTCCCCGGATTTTACCGTTCCAGCAATAAAAAAAATAAAAAAATAAAAATATTATTTTAAAAAATATATAAATAATATTTGTGCCTCCCCCAAAAAAAAAAAAAAAACCTAATCCCTTCTAATATAAATAGATCTGCTATTCCTAAAAAAAAAAAACACAAAAAAAAACATGTTTAAAATTTTTTTATTTGTTTTCACCCTCCAAAGTGTGGCGGAGTGAAAATCGCGAATTTGCTGTCTAAAAGCACTGCAGGCGAATTTCCAAACTTGAATTGAATATGCTGGAGGCGAATTGCAGCATCTGTACCATTGCAGAAAAGGCGAATTCGGAAAAAGGCGAATTGAGAAAAGGCGAATTTTGACGGGCCGTTTTTTTGCGAAAAATGATTGCACTGCATAGGCGAATTGATTTTTGGAGGCGGAAACGGCCCGGAATTCGCCTATTTTGCCAATTCGCCCGCTATTGCATATACCCCATTGCGTATGATAAATGCTCCAGACAACCAACTTTCAACTGTCATTTTTCAAACACATGACAGTTAGGAGCGGATTGGAATGAAGCACCATTTATCATATGTGACGAGTTTTAAAACTTGTTGCGGATGATAAAACTTGTTGCAAAATCAGCCCCACAGTCTTTTATTGTTTCATGCTTGTAATCTAAAACAAGTGAGGCACTGAAACCGCTCCCTATGTCTCCTTCCCCAATCAGCGCGAGACTGTAGAGGGCCTCTTGCATCGGTCTTGATTACATTTTATTTTAAAAGTGATTATATATATACTATATATATTTATTTTGTAATAGCTTGTCAGCATATGAACAGAGGTGTATACTGTCTGTAAGTACACATAAAATCATAAAAATGGTTCTTCTTTTCCATTGTTTCCTCTGGGCATTGATAGCATTATGGCCTCTTTCTGGCAGGGGTTCCATATTGATAGATTTCACCATGTACAGGTACAAGGTAAATTCTCACCATCCTCAATGGTGGAACATCAAACTCGCTACTATGTTCCTTCCTCCTATCATTACCAATATCTCCAAATTGTCAGTGTAGTTGAATCGCAATCTCCTTTCCGTTCCCATCGGACACCTTTGTGTCTACTCTATAGGTCGCAAAGGCAATAGCTCAGTTATATATCACTCCATTCTAACGCCACCTTCTCCTGATCATGAACTAGCACGGAATTCGGATATTTTAACTCCTACTGATGACAAGGGATGGTCAACCATTAAGTCCAGGAATGCTAAGGCCTCTATCAGCATAGCTATTCGGGAAACATGCTACAAAGTCTATGCAAGATGGTATTTTGTACCATGTAAAGTCCATAAGATGTTCCCTGTGACATCAAATACTTGCTGGAGACAATGTGGAGAGGTGAGTACAGTCTCCACACTTGGTGGCCTTGTCCAATTATTAGCTCGTCCTTCAATCAAGATTGGTATAAGATCGCACAAGCATTAGGGACATCAGTACCTTGTGATGCTCCACCGGTGCCACATACTAATAAATATCTGAAGAAACTGGTGGTCCATATTTGTGACAACGCCTAGTCTTTAATAGCTAAGAACTGGAAGTCTCCCACGGCACCTTCGGTAGTGGCCCTCCAAGCCTGGGTTAATTTTGTGGCCTCAATGGAGTATATTACATGCTTTAAAAAACAAATCCCTGGCCACTTTTTACCAGGTCTGTTCCCCATAGTATTCCCTCTCGGGTCTGTTGTAACTTTCCACCTCTCCCCCTTTTTTGCATTTTTTTTTTGCAATTTTCCTCCCTTCAGTCTTTCCTTGTTTGTTCTTACACCCCAATTTGTGTCTATTAGTCTATGTCCGGAGGGTTCCGGGCGAGTCTTTAGGGTTTATTCTCCTTTCTGTACTGTTGTCCAATATTGTTATGCAGGTACTACATGTATGTGTACCCTTTGTATTGCATACCTCCCAACATGACCCTCTCCAGGAGGGACACATTGCTCTGCTCCTGGACTTTTCTCTTAATGTAGGATTGCCATCACCTGTGCTGAAACACCTTTCTTATCCATTAACCTGTTCAACACAGGTGCTGGCAATCATACATTAAGAGAAAAGTCCAGGAGCAGAGCATTGTGTCCCTCCTGGAGAGGGTCATGTTGGGAGGTATGGTATTGTATTTTTTATTTATGTACTCTTAATAAAACCTCATTAAATTTTCTGTCTTAAAAAAAAGAATTGTTTTAAAAAGACAGTTTATAGCTGAACAAGAAGGGTTAAAGTAAATCTCCCTGAGCTAAACAAACCAGGAACATAACTCTTCACAGGGAGGACACAACTTCATGTTTGCAGATAATTCACCAGCTCCCTGCAATATCCAGGCAGGAAATTGGAAGTTATGGTTCACCATACATCCAGCATGCTAGAACCGAACTGCAATTACAAGATGCATGCATTAAACCCAGGTCTCCCTTTATACCGGTGAGAGCTGATAAACAGCAGAGGTTTGGATGAGGTACCAGCACTGAAGTCACACTGTATGGGAACCTGTTCCTCAGCTGAAATTCAGGTCTTAGAGGTGAGCACAGCAGGTATCATTAATGATCAGCTTTCATAGTAGTGGGAAACAGCTCATTAAGGAGTCTTGTACAAACCCAGAGTGATGGCAGATGAGAAACTCTTGGCCTAACTATGAGATCCTCTACAAGGCACCTGGAAAGCTTCAACTGACATTTGTATTTACTGCATTATATATTGTTGTATTATGCATATAACCTTTCAGTTCTACTCGTACATTACGTTCAGCACTGAGGGGGTTAATTCCTCATGCTGTTCTGCAATATCCATAATGAATGCCACATTCATAATCAGTGGTAGCTGCAGCACACACCACAGTTTGCATGGGAAGGGTTTAGCACATGTAAACATACATGCAATGTTGTAAGTAATATATCTGCTAGCTGCCTATCACTGGGGACCCAGGACGCAGCATTCAGCTTCATCCACCCAAAACTACCATTGGCTAGTTTCACAGGAGTCTGGGTGGTGGGCTTAGAAGCCAAAAGCTGCGTCCCAGGAGCTTCAGTGGCTGTGATCCACAGTGCTGTGGTTTCCAGGGGACTTTGCATGTATGTTTATATGTGCTAACCGCAGCCCCCCCCATACCCCCCCATGCCACGCAAAGTGTAGTCTGTGCAGCAGCCCACGGGCAGCAGCCGTCAATGTTTATAATGAACTATCAATTCTAGGCACCATTTCAATGTAAATATATAGTTAGAAAAATGAGTTTTATGGTAAGAACTTACCTTTGTTAAAACTCTTTTTGCGAGGTACACTGGGCTCCACAAGGATAGACATTGGGGTGTAGAGTAGGATCTTGATCCGAAGCACCAACAGGCTCAAAAGCTTTCACCTTCTTCCCAAGATGCATGGCGCTGCCTCCTGTATCACCCCGCCTCCGTGCACAGGAACTCAGTTTTGTTAACCAGCTCAATGCAGTAGCAAGTAAAAGAGACGACAACTGCCAGTTGCCACAAACACCACACTATCCCGACAGGAGAAGTGTCAGCGGCTAATGCCATACCAACCCAAAGAAGCTAAGTGCGTCAGGGTGGGCGCCTTGCGGAGCCCAGTGTACCTCGCAGAAAAAGTTTTAACAAAGGTAAGTTCTTACCATAAAACTCGTTTTCTGCTGCGGGGTACACTGGGCTCCACAAGGATAGACATTGGGGATGTCCTAAAGCAGTTCCTTATGGGAGGGGACGCACTGTAGCGGGCACAATAACCCGGCGTCCAAAGGAAGCATACTGGGAAGCGGCGGTATTGAAGGCACAGAACCTTATGAACGTGTTCACAGAGGACCACGTAGCTGCCTTGCACAATTGTTCAAGGGTCGCACCACGTTGGGCCGCCCAAGATGGTCCAACAGACCGAGTAGAATGGGCCTTAATGTGACCAGGAGCAGAGAAACCAGCCTTCACAAAAGCATGTGCAATCACCATTCTAATCCATCTGGCCAGAGTTTGCTTGTGAGCAGGCCGGCCCCGTTTGTGAAACCCAAACACAACAAAAAGAGAATCAGATTTCCTAATAGGAGCAGTTCTCTTCACATAGATACGGAGAGCCCTACCACATCCAAAGACCGCTCTTTGGGAGACAGATCAGGAGAAACAAGTGCCTGAACTACAATCTTCTGATTAAGGTGGAACGAAGAAACCACCTTAGGTAGATAGCCGGGACGAGTCCTAAGAACCGCCCAGTCACGGTGAAATATCAGATATGGGGAACTACAGGACAAGGCACCCAAATTCGACACTCTTCTAGCTGAAGCAATAGCCAGCAGAAACACCACCTTAAGAGAAAGCCACTTAGGGTCAGCTGAACCAAGAGGTTCAAACGGAAACTCTTGTAACGCCTCCAAAACCAACGACAAGTCCCAAGGAGCCACAGGCGAGACATAGGGAAGTTGGATATGCAACACACCCTGAGTAAAGGTATGCACATCAGGTAAGGTCGCAATTTTTCTCTGAAACCACACCGACAAGGCAGATATTTGAACCTTCAGGGAGGCCAGACGCAGGCCTAAGTCCAGACCCTGCTGAAGAAAAGCCAACAACTTGGCTATACTAAACTTGGAAGCGTCATAATCGTTCGATGCGCACCAAACAAAGTAAGAATGCCAGACCCTATAGTAAATCCGAGCAGAAGCTGGTTTCCGGGCCCGCAACATAGTTTGAATGATTGCCTCAGAAAACCCTTTAGCCCTTAAGACGGAAGCTTCAAGAGCCACGCCGTCAAAGACAGCCGGGCTAGGTCCTGGTAGACACAGGGGCCCTGAACGAGGAGGTCTGGGCGTTGTGGAAGTAAAATTGGATTCTCTGATGATAGGCCTTGCAGGTCTGAGAACCAGTGCCAGCTGGGCCACGCTGGAGCTATAAGAAGCAGAATTCCTTTTTCTTGCTTGAACTTCCGAATTACCCTGGGCAGGAGTGACACCAGAGGGAACACGTACAGCAGCCGAAACCTTCACGGTACCGCCAGCGCATCCACGAATGCTGCTTGAGGATCTCTTGTCCTTGCTCCGAAGACCGGAACCTTGTGATTGTGTCGAGACGCCATCAGATCTACGTCTGGAAGGCCCCACCTTTCCACTAGGAGTTAAAACACTTCTGGATGGAGGCCCCACTCACCGGCATGCACGTCCTGACAACTGAGAAAGTCCGCTTCACAATTCAGGACTCCCGGAATGAATATTGCCGATATGGCCAGTAGATGGCGTTCTGCCCACTGTAGAATCCGTGAGACTTCCTTCATTGCTAGGCGGCTTCGAGTGCCGCCTTGATGATTTATGTAAGCCACTGTGGTGGCGTTGTCAGACTGTACTTGAACAGGACGGTTCTGAATGAAATGCTGGGTTCAAGGCATTGAAGACCGCCCACAACTCCAGAATATTGATCGAGAGGAGGGACTCCTCCTTGGTCCACCGCCCCTGAAGGGAGTGTTGCTCCAGCACCGCGCCCCAACCTCTTAGACTGGCATCCGTCGTCAACAGGACCCAGTCGGATATCCAGAACTGATGGCCCCTGCACAGTTGTTGTTCCCGGAGCCGCCAGAGCAGCGACAGACGGACCTCCGGAGTCAATGAGATCATTTGAGACCTGATCCGGTGAGGCAGGCCGTCCCATTTGGCTAGAATCAGTCTCTGGAGAGGGCGAGAGTGAAATTGAGCGTACTCCACCATGTCGAATGCTGACACAATGAGGCCCAGCACCTGCATCGCCGAATGTATCGACACTTGCGGACGAGATGGGAAGCAACGAATCCTGTCCTGAAGTTTCAGGACTTTCTCCTGAGACAGGAACAACCGCTGGTTGTGAGTGTCCAATAGTGCTCCCAGATGCACCATGCTCTGAGCAGGGATCAGGGATGACTTCTTCCAGTTGACGAGCCACCCGTGGGCTTGCAGAAACCGGACCGTCACATCTAGATGACGCAGGAGAAGTTCTGGGGAATTTGCCAGGATTAACAAGTTGTCCAAATACGGCAGTATCCTGACCCCCTGACGGCGGAGTACCACCGTCATCACCGCCATGACTTTTGTAAAGACTCGCGGAGCCGTTGTTAAACCAAAAGGTAACGCCCGAAACTGGTAATGGCAGTTGCCAATCACAAATCTCAGGTATTGCTGATGAGACACTGCTATAGGAAAATGCAGGTAAGCATCCTGTATATCCAGAGAGACCATGAAGTCCCCGGGTTCCAAGGCCAGAACTATAGAGCGAAGGGTTTCCATCCGGAACTTGGAAACCTTCACAAACCTGTTCAATTCCTTGAGGTTGAGAATGGGCCGGGAGGACCCATTCGGTTTCGGGACTAGAAACAGCGGAGAATAGAACCCCCGGCCCCTCTGCGCAAGAGGCACCTGTACGATGACTCCTGTATCCAGGAGGGTCTGTACCACCGAATGTAGAGTGTTTGCCTTTGTCTTGTCCAACGGGACATCTGTCTGGCAAAATCGATGAGGGGGTCGCTTTTTGAAGGCTATGGCATAACTTTGAGTGACGACTTCCCGTACCCAGGCATCTGAATTAGTCTTCAGCCATTCCTGGGCATACCCTAGAAGCCGGGCCCCCACCCTGGGATCCCCCAGAGGGAGGCCCACCCCATCATGCGGCAGGCTTATCTGTCTTGGAAGCTGGCTGACGGGCCGCCCAGGCTCTTTTGGGCTTAGGCTTACCAGGTTTGGAAGTGCGGGCCTGCTTGTTGTACGCCTGACCTTTTGCTTTACCTGAAGGACAAAAGGGGCGAAAGGAAGTACCTTTAGCCTTCGACACAAAGGAGCAGTACTTGGCAGACAGGCAGTTTTGGCAGTAGCCAAGGCAGCCACAATCTTATTTAGATCCTCCCCAAACAGAATATTTCCCTTAAAAGGGAGTACCTCCAGGGTTTTTCTAGAGTCCAGATCCACAGACCAGGATCTCAGCCACAATATCCGGCGAGCCAGGACTGACGTAGTAGAGGCCTTTGGCTGCCAGGATACCGGCATCAGAAGCCGCCTTTTTAATATAACGAGAAGCTGTGACAATATAAGACAAGCATTGTCTAGCATGGTCAGAGGAGATTTCAGCATCTAACTCCAAGGCCCATGCTTCAATGGCCTCTGCAGCCCAAGTAGCTGCAATAGTGGGCCTTTGTGCAGCACCCGTGAGGGTTTAAATCGCTTTCAGACAACCCTCCACACGTTTATCCGTAGGCTCTTTTAGAGACGTGACGGTGGTGACCGGTCCACCATCCTAGCCACATGTGAGTCCACTGGAGGAGGCGTCTCCCAATTCTTAGACAGCTCCGGCAGGGGATAGCGAGCCAGCATCTTCTTTTGAGGCACAAACTTCGTACCCGGGTTTTCCCAGGGTTCCTGACGTATATCAATTAGGTGGTCAGAGTGAGGTAAAACTTGTTTAATCACCTTCTGACGCTTGAACCTATCTGGTTTCTTAGGAGGAACGGATGGCTCGGGATCATCCGTAATCTGTAAAATTAATTTAATAGCCTCCAAAAGATCAGGAACATCCACATGTGAACCACCCTCCCCATCAGCCGTATCTGAGTCAGAACCTGTGGGGTCAGTGTAAGTGCCATCTTCATCTGACGAGGTGTCAGTGACAGCAGTGGATTGTGAGGAGACAAGCGCTCGCTTAGAGGACCCCTTGGACGTAGGCGAGCGACGGTCAGACTTTTTAGTAGTCAGGGACTGGTTTAACTTCTTTATTTGAGCAGATAAATCGTCCGCCCACGGCGGGTTAGCTGCAGGGACCACAAACGGTTGCACCGGCATTGGGGGTCCCATAGGGGGTGTTAGTTTATGAACTAGCGTATGCAGAAGCGTGGAAAACGCGGCCCACGGCGGGTCATTATTTTCCCCCATTGCCACCGTCCCACTGGGGGGCAAGGAGCCCCCAGAACCAGAGCCCAAAGCTGCTATATTCTCCTCATAGGTATCTGCGGCTTCAGCAACACCGGCAGTGTGTTCAGCCTCAGAACCGTTACCCTCAGAAGCAGACATGATATAACTTGCAGTATCAGGTAACACAGTACAATTTGTCAGCAGCACAATACCTCTAGCCCAAACCCCTGTGCAGTGTAGTCAGCACCAGCAGAGATAAAGGAGAGATATGGTGACTAAATCACAGAGAAAAATACGTAATACAGTATATCTTTGTGAAAATCCTATATTAGATAAAACCTGATGCACCAAGCCCCCTCAGGTTATAGAATATAGGGATAGCAGGTTGAGTGAAAGACACGAAATGGACACCACTCAGCTATTAAATGCACACACAAATAGTCACAGTCTGTACAATGCAGAGGTTATTACTAACAATAATACTGCACTGGACTAGCTTACACAGCTATATAACAATAGATATAACAGTACACAGTAAGAACTGGATGTATATCACAGGGTAATTGTACTAGGAAATCCTGACTAAGTGCACTCTTTCTTAACTAACACTGACTAAAAAAGGCAGGCAGAATACTGGAGTGTCTTGTAAAGTCACAGCGCTGACAACCAGGCGGCTTTACATAGGAGGATTTGCCCAAGCATTCCCAGGAACAGTGAGCTGAGGGATAATGGTGCCGCAGACACTGACAGGGAGTGAGGGAGAGACAGATATGCAGCTCTAGGGCGGGAACATTTGCGGGAAATGGCGCCCTGTGGCTGGGAGAGGGGCTCCAGGTCTAAGCCTCATCCCCTCTGCTGGCAAAACCACCGGGTACTGCGGGCTACTTGTAAAAAGGTTTAGAGAGAAAACCTGACCTGCACCCATGCCCTGGTGATCTAGTGGGATCACCTGTACTGCCACAGTGTCCACCGCCAGCGCGCGCTGCCCGCCTCCCACCGGCCGCGCCGGATCTCGATAAAGTGCGGGTCCCGCGAGCGGGGACCCACTTACCTCCTCCCGAAGTGCGGCCACGCGATCCCGGAGAACCCCAGCCGTGTGTGACTAACTTGGAAGAAAACCGGAGCCTCCTGCTGTAGGTACCCGGCAACCAGGGCACGGGAGTGTACAGCGCCGCTGGGGGAGAGATAGAGCTGCAGTAGGCAATATCTACTGACATCCAACACAATCTGTACCTCTGCTGCAGCCCTTGTAGTCTTCTTTTTTCCTCAGAAAAAGCTTTTTCTAGAGCTGCTGTGAGCAGCTCTTGCTATGCATCTTGGGAAGAAGGTCAAAGCTTTTGAGCCTGTTGGTGCTTCGAATCAAGATCCTACTCTACACCCCAATGTCTATCCTTGTGGAGCCCAGTGTACACCGCAGCAGAAAATTGAATTCCAGACCGCATGGCAAGGATATCTAAAAATGTTTAGATGTATGGACTGTATTTCTAAGATATGTTGGATTATAAGGAATAGTCATTTTGGGGAATCATCAACTCGGGTTACTCAAGGTCGAGTAACAACCTCTATTCTAAGCACAAACAGAAATCTGTAAATGCTTGGAAGACTGATATCATCCGGTTACGCTGTGCGAAAAAGGAAACGGTTAAACACTGACACCGAACGCACTGCTGCCCAACTTTTACAATTGTACTCTAAAATGGCTAAGCACTGTATAGTTCTTTTCTTTTCCAAGCACCGGCAAAGCCTGCATAGCAGTTATAGAAGGACTCTACAAGCACTGTGCGATGATATCAGGAACTAGAGGTAGACACTGCAGGCAATGGGGAACAGGAATGAGGAGAGCAGGCAGGGCATAGGGGGAACAAGCAAAGAGACATGGCAGTCAAGAGACATTAGGTAAGCGCCCCCAGAAAATCAGACAGAGCAGGTGAAGTTTCTGTGGACAATGTAGATTTGACGTGTGTGTGTGTCAGGCGTTCTTTATTGTTTGCAAGGCTCAAAAGTGACCCAGCTTAAGTTGTGCACTGGATGCCTTAACGGATAATGCCTACAGGAAGTAAAGTTTTTTTAGTTGGAAAGATAAGCTGTAAATGTAAATATATTAGCATAAGAAAATGGAGAAATCTTTGATGGCGCCTTCCTTACTGGGATACGTACAGTCTACTCTCAACCCTCTACTCTAATTTCATTGAATGGTGCTGACTCAGGGCCTTTCCCTCTCTCCAGCAGGACTTTGCAGAGGTGTCCACTGTCCCAGCTAATATTTGCTTTATTTATAGAGATGCTGGACTGCTCGGATCCATGTCTCTCAAGATGTCGCGCGTGACATAATAGGTTTCAAAGAGTTTCAAATTTCCTTATTTGCAGATGATGTCTTACCCGTTCCTCTCCTTACCTATCCTTTCTGAACCACTTTTTCTGTCCACCTATGGGACAACTTCGAAATATAAGATTCATTACTATAAAATTGAGTCTCTGTCAGTTCATATTCCTGCTCCCCTCTTAGATCAGCTGCAGCATAACTAAAAACACAGTTATCTGGGTGTTTTTCTAAGTCAAAGTTGTGACTCTCTCTATAAACAAATCTACCCTGCTGTCCTTTCCACCATGAAAACAGATTTATTCCAATGGCGTGGTCACAACATTTGTGGTTTCAGATGGATTGTGTTCTCAAAATGAATCTCCTGCCAAGGCTCCTCTGCCTATCACAGATGCTGCCTGTAAGGGCTCCTAATACCGTCCTTCCCAGATCCATTCTTGGTTTGGACAGTTCATCTGGAGAGATAAAAACCCTAGAACTAGTTTTGCCAATTTGTGTAGCGCCAACACGAATGGTGGTAGAGGTTTCCTGGATGTTAAGCTTTATTATTTACTCTTCCACCTTAGCCAGGCTGTCACATGTTTTGCTTCCGGTAGTCCTCTGCGTTGGATTGTTCTGGGGGATTTTATTTGTGCAATGACATTCTTGCCTCCCCTTCAAGTTTTCTCCCCGCATTCCCGACCATGGGGTTCATTCCGACCTGATCGCACGCTGCGCTTCTTGTCAGCCGTGTGATCAAAAGTGAACTGCAAATGCGTGGCGGCCGCATTGCGCAGGTGCGCCGTGGCCTGGCTACGGCTGTCGCCTGGCAGCGACGCCGCTAACGAAGAAAGCAGTCGCAGTGGCGACCGAAAGAAGATTGACAGGAGGAAGGCGGAACCGGGCGTCAACACATCGTTTTCTGGGCGTGGAGATCCAAACGCAGGCGTGTCGAGGCGTTTGGAGGGCGGATGTCTGACGTCAATTCCGGGACCTGCAACGCTGGATTGATCGCACATGGTAAGTAACTCTTACCCTGGTCTTGTTCTACACAAAACTTTTTTTGCATAGCAGGGCTGCACAAGCGATCTCAGCCTTGCAATGCAAAAAAAAAATACACTCCCCCATAGGCGGCGTGTAGTTGCTACGTGCGATCAACTCGGAATGACCACCCTAGTCTGTTCTACTCACCCAGTTACAGTACCAGTTTTGCCTGTCAAATATGGGACTTCTGTTACAGGTGTTACAAACTGACCTGTAGCTATTCCCCTCTCACTCCACTTTGGGGAATCCCCAAACTTTCTCCAGGATTGTCCCTCTCCTGAAATAGGGGTGTCAGGTTTGTGGAGGGCGTGCTCAGTGATGCTGGCTGCATCTCCCTAGATGACCTGCATGCAAAATTCTCCTTTCCCGATATTAATGTATTTCAATATCTTCAATTGCACCATCTTACCTCTTTCCTTCACTTGGACCTGTGCCATCCCCTAAATTCCTTTGAGTCCCTCTGTTACTGTAGAGTCTTACTGTTACTGCTCTGCTCATCTTGGAAGAACCCTCCATACCTTAGTGTGAGGAAGACTTGTTTGAGGATAAATTGGCTACCCAAATCCTTAATGCAGATCGATGTCTAGTTGCCTCTCACTGGAAAAGCCCTGTCCCCCTCTGCAGCTATCAATAAAATTTGCCAATAGGCTGCAATGGTCAAAAATTACAGTTTATCTTAATTCTAATTCTCACCAATTCCTTCAAGTCTGGTGTCCTTGGCACATTTTGGTTAGACCCTTCTCCACCCATACTTCTTCATGTGGACCAATTCCTCCACTTCTCTTTTATCATTGCTCTACGTTTCTAGTGTCAACCTTTTGGGCACTTCTTTCCCCTCCTCCTCCTTTATTTATATTTTTTTTCCCCCTACGTATATCCTAAAGTGTATTTATTACATATACAATTTCAATTATTTTTCTTCTTGTTCTCAAGGCTATGTAAGTTTGATGTATTTTGTTACACCAATTATGCAAAACAGTTTCAAAGTTAGCCATGGTGCGCCTCTAAACGACCAGCAATCTTGCTAATGGCCGTGACAAGTTGCCTTCGTCCCGGACCATCCGAGATTGCTGGTGCACACCGTGCGATGTAATGAACAATGGAATGATATCTTGTGCCATTCTTCATTAACATGAACGGGATCAGTACGTAATCCCGCTGGACGGGATCCCGGCGGTCGAAATACAGACGCCGGAATCCCGACCGCACAATCCCGACAGGGGTGGCGAGCGGAACGCAGCCCCTTGCGGACACCCACGGAGGGAAAATATGTCGGGATTGTGGCGGTCGGGATTCCGGCGTTGGTATTTCGACCGCCGGGATCCCGGCCAGCGGGATTTTGACCGCCTCCCACATGAACAGTGCCTCATACATCCCACATGAACAGTGCCTCATACAATATCTTCTGATTGACCAGCAGCACGGTCAACCAAATGATGCAAGCCGCAATTGCGCATGCACACTAATCAATATGCACGATTTGTTGATCCAACATGACAAATCGTGCCGATATCATTTAGGTGTGTACCCGGCCTTATGCTGGGTACACACCTACAGATATATCTGCAGATATATCTAAAGAAGGATCGGGCAGTGTGCTTTGCCAAGAGAATGGTCGATATATCGGTCTAGTAAGTACGCACGTACTGTTTTGAGCGCACCTTGATATTGGTTTGTTGTTGTGTTTTGTTTGTTTATATTTTCCTTTGCAGCGGTGTTGGTCTGCCCCTCTGCTCCGTGTTGTTTTTCTCTTAATAAAATACTTTTACTTATTAATAAATACACTTAGTAATAAAATACTTGAAAAAAATAATTAGAAAATGTAGACATCTGCTGAAAAATTCAATACAAACATTTTCTACTAAGGCCCAAACTGTGACAGCTCTGTCATTACCATCGTCCACAAGGAGACAGCTGTAAATACAGTCAAAGTTTTGCCCAATATCAAGTAATGGTCACCTTTGCCTTAGTTCCCATAGGTTTATGCAGCTCCCAGCGGGTAGTTCTGATAGTGCTTTCTCCTTGCATCTGCTGGGTTGCTCTCCCAGTCTGCAGAACCTCAAACAGTGTTGATTTCCCTTGACGTGCGGGACCCACAATGATCATCTTCACAAGATGACAGCGCTCTGCTTTCCTCAGCTGGGCACGCAGGTACGCCAATATGGTCACTGGTCCTAGACAGGTGACAAGATCAGCAGGTAAATAATTTATTTACATACAGAAAAAAAAGACAGAATGCAGATGCCACGCTCTAGTACTAAGTACTGCTAATCAGAATAAAAAGGATTTTAATACCTACCAGTAAATCCTTTTCTCGTACTCCATAAGGGATATTGAGGGGAAACTAGTACGATGGGGTCTAGACTGGGTCCAAAGGAGCCAGTGCACTTTAAATTTCTTCAACTGGGTGTGCTGGCTCCTCCCCTCTATGCCCCCTCCCACAGGCAGTTATAGGTAAAAACGTGAAAGAAGGAGAAAGGACATATATGAGAGAAGGAACATGATAACAGTAGTGGTGGTGAGATTTACACACTAACACACCACTAACATACAACAACCAGCAACAGCTGGTAACAACAGCAACAGCTGAACAGGCAACTATAGAACAAGAACCTGCAGAAATGTCCACGCACTGAGACGGGTGCCCAATATCCCTTATGGACTACGAGAAAATAAGAATTTACTTACCGATAATTCTATTTCTCGGAGTCCGTAGTGGATGCTGGGGTTCCTGAAAGGACCATGGGGAATAGCGGCTCCGCAGGAGACAGGGCACAAAAAGTAAAGCTTTACGATCAGGTGGTGTGTACTGGCTCCTCCCCCTATGACCCTCCTCCAAGCCTCAGTTAGGTACTGTGCCCGGACGAGCGTACACAATAAGGAAGGATTTTGAATCCCGGGTAAGACTCATACCAGCCACACCAATCACACTGTACAACCTGTGATCTGAACCCAGTTAACAGTATGATAACAGCGGAGCCTCTAAAAAGATGGCTCACAACAATAATAACCCGATTTTTGTAACTATGTACAAGTATTGCAGACAATCCGCACTTGGGATGGGCGCCCAGCATCCACTACGGACTCCGAGAAATAGAATTATCGGTAAGTAAATTCTTATTTTCTCTATCGTCCTAGTGGATGCTGGGGTTCCTGAAAGGACCATGGGGATAATACCAAAGCTCCCAAACGGGCGGGAGAGTGCGGATGACTCTGCAGCACCGAATGAGAGAACTCCAGGTCCTCCTTAGCCAGGGTATCAAATTTGTAGGATTTTACAAACGTGTTTGCCCCTGACTAAATAACCGCTCGGCAAAGTTGTAAAGCCGAGACCCCTCGGGCAGCCGCCCAAGATGAGCCCACCTTCCTTGTGGAATGGGCATTTACATATTTTGGCTGTGGCAGGCCTGCCACAGAATGTGCAAGCTGAATTGTATTACACATCCAACTAGCAATAGTCTGCTTAGAAGCAAGAGCACCCAGTTTGTTGGGTGCATACAGGATAACAGCAAGTCAGTTTTCCTGACTCCAGCCGTCCTGGAACATATTTTCAGGGCCCTGACAACATCTAGCAACTTGGAGTCCTCCAAGTCCCTAGTAGGTGCAAGGCACCACAATAAGCTGGTTCAGGTGAAACACTGACACCACCTTAGGGAGAGAACTGGGGACGAGTCCGCAGCTCTGCCCTGTCCGAATGGACAAACAGATATGGGCTTTTTTGAGAAAAAACCACCAATTTGACACTCGCCTGGTCCAGGCCAGGTCCAAGAGCATGTTCACTTTTCATGTGAGATGCTTCAAATCCACAGATTTGACTGGTTTTAAACCAATGTGTTTTGAGGAATCCCAGAACTACGTTGAGATCCCACAGTGCCACTGGAGGCACAAAAGGGGGTTGTATATGCAATACTCCCTTGACAAACTTCTGGACTTCAGGAACTGAAGCCAATTCTTTCTGGAAGAAAAATCGACAGGGCCGAAATTTGAACCTTAATGGACCCCAATTTGAGGCCCATAGACACTCCTGTTTGCAGGAAATGCAGGAATCGACCGAGTTGAAATTTCTTCGTGGGGCCTTCCTGGCCTCACACCTCGCAACATATTTTCGCCACATGTGGTGATAATGTTGTGCGGTCACCTCCTTTCTGGCTTTGACCAGGGTAGGAATGACCTCTTCCTGAATGCCTTTTCCCTTAGGATCCGGCGTTCCACCGCCATGCCGTCAAACGCAGTTGCGGTAAGTCTTGGAACAGACATGGTACTTGCTGAAACAAGTCCCTTCTTAGCGGCAGAGGCCATAAGTCCTCTGTGAGCATCTCTTGAAGTTCCGGGTACCAAGTCCTTCTTGGCCAATCCGGAGCCATGAGTATAGTTCTTACTCCTCTACGTCTTATAATTCTCAGTACCTTAGGTATGAAAAGCAGAGGATGGAACACATACACCGACTGGTACACCCACGGTGTTACCAGAACGTCCACAGCTATTGCCTGAGGGTCTCTTGACCTGGCGCAATACCTGTCCCGTTTTTTGTTCAGACGGGACGCCATCATGTCCACCTTTGGTATTTCCCAACGGTTTACAATCATGTGGAAAAAACTTCCCAATGAAGTTTCCACTCTCCCGGGTGGAGGTCGTGCCTGCTGAGGAAGTCTGCTTCCCAGTTTCCATTCCCGGGATGAAACACTGCTGACAGTGCTATCACATGATTTTCCGCCCAGCGAAAAGTCCTTGCAGTTTTTGCCATTGCCCTCCTGCTTCTTGTGTCGCCCTGTCTGTTTACGTGGGCGACTGCCGTGATGTTTTTCCCACTGGATCAATACCGGCTGACCTTGAAGCAGAGGTCTTGCTAAGCTTAGAGCATTATAAATTTACCCTTAGCTCCAGTATATTTATGTGGAGAAAAGTCTCCAGACTTGATCACACTCCCTGGAAATTTTTTCCTTGTGTGACTGCTCCCCAGCCTCTCGGGCTGGGCTCCGTGGTCACCAGCATCCAATCCTGAATGCCGAATCTGCGGCCCTCTAGAAGATGAGCACTCTATAACCACCACAGGAGAGACACCCTTGTCCTTGGATATAGGGTTATCCGCTGATGCATCTGAAGATGCGATCCGGACCATTTGTCCAGCAGATCCCACTGAAAAGTTCTTGCGTGAAATCTGCCGAATGGAATTGCTTCGTAGGAAGTCACCATTTTTACCAGGACCCTTGTGCAATGATGCACTGTTTTTAGGAGGTTCCTGACTAGCTCGGATAACTCCCTGGCTTTCTCTTCCGGGAGAAACACCTTTTTCTGGACTGTGTCCAGAATCATCCCTAGGCACAGCAGACGTGTCGTCGGGATCAGCTGCGATTTTGGAATATTTAGAATCCACCCGTGCTGTTGTAGCAGTATCCGAGATAGTGCTACTCCGACCTCCAACTGTTCCCTGGACTATGCCCTTATCAGGAGATCGTCCAAGTAAGGGATAATTAAGACGCCTTTTTTTCGAAGAAGAATCATCATTTCGGCCATTACCTTGGTAAAGACCCGGGGTGCCGTGGACAATCCAAACGGCAGCGTCTGAAACTGATAGTGACAGTTCTGCACCACGAACCTGAGGTACCCTTAGTGAGAAGGGCAAATTTGGGACATAGAGGTAAGCATCCCTGATGTCCCGGGACACTATATAGTCCCCTTCTTCCTGGTTCGATATCACTGCTCTGAGTGACTCCATCTTGATTTGAACCTTTGTAAGTGTTCAAAATTTTTTTAGAATAAGTCTCACCTAGCCTTCTGGCTTCAGTACCACAATATAGTGTGGAATAATACCCCTTTTCTTGTAGTAGGAGAGGTAATTTAATTATCACCTGCTGGGAATACAGCTTGTGAATTTTTTCCCATACTGCCTCCTTGTCGGAGGGAGACCTTGGTAAAGCAGACTTCAGGAGCCTGCGAAGGGGAAACGTCTCGACATTCCAATCTGTACCCCTGGGATACTACTTGTAGGATCCAGGGGTCCTGTACGGTCTCAGCGCCATGCTGAGAACTTGTCAGAAGCGGTGGAACGCTTCTGTTCCTGGGAATGGGCTGCCTGCTGCAGTCTTCTTCCCTTTCCTCTATCCCTGGGCAGATATGATCTTATAGGGACGAAAGGACTGAGGCTGAAAAGACGGTGTCTTTTTCTGCAGAGATGTGACTTAGGGTAAAAACGGCGGATTTTCCAGCAGTTGCCGTGGCCACCAGGTCCCATGGACCGACCCCAAATAACTCCTCTTCCTTTATACGGCAATACACCTTTGTGCCGTTTGGAATCTGCATCACCTGACCACTGTCGTGTCCATAACATCTTCTGGCAGATATGGACATCGCATTTACTCTTGATGCCAGAGTGCAAATATCCCTCTGTGCATCTCGCATATATAGAAATGCATCCTTTAAATGCTCTATAGTCAATAAAATACTGTCCCTGTCAAGGGTATCAATATTTTTAGTCAGGGAATCCGACCAAGCCACCCCAGCTCTGCACATCCAGGCTGAGGCGATCGCTGGTCGCAGTATAACACCAGTATGTGTGTATATACTTTTTATGATATTTTCCAGCCTCCTGTCAGCTGGTCCTTGAGGACGGCCCTATCTATAGACGGTACCGCCACTTGTTTTGATAAGCGTGTGAGCGCCTTATCCACCCTAAGGGGTGTTTCCCAACGCGCCCTAACTTCTGGCGGGAAAGGGTATACCGCCCCTAATTTTCTATCGGGGGGAACCCACGCATCATCACACACTTTATTTAATTTATCTGATTCAGGAAAAACTACGGTAGTTTTTTCACATCCCACATAATACCCTCTTTTGTGGTACTTGTAGTATCAGAAATATGTAACACCTCCTTCATTGCCTTTAACGTGTGGCCCTAATAAGGAATACGTTTGTTTATTCACCGTCGACACTGGATTCAGTGTCCCTGTCTGTGTCTGTGTCGACCGACTAAAGTAAACGGGCGTTTTAAAAACCCCTGACGGTGTTTTTGAGACGTCTGGACCGGTACTAATTGTTTGTCGGCCGTCTCATGTCGTCAACCGACCTTGCAGCGTGTTGACATTATCACGTAATTCCCTAAATAAGCCATCCATTCCGGTGTCGACTCCCTAGAGAGTGACATCACCATTACAGGCAATTGCTCCGCCTCCTCACCAACATCGTCCTCATACATGTCGACACACACGTACCGACACACAGCACACACACAGGGAATGCTCTGATAGAGGACAGGACCCACTAGCCCTTTGGAGAGACAGAGGGAGAGTTTGCCAGCACACACCAAAAACGCTATAATTATATAGGGACAACCTTATATAAGTGTTTTCCCTTATAGCATCTTTTTTATATATTTCTAACGCCAAATTAGTGCCCCCCCTCTCTGTTTTAACCCTGTTTCTGTAGTGCAGTGCAGGGGAGAGCCTGGGAGCCTTCCCTCCAGCCTTTCTGTGAGGGAAAATGGCGCTGTGTGCTGAGGAGATAGGCCCCGCCCCTTTTTCGGCGGCCTCGTCTCCCGCTCTTAACGGATTCTGGCAGGGGTTAAATATCTCCATATAGCCTCCGGAGGCTATATGTGAGGTATTTTTAGCCAAAATAGGTTTTCATTTGCCTCCCAGGGCGCCCCCCTCCCAGCGCCCTGCACCCTCAGTGACTGCCGTGTGAAGTGTGCTGAGAGGAAAATGGCGCACAGCTGCAGTGCTGTGCGCTACCTTTAGAAGACTGAGGAGTCTTCTGCCGCCGATTCTGGACCTCTTCTTACTTCAGCATCTGCAAGGGGGCCGGCGGCAAGGCTCCGGTGACCATCCAGGCTGTACCTGTGATCGTCCCTCTGGAGCTGATGTCCAGTAGCCAAGAAGCCAATCCATCCTGCACGCAGGTGAGTTCACTTCTTCTCCCCTAAGTCCCTCGTTGCAGTGATCCTGTTGCCAGCAGGACTCACTGTAAAATAAAAAACCTAAGCTAAACTTTTCTAAGCAGCTCTTTAGGAGAGCCACCTAGATTGCACCCTTCTCGGCCGGGCACAAAAATCTAACTGAGGCTTGGAGGAGGGTCATAGGGGGAGGAGCCAGTACACACCACCTGATCGTAAAGCTTTACTTTTTGTGCCCTGTCTCCTGCGGAGCCGCTATTCCCCATGGTCCTTTCAGGAACCCCAGCATCCACTAGGACGATCGAGAAAAGGATTTACCGGTAGGTATTTAAAATCCTATTTTCTCTAGCATCCATAAGGGATATTGGGGGAAACTAGTACGATGAGGACATCCCAAAGCTTCCAGAACAGGCGGGAACGTGCGGAGACCGCCTGCCCAAAACTGGGTATCCTCTTTGGCCAGGGTATCAAATTTTTAGAAATGCACAAAAGTGTTCTTCCCTGACCAGGTAGCAGCTCGGCATAGTTGCAAGGCCGAGACTCTACGGGCAGCCGCCCAGGAAGAGCCGACTGATCTAGTAGAGTGAGCCTTTAGAGACTTAGGAACAGGTAATGCTGCCGACACATAGGCCTGTTGGATAGTAAGCCTAATCCAACAAGCAATGGTCTGCTTTGAAGCAGGGCAACCCTTCTTCTGCGCATTATAGAGCACGAACAAGGAATCCGTCTTTCTGACCCGAGCTGTACGATTGACATATAACTTCAAGGCACGCACAGCATCCAATGCCTCCGGAGGAGCAGACGTGTCAGAACTGGACGGAACCACAATAGGTTGATTTAGATGAAACGTGGAGACAACCTTCAACAGGATCTGCTGTCTAGTCCGGAGCTCCGCTCTGTCCTCGTAAAAGACCAAGTACGGACTTTTACACGATAAGGCCCCCAATTCTGAGACATGACGAGCAGGGTCCAGGGCCAGTAACATCACTGTCTTTCACGTGAGGTACTTATCTTCTATCGTCATCAGAGGTTCAAACAAGGAGGACTGTAGAAATTTCAACACTACATCCAAATTACAGGGTGCTATAGGTGGCACAAAGAGAGGTTGTATGTGGAGTACCCCTTGCAAGAAGATCTGAACTTCTGGCAACACTGCCAATTTCTTCTGAAAGAAAATGGAGAGAGCTGATATCTGAACCTTAAGGGAACCCAGACGTAAGCCCTTATCCACACCAGGAAACGTAGGAAACGTCCCAAGTGAAATACTGCAGGCTGATACGTGCGTTCCTCGCACCAAGAGACATATCTCCTCCAGATACGATGATAGTGTTTTGACATCACAGGTTTCCTGGCCTGAACCATGGTTGCAATAACCTTCTTGGAAAGGCCCTTGTGAGCTAGGATGTTCCGCACAACCTCCATGCCGTCAAACGAAGTCGCCGAAAGTCCTGGTAGACTAATGGTCCTTGTTGAAGAAGATCTCTTCTGAGTGGTAGAGACCAAGGGTCTTCGACGGACATGTGCAGAAGATCCGCGTACCATGCCCTCCGAGGCCAATCCGGGGCAATTAGAATTGCCTGGACACCTTGATTCCCGATTCGTTTTAGCACTCTTGGGAGCAATGGGATCGGAGGAAACAGGTAGACCAACCGGTACAGCCAAGGCGACGCCAGTGCGTCCACTGCCCTCGTCTGAGGGTCCCTGCTCCTCGAGCAATATCAGGGAAGATTAATGTTGAGACGAGAAACCATCATGTCTATTTGTGGGCAACCCCACCGGTCGATTATCTGCTGGAACACCAGATGGTGGAGCCCCCACTCACCCAGGTGGAGATCGTGACGACTCAGGAAGTCCGCCTCCCAGTTGTCCACAACGGAACACCGGAATAAAGATTGCCGACTTGGCTCTTGCATTTCTTTCCGCCCAGAGGAGTACCTCTGACACCTCTCGCATGCACGCTCTGCTTTTTGTCCCTCCTTGTCAACTGATATATGCCACCGCCGTGGTGTTGTCCAACTGTACTTGGATAGCGTGATCCCTGAGCAGAGGAGAGGCTTGAAGCAGAGCATTGGCTGATCACCTGCCCTGGAACTGCGCCCCTTGGGTGACAGCTCCCCATCCTCTCAGACTCGCATCCGTCGTGAGTAGGGTCCAATCCTGAATCCCGAAACTCCTGCCCTCCCGGAGATTGGAGGACTGTAGCCACCACAGGAGGGAAATACTGGCCTGAGGTGACAGCTGAATCATCTGGTGCATCTGTAGATGTGATCCGGACCACTTGCTCAGGAGATCCAACTGAAACGTTCTGGCATGGAACCTCCCATACTGGATTGCCTGGTATGAGGCAACCATCTTTCCCAACAATCTTACGCAGAGATGTACGGACTGTCGAGTAGGTCGGAGCACCATGCGGACCATCTCCTGAAGTGTTTTCGCCTTGTCCTCTGCTAGAAATACCTGGGCCACAGGTATATAAATGATATAATCTTCATCTGGAGAGGGGATAGAGAAACTCTATCTACCTTCTGTCATCAGTTGAATAGGAATGATTATAACATCTCATTAACATTCGAAATTAGTAATGTTAGTGTCAACTTTCTAGATCTGAATATTTATGTGTATAAGGGTTATTTAAAAACTCGTAATTACACGAAACCAACAGATTCAGGAATATATATTCATACCACCAGTTGCCATCATAGCAACTGGTTGGATTCTATACCAAACAGCCAACTGCAGAGATTGAAAAGGAACTGTACGGACAATGAGGTTTATGAGGAACAAGCAGGAATAATGTTGAAGAAATTCAAAAAAAGTGGTTACAGCGATAAAAGAATTGAGAAAGCTAAAATGAAATGTGAAGGTATTGATAGAGAGGATTTGTTAGTCCCAAAGGAAAAATTGAATATATCTGGAAATGATAAGAAAGATTATTCAATGGCATTCATTACGAGCTTTAATATCCAACATAAACAAATAGAAAAATATTTAGGAATCATTGGATGATCATGAAAGGTGATCCTTTGTTAGAAAAAATGTTGCCAGATAGACCCCAATTTATATATCGAAAAGCTAAGAATATCAAAGATAAATTGGTCAGAAGTGCTCTATCACCTCCTAAGGCTAATGTTCGCACCCTAACAAAGGGTTTTTTTAGGTGCGGAATTTGCTGTATGTGTATAACAGTTAGTGGCACCAGTAAATGTACGGAAATCGAGATAAATGGTCAAAACATTAGGTTTGATGAGTTCGTTATGAACTCATCAAACCTAATGTTTTGACCACCTCGAGGAATGTAGTTTACTTCCTGGGGTGCAGTTGCGGATTGTTTTATATCGGTAGGACCAGTAGGAATTTAAAGATAAGATTTGCGGAACATCTACGCAATATAAGAAATGGAATGGAGATACATGCGCTCTCATCCCACTTTAAAAGTGTTCATAACCAAGATATAAAACAATTGACAAAATTTGGAGCTATAAAACAAGTGAAGGGGAATTGGAGGTGTAACAACATAGCAACAGTTTTAGCAAGGATGGAAATGCAGTATATACATTCCTTAAAGACCTCAATTCCGGGGGGTTTGAACAAGGATTTTGAAGTTAAATGGTTCCTTGATTAAAATATTACCTCTCTTTATGATTGATTTGATGTACAATGGAATGTAATGATGAATTAGATATAAAGGGATGTATAATTATATTTTTTATTATCTATTAGAGAAACATCAAATTGCGATCTACTGTATCGGACTTTCTATTATCATGGATGAATCGGACAAACCATATGAAATCAGACAATATCATCTGGATAGCATCATGGGATGTTGATGTAATGAGATGCCATAGGTTTTGTTCTGTATAGATCTGTAATTATATGATGATTAAAAAGTATAAAAATTGTCTGATCCAGGAACTAGTATGGCGGTTTATGCACTTCCGCCCATTGTTCTAGATGTTGTATTAGTGAAAGGGAAATACATCATCTATTCCCCTCCGGCATTTGCAAAATGGCCGCAGATGAATTTCCAGTCAGGGAAATCACGTGACCGGGTCATCCACCGGAACTGTGCGAGTATGATGTGCACAGAGGATGACGGTCACGTGACCGGATATCACGGTCCGTTTAACTTTTGTTTAGGATGCGGAACCATTTTTCAAGGGAAATCGGAGGATAAACCGATATACACAGGATACTTCCGGTCTCCGTGTTTTTTTATTTTTATGGTTTTTGGAAATCAATTGAAGATTGTTATTATCGATTTTAATCAGATGTGCTATGATGTACTACATAAGATCAGTATGTGGATGTTAGCTTAGGAATTGAAGGGATATTGTGTACATAAAATAATTTAATTGTGAGTGAGAGTGGCTCCTCCCAGCAATTAGGAATACCAATTCATATGGGTATAAATATTTGGGGAGTTGGACCTCTGGAATATGCCTTGAAAAAGATCAACTGATCGAAACGCATTGGCTAATAGAGGAGATCGGTGGCGGACTGACCAGATGAGGAGAGGACAAAGTATCCACGATTGGAGCTAGCTTCCCTGGGGACATAGAACATCTATGCAGCTTCTAAACGTGCACTTTAAAATTCCAAAATCTGGTAGGAGGCCACCCTCATAAGTCTGGGATGTGAAATGAATATGTACCATCTTTTCTTATGATGAAGAATTTTATTGTTGGATTGCTTTTTTAATATTAAAAAAACTTTACTTAATAGCTGGATTGAGACTCATTATATGTGGAGTAATAATCTCTGCTGTGAAATCTTCAGTTAATAATGAGAGAAGTTTTATGAACTCACTACACTAGATTGTGTTTTAATCTCTTTTTTGCATGTAACATCATTGGAAGTATATCTTATACCGTTACTGACTACAAAATATATTCTGGAGACGGTGGAATGTGAAGAAGTGCTCTGCTTTAAGATAAGTAGAGTTCTTTTCTTTTGTTATTTATCAATTGAGGGAGCGCAAGAGAAGGGACATCCAAATTTTGATTAGTGGCCTAGGCCACAGTATCCAGCAACATCCCCAGAAACAGGAGCCTCTGAGTTGGCTCCAGATGGGACTTCTGTAAGTTGAGGATCCACCCATGGTCGGACAGAAGACGGATGGTGAGCAACAAAAGCTCCCTGGATCTTGCCTTTATCAGAAGATCGTCCAGATAAGGGACCACATTGATCCCCTGAACCTGGAGTTGAAGCATCATCTCCACCTTCATGAATACCCTCGGGACTGTCGACAGGCCGAAGGGCAGTGCATGGAATTGGAAGTGATCGTCCAGCAGGGCAAACCGCAGATACGCCTGATGAGGAAGCCAAATCGGAATATGGAGATGTGCGTCCTTGATATCCAAAGAGATCATAAGTTCCTGTTCTTCCTGGCTCGCTATCACTGCTTGCAGGGATTCCATTTTGAACTTGAACACCCTCAAATAAGGATTCAAGGATTTCAGATTCAGAATGGGTCTGACCGAACTGTCCGGCTTTGGCAGTACAAACAGGTTTGAGTAAAACCCCTTGCTGCGTTGCGGTAGTAGTACTGGAACAATGACGTGGGACTGGACCAACTTTCGGATAGCCTGGTGCAACGTAACTTGCATATCCTCCAAAGCTGGTAAGCTTGACTTGAAAAATCATTGGGGAGGGGGGGGGGGGGGAGGGGGAGGGGGGAGTACTGTCTAACTCCAGCTTGTAGCCTTGAGAAACGAGCTCCATGACCCAGGCGTCCTGGCAGGAGGCTTCCCAGACGCAGCTGAAGTGATGCAGTCGGGCTACCCCCTCGAGGTACCCTCGGGGTGGGTGGATACCGTCATGCTGAGGCCTTAGTGGAAGCAGAACTGGTGGACTGTTCCCAATCATAGTCCACATGGATCATAAAGTATTTAAAAGTTCAAAAAATGAAAGGAAAAAAAAAGTGAAAAACGCATATCGACCATTTTTCCATGTCGACCTAGTAACCATGTCGACCTAATGCATGTCGACCAATAGTGGTCGACCTAATGACTGTCGACCTAAGTGTTGTCGACCTAATAACCGTTTCCCATATTAAGAGTGTTATATAGGTGAAAGGTAAGAATAATGTTAAAAAGTGTTACAAAGATAAAAAAATATATATTGGGGCATCATATTGTAACGATCTAGCACTTTTTTAGCACCTAATTCTTTTTCACCTATGTAACACTTTTTAACATTCTAATTATTACCTTTCACCCATGTAACATTTTTAACACACAGTTGCTGCTGCTGCTTATTCTTACTTATGTACTATTTAAACCTCTCACTAGTGTGATGCCTTGAGGCGGTTGGCTTGTGCTGGCCTGGGGGGGGGGGGGGGGTCCCATGCCCTGGACTTGAACCTTAGTGTTAGAGACCTACAAGAGGAGTTCACCTGGTCGCGGCTGGTGGGCCAATATTTTTGGACAAAATTATCTGCATTTTCTCTTTTATTTCTGTGTGGAACTACAAGTCTCAACATGGTAGCGCCTCTGATTATATTTAGAATTAGGGTGTGCAGTCCAAGCCCCCCTCCATAGATACCATATTTATGCCATGTCCATATGAATTTTTATTTAGATATGATAACCACTCACCCTCCTTCCTGATATCTGCAGGCAGGTTTGTGATGTTCAGGTCTTCAAGGTCCAGCTGCCATAAGGATGCAAGCTGGCCAAGTTCTGGAGGAAGCTCCTTTATACCTGGATTGCTGAAAAAATAGAATACAATAAACTCTAAAAAAGCAAGAGGTGTAATAGACACAGATTGTGGGACATACACTAACGAAATCTGCCAGTTTTGGACAGAACTGTAACCCAAGGCAACTAATCAGTCACTCGCTTATATAACTTGGCTTGCTACTGAATGATCAAAGTAGATTGTTGATTGGTTGGTGTGAGTTACTGCACTACACAAATTAGCACTAACAATAATAAATAGCCTTAATTTCTCCCTCTCATTGCGCTCCACTGCCCTATAGGAAATTCCATACTGAAATCTAGTAATAAATGTGCCTGTGTCTCGTATAGCAGACCTTAAAAAACACGTGACACAATTATATTTAGAATTTTCCATCTATAATTAATTTTGCAAGATTGCATTTTATAGTTCTAAGGCCTAAAAACATAACCTCCGGCTTCTGAAAAAAGCACTGAAGCATGACAGTCTAATCTTATCAGAATAACAGAACAATTTTCATATACTTTAAATATATATATATATATATATGTTAAATATTTACTACTGTATATTTAGAGAAGGACAGGGGACAAAATTGTGGATCTGTCTCAACAACCTATGAGACTAGTCTAATTTATACACAAAGGTGAAATAGTGAAACCAAAAAATATATATGAGTAATGGGGCTGATCCTAAGTTGGGAGCAAAAATAAGTAATTTTGGGTAGAATGTATTAACCTGGAAAAGGGATAAAATAAGTGATAAAGCAGTGATAAGTGCTAGGTGATAACACACCAGACAATTATTACGGATTTGAAAAATGACATTTAGAAGCTGACTGGCTGGTGTCAAAGTCAAAGTCGGAAAATATTACAGTACATACATCACGGACAAACTCCACACAGATGGCCACCGTGCGCGTACTTGTTCTGCCGTGCGTGCACATATTCGCAAGTTGTGTATGACCGCTGACGCGGTCCTGCGTATTAGCGCGTGGTATGAGTAATTACGGTAGCATTTGTAATCGCATGGAAAAGCCACAAAGACATATCACACATTTAATCCACATAGAGCACAATGTACACATAGCCCACATGCACCACACCAGCAATTTATACTTGTTTAAATGGTACAACAACAAAGGGATTCACCTTTCCTGGATATGAGGGGACAGCATTAGGTTATGAGGTGGTGTTTGGTATCCAACTGTAGGGTATTTTAAGGGCAACATTCCGGTAGCAGTTTGCAGAAGACAGCACGCTCCTGCACATAGTTATGCGCAGGAACAGGATATTAATATTATACTGTGTTTACTGTACTCTGATATTCGCCGGAAACCCAGTGGAGACCAACTGCAAGCACACCTGGAACAGACATTGCCCACCTATTCAAACCAACCTATGACCCATCCTGTAAATGACCAGCCCTTTGACCTATGGATGAAGAGGTTACAGTTTCCATTGTATTGTGTTTTTACCAACTGTATACAAGCTAAGCTGCCCAGCCGGACACTCTCTCTCTCTCTGAAGGTCATCTTGCTTGATTGATTGATCTGAGCACCGGACCGTGTGGCGCTGGCGAAACCAGTATTGTATTGTATTGTATTGTAGCCTCTTTTCTGTTATTGTAATTGTATATTTGTTGTAACCCCCTTTTATCAATTATATGTTGGCGGGTCGGATCCCAACAGTGTAAATACAATTGGTGTCGTGTCTCTTTCCCTGCAAAGGTTATAAGTGTATTTCAGGCACACGTGTAGCTGCATAGTGCTCACAGCGTGTCGGCGTGTGTGTATGCACCGCGTGTACTTTGTACGTCCGTCGCGGCGTGTGTACGCAAAGTGCGTACACGGTACGGGGCTTTGTACGCTAACTGAGTAAAAAGTACGTAGGTTAAGGATTGAATACAGCGGCCGCAGCGGCTCGATTTTAAAGTGTATTGAGTGTATTAAAGTATTGCTTTTAGTCCTGTAAGTAAATCAGCATTTACAATATATACACATACACAGTATTTGCACCCCCAACACTGCAAAATGGTTTGACCAGGTGAAAAAGTTACTTGCTTTTCTTTTCTCCCCCTCAAAATCAGCTCCAATGTGTCAGTGTTAATAACAAGTCATATCAAATTTGCTTTCTTGACCTATGGTTTTACATCACAACAGATGGTTCCCAAAGGTGACCAATGACTTTCAAAGAGACACTGAACTGTATCAAGTAAGTGATGTAGATAAACAGACAAGCGGATACAATTCATCACTTACTTCCCCAGGTACAGCTCTGTCAGACTCTTTAACTGGCACACAGACTGTGGAAAGGTATCCAACTGGTTGTCATTCAAGTACAGAACTTCTAAACAATCTTTTAGGTATAAAGGAAATTCCAACGAGAAGCCTGGAACACAGGAACACAAACTAAAAAAACAGATTGCTTTTACGTCTCACTTATGTTGCCCACACACTGAGCGATTTTAGGTCCGATACATGGTTTACAAAAGTGCAAATCATTTGTTGTCCACGAACGATAACAATAACAATCCGATGCGCATCCCCGCTGCTCGTTTGATCAGGGACGTGCAGTCAGGGAAGGCAGTGCCTCCCCTGTCATTAATGATTAGAATAATACAAAGAAGATACTTATGACATATATTTTGTGTTATAAGTATCATCTTTATATTGTGCAATTCATTTTAATACTTTAAATTAGTTTGGGAGGCACCCGTTTACAATGGGAACAGGAAAATGCAGGGGGCGGGGCCAAGCACTTGGGCTGTAAAAGCCCATTAAAAAAATAAGAATTTACTTACCGATAATTCTATTTCTCATAGTCCGTAGTGGATGCTGGGACTCCGTAAGGACCATGGGGAATAGCGGCTCCGCAGGAGACTGGGCACAAAAGTAAAAGCTTGAACTAGCTGGTGTGCACTGGCTCCTCCCCCTATGACCCTCCTCCAAGCCTCAGTTAGGATACTGTGCCCGGACGAGCGTACACAATAAGGAAGGATTTTGAATCCCGGGTAAGACTCATACCAGCCACACCAATCACACCGTATAACTTGTGATCTGAACCCAGTTAACAGTATGATAAACGAAGGAGCCTCTGAAAAGATGGCTCACAACAATAATAACCCGAATTTTGTAACAATAACTATATACAAGTATTGCAGACAATCCGCACTTGGGATGGGCGCCCAGCATCCACTACGGACTATGAGAAATAGAATTATCGGTAAGTAAATTCTTATTTTCTCTAACGTCCTAAGTGGATGCTGGGACTCCGTAAGGACCATGGGGATTATACCAAAGCTCCCAAACGGGCGGGAGAGTGCGGATGACTCTGCAGCACCGAATGAGAGAACTCCAGGTCCTCCTCAGCCAGGGTATCAAATTTGTAGAATTTAGCAAACGTGTTTGCCCCTGACCAAGTAGCTGCTCGGCAAAGTTGTAAAGCCGAGACCCCTCGGGCAGCCGCCCAAGATGAGCCCACCTTCCTTGTGGAATGGGCTTTTACAGATTTTGGCTGTGGCAGGCCTGCCACAGAATGTGCAAGCTGAATTGTACTACAAATCCAACGAGCAATCGTCTGTTTAGAAGCAGGAGCACCCAGCTTGTTGGGTGCATACAGGATAAACAGCGAGTCAGATTTCCTGACTCCAGCCGTCCTGGAAATATATATTTTCATGGCCCTGACTACGTCCAGTAACTTGGAGTCCTCCAAGTCCCTAGTAGCCGCAGGCACCACAATAGGCTGGTTCACGTGAAACGCTGAAACCACCTTTGGGAGAAATTGAGGACGAGTCCTCAATTCTGCCCTATCCGTGTGAAAAATCAGGTAAGGGCTTTTATAAGATAAAGCCGCCAATTCTGAGACACGCCTGGCTGAAGCCAGGGCTAACAGCATTACCACCTTCCATGTGAGATATTTTAATTCCACAGTGGTGAGTGGTTCAAACCAATGTGATTTTAGGAACCCCAAAACCACATTGAGATCCCAAGGTGCCACCGGGGGCACAAAAGGAGGCTGTATATGCAGTACCCCTTTGACAAACGTCTGGACTTCAGGCACAGAAGCCAGTTCTTTTTGGAAGAAAATCGACAGGGCCGAAATTTGAACCTTAATGGACCCTAATTTTAGGCCCATAGACAGTCCTGTTTGCAGGAATTGTAGGAAGCGACCCAGTTGAAATTCCTCTGTAGGGGCCTCTTTGGCCTCACACCACGCAACATATTTTCGCCAAATGCGGTGATAATGTTTCGCGGTTACATCCTTCCTGGCCTTTATCAGGGTAGGGATGACTTCTTCTGGAATGCCTTTTTCCTTCAGGATCCGGCATTCAACCGCCATGCCGTCAAACGCAGCCGCGGTAAGTCTTGGAACAGACAAAGTCCCTGCTGGAGCAGGTCCTTTCTCAGAGGTAGAGGCCACGGGTCCTCCGTGAGCATCTCTTGAAGTTCCGGGTACCAAGTCCTTCTTGGCCAATCCGGAACCACGAGTATAGTTCTTACTCCTCTCCTTTTTATGATTCTCAGTACTTTTGGTATGAGAGGCAGAGGAGGGAACACATACACTGACTGGTACACCCATGGTGTTACCAGAGCGTCCACCGCTATTGCCTGAGGGTCCCTTGACCTGGCGCAATATCTGTCTAGTTTTTTGTTGAGACGGGACGCCATCATGTCCACCTTTGGTTTTTCCCAACGGTTTACCATCTCTTGGAAGACTTCTGGATGAAGTCCCCACTCCCCCGGGTGAAGGTCGTGTCTGCTGAGGAAGTCCGCTTCCCAGTTGTCCACTCCCGGAATGAACACTGCTGACAGTGCTATCACATGATTCTCCGCCCAGCGAAGAATCCTTGTAGCTTCTGCCATCGCCCTCCTGCTTCTCGTGCCACCCTGTCTGTTTACGTGGGCGACTGACGTGATGTTGTCCGATTGGATCAATACCGCCTGACCCTGAAGCAGGGGTTTTGCTTGAGTTAGGGCATTGTAAATGGCCCTTAGTTCCAGAATGTTTATATGAAGAGATGTTTCCATGCTTGACCACAAGCCCTGGAAATGTTGTCCCTGTGTGACTGCTCCCCAGCCTCTCAGGCTGGCATCTGTGGTCACCAGGATCCAATCCTGAATGCCGAATCTGCGGCCCTCTAGTAGATGAGCACTCTGCAGCCACCACAGAAGAGACACCCTTGTCCTTGGCGACAGGGTTATCCGCTGATGCATCTGAAGATGCGATCCGGACCATTTGTCCAGAAGATCCCACTGAAACGTTCTTGCATGGAATCTTCCGAATGGAATCGCTTCGTAAGAAGCCACCATTTTTCCCAGGACCCTCGTGCACTGATGCACTGACACCTGTCCTGGTTTTAGGAGATTCCTGACTAGCTCGGATAACTCCCTGGCCTTCTCCTCTGGGAGAAACACTTTTTTCTGGACTGTGTCCAGAATCATTCCTAGGAACAGGAGATGTGTCGTTGGAATCAGCTGCGATTTTGGAATATTTAGAATCCACCCGTGCTGACGTAACACTAACTGAGATAGTGCTACTCCGACTTCTAACTGTTCCCTGGACCTTGCCCTTATCAGGAGATCGTCCAAGTAAGGGATAATTAAAACGCCTTTTCTTCGAAGAAGAATCATCATTTCGGCCATTACCTTGGTAAAGACCCGAGGTGCCGTGGACAATCCGAACGGCAGCGTCTGAAACTGATAATGACAGTTTTGTACTACAAACCTGAGGTACCCTTGGTGAGAAGGGTAGATTGGGACGTGGAGATAAGCATCTTTGATGTCCAGAGACACCATATAGTCCCCTTCTTCCAGGTTTGCTATCACTGCTCTGAGTGACTCCATCTTGAATTTGAACCTCTTTATGTAAGTGTTCAAGGATTTTAGATTTAAAATTGGTCTCACCGAGCCGTCCGGCTTCGGTACCACAAACAGCGTGGAATAATACCCCTTTTCCCTGTTGTAGGAGAGGTACCATGATTATCACCTGCTGGGAATACAGCTTGTGAATGGCTTCCAAAACTGCCTCCCTGTCGGAGGGAGACTTTGGTAGAGCAGACTTCAGGAACCGGCGAGGGGGAGACGTCTCGAATTACAGTTTGTACCCCTGTGATACTACCTGCAGAATCCAGGGGTCCACTTGCGAGTGAGCCCACTGCGCGTTGAAATTTTTGAGACGGGCCCCCACCGTGTCCGAGTCCGCTTGTAAAGCCCCAGCGTCATGCTGAAGACTTGGCAGAAGCAGAGGAGGGCTTCTGCTCCTGTGAAGAGGCTGCCTGGTGCAGTCTTTTTCCTCTTCCTCTGCCCCGGGGCAGAAATGAGTGGCCTTTTGCCCGCCTGTACTTATGGGGACGAAAGGACTGAGTTTGAAAAGACGGTGTCTTTTTCTGCTGAGAGGTGACCTGGGGTAAAAAGGTGGACTTTCCGGCCGTTGCCGTGGCCACCAGGTCCGATAGACCGGCCCCAAATAACTCCTCCCCTTTAAACGGCAATACTTCCATATGTCGTTTGGAATCCGCATCCCCTGACCACTGTCGCGTCCATAACGCTCTTCTGGCAGAAATGGACATAGCACTCACTCTTGATGCCAGGGTGCAAATATCCCTCTGTGCATCACGCATATATAGTAATGCATCCTTCAAATGCTCTATAGTTAGTAATATACTGTCCCTATCCAGGGTATCAATATTTTCAGTCAGGGAATCCGACCACACAACTCCAGCACTGCACATCCAGGCTGATGCGATTGCTGGTCGCAGTATAACACCAGTATGTGTGTATATACCCTTCAGGATATTTTCCAGCCTTCTATCCGCTGGTTCTTTGAGGGCGGCCGTATCAGGAGACGGTAACGCTACTTGTTTAGATAAACGTGTGAGCGCTTTATCTACTCTAGGGGGTGTTTCCCAACGCGCCCTAACCTCTGGCGGGAAAGGGTATAGTGCCAATAATTTATTAGAAATTAGCACTTTTTTATCGGGGGAAACCCACGCTTTATCACACACCTCATTTAATTCATCTGACTCAGGAAAAGCTACTGGTAGTTTTTTCACTCCCCACATAATACCCTTCTTTGTGGTACTTGTAGTGTCAGAAATGTTCAATGCCTCCTTCATTGCCGTGATCATGTAACGTGTGGCCCTACTGGACATTACGTTTGTCTCCTCACCGTCGACACTGGACTCAGTATCCGTGTCTGGGTCTGTGTCGACCCACTGAGGTAACGGGCGTTTTATCGCCCCTGACGGTGTCTGAGACGCCTGGACAGGCACTAATTGATTTGTCGGCTGTCTCATGTCGTCAACAGTTTTTTGTAAAGTGCTGACATTGTCACGTAGTTCTTTAAATACAACCATCCAGTCAGGTGTCGACTCCCTAGGGGGTGACATCACTAATACAGGCAATTGCTCTGCTTCCACATCATTTTCCTCCTCATACATGTCGACACAATCGTACCGACACCCAGCACACACACAGGGAATGCTCTGATAGAGGACAGGACCCCACTAGCCCTTTGGGGAGACAGAGGGAGAGTTTGCCAGCACACACCAGAGCGCTATATATATATCAATAGGGATAACCTTATATAAGTGTTACTCCCTTTTATAGCTGCCGTTTATAATTTAGCTGCCAATAGTGCCCCCCCTCTCTCGTTTTTACCCTGATTCTGTAGGGACTGCAGGGGAGAGTCAGGGAGCCGTCCTTCCAGCGGAACTGTGAGGGAAAATGGCGCTTGTGTGCTGAGGAGATAGGCTCCGCCCCTTCACGACGGCCTTATCTCCCGCTTTTTTCTGGAAAACTGGCAGGGGTTAAATACATCCATATAGCCCAGGAGCTATATGTGATGTATTTCTTTTGCCATCCTAAGGTATTTCTGTTTTTATTGCGTCTCAGGGCGCTCCCCCCCAGCGCCCTGCACCCTCAGTGACCGGAGTGTGAAGTGTGCTGAGAGCAATGGCGCACAGCTGCAGTGCTGTGCGCTACCTTAGTTGAAGACAGGAACGTCTTCTGCCGCCGATTTCACCGGACCTCTTCGTTCTTCTGGCTCTGTAAGGGGGCCGGCGGCGCGGCTCCGGGACCCATCCAGGCTGAACCTGTGATCGTCCCTCTGGAGCTAATGTCCAGTAGCCTAAGAAACCCAATCCACTCTGCACGCAGGTGAGTTCGTTTCTTCTCCCCTTAGTCCCACGATGCAGTGAGCCTGTTGCCAGCAGGACTCACTGAAAATAAAAAACCTAAAATAAACTTTTACTCTAAGCAGCTCAGGAGAGCCACCTAGCATGCACCCTTCTCGTTCGGGCACAAAAATCTAACTGGGGCTTGGAGGAGGGTCATAGGGGGAGGAGCCAGTGCACACCAGCTAGTTCAAGCTTTTACTTTTGTGCCCAGTCTCCTGCGGAGCCGCTATTCCCCATGGTCCTTACGGAGTCCCAGCATCCACTTAGGACGTTAGAGAAAAATGGTGATAGCGGCACTTCTACAAGTGCCTCGTTGACAGGGACTCCACGCCCATGTCAGCGAGGCAGCTGTGATTGGACAGCGAATCCAGTGCTGGATCCACTGTCCAATCACCATTCGCGGCACAGGCGGAAGTGGCGGCGGGACCAGGCAGCACAGCCGGATTATGGTGCATAATCTGGAGGAGAGTGTGCGTCTGCTTCATCGTCACTGCGCCTGGTGACCTGTCAGCGGTAACTCTGATCGTGCAGCCGCATGATGCGGAAGAAGGGAATGCAAAGAAGCGGTAGCAGCGCGCAGCGCTCCCCTGTCCAGACTTCAGCCGGCTGACAGGAAAGAGGGAGAAGAGGATAACATAGCTATCTTCCAAAGGTAAATGCAGTGGGGGTTGCATTGGTTAGCTTTCTCTCTCCCCTCCCTGCACTCTATAGCTGCACTCTATTATGTGTGAGTGAGGAGCGATGGACCAGTGTGTGCCTTTGTGAAGAGGGGGGTTTTAGCACTAGCTGCCCGGGACCCTTGTCTGGCCTTCTCACAGGTGTTGGTGAGAAACAGAAAAAATAAATAAATAGAACAGAATGTGTTAGCTGGAGGCCACAGATGCAGGTGGGGGCAATGTAGTGAAGTAGCATGCGGCATTATATATATATATATATATATATACACACACACACACACACACACACACGTATACAAAGAATATAGGTCGGGCAACACTCACCTTTAAACAAATTATAGGTTCCCTGAGCCCACTATAGGTTCTCGCAGCAGGTGTCCAACATAGACAAAGTAACAGCGGCACTCGGGTAAAGCCGTTACTTTGTCTACATATATTATACAGTATATATAATCCTGCTTCCCTGTCTTGCATTGCCCTCCTGCTCACCTCAGGCCCCTGTGGCTCCCAGCTGTCACATCCTGTTCTGTTATTTTATGCTTTCTGTATCCTATAATGCAGGTAGATAAGTAACAGGATTCAGATTTAACAGATTATTTTAATTGCTGTTACATCCCCCTTAACTATAATTTGATTAGTTTACAAGTGGGGTGGGCCTGATGACAAGGGGAAAGGCAGAAGGAGTGCCCCCTCCCCCCGTTTTAAGTGCCCTGGGCCCCCCCAAGGCTTAATCCGGCCCTGCCCGGCGGTGACTGGTGTTGGAGCTGTCCCGGCTACAGTACCAGTGGAGCGGTGGCCCTAGAGGCGGTGGGAAGCCTAGAGTTGTAGTGCGACGGAGGCAGAGGCCAGTGCTCTTCCCTCTCCTTCCTCCGCCCTCGCAACGGCACAATCCCAGGCACCTACACTGTCCCGGACACCCAGGTGAGAGAGGGGTGCTGCTGGGCTGGGTATTGCATTGATATATATATATATATATATATATATATATATCAATGCATCAGTGCCATCCCAGCCTATAACTTCACTGCATGTCACTGCGTTTGATGCATCCTCTGATCTTCCCTGCTATATCAACGACAGCATGCTCCTGGATGTGGCCACTCCTCAGATCTTAAGAACTATCTTAAGATCAATCTTATGTGTATGCACTATATCATTTGTCCAGGACTGCCAGGGAGCTGTCAGGGGAGTTCAAGGGAGATCGTTAATGATACTTTATCATTTTGCAAATCGCTCAGTGTGTGGGCCTCATTAGATCCTGTGCATCAGTATATACCTCCTTCAGTCCCTGTTCTCGTTCTGTACTTGGTAGAGAAAAATGGTACCCGTCTGGTCTTGGTGCCCTCCTCATTTCTGCAAAAGACAGAGTGTAATTATTCCATTCATCATACATACTAGCACACTTCTTTTTGCATGTATGGTAATGATGAGAGCTACAGTATGTTAAACTGGAGACTGATACAAAATAGTATGTAAAATAGGACTTAAACCATAAAGACTGACCTCCCCAGCTGGTTCTTGGACAAATCCAAACATTTGAGATGCTTGCAGGTCCAGGTGTCAGGGGGCGGCAATGAAGTCAGCTGGTTTCCTGGGAGCTTCAAATATTGCAAAACCTGGGAAACATGTTGAGACTGTGATTAGGTTTTGTGGAGGAAATTACTTCTATGCCCCAGGGAAACTATTGACCTTTTCTGCTTTCAAAATAGAGCTGTTCAGATCACCTCAACTAACTGTATATCTTATTGCTAATTTGAGTCGACTGCAAATAATACACCAAGATCCCCACCTTGTGGTGATAGCCAAGTACTACAAATCAAAAAAGAAATCTGTAGGATAAGTTAACGCAACCACGTTAACGTGGCTCTTGTCAGATGTTGTGGAACTATAAATACCAGCATGCTTGTCAGCTAACAGCTGCAAATGTGATAATATAAAGGTACAAGAAATGTGTAGGATGGGCTTGGGCAACTTGTGGGTCTCCAGCTATTGATAATGGTTCATAAATTGAATAGATTCAGTTACACAATAGCCAATATGTCACTGTTTGCCTATTGTGATACAATTGTAAATTCACGCCAAAACTTACTTTATCCAGTTTTATTTACAGCTTTGCAATATAACAAAACTGCACACAAAAAATATCTACCAAATAGCAATTTAAAATAAATAAATTGTATATTACACAATTCAAAAACATAATTTTTCACTGCATGTGACAGTTCTTGATAATTCACAGCAGAAAGAAATAAAAAATCTTTTTGCAGAGGCACTCAAAGAGTATACAGTTATAAAACAAATGAAATTTATTGATATGCAATGAAAAAAATAAAAAATAAATATACACACACACACACACACACACACACACACACACACACACACACACACACACACACACACACACAGTAATGCATGGGAATAAGAGTAAAGGATAATAGATAAATGGAAATAAATGCTTCTGTGCCACACCAAAATGTTCAATTGATTTGTCATTATTCATCTGTCACACAGTAAATAGATGAAGAAACAGATTGCTATGCATTGTTTTCTAACTAGAAGAAGTATGCAATTAATAAAAAAAAAAATATATATATATATATATAATAATAATAATAAATAATAATAATATACACTGCTCAAAAAAATAAAGGGAACACTAAAATAACACATCCTAGATCTGAATGAATGAAATATTCTTATTAAATACTTTGTTCTTTACATAGTTGAATGTGCTGACAACAAAATCACACAAAAATGATCAATGGAAATCAAATTTATTAACCCATGGAGGTCTGGATTTGGAGTCACCCTCAAAATTAAAGTGGAAAAACACACTACAGGCTGATCCAACTTTGATGTAATGTCCTTAAAACAAGTCAAAATGAGGTTCAGTAGTGTGTGTGTGGCCTCCACGTGCCTGTATGACCTCCCTACAATGCCTGGGCATGCTCCTGATGAGGTGGCGGATGGTCTCCTGAGGGATCTCCTCCCAGACCTGGACTAAAGCATCCGCCAACTCCTGGACAGTCTGTGGTGCAACGCCACGTTGGTGGATGGAGCGAGACATGATGTCCCAGATGTGCTCAATTGGATTCAGGTCTGGGGAACGGGCGGGCCAGTCCATAGCATCAATGCCTTCGTCTTGCAGGAACTGCTGACACACTCCAGCCACATGAGGTCTAGCATTGTCTTGCATTAGTAGGAACCCAGGGCCAACCACACCAGCATATGGTCTCACAAGGGGTCTGAGGATCTCATCTTGGTACCTAATGGCAGTCAGGCTACCTCTGGTGAGCACATGGAGGGCTGTGCGGCCCCCCCCCAAAGAAATGCCACTCCACACCATTACTGACCCACTGCCAAACGGTCATGCTGGAGGATGTTGCAAGCAGCAGAACATTCTCCTTGGCGTCTCCAGACTCTGTCACATGTGCTCAGTGAGAACCTGCTTTCATCTGTGAAGAGCACAGGGCGCCAGTGGCGAATTTGCCAATCTTGGTGTTCTCTGGCAAATGCCAAACATCCTGCACAGTGTTGGGCTGTAAGCACAACCCCCACCTGTGGACGTCGGGCCCTCATACCACCCTCATGGAGTCTGTTTCTGATCGTTTGAGTAGACACATGCACATTTGTGGCTTGCTGGTGGTCATTTTGCATTGCTCTGGCAGTGTTCCTCCTGTTCCTCCTTGCACAAAGGCGGAGGTAGCGTTCCTGCTGCTGGGTTGTTGCCCTCCTACAGCCTCCTCCACGTCTCCTGATGTACTGGCCTGTCTCCTGGTAGCGCCTCCATGCTCTGGACACTATGCTGACAGACACAGCAAACCTTCTTGCCACAGCTCGCATTTATGTGCCATCCTGGATGAGCTGCACTACCTGAGCCACTTGTCTATGTTGTAGGGAGGTCATACAGGCACGTGGAGGCAACACACACTACTGGGCCTCATTTTGACTTGTTTTAAGGACATTACATCAAAGTTGGATCAGCCTGTAGTGTGTTTTTCCACTTTGATTTTGAGGGTGACTCCAAATCCAGACCTCCATGGGTTAATAAATTTGATTACCATTGATATTTTTGGTGTGATTTTGTTGTCAGCACATTCAACTATGTAAAGAACAAAGTATTTAATAAGAATATTTCATTCATTCAGATCTAGGATGTGTTATTTTAGTGTTCCTTTTATTTTTTTGAGCAGTGTATATATATATATATATACCGTATATACTCGAGTATAAGCCGAGTTTTTCAGCACATTTTTTGTGCTGAAAAAGTTCCCCCTCGGCTTATACTCGAGTGATGCTCCGGAGCAGAGCGTAGAGAGCTCTGGGAAGGAGGGAAGGAGGAGGAGGGAGGGGGACACGGGAGCCGCAGCAGCGCACTGTAATTGGTGCATCAATCAGTGACGCTGCTGCAGCCGTCCGTCTCCCTCTCCCTGCTCGCTGAAGCACCGCCGCGCCGCCCGCCTCCTCAGCCGCTGCAGACTTTCCTGTATGACCTAAGGCCGGCCACCGATGCCCGCACCGCCTGCTGCTGCCCGCATTCCGCTGCCCCTTCATTCGTTTACACATAGCCCGTCAATGGTGAGTAGAGACAGGCGGCGGCAGTGGGGGGGTGGGGGAGGGTTGGGGGCTGTGCATATCTGGCACCATGAGGGTATATCTGGCACTGTGAGGGCATATCTGGCACTGTGGGGGAATGTGTAGCACTGTGGGGGCATATCTGGCACCGTGGGGAAAATCTGGCAGTATGAGGGCATATCTGGCACTGTGGGGGCACATGTAGCACTGTGGGGGTATATCTGACACCGTGGGGGAATATCTGGCAGTATGGCACTGTGGGGGCATATCTGGCACTGTGGGGGCATATCCGGCACTATGAGGGCATATCTGGCACTGTGGGGGCATATCTGGCAATGTGGGGGCATATCTGGCAATGTGGGGGCATATCTGGCAATGTGGGGGCATATCTGGCACTGAGGGCTGTGTACGGCTAGACTTGCATTTCCCACCCTAGGCTTATACTCGAGTCAATAAGTTTTCCCAGTTTTTTGGGGTGAAATTAGGTGCCTCGGCTTATATTCGGGTCGACTTATACTCGAGTATATACGGTATATATATATATATATATATATATATATACACCCCAAGAATATTATGCATGTTATATCCCCTCTACCTTGAGTGGCTGTAAAAAAACATCTTGAGGTATTTGTGACCTCATACAGTATGTTACATTTCACTGTATTTATATGTATGTGTGTTTACTCCTTAAAAAGTAATTGTTATGTTGTGTATACAGTAGTATTTCTCTTACACATGAATCAGGCTACATGGGGGTACACATGGGAGATTTCTCCTGGAGATGTGTGCTGAGCGACCTATCACAGACCGCTCAGCACACATCTCACCCCCAATCAGCACAGCACGATGTGTGCTGTGCGAATGGGGGTGACGGGGGGACCGCTCATTTCACCACATGCATGCCAAATCTAGAGCCAGCGATAGCGACGCGTGGGACTGTGCATCACTGTCACTGGTACCCCTACATACGGAGCGATGTGTTCCTTAATTTCTAAGCAATCCAGCCAATAAGCTTCTGACTGTCATTTTTCAAACACAGCCTGTAACACGGCAGTTAGGAGTTGATTGGCTGGTGCTTTATCTCCGTCCACTTTATCTCCATCCCAGGCTTAGTAAATAGACCCCTAAGTCCACTATATTTGTGCTTGTGATGATTTTAAAATAACACATTACCCACCATCATATGTGGATCAGAATCTGCAGTGAAAATATTACTCAACTAACAAAGAATAGGCATTTTATGTAATATAGTTTTGGACATCTTAATGTACCGGCAGTTCCGCATATTTTGCAAATGGCATATTTTTAACAAGCTCAATTTACACCAAAGTTTTTGGTGTAAATTGCATTGAACTACAACAGTCCCTAAACAGATAGGTTGGTAATCCCAAAACAGATATCTACAGACCCTTAGGATCATTGACCAGCTACCACTAACCACTGAGCTACAATCATCTTGTGTATATTGTTGCATATAGGTTGTCTATGGGTTTTTGTGGTTGTTGTTGTTCATTGACTGAAGTAGAATGGCGATAAATTGCATTTACAAAAATTATACTTTGTGGCTATTCAAATGTTTGAGAGGCGTGGAAATCTAATGGGAGTCTATCGCAGCTATACAATTGTTGCTCAGACCAGATGCAGCAGTCACATTTCAGCTCGCAGTCCGGAAGGCTTTGAGTTGAAGTGTGCGAGAAGTCGGCTGTTTATTTCCAAAGAACGAACATTTGAATAGCCCTCTTTGTGTCAACTTTTAGAACTCTGACCTTATGTACCCCATGTTTAAACACCACATTATTTAGCAATGAACCTGGATACTGTAATTAACAACTATGTAATTAATAGTTTTAATGTACAGTAAAATGTGTTAAACATACAGGTTGAGTATCCCTTATCCAAAATGCTTGTGACAAGAAGTATTTTGGATATCGGATTTTTCCGTATTTTGGAATAATTGCATACCATAATGAGATATCATGGTGATGGGGCCTAGGTCTAAGCACAGAATGCATTTATGTTTCATATACACCTTATACACACAGCCTGAAGGTCATTTTAGCCAATATTTTTAATAACTTTGTGCATTAAACAAAGTGTGTATACATTCACACAAATCATTCATGTTTCATATATACCTTATACACACAGCCTGAAGGTCATATAATACAATATTTTTAATAACTCTGTGTATTAAACAAAGTTTGTGTACATTGATCCATCAGAAAACAAGAGTTTCACGATCTCAGTCTCACTCAAAAAATTCTATATTTTCGTAGTATTTGGATATGGGATACTCAACCTGTATAAAGGATTTAGAGGCTATAGTTAAAGATACAATTGTCTAAAGGTTGGGACTGCCTTTTTTTTTTTTTTTAAAGGGTGCTTTAAATTTAGCAGCTAAAATCACTGAAATCCCACAACTGCCTGCAACTCACAGGCTATTACATATACCCCATAATGGGCCTAATTCAGACCTGATCATAGCTGCAAACTGGTTAGCAGATGGGCAAAACCATGTGCACTGCAAAGGGGGGGGGGGGGGGGGAGGGCAGATATGAAGTGTGCAGAGAGTGTTAGATTTGGGTGTGGGGAGTTACCACTGAATCCTAAATTACAGGGTAAAAATAGAGCAGCCAGTATGTATGCTGCACAGAAGCAATACAACCCAGCCAAATCGAACTCTCTCTGCACATGTTATATCTACACCCCCCCCCCCCCCTTCTATGATCAGGTCTAAATTAGGCCCAATGCCAAGACAGGCCATCATCGTGAGCTGTATTAATGTTCCTGCACGGTGAACAGTAGAGTCTGTTACCTCCAACTGAAACAGATCCTTTGGGACATCCCTCAGGGCATTGTCTGACAAGTCTACTTCCAGCAGGTGATTTCTCCAGAAAAGGGAAAGGTTTTCTGGGAGCATTTCAATGCAGTTCTTAGAAGCTTTACAATATTTCTGAAACAAAAGCCAAAGGAGGTTGGGGAGGGCGGGACATAATACAAATAAATACATTGTTTTGTCACTGAAAACATCAGTACATTTTCAGCAATACAGTATGTAAAGTCATGATATCACAAGAGGCACTACTACTGCTTCCAGTGGCACTTACCAGAGGGCAGGCCCAGGGCTCTGGGAATGTTTTCAGCTTATTGCCTGAGACATTCAAACGCCTCAGGGATTTGAAGCAATGCAGGATAGAGGAGGGAAGCTCGGAGATTTTGTTATCGGACACATCCAGCTCCTGTAGCCTCCGCAGACCAATCCAGTTAATGCCTGAAAAGAATTAAACTTTTTTTTTGTAAACAGGCAACATATTACAGTCCCCGTTAGGAGGCTGTTCAAGGAACATATAAAGTAGTGTTTCCCAAATACGGTCCTCTACGTTAGGCTGACCATATTAGCCCTTTAAACTGGGATGCTCATGAATTACACAGGTTCTGTAGCTGATGAAAACCAGGTGACATGCAGGCTTGAAGTTAGCCAGCCCCAGAACCTGTGTAATTCATGAGTGTCCCAGTTTAAAGGGCAAGTATGGTCAGCCTATCTACGTACCCCAACAGTCCAGGTTTTAGGGATATCCCTGCTTGTGCATTGATGGTATAATCAAACTGACTGAGGTACTAATAAAGTCACCTGTGTCTAATGTGATAGAAACACTGGTAAACTGATAAAGGGAAGACATGTTTGTCCCACGTTTCTGGGCTATTACCCCCAGAAAATGTATGTTTTGCTAAACAGACTTGATGAGCATTTGGGCTTTAGTAAAAGCAGGATACGGGTCCTAGGGGTGTGGATGTGAGATGGAAGGAAGGGCTCCATCCTCAAGGCCCATTTTGGGGTTTTAGGCCTTCAGCCTGAAAGCAGGCTAATTAGGGCCTGCATCTGTAGGAGGCTGTTATAAGTTCTGTCAGGGCTTGTCTCAGAGCTCGCTACCTGGGCAAAAAGCAGCAAGTTCATTGTGAGACACTGTGATTTACTGACTTTAAGTACTGTGCATATGCCTATGTTTGTGTTGGGTGTGAATCATAGGGTCGACCACTATTGGTCGAAAATAACTAGGTCGACATAATAAAAGGTCGACATGAGTTTTTCTTTTTTGGGGTGTAGTTTTCTCCGTAGAGTGACCGGGAACCCCAATTAGTGCACCGTGTCCACTCGCATGGCTCACTTCACTCACCATGCTTCAGGCAAGGTGCCTTGCTCCGCTACCACTACGCTCGGCACAGGTTACCATTACCAATTGTAGTCCACGTAGATCGTAAAGTATGAAAAAGTTCAAAAAATAAAAAAAATTGTGAAAAACTCATGTTGACCTTTTCCATGTCGATCTAGAACATGTCGACCTATTAACCATGTCGACCAATAGTGGTCAACCTAATGTATGTCGACCTAAGTGTGATCGACCTAGAGCCCGGATACCGTATGTGGTACGGGCATTAGGACCTACCACTCAGAGAGGGAATCTATTATGTTCAGTTAGTGCTCAGATGGGCTAGGATTTATTTTAATATTTTGTTTTATACTGCAGAATAAAACTAGCAACAGCTAGATTGCATGAAAACCCTGGACTGGTGTGCTGTTTTTTGGGAGGTGCCCATCTACCCCAGGAGAGGGCACCTCTACTCTAATCTCCTTACATAAAGCATGGCTATCCTTAAGCCCTGGGCTGTTGGGGTGACTTGAGGAATGGGTTTGGGAACCACTAATGTACTGTAATCTACTATTTTACCTAGGCTTACCATACTTTCCCTTTGAACTTGGACACTCATGAATTACACAGGTACTGACTTCAAGGCTGCATTTCACCTGATTATAATCAGCCACAGAACCTGTATAATCCATGAGCGTCCTGGATTCTAACACTCAAACGACGGTCAGTGTTCAAAACATCATGCTCTTTGGGCCTAATTCAGACCTGATCGCAGCAGCAAATTTGTTCTCTAATGGGCAAAACCATGTGCAGTGCAGGTGGGGCAGATATAACATGTGCAGAGAGAGCAATTTAGATTTCAGTTTGAACACACCCCACCCAAATCTAACTCTGCACATGTTATATCTCCCCCCCCCCCCCTGCAGTGCACATGGGGGGTAATTCTGAGTTGATCGCAGCAGGAACTTTGTTAGCAGTTGGGCAAAACCATGTGCACTGCAGGGGAGGCAGAAATAACATGTGCAGAGAGAGATAGATTTGGGTGGGGTGTGTTCAATCTGCAATCTAAATTGCAGTGTAAAAATAAAGCAGCCAGTATTTACCCTGCACAGAAACAAAATAACCCACCCAAATCTAACTCTCTCTGCAAATGTTATATCTGCCCCCCCCCCCACCCCCCCAGCAGTGCACATGGTTTTGCCCAACTGCTAAAAAATTTCCTGCTGCGGTCAACTTGGAATTACCCCCATGGTTTTGCCCATTAGAGAACAAATTTGCTGCTGATCAGGTCTGAATTAAGCCCAAAGTCTCATTACTTTCCGGACAGACCCTGTATATTAAAATTAAAACTTCAAGTGATTTGAACAAGCCCCTGAACAAATAACTAAAAAGACAACACTCATTATTTGCAATAACTTGCTCAGTAATTTTTTTTTTTTGTTATTTAGAGACAACTAAATGGTTCTGGTTAACTTGCTGAGAAGGTTTAGAGTTCAAGCTTTCAAGACTACACAGGGTTCACCGTGAACCCTTGGACCCAGTTGACCTTTTGACCCTGTCGAACTTGTAAATGTCTATCATCCAGCTCCACTAGCATCTTTTTTGCGTGCATGTGTACCGTAATCATAGAAAAATAGGGGGTATCCAGCTAATCCTACAGTCCCCTAAAAGCCAGCGTGAGGCACGTCTTATCAGGGAAATAATCCCCAATAAGAACTGGTTTCACCTTTTTTTTTCCAGACGTCCTAAAAGGTTTGCCTGAAATATCAGGAAACATTGCAAACAAAAAAAAAAAGGCAGTTTTTCGCACCCGGTAATTTTTTGCAGATAACTGGATACTGCCCATAGAATTTCATGGCAAATAAGAACCACTTGGCCCATCTAGACGCAAGTGATGCGATAAAACTGCTTCATGAGACTGCACTCATTAATTTGAAACGTTAAACTTGTATATCTGTGTGTGAGACTACGTATAAATCTGTATATGAAGTGTTAAAATTAAGTAGTCGTGGCTTTTTTTTACACCCAGTTCCGTTGTGCTCTTGTATATAGTATTACATATCAAATTAATCAGTGCAGTCTCATGAAGCTGGTTTTTCACATTGCATTGCGATTAAGGGACACATTCACAAAAAAAGATGCTACACCACTTGGTGCGACTCACTGGTGCCAGGCTTCTCCTGCCACATTGGCATATTGAGGCTAGGTGTATGAGGGCGCATCTGTACTGCAGTGCTAGCCTCCACCGTTTTGACTGCAGCATAAAAGGTTTCCCCTCATCAGGGGACTATTGTGTTACAAAGCACCCGTCACCTTTTACTAAATACATCGTTTTATCTCTCAGGCCTCCAGCCGTATGCTGAAGCTATGTAGTTATACAGTCAGACACATGCTCTCCTCTTTGAATACAATTGGATCCAAAAAAGAGTTTTGTGTCACGCCTTAAGGTCATTTTCTTAAATCATACGGCGCAAGACAGCCGATGCAACCAAAATGCTCTGAGAAGAATACTGTAGTATTCTTTACATTCTGTGTCTAATTTGCATCGCAGATGCAACGATACACCACTCACAGTGTACTACAGACGCTGGGCTGCATCTATTACATTTACCCCAATAAATTCCAGCTATTTGAAGGTACACATCCAATTTGAACAATATAGCTCTATAAAAGTTCTGTAGGCAGACTAAGCACCATGTAGAAGCGGCACGTACCATCTTCTTTAAACAGATTCCCCAAGTAGTTATTGGCTGCAGAGAGCTTCTGAAGTCGACTCAGGTGAAGAAATCCAGGGGGAAGACACATCAGCTTGTTATTAGAGACATCAACCTCTAGCAATCTAAGGACAAGCATGGGAAATAGGTCTCAATGCAGAAAAGCTACCCACGAGGTTGAAAATGAAATACAGTAAACGCGTCATCTCCACTACACCATTGGCAAGCTGACCTGGAGCAGATGATTTCATCAGAGCTTTGCACACTGGGAAGGTCGCATAGCTGGTTATTACTCAGATTTAACGTTTGCAGGTTGAGAAGTCCCCATGGAATGACAGACGGGAGGGAGGTAAGGCAATTCGAGGAAATGTCCAGTTCTCTTATCTGGCAGGAAATGTCTATAAACCAATCGAGATCTATCCATGGCAAATGAAGGCTGGACCACTGTACAGAGACACTCTGCAGGAAGAGATCACATACATCACTGTGTCATTAATCAACATGGATGAGAGGTACAGTAATGCACAATAATACATAACATTCATTTCATTTCTTGGAACTAGAATTCAACACAAAAATGGAAAAAAAAACAAAAAACTATTCCCATCCCGCAATTAATAACTACTGTATGATTTCTACTTTCTGTAGATGTTGTTAGACTGCAAAACAGTTAAACCTTGTATGCAGAAAAGCTTAATTTTAGATGGGTTTTTTTTCACTTTAAGAAAACAAATAAAATAAATAAACAAATCATATATAATTTTACTTTTGTGTAAAAGAAACCTAAAATATCCTTCAGAATAATTACCATTTCACATACTGTCCATTTATAACTACTACACAAAGGCAAATTTGATCTGTGTTGTTTGTATATTTAAAAGTTTCTGCACTCAATAGAGCAATTGATACAATACAACGGCATCTGTGCTATTGACATCAGCATTGCTACATGTTGGAGATTATTATTAAGAGCCTTGTTCTGTATTAGTTCACTATAACAGAAGGCACATTGTGACAGTTCAGCTTGCTACATTGGGAAATCTCAAAATCCATTGTCTACAGATAGAAGAAGTGCAACAAGATGCAGTGAGGACAATCAGGCTAAGAAGTCAGGAACATTCTATAAGATGCTTGGGACTTTCCTTTACTGCACCAGGAAGAAACCAGACCAAGCACGGAGAGAACATGCAAACTCCACACAGATAAAAGCCTTCTTAGAATAAAACCCGTAACTCCAGTGCTGAGCAATATTAGGTGTACCATCACGAAGGCCACGTAGGTGACTTGTCGGAAGAACCCATAATAAGAGATATTAGGTGGGAGTATGGGGAAGCTAGTAGCATAAGGTGGACTACCGTCAGCACATTAAAATGTAAAAGTGTAAAAAGTAGGGAAGGGGTAGATGGTTGAGAGTGTTGTAAAAAGGCTGGTTTGCATGGTCAAAACAAGCCTTTATTTATGGGAAGAGGGAAAAAACACGGTCTAAGGGGTAAAAGTGTACATCACAGAGGTTAGGCTGAGGTAGGGAGTGGAATAGTTAAGAGTTTGGTCCTAGAGTTCAAGAGGTTGGTGGTGAAAAGAGGTACAAGAGATATCAAGAAATAGCATGAATAAATAATTTTAAACCACAATAGGCCAAAATGTATTGGCCACCGATTTGCCGATCTTTAAGTGATTTTCTACAGGACTTAAAGCAGCAATTTCTTTAAAAAGCAAAACCAATTGCTTTTTTTTTTTTTCCACAATGCTGCTTTAAATCCTGCTGAAAATCACTGAAACATCAGCACCTGCTGCAAATCTGAGACAATTAAATTGGGTCCACCGTTAGAACATAAACACACAATGATTTGGTAAGGTTATATGAAAGGCCGCCATCATGGTTAGGACCGAGGGAAATGTAATTATGGGGGGAGGGGGGGGGGGGGAGCATAATGGGCGCGAGTCCATTGGGGGAGGGGGGACCTACCTACTTTGTCAGTCTCGGGCCCCACAATTTTTGACGGCAGCCCTGGTTACACATAATTTTTAAAAAGAGTTAAAGCTATGAACATAAGAAGTGTAGGGTTCACTGGTAGAGAATAACAAATAAAGCAAATAAATAAAACAACAATAGTCTATTAAACTGGTGCAGATAAGTACTTGAAACACATGAATAACCATTAGGTGATGGCAGGATGCTGACCAAATAATTTAAGAGGACATATATAGCAGATTTAATTATGTGCAGCAGCAGCTGCAATGGATCCTGGAATCTCCTGTTCGTTAAAGGCAGATTCTGCTCATAGACTATGAAGCTGCAAACAGCTCACATTCAATTAATTCTGCCCCATAATGGTGTGAGAAATGAAACAGCATGTAGTCATACGACGTTCACACTGTATTCTTGAATGGTTCAGAAAATGAACATTCAAAATGTTGACAACTTCATTCATGTCGACATGACAGCAATAGGGTTAGGCTGCGATTACAGTTAGGGTTAGGCTACGGTTAAGGTTACATTCTATTGCAATAGTTGACATATGCAATGGTAACATGTTGAACACATCAACATAATGCCAGTGTTGACATAGTGAATGCCGACATAGCAACTGTTGACTTTGAATGTTGACATTCAGACCATGATGACATGGAAGTGCTTCTTACATATAAAGATGGTCACTTACTTAATGATCAGAATATGTACTGTGCATAAGCCCTGTCAACATATATCTGTGCTATAACTCCAGTCACTAAACTGGCCCACCAAACAGGTAGTATGTGCCTTGGAGTCCTAGGTAATGGATTGGGGAGGGTGGAAATGGAGGAAATAATCTGGTCAGGGTTAGGATTACAGCATGGAGATATTGTAAGTACAATATACTGAGCTATTGGTCTAAATGCCAGTGTATATGGGAGAAGTGTGTACATAAGGAAAGGATAAAGGGTGTAAAAGGAGGATGGCAGACATAAAGGTGGGTAAGGGTGTGCTAGGTATTAGGCATACTTGCCCAGTCTCCTGCAAGTGCCAGGACACTCATGATTTTTCGGGCAGTCCCCCCGCACCCAAAGAAGAGTGGCCAGATCTCCTGCTTCCCATCTGCTTCCTAGTGAATCGGGCAGGATGAGGAGATCATGCAGGGAATTGTGGTGCCATATGAAGGGGGCGGGGATGAAATTTAGCAAATTTGCATCAGTAAGCCCCCCGTCCCTCCCCGCTGACCCGCAAATCACAGCATTTTGGGAGCAGAGCCTAGTTATGTGCAGTGCGCCCTGCCTCTCCACACTAGAAAGCAGCGTCTCCTCTTTAAAGGTAGGCAAGTATGGTATTAGGGGAGTAAGGAAAGGCAGCACAGGTCAATATTTATTTGCACTTAGTAATTTAAGGTGCTTGTTTTAAACATTTAGGTTTTAAATGTTGTATTTTACTAGCCTTAGTGAGGCTAGTAAAACCAGCAAATACAGATAGTAGCATTGATATTTAGATTCTAAATAGTGATTGCATTTTAAAAACCATCTGAATTATAAAAAAGTCATAAGTAAAAGAAAGCCAAAATATAAAAAACACCATAGTTGGGTATGACAGTTCTACCAAGACCGGCAATAATGTAGGACAGCATGGATGGAATAATGGTTAACATTCCTGTCTCACAGCTAAGGTCATGGGTTCGATTCCCAACATTGCCCTAACTGTGTGGCATTTGTATATTCTCCCCGTGCCTGCGTGGGTTTCCTCTGGGTACTCCGGTTTCCTCTCACAATCCAAAAATATACTGGTATTTTAAAATTAATCCTAGTGTGTAATACCCCTTTCACACCGCATCTATAACCCGGTAAATTGCCGTTTTTTAAGCCTTCCAAAACGGTTCTAGCTGCGGTGTGAAAGGGCCACTTTGAATTTACTGGTTACAGATTACTGGTATTTTAAAACGGTTAAAAAGCAGGGTCCTACACGGTTCAGACCCGTTTCATTGTGCAATGTGAAAGGCTCTGAAACGGTATTTCCAAACCACAGAAGGTGATAGGCTGTCTCCATGCGTGATGTCACCAGGCAAAAGCAGGAAATAAACTGGAGGAAACACATGATAGTGAAGAAGCATTTTTTTTATACAGAATACAGTTTAAAATGGCAAATTGGAGTGATGAGGAGGTTATGGAGCTGCTTAGGATGAGAGGGGATGAAGAAATTGCTAGACAAATCACTGGGACAGTGAAGGATGCAGTAATCTACAAAAACATGGTAAAGATGCTTGAAGCTGCTGGGTTCCATCGTACGACTAGCCAAATTATTAATAATTAATTAATAATTATTAATAATGTGTGGGCCAGAAAAGTCCATTTAAAATGACAACCACTGTTTTCTATGGGAGAAACGGGTTCAGTGTGAAAGGTACCAAAACGGTAATGAAACGGTAATATACCAGTTACAACATGTGATGTGAAGGGGGTTTAACTGCTCAGACCCGTTTTAAGAACCATTTAAAGAACCATTTCAAAAGCAGGGTTTGCGATGTAAAAGCATCATAAGTGCGTGCATGTGTTTAGGGCAAACTAGTGGTTCCTATCTGCCATCACATTCTATGTGTGTTAATATTACACCTCAGTTATACATTTTAATTTAAAAAAAAGCTTCTGATTGCTTTAGCCTTATTTAAAAAGGTTAAAAAAAATAAAAATGTTAAACTCCTACACACTAAACAGAAGAAATATTAAGTAACAATAAATGTTCTTTTTTATACAGCAAGCTTACCGGTGTCTGGTCCCAATTTACCATGCTCTCAGCAAGACTTCTCTTCCTCAGCAGTTTCTTGGTCAGATCTGGGCTGTCTAGCAATATGTAGGAACAGAAACCAGCTCCGTTCTGCAACAAGAACTCTGCAATGTCTTCATGCCCTGACATAAGGACCAAGCAAACAGAGTTATTCCTATCAGCAACAACAAGAGGTGTACATGTACCAAAGAGAGGGCACAGGAAATCTCACTACTTGTCAAACTGCAGCCACAACCAACTCAGACAGTGGTACATTTACTGCTTTGTTATGCTACATGTATATTATTAACATTTTTATCTTTTATTTATAAAGGTGCCATAAAGTTTCTGCTGCAACATACAAGGGGTAAACATAAAATAAGAATTTACTTACCGATAATTCTATTTCTCGGAGTCCGTAGTGGATGCTGGGGTTCCTGAAAGGACCATGGGGAATAGCGGCTCCGCAGGAGACAGGGCACAAAAGTAAAGCTTTCCGATCAGGTGGTGTGCACTGGCTCCTCCCCCTATGACCCTCCTCCAAGCCAGTTAGGTACTGTGCCCGGACGAGCGTACACAATAAGGGAGGAATTTTGAATCCCGGGTAAGACTCATACCAGCCACACCAATCACACCGTACAACTTGTGATCTAAACCCAGTTAACAGTATGATAACAGCGGAGCCTCTGAAAAGATGGCTCACAACAATAATAACCCGATTTTTGTAACTATGTACAAGTATTGCAGATAATCCGCACTTGGGATGGGCGCCCAGCATCCACTACGGACTCCGAGAAATAGAATTATCGGTAAGTAAATTCTTATTTTCTCTATCGTCCTAGTGGATGCTGGGGTTCCTGAAAGGACCATGGAGATTATACCAAAGCTCCCAAACGGGCGGGAGAGTGCGGATGACTCTGCAGCACCGAATGAGAGAACTCCAGGTCCTCCTTAGCCAGGGTATCAAATTTGTAGAATTTAGCAAACGTGTTTGCCCCTGACCAAGTAGCTGCTCGGCAAAGTTGTAAAGCCGAGACCCCTCGGGCAGCCGCCCAAGATGAGCCCACCTTCCTTGTGGAATGGGCATTTACATATTTTGGCTGTGGCAGGCCTGCCACAGAATGTGCAAGCTGAATTGTATTACACATCCAACTAGCAATAGTCTGCTTAGAAGCAAGAGCACCCAGTTTGTTGGGTGCATACAGGATAACAGCAAGTCAGTTTTCCTGACTCCAGCCGTCCTGGAACATATTTTCAGGGCCCTGACAACATCTAGCAACTTGGAGTCCTCCAAGTCCCTAGTAGGTGCAAGGCACCACAATAAGCTGGTTCAGGTGAAACACTGACACCACCTTAGGGAGAGAACTGGGGACGAGTCCGCAGCTCTGCCCTGTCCGAATGGACAAACAGATATGGGATTTTTTGAGAAAAAACCACCAATTTGACACTCGCCTGGTCCAGGCCAGGGCCAAGAGCATGGTCACTTTTCATGTGAGATGCTTCAAATCCACAGATTTGACTGGTTTTAAACCAATGTGATTTGAGGAATCCCAGAACTACGTTGAGATCCCACAGTGCCACTGGAGGCACAAAAGGGGGTTGTATATGCAATACTCCCTTGACAAACTTCTGGACTTCAGGAACTGAAGCCAATTCTTTCTGGAAGAAAATCGACAGGGCCGAAATTTGAACCTTAATGGACCCCAATTTGAGGCCCATAGACACTCCTGTTTGCAGGAAATGCAGGAAACGACCGAGTTGAAATTTCTTTGTGGGGCCTTCCCGGCCTCACACCACGCAACATATTTTCGCCACATGTGGTGATAATGTTGTGCGGTCACCTCCTTTCTGGCTTTGACCAGGGTAGGAATGACCTCTTCCGGAATGCCTTTTTCCCTTAGGATCCGGCTTTCCACCGCCATGCCGACAAACGCAGCTGCGGTAAGTCTTGGAACAGACATGGTACTTGCTGAAGCAAGTCCCTTCTTAGCGGCAGAGGCCATAAGACCTCTGTAAGCATCTCTTGAAGTTCCGGGTACCAAGTCCTTCTTGGCCAATCCGGAGCCATGAGTATAGTTCTTACTCCTCTACGTCTTATAATTCTCAGCACCTTAGGTATGAGAAGCAGAGGAGGGAACACATACACCGACTGGTACACCCACGGTGTTACCAGAACGTCCACAGCTATTGCCTGAGGGTCTCTTGACCTGGCGCAATACCTGTCCCGTTTTTTGTTCAGACGGGACGCCATCATGTCCACCTTTGGTATTTCCCAACGGTTTACAATCATGTGGAAAAAACTTCCCGATGAAGTTTCCACCCTCCCGGGTGGAGGTCGTGCCTGCTGAGGAAGTCTGCTTCCCAGTTTCCATTCCCGGGATGAAACACTGCTGACAGTGCTATCACATGATTTTCCGCCCAGCGAAAAGTCCTTGCAGTTTTTGCCATTGCCCTCCTGCTTCTTGTGTCGCCCTGTCTGTTTACGTGGGCGACTGCCGTGATGTTTTTCCCACTGGATCAATACCGGCTGACCTTGAAGCAGAGGTCTTGCTAAGCTTAGAGCATTATAAATTTACCCTTAGCTCCAGTATATTTATGTGGAGAAAAGTCTCCAGACTTGATCACACTCCCTGGAAATTTTTTCCTTGTGTGACTGCTCCCCAGCCTCTCGGGCTGGGCTCCGTGGTCACCAGCATCCAATCCTGAATGCCGAATCTGCGGCCCTCTAGAAGATGAGCACTCTATAACCACCACAGGAGAGACACCCTTGTCCTTGGATATAGGGTTATCCGCTGATGCATCTGAAGATGCGATCCGGACCATTTGTCCAGCAGATCCCACTGAAAAGTTCTTGCGTGAAATCTGCCGAATGGAATTGCTTCGTAGGAAGCCACCATTTTTACCAGGACCCTTGTGCAATGATGCACTGTTTTTAGGAGGTTCCTGACTAGCTCGGATAACTCCCTGGCTTTCTCTTCCGGGAGAAACACCTTTTTCTGGACTGTGTCCAGAATCATCCCTAGGCACAGCAGACGTGTCGTCGGGATCAGCTGCGATTTTGGAATATTTAGAATCCACCCGTGCTGTTGTAGCAGTATCCGAGATAGTGCTACTCCGACCTCCAACTGTTCCCTGGACTATGCCCTTATCAGGAGATCGTCCAAGTAAGGGATAATTAAGACGCCTTTTCTTCGAAGAAGAATCATCATTTCGGCCATTACCTTGGTAAAGACCCGGGGTGCCGTGGACAATCCAAACGGCAGCGTCTGAAACTGATAGTGACAGTTCTGCACCACGAACCTGAGGTACCCTTAGTGAGAAGGGCAAATTTGGGACATAGAGGTAAGCATCCCTGATGTCCCGGGACACTATATAGTCCCCTTCTTCCTGGTTCGTTATCACTGCTCTGAGTGACTCCATCTTGATTTGAACCTTTGTAAGTGTTCAAAAAATTTTTTTTAGAATAAGTCTCACCTAGCCTTCTGGCTTCAGTACCACAATATAGTGTGGAATAATACCCCTTTTCTTGTAGTAGGAGGGGTAATTTAATTATCACCTGCTGGGAATACAGCTTGTGAATTTTTTCCCATACTGCCTCCTTGTCGGAGGGAGACCTTGGTAAAGCAGACTTCAGGAGCCTGCGAAGGGGAAACGTCTCGACATTCCAATCTGTACCCCTGGGATACTACTTGTAGGATCCAGGGGTCCTGTACGGTCTCAGCGCCATGCTGAGAACTTGTCAGAAGCGGTGGAACGCTTCTGTTCCTGGGAATGGGCTGCCTGCTGCAGTCTTCTTCCCTTTCCTCTATCCCTGGGCAGATATGATCTTATAGGGACGAAAGGACTGAGGCTGAAAAGACGGTGTCTTTTTCTGCAGAGATGTGACTTAGGGTAAAAACGGCGGATTTTCCAGCAGTTGCCGTGGCCACCAGGTCCCATGGACCGACCCCAAATAACTCCTCTTCCTTTATACGGCAATACACCTTTGTGCCGTTTGGAATCTGCATCACCTGACCACTGTCGTGTCCATAACATCTTCTGGCAGATATGGACATCGCATTTACTCTTGATGCCAGAGTGCAAATATCCCTCTGTGCATCTCGCATATATAGAAATGCATCCTTTAAATGCTCTATAGTCAATAAAATACTGTCCCTGTCAAGGGTATCAATATTTTTAGTCAGGGAATCCGACCAAGCCACCTCAGCTCTGCACATCCAGGCTGAGGCGATCGCTGGTCGCAGTATAACACCAGTATGTGTGTGTATACTTTTTATGATATTTTCCAGCCTCCTGTCAGCTGGTCCTTGAGGACGGCCCTATCTATAGACGGTACCGCCACTTGTTTTGATAAGCGTGTGAGCGCCTTATCCACCCTAAGGGGTGTTTCCCAACGCGCCCTAACTTCTGGCGGGAAAGGGTATACCGCCCATAATTTTCTATCGGGGGGAACCCACGCATCATCACACACTTTATTTAATTTATCTGATTCAGGAAAAACTACGGTAGTTTTTTCACATCCCACATAATACCCTCTTTTGTGGTACTTGTAGTATCAGAAATATAAAACACCTCCTTCATTGCCTTTAACGTGTGGCCCTAATAAGGAATACGTTTGTTTATTCACCGTCGACACTGGATTCAGTGTCCCTGTCTGTGTCTGTGTCGACCGACTAAAATAAACGGGCGTTTTAAAACCCCTGACGGTGTTTTTGAGACGTCTGGACCGGTACTAATTGTTTGTCGGCCGTCTCATGTCGTCAACCGACCTTGTAGCGTGTTGACATTATCACGTAATTCCCTAAATAAGCCATCCATTCCGGTGTCGACTCCCTAGAGAGTGACATCACCATTACAGGCAATTGCTCCGCCTCCTCACCAACATCGTCCTCATACATGTCGACACACACGTACCGACACACAGCACACACACAGGGAATGCTCTGATAGAGGACAGGACCAACTAGCCCTATTGGAGAGACAGAGGGAGAGTTTACCAGCACACACCAAAAACGCTATAATTATATAGGGACAACCTTATATAAGTGTTTTCCCTTATAGCATCTTTTTTATATATTTCTAACGCCAAATTAGTGCCCCCCCTCTCTGTTTTAACCCTGTTTCTGTAGTGCAGTGCAGGGGAGAGCCTGGGAGCCTTCCCTCCAGCCTTTCTGTGAGGGAAAATGGCGCTGTGTGCTGAGGAGATAGGCCCCGCCCCTTTTTCGGCGGCCTCGTCTCCCGCTCTTAACGGATTCTGGCAGGGGTTAAATATCTCCATATAGCCTCCGGAGGCTATATGTGAGGTATTTTTAGCCAAAATAGGTATTCATTTTGCCTCCCAGGGCGCCCCCCTCCCAGCGCCCTGCACCCTCAGTGACTGCCGTGTGAAGTGTGCTGAGAGGAAAATGGCGCACAGCTGCAGTGCTGTGCGCTACCTTTAGAAGACTGAGGAGTCTTCTGCCGCCGATTCTGGACCTTCTTACTTCAGCATCTGCAAGGGGGCCGGCGGCAAGGCTCCGGTGACCATCCAGGCTGTACCTGTGATCGTCCCTCTGGAGCTGATGTCCAGTAGCCAAGAAGCCAATCCATCCTGCACGCAGGTGAGTTCACTTCTTCTCCCCTAAGTCCCTCGTTGCAGTGATCCTGTTGCCAGCAGGACTCACTGTAAAATAAAAAACCTAAGCTAAACTTTTCTAAGCAGCTCTTTAGGAGAGCCACCTAGATTGCACCCTTCTCGGCCGGGCACAAAAATCTAACTGGCTTGGAGGAGGGTCATAGGGGGAGGAGCCAGTGCACACCACCTGATCGGAAAGCTTTACTTTTGTGCCCTGTCTCCTGCGGAGCCGCTATTCCCCATGGTCCTTTCAGGAACCCCAGCATCCACTAGGACGATAGAGAAAACATATTAGAATTACAGCACTTCAGCACAACACACAACCACTAACCATAGCAGGAGTACACTCACACGAGCAGGAAAAGACAGGGGTGTATAAGACTACACAATTACAATTAAGCAGAATAAAAATGAAGAATTTGGACTAAGCCATGTTCAGAAATGAACACAACAGATATGCAGAATAAAATAAAAGGACACAGTGTGAGCAAACTGTAACCAGATCCAATTCACCACAAGACAAGGCAGGGATGCATGATGAATGCGGACAGTGGGCAGACATGAGATATAAGCAGAGGCGGCCATAGGCATAGGCAAACTAGGTAAATGCCTTGGGCATTTGGTATGCCTATGGGCACAAACAGCTTTTGCTGATTAAACTGATATGCAGTATGCCTATATTCTGTGTGTAGCATTCTCGTATGCAGATAAATGTTAAATAAATAATGTTTCTCAAACTCCCCATTAACTGCTAGATCATAACAATATGTTATTTCACATCTATTTCAAAACCACTGAAAATCTTAGTATTTTGGGCTCGATTCAGACCTGATTGCTGTTGTGCGAATTCACATAGCAGCTGATTATCTAATGACTGCGCATGCGTATGCACCACAATGCACAGGTGTGTCGCCAAACAGCAACAGGATGGTGCGAAAATTTCGATCGCAAGGTGATTGACAGGGAGAGGACTTCTGTGGGTGGTAACTGGTCGATTTCAGGGAGTGTCTGGAAAAACGCAGGCGTTCCTAAGCGTTTTCAGGAAGGGTGTGTGACATCAGCGTTGGCCCCTAACAGCCTGTTTGTATCGCACTGTAGGAGTAAGTCCTGGGCTACGCACAGACTGCACAGACTGGAAATATCATTCAATAGTGAGTGAGTTGCGAATGGATTTGCAGCTGTCTGGTGAAGTTTTCGCACGGCGTACACATTCATTTGCACACTTGCATGGGGCGGGTTTTCACTCTCCCTGGGCGGCGACTATCTGATCACACAGTGCTGCAAATTTGCAGCACAGCGATCAGGTCTGAATTAGGCCCCTTGTTCCAATGATCTCGAGTGACCTTAAACTCCTAAAGATTTCAATATTTTGTTACAGTCACTGATAATAACTATGAAACTGATCTCATTAAGGTTAAAGAAGTAGGTGACTAATGGAATAAAGGCATTTAAGAACAGAAATGGTTGATGTTTGTCTAATACCAGTGCCTTTTATGCTAGTATCCCAAGCTATGCGCTTATACAGTATGAAATATTGGTGTCTAGGGCAACAAAGCCTTTTATTTGTTCTGCAAAACAAGAACACATTGGGGGATAGTCAATTAGCCACAAAAATGCAGTCATTTACAGCAGGTAAAAATTTTACAAATATCACACGGAAATGTGGCTTTTTGCCAGTATGCGTACTCCCGATTACTCCCACCTGCAAGCCTAAAAACATTTATCCCACTCATAAAGCACCCCAATTTCCTTCATTTTGCATTTTTTCACCACAAAAATTACATGTCATTATTGGCCAAGTAAAAATAATTAAAAACATCTAAGTACCTAATTAGTCATTAAGGGGGGTGCCCAGGGGTTCTGAGCCAAATCACAAATTTTTTGCCTCAAAATGGGAATTTTCCACAACTTTTCAACGAAGAGGTGGTGAAAAGAATTTGCAGTAAAACCTAAGAATTGAATAGGGGCTTATAAAAAAAAACAAGGGTTTTACGGCTAATTGACTATCCCCCATAAGCTCCATGAATGAAAGTAGTAGAGAAATGTGTGAAAAGGCACTTTTACATACATGTTTAGTGGGATCCACATGTGCCGTGAATTTAAGGAGTCCTATATATGCCGCATACCCGGGTCTAACCACAACCCCCTCCGTTTCTTAGTTCTCTCACTAAGATTTATGTGCGTGAGTTAAGGGCACAGACTATGAGCCTCTTTGTTACAAATAAGGAGTAGGTCTTCTAATCCCTAACCTCCATCTCCTCTTTGCTTCATCCCTCCATCCTTCCTCACCCTATTTCCTACCCTTTCCACTTTGTGTATTCTTCGTATTAGTCAGTCTTTTTTCTTTTCACTTTTATGAAAAATTATAAAAATTTGGTAATGTCCAACATAACTAGAAACATTGTAGTGAGATACATTCTTCATTATTATTCCATTCTAACAACCAGGGCTGATTGTAATGACATTCAAGTTCTCTGGAGGTTCTGGATGCCAAACGATTTTGGACGTTTTTTTAAAGGGGCAATCACTTACGAGGCATGGTTTTGCCATGTAAGTGATTGCCCCCTTTAAAAAGAGATCGCTGGAGATGCAGGAGGCCGGCCAATCTCAGACGTTTTGTACATCCCGCATCCAGATTCTTTTATCGTGTGTATATGCTTCCAAGTACAGTATGTATGACTTCTTTTTGCAATTAAAATAAAAGTAATACATTGCATTTTATTTTATGGACATTTGAAAGAGAAATACTAGATACAAATACTAGTCAAATGCAAAACAAAATAAAATACTTTTCCTAATTCTTCTTATTGCTACTTTAACATTTCTGCCATTGTGTTTTCTTACAGTCTTTTATTTTTCAAATTCTCCAACAAGTTTCATGTATTTTTATACAAGTAGATATTTAGCATGAATCCATTACTAATGCCTTGCACGGGATGTCTGATCAGCCCTCTAATGCAACTACAGTACATTCCCTTTGTATGTGTGAAAGTCCCTAAAGATGTTACAGGGACTTCCCCATGAAAATGAAGGATTGCCTGTACTTCTGCAATTAGCATTCAGATTTACACACTACAGGTATAGTAAGTATGTGGTGTCGAAGTCGAAAATATTTCAGTACACACATCACGTACAAACTACACACAGATGGCCTCCGTGCGCATACTTGTGCTGCCATGCGTGCGTATGCTCGCAAGCTGCGTATAGCCGCTCACGCGGTAGTGTGTATTAGCGCGTGGTATGAGTAATTACGGTAGCATTGTAATCGCATGGAAAAGCCACAGACACGTTTCATATTTAATACACATAGCGCACAATTTACACATAGTCAGCCTGCACCACACCAGCGAGTTACACTTGCTCAAAGGGTATAATAACAAAGGCATTCACCTTTACAGGATATGAGGGAACAGAATTAGGTTAGGAGGTGGTGTTTGGTATCCAGCCGTAGGGTATTTTAAGAGCAATAATAAGATTTTACTTACCGGTAAATCTATTTCTCGTAGTCCGTAGAGGATGCTGGGACTCCGTAAGGACCATGGGGAATAGACGGGCTCCGCAGGAGATAGGGCACTTTAAGAAAGCTTTGGACTCTGGGTGTGCACTGGCTCCTCCCTCTATGCCCCTCCTCCAGACCTCAGTTAGGGAAACTGTGCCCAGAGGAGATGGACAGTACGAGGAAGGATTTTTGTAAATCTAAGGGCGCGATCCATACCAGCCACACCAATCACACCATATAACTTGTGATAAACTTACCCAGTTAACAGTATGAACAACAACATAGCCACTGTTCAACCGAAAAACTATAACATAACCCTTATGTAAGCAATAACTATATACAAGTCTTGCAGAAAAAGTCCGCACTTGGGACGAGCGCCCAGCATCCTCTACGGACTACGAGAAATAGATTTACCGGTAAGTAAAATCTTATTTTCTCTAACGTCCTTGAGGATGCTGGGACTCCGTAAGGACCATGGGGATTATACCAAAGCTCCCAAACGGGCGGGAGAGTGCGGATGACTCTGCAGCACCGATTGAGCAAACAGGAGGTCCTCCTCAGCCAGGGTATCAAACTTATAGAACTTTACAAAGGTGTTTGTCCCCGACAAAGTAGCTGCTCGGCACAACTGTAATGCCGAGACCCCTCGGGCAGCCGCCCAAGAAGAGCCCACTTTCCTAGTGGAGTGGGCCTTAACCGATTTCGGTAACGGCAATCCTGCCGTAGAATGCGCCTGCTGAATCGTGTTACAGATCCAGCGAGCAATAGTCTGCTTTGAAGCAGGAGCGCCAACCTTGTTGGCCGCATATAGAACCAACAAAGCTTCAATTTTCCTGATTCTAGCCGTTCTGGTCACATAAATCTTCAAAGCCCTGACTACATCCAAGGACTCAGAATCCTCCAAGTCCCGAGTAGCCACAGGCACGACAATAGGTTGGTTCACATGAAAAGATGAGACCACTTTTGGCAGAAAGTGAGGGCGAGTCCTCAACTCTGCCCTATCCACGTGAAAAACCAAGTATGGGCTTTTATGTGATAAAGCCGCCAATTCGGAAACACGTCTTGCCGAAGCTAACGCCAACAACATGACCACTTTCCACGTGAGGTATTTCAACTCCACAGTTTTGAGTGGTTCAAACCAAGGTGACTTGAGGAAACGCGACACCACGTTAAGATCCCAAGGCGCCACCGGAGGCACAAAGGGAGGCTGAATATGCAGCACTCCTTCACAAAGGTCTGTACTTCAGGAATAGAGGCCAATTCTCTTTGAAAGAAAATGGATAAGGCCGAAATCTGGACCTTTATGGACCCTAATTTTAGGCCCAAAGTCATTCCTGTTTGAAGGAAGTGAAGTAGACGGCCCAAATTGAACTCCTCCGTAGGAGCAGCTCTGGCCTCACACCAAGAAACATATTTCCGCCATATACGGTGATAATGTTTTGACGTCACGTCTTTCCTAGCCTTGATCAGGGTAGGAATGACTTCCTCCGGAATCCCTTTTTCCGCTAGGATCCGGCGTTCAACCGCCATGCCGTCAAACGCAGCCGCGGTAAGTCTTGGAACAGACAGGGCCCCTGCCGCAGCAGGTCCTGCCTTAGAGGAAGAGGCCACGGATCCCCTGCGAGCAACTCTTGCAGCTCCGGATACCAAGTCCTCCGTGGCCAATCCGGAACAATGAGTATTGTTCTGACCCTGCTTCTTCGTATTATTCTCAACACCTTGGGTATGAGAGGAAGAGGAGGAAACACATAGACCGATCTGAACACCCAAGGTGTCACCAGAGCGTCTACCGCTACCGCCTGAGGGTCCCTTGACCTGGCACAATACCGCTTTAGCTTTTTGTTGAGACGGGATGCCATCATGTCGATTTGAGGCAGTCCCCAACGATCCGTGATCTGTGCGAAGACATCTTGATGAAGTCCCCACTCTCCCGGATGCAGGTCGTGCCTGCTGAGGAAGTCCGCCTCCCAGTTATCCACCCCCGGGATGAACACCGCTGATATCGCGCTTACATGGCCTTCCGCCCAGCGTAGAATCCTGGTCGCTTCTGCCATGGCCATTCTGCTCCTTGTTCCGCCTTAGCGGTTTATATGAGCCACTGCCGTGACATTGTCTGACTGAATCAGAACCGGTTTTCTCCGAAGCCATTCCTCCGCTTGACGCAGGGCGTTGTATATGGCCCTCAACTCCAGGACGTTGATGTGGAGACAAGACTCTAGGCTTGACCAGAGACCTTGGAAATTTCTTCCCAGTGTCACTGCTCCCCAGCCTCGGAGGCTTGCGTCCGTGGTCACCAGGACCCAGTCCTGAATGCCGAACCTGCGACCTTCTAGTAGGTGAGCACTGTTCAGCCACCACAGGAGAGATACCCTGGTCCTGGGAGACAGGGTGATCCTTTGATGCATTTGTAAATGTGACCCGGACCACTTGTCCAAGAGGTCCCATTGAAAAGTCCTCGCATGGAACCTGCCGAAAGGGATGGCCTCGTAGGAAGCCACCATCTTCCCCAGGACCCGTGTGCACTGATGCACTGAAACCTTTTTTTGTTTTAATAGGTTCCTGATCATGGCTATGAGTTCCTGAACCTTTTCGATCGGAAGAAAAACCTTTTTCTGGTCTGTGTCTAGAATCAGCCCCAAAAAGGTCAGACGCGTTGTAGGGACTAGCTGGGACTTCGGTATATTGAGAATCCAGCCGTGTATCTGCAACGTCTTCATGGACAGAGACACGCTGTCCAGCAACCTCTCCCGAGATCTCGCCTTTATGAGGAGATCGTCCAAGTATGGGATAATTGTGACCCCCTGCCTGCGCAGGAGCACCATCATTTCCGCCATTACCTTGGTGAAAATTCTCGGGGCCGTGGAAAACCCAAACGGCAACGTCTGAAATTGGTAGTGACAGTCCTGCACTGCAAATCTCAGGAACGCCTGATGCGGGGGGAATATCGGAACATGAAGGTAAGCATCCTTTATGTATATCCAATCCCCCCCCTCCAGGCTGGCGATGACCGCCCTGAGTGATTCAATTTTGAACTTGAACCTCTTCAAGTACAGGTTCAGAGATTTCAGGTTTAAAATGGGTCTGACCGAACCGCCCGGTTTCGGGACCACAAACAGGGTTGAGTAATATCCCTCTCCTTGCTGGAGATGAGGAACTGTGACAATCACCTGTTGAATACACAATTTTTGGATTGCTGCCAACACTAGCTCCCTCTCTGACGGGGAAGCCGGCAGAGCCGATTTGAAAAATCGTCGAGGAGGCAAGTCTTCGAATTCCAGCCTGTATCCCTGAGAAACAATCTCTAACGCCCAGGGATCCACCTGCGAGTGAACCCAGACGTGGCTGAAAAACCGAAGACGAGCCCCCACCAGATCTGCCTCCCCTCGGGAAGCCCCAGCGTCATGCGGTTGACTTTGCAGACGCAGGGGAGGACTTCTGCTCTTGGGAACTAGCTGTGTGCAGCTTTTCCCCCCTGCCTTTCCCTCTGGCAACAAAGGATGATCCCTGTACCTTCTTGTTTTTATTGGAACAAAAGGACTGCATTTGATAATGAGGTGCCTTTTTTGTATGCTGCGGGGGGACATAAGGTAAGAAATTTGACTTACCAGCCGTAGAGACAAGATCCGAGAGGCCGTCTCCAAACAACTCCACCCCTTTGTAAGGCAAGGACTCCATATGCCGCTTTGAATCGGCATCTCCCATCCACTGTCGGGTCCACAAGAGCCGCCTAGCAGAAATAGACATAGCATTTATTCTGGAGTTTAATAAACAAATGTCTCTCTGAGCATCCCTCATATACAAGGCAGCATCTCTGATATGCTCTATGGTCATATGAATGGCATCCCTATCTAAGGTGTCAATTTCCGTAGATAAGGAATCTGCCCATGCCACAACCGCACTACAAACCCAGGCCGACGCCATAGCCGGTCGAGCAATAGTACCGGAATGATTGTAAATGTGCTTTAAGGTAATTTTCTGACTGCGATCAGCAGGTTCCTTGAGGGAAGCCGTATCCTGAGAAGGCAGTGCCACCTTTTTGGACAAACGTGTCAGCGCCTTGTCGACTTTTGGCGAAGATTGACAGCGTATCCTATCAGTTTGTGGAAAAGGATACGCCATGAGAATCCTTTTGGGAACTTGTGGTCTCCTATCCGGAGATTCCCAAGCCTTTTCGCACAAGTCACTTAATTCAAATGAGGATGGAAAAGTGACTTCAGGCTTTTTCCCTTTATACATGTGTACCCTCGTGTCAGGGACAGGGGGTTCCTCAGTAATATTCAAAACCTCTTTAATGGCAATAATCATGTACCGTATACCCTTTGCCACCTTCGGCTGTAATTTTGCATCTTCAAAGTCGACACTAGAGTCAGTATCTGTGTCATCAATCTGGGATATGGTGCGCTTCTGAGACCCCGAAGGACCTGGCGCCCCAGGGACAGGCATGGACTGGCTACCTGACTGATCCCTAGCTTCTGCCTTGTCTAACCTTTTAAACAATAGATTGACATTTGCATTCAAGACATTCAGCATATCCACCCATTCCGGTGTCGGCGTTGCCGACGGCAACCTGACATTCAAGCACTCCCCCTCCACATTAAGCGAGCCTTCCTCGTCAAACATATCGACACACGCGTACCGACACACTTCCCACACACACAGGGAACCCCTTTCCTGAAGACAGTATCCCTGTCAAGGCCCTTTGGAGAGACAGAGAGAGAGTATGCCAGCACACACCCCAGCGCAATGACCCTGGAGACCAACACAAAATGTTTTTCCCCAGCAGCGCTGTATAATATGTAAACCGCCAATTATGTGCCCCCCCCCCTCTCTTTTAAGCACCCTTTCACCGTGTGTAAGCAGGGGAGAGTCCGGGGAGCTTCCTCTCAGCAGTGCTGTGGAGAGAAAATGGTGCTGGTGAGTGCTGAGGGAGAAACCCCGCCCCCTCGGCGGCGGGCTTCTGTCCCACTCAAACTTAGTAAAATATGGCGGGGGCTCTTTTATATACATGTACAGAGCCCACCTGTACATGTATATAGTCTTTTTGCCATGCAGAGGTTTAAATTGCTGCCCAGGGCGCCCCCCCCTGCGCCCTGCACCCTTACAGTGACCGGAGTATGTGAGGTGTATGGGAGCAATGACGCACAGCTGCAGTGCTGTGCGTTACCTCAGTGAAGCTGAAGGCTTCTGCCGCCTGACGACTTCTGTCTTCTGTACTTCTAGCTCTGTGAGGAGAACGGCGGCGCGGCTCCGGGGGTGGACGCCCAGTAAGAACCTGCGTTCACCCCCTCTGGAGCTAATGGTGTCCAGTAGCCGAGGAAGCAGAGCCTATCTTTGACAAGAAGGTCTGCTCCTCTCTCCTCAGTCCCTCGATGCAGGGAGCCTGTTGCCAGCAGTGCTCCCTGTGAAAAAGTAGTAAAAGGTAGAAAAAAATTCAAACAAAAATGCTTCTAGGCAGAGAACTCTGGAGAGCTCTCTGCAGTGCACCCATCTTGCTCTGGGCACAGTGTAAAACTGAGGTCTGGAGGAGGGGCATAGAGGGAGGAGCCAGTGCACACCCAGAGTCCAAAGCTTTCTTAAAGTGCCCTATCTCCTGCGGAGCCCATCTATTCCCCATGGTCCTTACGGAGTCCCAGCATCCTCAAGGACGTTAGAGAAATTCCGGTGTTGGTTTGCGGAAGATCGCACGCTCATGTGAATAGTTATGCGCAGGAGCAGAATATTGATATCAACTGTATTTACTGTACTCCTGATATTCGGCGGGAACCCAGTGGAGACCAACTGCAAGTGCACCTGGACCAGACATCGCCCACCTATTCAAACTGACCTATGACCTCTAATGTACTGTAAATGACCATCCCAGTGACCAATAGATGAAGAGATTACAGTTTCTATTGTGTTAGGTTTTGGACAAATGTATAAAAAGCCAGCTGTAGGCACGGTCACACACAATCTCTGAAGGTCATCTACCTTGATGACTGAGGACCGGATCGGGAAGCGCAGGTGAACAAACGTATGTACCACTGACTGTAGCCTTTTTCTCTTATTGTATTGTATTATTGTTGTAACCCCCTGCTAAGTAAAATAACCATTGGTGGGTTGGACCCCAACATAGTTTTTGAAATACAGTTGGTGTCGTGTCCCATTTCCTGCTAAGGTTTAAGGTGTATTTCTATCACACGTGAAGCTGCATTGTGCTCTCAGCGTGTCCGTGTGTGTGTGTGTGTGTGTATGCACTGCGTGTAATTTGTACGTCCGCCGCGGCGTGAGTACGCAAAGTGCGTACAGGGTACGGGCCTTTGTACGCTAACTGTGTAAAAAGTACACAGGGTAAGGATTGCATACAGCGGCCGCAGCGGCTCTAATTTAAGTGTATTAAGGTATTGCTTTTGTCCTGTAAAATAATCAGCATTCACAGTGGCCAGGATGAAAACAGGCCCTAGTCCAATTTTACCTTCCTAGGAAGATGCAACACACTGCAGTGTGCCACCACAATAATAACACTATAAAGGGGAGACATGCCAAGCCTTGGAGAGAGATAAGATGTCCACTGCAGCCAGCTTATGTCATTTATATAGTGTGGCACAGAATTACAATGAACAGGACAACTACTATAATCCAGTTATTTGAGCACCACATCAGAAAGTACCTACAGTATACATTACACTAGACAACGTTTTCCTCTATGCTTATTGTAGATATTTACTTTTTAATGGAATCCCATGGAAGTACAGTAGCATATAAAAAGGGCGTATGTCCCCTGTCAGAAGGGAGTTTACTAGACATTGAAAAAGATGCTCTAAGCACGCCATCAGACTGAGGTTTTAACTACATAAATTTATCAATATAAAGTAAATGTTAACCAGTTCTTCTCCTTGCCTACATAATATATGCATATATTAATATTCAGCACATTGGTATAGAAGTATAGATAGATGAAGTTTTAGTACAGTACCTGCTATAATGGTGGCATACAGCGGCAGTTTGCAGAGGGCCGGGAACTCATTACTTCTCATTGCATAGCAATCAGGGTCAGCATGATAGGTCAGTATCAAGAGTTTCACTAGGCTAAAGTGACCCTTCTCACAGCAGGTGACCAGCAGCCAGTTCAGGAGAGACTTGTGGCTAGACACATCTGTAACATCAGAAGCGGCACAAATGGTAGAATACAGTAATCTCCTTACAAGGAGCAAAATACATTCTAAATATCTATCTATGACTGGTCACCACTATGTAATACATCTTACAATCTGTGAATGCAAACTGCAGTACACATTCTACCATTTGTTGTCAAAATATCCTAAACAGTCTCTTCAACCATATTTTATGTGGGTGTGGTATTGAAGGTCGACCACACTTAGGTCGATAGTGTCTAGGTCAACCACTATTGGTTGACAGTAACTAGGTCGACAGGGATTCTAGGTCGACAGGGTCTAGGTCAACATGAGTTTTTTAATCTTTTTTGGTGGCGTTTTCACCGCACAGTGACCGGGAACCCCAATTAGTGCACTGTGTCCCCTCACATGACTCACTTTGCTCGCCATGCTTCGGGCAAGGTGCCTCGCTGCGCTTGGCACAGGTTACCGTTCTTAATCGTAGTCCACGTGGATCGTAAAGTATGAAATATTTAAAAAGAAAAATTGTGAAAAACTCATGTCGACCTTTTGACCTGTCGACCTACAACATGTTGACCTAGAGACCCTGTTGAACTAGAGACCCTGTCGACCTAGAGACCGGACATCATTTTAGGTTACGTGAATTTTATCCACAACATGGGTCTCATTTATAGTTAGGAGTCAGCTAGGAGGTGGTGCTTTGTACATTGGTAAAAACGTATGCTGCAGAAGGGGCACTTTTAAATTATAATTCTACGCCTGTCCTCATAAGGTTTCCTCCTTTGGTCCTAATTCTATACAAGAAACTATAAGTGTGCTTCAGGTAGATTTCTTATTAACTAGTTGATTAAATCATCTACTTTACCCTGTATGCTGTTATTGACACCTTGTGGCAAAATATAAAAAAGAGAATAATAACTTCATACCTGTCTGGATACATTTGTGTTAATTTTGCTATCAGCCTAAGATTCATATATCTGTGGTCCAATATTGTTGCTCTCATAAGTTAGCATGGGGACCAGACTATTAGCAGAAGCTAAGACTTCTGCTTTTATTACAAGTTTTAAGTTAGGTAATTTTTTGTTGATTAGCAAATGACAGGGGATGCTGCTGTCACATTAAAGTGATGTGCAACTTCTTAGTTGTGCCTTTTGCCAATTATAAATTGTTTAAGCAACTTTCCTTTTTTAGAATTTGACCCACAATGCATAATTTTACCAACAATGCAAATCAGGGTCAGCTTAAGAAGCAATTTATGGAATGGACTACTAAGCAGGCTATCAATTTTCTAGGAACCAATGATAACACTGAGGCAACAAGCTGGGATTTATGATGTTCTGTTACCCAGTGGATGGATAGGCTTCAATCTCACGGATATAAGTTCTGCCCACAAAATGACTATATCCATTGAAGATTGCTAACAATGCATACTGGGGGGCACAACACAAGCCGTACTGGGATTTCACCCTTGTGCTCTGATTGGCTGCCCAGTGCACATGAACGTTCGCACTAATTAAGTGGTCTATTTACTAATGGTGCCCATACACTTGTGTGATGCCCCCGCGACACCACCGGCAGTTCAAGTGCGATGAAATCGCACCTGAACTGCCAAAGTGATTACCATGCGATCATGCAATAGATCGCATGGTAATCACGCGATCGACACGTCACCACCGAGTGGGAGTGGCCTCTGGCCACTCCCGGCAGGTGCCCATCGCAGTGCGATATATCTCATGTGGTTTTAAAACCACATGCGATCGCACTGCGATGCGAGAGATATCAAGTGCAGCACATAATATCTTGAGACAAGACATTCGATCGGCGTGCCCGTGCATCGTGTCTCAAGGTACCTAAAAATAAGAATTTACTCACCGGTAATTCTGTTTCTCGTAGTCCGTAGTGGATGCTGGGAACTCCGTAAGGACCATGGGGAACAGCGGGCTCCGAAGGAGGCTGGGCACTCTAGAAAGATCTTAGACTACCAGGTGTGCACTGGCTCCTCCCACCATGACCCTCCTCCAAGCCTCAGTTAGGTACTGTGCCCGGACGAGCGTACACAATAAGGAAGGATTTTGAATCCCGGGTAAGACTCATACCAGCCACACCAATCACACCGAACAACTCGTGATATGAAACCCAGTTAACAGTATGAAACGATAGAGCCTCTCAACACATGGCTCAACAATAACCCGATTTAGTTAACAATAACTATGTACAAGTATTGCAGATAGACCGCACTTGGGATGGGCGCCCAGCATCCACTACGGACTACGAGAAACAGAATTACCGGTGAGTAAATTTTTATTTTCTCTAACGTCCTAGTGGATGCTGGGAACTCCGTAAGGACCATGGGGATTATACCAAAGCTCCCAGACGGGCGGGAGAGTGCGGATGACTCTGCAGCACCGAATGAGAGAACTCCAGGTCCTCCTCAGCCAGGGTATCAAATTTATAGAATTTTGCAAACGTGTTTGCCCCTGACCAAGTAGCTGCTCGGCAAAGTTGTAAAGCCGAGACCCCTCGGGCAGCCGCCCAAGATGAGCCCACCTTCCTTGTGGAATGGGCATTGACAGATTTAGGCTGTGGCAGGCCTGCCACAGTATGTGCAAGCTGAATTGTACTACAAATCCAACGAGCAATAGTCTGCTTAGAAGCAGGAGCACCCAGCTTGTTGGGTGCATATAGGATAAACAGCGAGTCAGATTTTCTGACTCCAGCCGTCCTGGAAACATATATTTTCAGGGCCCTGACAACGTCTAGCAACTTGGAGTCCTCCAAATCCTTAGTAGCCGCAGGCACCACAATAGGCTGGTTCAGGTGAAACGCTGACACCACCTTAGGGAGAAACTGGGGACGAGTCCTCAATTCTGCCCTATCCATATGAAAAATCAGATAAGGGCTTTTACATGATAAAGCCGCCAATTCTGACACTCGCCTGGCTAATGCCAGGGCCAATAACATGACCACTTTCCACGTGAGATATTTCAGATCCACGGTTTTTAGTGGCTCAAACCAATGTGATTTCAAGAAATTCAACATCACGTTGAGATCCCACGGTGCCACAGGAGGCACAAATGGGGGCTGAATATGCAGCACTCCTTTCACAAATGTCTGAACTTCAGGTACTGAAGCTAGTTCCTTTTGAAAGAAAATCGACAGAGCCGAGATCTGTACTTTAATGGAGTCTAGTTTTAGGCCCATATTCACTCCTGCTTGCAGGAAATGCAGAAATCGACCCAGTTGAAATTCCTCTGTTGGGGCCTTTTTGGCCTCGCACCATGCAACATATTTCCGCCATATGCGGTGATAATGTTTTGCCGTAACATCTTTCCTGGCTTTAATAAGCGTAGGAATGACTTCCTCCGGAATGCCCTTTTCCTTCAGGATCCGGCGTTCAACCGCCATGCCGTCAAACGCAGCAGCGGTAAGTCTTGGAACAGACAGGGGCCCTGCTGTAGCAGGTCCTGTCTGAGCGGCAGGGACCAAGGGTCCTCTGAGATCATCTCTTGAAGTTCCGGGTACCACGCTCTTCTTGGCCAATCCGGAACCACGAGAATTGTGTTTACTCCTCGCTTTCTTATTATTCTCAGTACCTTTGGTATGAGAGGTAGAGGAGGGAACACATACACTGACCGGTACACCCACGGTGTCACTAGGGCGTCCACCGCTATCGCCTGAGGGTCTCTTGACCTGGCGCAATACTTCTCTAGTTTTTTGTTTATGCGGGACGCCATCATGTCCACCTGTGGACGACCCCATTGATTTACAATCATTTGGAAGACTTCTGGATGAAGTCCCCACTCTCCCGGGTGGAGGTCGTGCCTGCTGAGAAAGTCTGCTTCCCAGTTGTCCACTCCCGGGATGAACACTGCTGACAGTGCTAGTACATGATTCTCCGCCCATCGGAGAATTTTTGTGGCTTCTGCCATCGCCGTCCTGCTTCTTGTGCCGCCCTGTCGATTCACATGGGCGACTGCCGTGATGTTGTCTGACTGGATCAGCACCGGCTGGTGTAGGAGCAGGGATTTTGCTTGACTTAGGGCATTGTAAATGGCCCTTAGTTCCAGAATATTTATGTGAAGGGCAGTCTCCTGACTTGACCATAGTCCCTGGAAATTTCTTCCCTTTGTGACTGCCCCCCAGCCTCGTAGGCTGGCATCCGTGGTCACCAGGACCCAGTCCTGTATGCCGAATCTGCGGCCCTCCAGAAGATGAGCACTGTTCAGCCACCACAGAAGAGACACCCTGGTTCGTGGAGACAGGGTTATTAAACGATGCATCTGAAGATGCGATCCGGACCACTTGTCCAACAGGTTCCACTGAAAGATTCTGGCATGGAACCTGCCGAATGGAATTGCTTCGTAGGAAGCTACCATCTTTCCCAGGACTCGCGTGCAGTGATGCACCGATACCTGTTTTGGTTTTAGGAGGTCTCTGACTAGAGAAGACAACTCCCTGGCTTTCTCCTCCGGGAGAAACACTTTTTTCTGGGCCGTGTCCAGAATCATTCCCAGGAACATTAGACGTGTCGTGGGGACCAGCTGTGACTTTGGGATATTCAGAATCCAACCGTGCTGGCTCAGCACTTCCTGAGATAGTGCTACTCCCACTAACAACTGTTCCTTGGATCGTGCCTTTATTAGGAGATCGTCCAAGTATGGGATAATTAAAACTCCCTTTTTTCGAAGGAGTATCATCATTTCCGCCATAACCTTGGTAAATACCCTCGGTGCCGTGGAGAGTCCAAACGGCAGCGTCTGGAATTGGTAATGGCAATCCTGTACCACAAATCTGAGGTACTCCTGGTGAGGAGGGTAAATGGGGACATGCAGGTAAGCATCCTTGATGTCCAGGGATACCATGTAATCCCCCTCGTCCAGGCTTGCAATAACCGCCCTGAGCGATTCCATCTTGAACTTGAATTTTTTTATGTATGTGTTCAAGGACTTCAAATTTAGAATGGGTCTCACCGAACCGTCCGGTTTCGGTACCACAAATAGTGTGGAATAGTAGCCCCGGCCTTGTTGGAGTAGGGGTACCTTGATTATCACCTGCTGGGAATACAGCTTGTGAATTGCCGCTAGCACTGCCTCCCTGTCTGAGGGAGCAATCGGCAAGGCGGATTTTAGGAAACGGCGGGGTGGAATCGCCTCGAATTCCAGCCTGTATCCTTGAGATACTATTTGAAGGATCCAGGGATCCACCTGTGAGCGAACCCACTGATCGCTGAAATTCCTGAGGCGGGCCCCCACCGTACCCGGCTCCGCTTGTGAAGCCCCACCGTCATGCGGCGGACTTGGAAGAGGAAGCGGGGGAGGACTTTTGTTCCTGGGAACCTGCTGTTTGCTGCAGCCTTTTTCCCCTGCCTCTGCCTCTTGACAGAAAAGACCCTCCTTTTCCCCGCTTATTTTTCTGGGATCGAAAGGACTGAACCTGATAAAATGGCGCCTTCTTAGGCTGCGAGGGGACATGGGGTAAAAATGCTGACTTCCCAGACGTTGCTGTGGAAACTAGGTCGGAGAGACCATCCCCAAATAATTCCTCCCCTTTATAAGGCAAAACTTCCATGTGCCTTTTGGAATCTGCATCTCCAGTCCACTGGCGAGTCCATAAGCATCTCCTAGCAGAGATAGATAGTGCACTTACTTTAGATGCCAGCCGGCAGATTTCCCTCTGTGCATCTCTCATGTATAAGACTGAGTCTTTTATATGGTCAATTGTTAACAGGATCGTGTCTCTGTCTAGTGTGTCAATATTTTCTGACAGGTTATCTGACCATGCAGCGGCAGCACTGCACATCCAAGCTGACGCAATTGCTGGTCTGAGTATAATGCCTGAGTGTGTATATACAGACTTCAGGATCGCCTCCTGCCTTCTATCAGCAGGTTCCTTAAGGGCGGCCGTATCCTGGGACGGTAGTGCCACCATTTTTGACAAACGTGTGAGCGCTTTATCCACCCTCGGGGGTGTTTCCCAACGTAACCTATCCTCTGGCGGGAAAGGGAACGCCATTAGTAATTTCTTAGGAATCACCAATTTCTTATCAGGGGAAGCCCACGCTTCTTCACACACTTCATTTAATTCATCTGACGGGGGAAAAACTACAGGTAGTTTTTTCTCCCCAAACATAATACCCTTTTTTGTGGTACCTGGATGTAAATCAGAAATATTTAACACCTCTTTCATTGCCTCAATCATGCAGCGAATGGCCTTAACGGGCATTAAATTTGACTCATCGTCGTCGACACTGGCGTCAGTATCCGTGTCGACATCTACTTGTGCCACCTGAGATAACGGGCGTTTTAGAGCCCCTGATGACTTTTGAGACCCTTGGACCGGCACGAGCTGAAGACTCGGCTGTCCCACAGTCGGCATGTCGTCAAATTTTTTATGTAAGGAGTCTATACGTGCACTCATTTCTTGCCATAATACCATCCACTCAGGTGTCTGCCCCGCAGGGGGTGACATCTCTGCTAAAGGCATCTGCTCCCCCTCCACATCATTATCCTCCTCAAACATGTCGACACAGCCGTACCGACACACTCCACACACACAGGGAATGCTCAAATAGAGGACAGGACCCACAAAAGCCCTTTGGGGGGACAGAGTAAGAGTATGCCAGCACACACCAGAGCGCTATATATATACAGGGACTAACTGAGTTATGTCCCTAATAGCTGCTTATACTGTATACAATGCCAATTTAGTGCCCCCCCTCTCTTTTTCCCTCTTACTGTATTGTAGAAATGCAGGGAAGAGCCAGGGAGCTTCCTTCCAGCCGAGCTGTGAGGGAAAAATGGCGCCAGTGTGCTGAGGAGATAGGCTCCGCCCCTTTTTCGCGGCCTATTCTCCCGCTTATTTTGGGATTCTGGCAGGGGTATTTACCTCATATATAGCCCCAGGGGCTATATATTAAGGTATTTTAGCCAGCCAAGGTGTTTTTATTGCTGCCTCAGAGCGCCCCCCCCCAGCGCTCTGCACCCTCAGTGACCGGAGTGTGAAGTGTGTATGAGGAGCAATGGCGCACAGCTGCAGTGCTGTGCGCTACCTTGGTGAAGACAGGACGTCTTCATGCCGCCGATTTTCCGGACCATCTTCCTGCTTCTGGCTCTGTAAGGGGGACGGCGGCGCGGCTCCGGGACCGAACATCAAGGCTGGGCCTGCGGTCGATCCCTCTGGAGCTAATGGTGTCCAGTAGCCTAAGAAGCCCAATCCGGCTGCAAGCAGGCGAGTTCGCTTCTTCTCCCCTTAGTCCCTCGCTGCAGTGAGCCTGTTGCCAGCAGGTCTCACTGAAAAAAACAAATTCTAAGACTATAACTTTCTAAGAGCTCAGGAGAGCCCCTAGTGTGCATCCAACCTCGGCCGGGCACGAAATCTAACTGAGGCTTGGAGGAGGGTCATGGTGGGAGGAGCCAGTGCACACCAGGTAGTCTAAGATCTTTCTAGAGTGCCCAGCCTCCTTCGGAGCCCGCTGTTCCCCATGGTCCTTACGGAGTTTCCAGCATCCACTAGGACGTTAGAGAAAATGTGCATACAATCCTTCGATTTCTCTCACAGATGAGGTCGAAATCGAAGGTTGGCACCGATTATCTCACAACTGTATGGGCACCATAAGCCTTGAATGGAGATAAAGTGGACGGAGATAAAGCACCAACCAATCAGCGTCTAACTGCCACATCACAGACTGGGATGGAAAAATGACAGGAGCTGATTGGCTGGTACTTTATCTCCAGCCACTTATCTCCACCCAAGGATTAGTAAATAGTTGCCTACAACCAAGTAGTAACACTGTCAGTAGCGGATCTTGCCACAGGCACACGGGACTCCGGAGGGCGACGCGCCATGGCAAGATCCGCTAGTGTTGGTCGGTGCCCCCCGGTGCTGTGAAGGAAACTAGACGGGTAGACGCTACCTGTCTAGTTTCCCTTCGTGTAGAGGACCTGACGTCATTGCGCACCGCACAGCACTGTGGGACTGGCACATAGACGCTAGAGGTCATAATTGACCTCTAGTGTCTATGCTGTGCTACGGGAGAGACGTCATGATGTCTCTCCCATAGATCCGAGGAGCAGCGCTGCGCGGTGGAGGTCAGCAGCGGTCAGGAATCAGGAGCGGGGATGGTAAGTATTAAAGCGGCGCTACTCTACAGGGGGCACAAATGGGGGCAAAACGCTATAGGGGGCACAAATGGGGGCAAAACGCTACAGGGGGCACAAATGGGAGCAAAACACTACAGGGGGCACAAATGAGGGCACAACTCTACAGGGGGCGTAACGGACCACACCCCTGTATTAAGCCACGCCCCTATTTTTGCCCGGGGCGCCACAAGGGTAGAACCGGCCGTGAACACTGTCACTCATATAACAATACGATGAGAACATACAAATGTTCTTTCTTAAACTTACTGAATATATCTGCCATTAGCTTGTTCTATATATGGTGCCATCTTAGCAGAATTATCTATTTACTAATTATCTAAATTTACTAGAGTGCTCAAGATTATTTTCCTGTCAAATGTAACGCAAAGGTACAAGGTCACACGTATCACAAAGCATCTCAGTTCATACTAAGAACCCAGAATTAGTTACAAGAATGGGTTATTTTCAGCCCTTCCTTCCTGAACATCTGCCTTTATTAAAAAGAGAACTTCCCCAATTTGTGTTAATTCCTAACCCCCAATTAATAATATAATTACTTACAAACTACTCATTTTACTTTGATGCTGGCAAGTGTCAATACATATTAATAGATATATATTCTACTTTGTGAAAACAATTAATCATTTTCCAATCAGTTAATAATGCAGATAAAAATGGGTCAATGTATTCATACATGGGCTGGACAAGTGGATAAAATACAAGAAAAGCTGCCTGCTTTAAGCACATTTTATTTGTTTGTTTTTTTATTTTTTACATATTTCCATGTGCCTAGGATACAATCTATTCTACTGGCAGCAAGCGCTGAAGCATGAAAAATAGCTCATGCCACGTTCTAAACTGTAACACGACATTTCAGAACAAACAAGCCCATCAGAAACTGAAATATGAATGCACTTGTGTGGTTTTAGCATATGAAAAGAGCAGCCACAGCAGATAGGGGGTGAACAAGGCCTTATGTACTATTGTGCCATCCAGAAGACAGCAAAAAAGCATCAACAGTTGTCGTCAACTGGGGGCATGAAAGTCCCATCATGCTCAATATTTATGGTTGGAGATGGAGAAAAGTCTTTTTGTGTAAAGATATGTATATTTTACCCACCAATAATGCATTTTCATTTCATTTTTACCTGGCAAGGAATCAAGTAACAATGCAACAGTATCTCCGTGGCCACACTGAGCGGCCAAAACAGCTGGATTGTCGTCGCTGGGTTCGGTGGGTAAGAGCACCTGAGCCTCTTGAAGCAGATACCGTACGGAGGGCACATCCCCATAAGCAGCTGTGAGTTTCAGGAGCTGATACTGTGCACACAGAGACATTATATCAATACTGGCATAGTCCGCAAATCAGGATGCTAACACAATATCAGTTATGCAGCCTCCATGCTGCACGGGCAGTAGAAGTATTACTAGTTACAGTATATTGCACCCGCTGCCTGCTCAGACATCACATTTTCCCAGAACAAAAAGTCACACAGGCAGCGATGTGTATACATCAAGGACGTGCGGTGGACATTTCTGCAGAAGATAAACTGTTCTTAAAGGAACACTTTCACAAAATAAAAGCAGTTATTGGAAATGGGGGAGGGGGGATATGAAAGCATCAATCATTGGTGCTGGCAAATAGAAGAAAACTGGAATATGTAGGAGCTGGGTATCCTCTCATAACAAATGTATCTAGCACACTCTCAGAGCTAGGCAAGGGGATACAGTAGTAAAAAGACTATATATATGGGTCTACTACCAGGAATATAACATGTCCATCTATGTTGGAAATATATTTAAATAAAGGCAAGCTTTTCCTCAGAAGAGCACTTTACAGATTATGGGACTGATGTATCAAGCAGTGAAAAAAGAGGCAACCAATCAGCTTTCAGGTAGCATTTATCAAGTACATTCTATCAAATGATAGACACAAACTAATTGGTTGCTATGGCCAATATCTCCACTTGTTGTATCTGCCCTTTTCACTGCCTGATATAGTACCCCATATATCCGTCTTATAACCTTTTATTTACATATCACACTCTGATCCGCGGTGGGTCTCATTGCTGCATTTCATTTCAACACCGTGCTCTAAATTAGAGATCAGATTATTTTCCTGTGGGCACAGCATCTTTTTTTTAACTGCACCAGCCACAAAAGTGCACAGCTCTATAATGACCAAGACTATTGCAATTCAGAGTAAACTGATCACATGTAGACAGTTTTATCCAACCAGTCCTACACTTTGTTTGGTCACTGCAGAGCCTTAGCCGCCCCCCCCATCCTCCCAACACACACACACCTTCTTATGGAGCAAAAGGTATGTCACTAAATGATTGGGAGAACCAAATCAGGATCGGTAGACTGTGCTTGTGTGAGTTAAGAAGATATATTTAACAAATGGAAAAAAAATATTTTTAAAAGTGAAGTTGAATTTGTATATGCCAATATATCTTGTGTAGCAGCTTGGAAGGGCTCATGCAGGCCACCGTACCTTTTCGTGCCGTGGAAGATTTTCCTCACAGGCGGCCTTCACCAGATCAGGCGCTCGGTCTCTTTCCCCCTCACAATATGCGGCCTGGATCTCTGCTATCACTGGGGTTTGATTCACCACAAGTTCCCCGGGCATGGCCTGCTTGTTTCCCATACCTGTGGATCCTAACCAGGACATAGGGAGAACTTATCATACAAGTTTACCACAAATACAATAAACTTCACAATAGTAATCATTAGGGTATAACCATTATATACACCTAGATATCAGTGTGAATGCTTGGTTACAGTAGAGATGCACTGTAATGCTAATGGATACAACCATGGGACACCTACTGGCTTATCCCTAATAGCTGGTCCACAGGCACTAGTCTTTACAGTAGGCCTAGCATTCTGCACCCAATAAGGACCTGCATATGATCACATATATTTACTGTTATAGCTTAGCAGCAATGCATTTGTGATGAAAAAGATGAAAAATCTTTGTTGTGTATTTTAATTTAATTTCTGAAAGTGTACGTTTGTTTTATCAATACACTTTGGAAATACCATTTATTATTCCTACAATAGTAGCATTCCAAGGGAACTCCTAGTATTTTGCTGTTTTCGTATTTATTTATTTATTTGGGGGGGCGTGGGGGTAAATGGTCATCTTATATGGATCTGTTTAGTTACTAGTATCAATACTGTTGCAAGATAGGTTTTGTGTTTAGAATGTTACACACTTGGTTACTCTTTCTTTACAGTCATTTAGGTACTCTTTCTTCAGAAACCTTTGTAATCCATACATACTGAGTTGGCCAATTAAAGTTGCCAAACATAAATTTACAGCGTGACAGAATTCCAGTGATAACCTACAATTAAGTCTGAGAACAAACTCTACAAATAGAACTTTGATGTATAAGTTTTCTACTTTTTACCACAAATGTCTCCAGCATAGACAAAAGTTAACATTTTGGGGTAAATTTACTAAGATGGGAGTTCTATTTAAGATGGGATGTTGCCCATAGCAACCAATCAGATTCTACTTCTCATTTATCTGGCACCTTCTAGAAGATAATACCAGGAATCTGTTTGGTTGCTATGGGCAACATCCCATCTTAAATAGAGCTCCCATCTTAGTAAATGTACCTCTTTGTGTCTAAACATCCTGGCAACTTTTTAGTAAGATAAAGACAATCATCCAGTGGGAGTTCTCAGCTGTCATTCTGACAACTTACATGTTACATAAAAACGTCACAAATACCTACAAAATCATAATAATCTACAAGTAAAGAGTTACAGTTACATAACAATATGCCCTTCCTGTAAAGAAAAATAAGAATTTACTTACCGATAATTCTATTTCTCATAGTCCGTAGTGGATGCTGGGACTCCGTCAGGACCATGGGGAATAGCGGGCTCCGCAGGAGACAGGGCACATCTAAATAAAGCTTTTAGGATCACATGGTGCGTACTGGCTCCTCCCCCTATGACCCTCCTCCAAGGCTCAGTTAGGTACTGTGCCCGGACGAGCGTACACAATAAGGAAGGATCTTGAATCCCGGGTAAGACTCATACCAGCCACACCAATCACACCGTACAACTTGTGATCTGAATCCAGTTAACAGTATGATAACAAAAAACGAAGTAGCCTCTGAAAAGATGGCTCACAACAATAGTAATAACCCGATCTTTGTAACAATAACTATGTACAAGTATTGCAGACAATCCGCACTTGGGATGGGCGCCCAGCATCCACTACGGACTATGAGAAATAGAATTATCGGTAAGTAAATTCTTATTTTCTCTAACGTCCTAGTGGATGCTGGGACTCCGTCAGGACCATGGGGATTATACCAAAGCTCCCAAACGGGCGGGAGAGTGCGGATGACTCTGCAGCACCGAATGAGAGAACTCCAGGTCCTCCTTAGCCAGAGTATCAAATTTGTAAAATTTTACAAACGTGTTCTCCCCTGACCACGTAGCTGCTCGGCAAAGTTGTAATGCCGAGACCCCTCGGGCAGCCGCCCAAGATGAGCCCACTTTCCTTGTGGAGTGGGCCTTTACAGATTTAGGCTGTGGCAGGCCTGCCACAGAATGTGCAAGTTGGATTGTGCTACAGATCCAACGTGCAATCGTCTGTTTAGACGCAGGAGCACCCATCTTGTTGGGTGCATACAATATAAACAACGAGTCAGATTTTCTGACTCCAGCTGTCCTTGAAATATATATTTTTAATGCTCTGACAACGTCCAGTAACTTGGAGTCCTCCAAGTCGCTAGTAGCCGCAGGCACCACAATAGGCTGGTTCAAGTGAAAAGCCGAAACCACCTTAGGGAGAAAATGAGGACGTGTCCGCAGTTCTGCCCTGTCCGAATGGAAAATCAGATATGGGCTTTTGTATGATAAAGCCGCCAACTCTGAAACTCTCCTGGCTGAAGCCAGGGCCAATAGCATGGTTACCTTCCATGTAAGGTATTTTAAATCTACCGATTTTAGAGGCTCAAACCAATGAGATTTGAGAAAATTCAAAACTACGTTCAAATCCCACGGTGCCACTGGAGGCACTATTGGGGGTTGTATATGTAGTACACCTTTGACAAAAGTTTGTACTTCAGGCACTGATGCCAATTCCTTCTGGAAGAAGATTGATAAGGCCGAAATTTGAACTTTAATGGACCCCAATTTTAGGCCCATAGACAATCCTGCTTGCAGGAAATGTAAGAATCGACCCAATTGAAATTCTTCCGTTGGAGCCTTCTTGGCCTCACACCACGCAACATATTTTCGCCAAATGCGGTGATAATGTTGTACAGTCACTTCCTTTCTAGCCTTAATCAAGGTAGGAATAACTTCCTCTGGAATGCCCTTTTCTTTTAGAATCCGGCGTTCAACCGCCATGCCGTCAAACGCAGACGCGGTAAGTCTTGGAACATACAAGGTCCCTGCTGAAGCAGATCCCTTCTTAGAGGTAGAGGCCATGGATCCTCCGTGAGCATCTCTTGAAGTTCCGGATACCAAGTTCTTCTTGGCCAGTCCGGAGCCACCAGTATTGTTCTTACTCCTCTTTTCCGTATAATTCTCAGTACCTTTGGTATGAGAGGCAGAGGAGGGAACACATACACTGACTGGTACACCCACGGTGTTACCAGAGCGTCCACAGCTATTGCCTGAGGGTCTCTTGACCTGGCGCAATATCTGTCCAATTTTTTGTTGAGGCGAGACGCCATCATGTCCACCTTTGGTCTTTCCCAACGGTTCACAATCATGTGGAAGACTTCTGGATGAAGTCCCCACTCTCCCGGGTGAAGGTCGTGTCTGCTGAGGAAGTCTGCTTCCCAGTTGTCCACTCCCGGGATGAACACTGCTGACAGTGCTATGACATGATTCTCCGCCCAGCGCAGAATCCTTGCAGCTTCTGTCATTGCTCTTCTGCTTCTCGTGCCGCCTTGTCGGTTTACGTGGGCGACTGCCGTGATGTTGTCCGACTGGATCAACACCGGCTGACCCTGAAGCAGCGATTTTGCCAGGCTTAGAGCATTGTAGATCGCTCTTAGCTCCAGTATATTTATGTGAAGGGACGTCTCCAGGTTTGACCACACGCCCTGGAAGTTTCTTCCCTGTGTGACTGCTCCCCAGCCTCGTAGGCTGGCATCCGTAGTCACCAGGACCCAGTCCTGTATGCCGAATCTGCGGCCCTCTAACAGATGGGCACTCTGCAACCACCACAGGAGAGACAACCTTGTTCTTGGTGACAGTGTTATCCGCTGATGCATGTGCAGATGCGATCCGGACCATTTGTCCAGCAGATCCCACTGAAATGTCGGTGCATGGAATCTGCCGAATGGAATCGCTTCGTAAGAAGCCACCATCTTTCCCAGGACTCTTGTGCATTGATGTACTGACACAGTTCCTGGTTTTAGGAGGTTCCTGACAAGTTCGGATAACTCCCTTGCTTTCTCCTCCGGGAGAAACACCTTTTTCTGAACCGTGTCCAGAATCATTCCCAGGAACAGCAGACGAGTTGTCGGGGTCAATTGAGATTTTGGAAGATTCAGAATCCACCCGTGTTGCTGAAGCACTACCTGGGTTAGTGCTACACCGACTTCCAGCTGTTCTCTGGACTTTGCCGTTATCAGGAGATCGTCCAAGTAAGGGATAATTAATACGCCTTTTCTTCGTAGAAGAACCATCATTTCGGTCATTACCTTGGTAAAGACCCGAGGGGCCGTGGACAAACCAAACGGCAGCGTTTGAAACTGATAATGACAGTCTTGTATCACGAACCTGAGATACCCTTGGTGTGAGGGGTAAATTGGGACATGCAGATAAGCATCTTTTATGTCCAGGGACACCATGAAGTCCCCTTCTTCCAGATTCGCTATCACTGCTCTGAGTGACTCCATCTTGAACTTGAATTTCTGTATGTACAGGTTCAAGGATTTCAGGTTTAGAATAGGTCTTACCGAACCGTCCGGCTTCGGTACCACAAATAGTGTGGAATAATACCCCTTTCCCTGTTGTAGGAGGGGTACCTTGACTATCACCTGCTGAGAATACAGCTTGTGAATGGCTTCCAAAACCGACGTCCTTTCTGAGGGAGACGTTGGTAAAGCAGACTTTAGGAACCGGCGAGGGGGAGACCTTTCGAACTCCAACATGTAACCCTGAGATATTATCTGCAGGATCCACGGGTCCACTTGTGAGCGAGCCCACTGATTGCTGAAAATCTTGAGTCGACCCCCCACCGCTCCTGAGTCCGCTTGTAAAGCCCCAGCGTCATGCTGATGGCTTTGTAGAACCCGGGGCGGGCTTCTGGTCCTGGGCAGGGGCTGCTTGCTGCCCTCTCTTACCCTTTCCTCTGCCTCGCGGCAGATAAGACTGTCCTTTTGGTCGCTTGTTTTTATAGGAGCGAAAGGACTGCGGCTGAAAAGACGGTGTCTTTTTCTGTTGGGAGGGGGTCTGAGGTAAAAAAGTGGATTTGCCGGCAGTTGCCGTGGCCACCAGGTCCGAAAGACCGACCCCAAATAATTCCTCTCCTTTATATGGCAATACTTCCATATGCCTTTTGGAATCCGCATCACCTGACCACTGTCGCGTCCATAAACTTCTTCTGGCAGATATGGACATCGCGCTTACTCTTGATGCTAGAGTACAAATATCCCTCTGAGCATCTCGCCTATAAAGAAAAGCATCCTTTAATTGCTCTAGAGTCAATAAAATACTGTCCCTATCCAGGGTATCAATATTTTCAGTCAGAGAATCCAACCACACTACCCCAGCACTGCACATCCAGGCTGAGGCTACTGCCGGTCGCAGTATAACACCAGTATGTGTGTATATACTCTTCAGTGTAGTTTCCAGCCTCCTATCTGCTGGATCCTTGAGGGCGGCCGTATCAGGAGACGGCAACGCCACTTGCTTTGATAAACGTGTGAGCGCCTTATCCACCCTAGGGGGTGTTTCCCAGCGCGCCCTAACCTCTGGTGGGAAAGGGTATAATGCCAATAACTTCTTGGAAATTAGCAGTTTTCTATCTGGGTTAACCCACGCTTCGTCACACACGTCATTTAATTCCTCTGATTCTGGAAAAGCTACAGGTAGTTTTTTCACCCCCCACATAATACCCCTTTTTGAGGTACCAGCAGTATCAGAGATCTGCAAAGCCTCCTTCATTGCCGTGATCATATAACGTGTGGCCCTATTGGAAAATACGTTTGTTTCTTCACCGTCGACACTAGATTCATCTGTGTCGGTACCCGTGTCGACTGACTGAGGTAAGGGACGTTTTACAGCCCCTGACGGTGTCTGAGACGCCTGAGCCGGTACTAACTGGTTTTCCGGCCGTCTCATTTCGTCAACTGACTTTTGTAATGTGCTAACATTATCACGTAATTCCATAACTAAAGCCATCCATTCCGGTGTCGACTCCCTAGGGGGTGACATCACCATTACCGGCAATTGCTCTGCCTCCACACCAACATCGTCCTCATACATGTCGACACACACGTACCGACACACAGCAGCCACACAGGGAATGCTCTAATCGAAGACAGGACCCTCTTAGCCCTTTGGGGAGACAGAGGGAGAGTTTGCCAGCACACACCAAAAACGCTATAAATGTATATAAACAACCCTAGAAGGTGTTGTTTTTGATATAAGCGCTTTTAATATATCAATATCGCCAAATTATGCCCCCCTTCTCTTTGTTACCCTGTTTCTGTAGTGCAGTGCAGGGGAGAGTCCTGGGAGCCTTCCTCACCAGCGGAGCTGAGCAGGAAAATGGCGCTGAGTGCTGAGGAGAATAAGCTCCGCCCCTTTTTCGGCGGGCTTTTCTCCCGGGTTTTAAGAAAACTGGCCTGGGTTAAATACATACATATAGCCTTAATGGCTATATGTGATGTATTTATTTTGCCACTAAAGGTATTTAATATTGCTGCCCAGGGCGCCCCCAGCAGCGCCCTGCACCCTCCGTGACTGAATCAGTGAGACGTGTAGCAACAATGGCGCACAGCTGCAGTGCTGTGCGCTACCTTCATGAAGACTGAGGAGTCTTCTGCCGCCTGCTTTCCGGACCTCCGTCTTCAGCGTCTGTAAGGGGGATTGGCGGCGCGGCTCCGGGACGAACCCCAGGAAGACCTGTGTTCCGACTCCCTCTGGAGCTAAGTGTCCAGTAGCCTAAGACTCCAATCCATCCTGCACGCAGGTGAGTTGGAAATCTCTCCCCTAAGTCCCTCGATGCAGTGATCCTGTTGCCAGCAGGATTCACTGAGATTTAAACCTAAAAAAACTTTTTCTAAGCAGCTCTTTAGGAGAGCCACCTAGATTGCACCCTTCTCGGACGGGCACAAAAACCTAACAGAGGCTTGGAGGAGGGTCATAGGGGGAGGAGCCAGTACGCACCATGTGATCCTAAAAGCTTTATTTAGATGTGCCGTCTCCTGCGGAGCCCACTATTCCCCATGGTCCTGACGGAGTCCCAGCATCCACTAGGACGTTAGAGAAATAGGATTTTAGTTACCGACCGGTAAATCCTTTTCTCGTAGTCCGTAGAGGATACTGGGGTCCACATTAGTACCATGGGGTATAGACGGGTCCACTAGGAGCCATGGGCACTTTAAGAAATTGATAGTGTGGGCTGGATCCTCCCTCTATGACCCTCCTACCAGACTCAGTCTAGGAAACTGTACCCGAGAAGACAGACATACTTTGAGAGAAGGATATAAAAGGATAGTGGTGAGATTCAGAACCAGCACACACAAACTAGAGGAGAGCCAAGCTAACCAAACTTTAAACCAGGAACAGCAACCGCTGAACCAACAATACTTAACCAAGTAACAGTGCAGGAAGAAACAAAGCACCGGGCGGGCGCCCAGTATCCTCTACGGACTACGAGAAAAGGATTTACCAGTAGGTAATTAAAATCCTATTTTCTCTTATGTCCTAGAGGATACTGGGGTCCACATTAGTACCATGGGGATGTACCAAAGCTCCCAAACCGGGTGGGAGAGTGCTGAGGTTCCTGCAGAACTGATTGACCAAACTGAAGGTAATCGGAGGACAAAAGTATCAAACTTGTAGAACTTAGCAAACGTGTTCGAACCTGACCAAGTAGCTGCTCAGCAGAGCTGTAAACCAAGACACGCTAGGCAGCCGCCCAGAAAGAACCCACCGATCTAGTAGAGTAGGCCTGTACAGATTTTGGACACTGCAAACCTGCCGTGGAATAAGCATGCTGGATAGTAAGCCTAATCCAGCGTGCAATTGTCTGCTTTGAAGCAGAACACCCAATTTTGGGGGTAATTCAGAGTTGATCGCAGCAGCAAATTTGTTAGCAGTTGGGCAAAACCATGTGCACTGCCAGGGCCGTCTTTTCGTATGGGCTCAATGGGCTCTTGCCCAAGGGCCCCAGGAGTATAAGGGCCATAGGCTGATAGCTGAGGGTCCCCTCTTTCCAGGGGTACCAGATTTTTGAAAATCGGCCCTAGGGAACCAGAGATATCCGACTTCAAAGCAGTGGTCCCCATCCAAGCCTGTTAATTGCTCTTCCCAGCCAGATATCTCGGGCTTGTATGACTAAGGGGCCCTACACACCCGGCGATCCGCCGCCGAGCTGCCGACGGCGGATACGGCCGACGAGCGACCCGGCGGCGGGGGGGGGGGGCAGTGACGGGGGGAGTGAAGTTTCTTCACTCCCCCCGTCACCCGGCTGCATTGAAGTGCAGGCAAATATGGACGAGATCGTCCATATTGGCCTGCATGCACAGCCGACGGGAGACCAGCGATTAACGAGCGCGGGGCCGCGCATCGTTCATCGCAGGATCCTCCACACTGAAAGATATGAACGAGTTCTCGTTCATTTATGAACGAGATCGTTCATATCTTTTAAAAAATCGGCCAGTGTGTAGGGCCTATTAGAGTAGTTCTGAGGGTATACTCCAAAAGCTGTGACTCTCTTCTTTCAGTGGACACTGGCAGCTTGTCTCTACTATGCCCAGGACCAGAGATATCAGCCTTTCAGCAGCTGGTCCCTGCTCCAGCTCCACACACCTAATATGCAGATTTATATTTTTGTTGGTGGATTGCTCTGGCTCCTGAGCTCTGATCCCCAAGTCCCCAGTACCTCCTGAAAGGTGTCCCCAGTACCTCCTGAAAGGTGTCCCCAGTACCTCCTGAAAGTGACCCCAGTACCTCCTGACAGATGTCCCCAGTACCTCCTGAAAGGTGTTCCCAGTACCTCCTGAAAGGTGTTCCCAGTACCTCCTGAAAGGTGACCCCAGTACCTCCTGACAGGTGAGACACTCTAATTTTTTATCCCATGCAAAGCTAAGAAATATTTTTCCATGAACTTGAGATATCTGCAGTCAAGCAAGCTGCCCAGACCCCTGAAAAATGATGAAAATTAAGCCCACTCCACTATCGACCCCTCCCTTACGTATTAAACACCCCATACCAACCTGGAAGTCATGTACCAGGGCCCCTTCATTCAGCCCAATGCCCCCTTCTACAGGTTAGTGTTCTCCCTCCCGCCCCATCTGTGCAGTAAAGGAGTAATTAGCAGAAACTACTGCTCCAGGTCCTACATGCTGAGCAGAAGATAGAACACCCCTGACCGCCTGCGGGACATCAAAGCTGCCGCTGATAGCACCCCCACCCATGGAGTATGGGTAGGGGCCCCAGTGTATTGCTGTGCCCAGGGGCCCACACTGCTGTTAAGACGGCCCTGTGCACTGCAGGGGGGGGGGGGGGGGGGCAGATATGACGGGATCCGGTCTGAAGATCGACAGTATCTAGGTCGACAATGTTTAGGTCGACAATGTTTAGGTCGACAGTCACTAGGTCGACATGGATGGAAGGTCGACAGGGTTTCTAGGTCGACATGTGCTAGGTCGACAGGTCTAAAGGTCGACATGAGTTTTTCACATTTTTTTTCTTTTTTTGAATTTTTCATACTCAACGATCCACGTGGACTACGATTGGAACGGTAATCTGTGCCGAGCGAAGCGGTAGCGGAGCGAAGGCACCATGCCCGAAGCATGGTGAGCGAAGCGAGCCATGCGAGGGGACGCGGTGCACTAATTTGGGATCCCGGTCACTCTACGAAGAAAACGACACAAAAAAAAAAATCATCATGTCGACCTTTAGACCTGTCGACATAGCACATGTCGACCTAGAAACCCTGTCGACCTTCCATCCATGTCGACCTAGTGACTGTCGACCTAAACATTGTCGACCTAGATACTGTCGATTTGATGAACCACACCCGATATAACATGTGCATGCAGAGAGAGTTAGATTTGGATGGGTTATATTGTTTCCGTGCAGGTTAAATACTGGCTGCTTTATTTTTACACTGCAATTTAGATTTCAGATTGAACACACCCCACCCAAATCTAACTCTCTCTGCATATGTTATATCTGCCCCCACTGCAGTGCACATTATTTTTCCCAACTGCTAACAAATTTACTGCTGCGATCAACTCTGAATTACCCCCTTTATTGGGATCATAGAGAATAGACAGCGAGTCAGATTTTCTGTGACAAGATATCCTCTTCACATAGATCTTGAAAGCCCTCACAACATCCAAGGACTTTGAAGTAGCAGAGGTGTCGGTAACCACCGGAACCACAATAGGCTGGATGATAAGAAACGCAAGCACCACTTTAGGAAGAAATTGCTGACGAGTTCTGCGTTCAGCCCTATCTTCATGAAAAATCAAATAGGGGTTTTTGTGAGACAACGCCCCCAGCTCCGACATACGCCTTGCTGAAGCCAAGGCCAACAGCGTGACGGCCTTCCACGTAAGAAACTTGACGTCAACATCCTGTAAAGGCTCAAACAATTCCAATTGCAGGAACTGCAACACCACGTTGAGATGCCAAGGTGCCTTTGGAGGCACAAAGGGCGGTTGGATGTGCAGAACCCCCTTCAAAAATGTCTGAACCTCAGGGAGAGAAGCCAATTGTTTCTGGAAGAAAATGGATAAGGCCGAAATCTGGACTTTTATGGAGTTCAAACGTAGGTCCACATCCACAACGGACTGCAGAAAAAGGAGAAAACATCCCACTTGAAATTCCACCACAGGAAATTTCCTGTACTCTCACCAAGAGACATATTTTTTTTTTTTTTTAAATACGGTGGTAATGTTTAGACCCCCTTTCTGGCTTGGATCAGGGTTGGAATAACCCTATCCGGGATCCCTTTCCGTGCTAGAATTTGACGCTCAACCTCCATGCCATCAAACGTAGCCGTGGTAAGTCTTGATAGACGAATGGCCCCTGTTGGAGAAGGTCCTCATGAAGAGCAAGAGGCCACGGGTCCTCTAGGAGCATCTCCAGTAGATCCGCATACCAGGCCCTTCTTGGCCAGTCCGGAACAATGAGAATTGCTTGAACCTTTTCTCTTTTTATACTTTTGAGACTCTTTGGGATCAATGGGAGTGGTGGAAACACGTACACCATCTGGTAGACCCATGGAGTCACCAGAGCGTCCACCGCCACTGCTTGCGGGTCCCTCGATCTGGAACAATACCGCTTGAGCTTCTTGTTGAGACGAGAGGCCATTATGTCGATTTGTGGCATTCCCCACCGATGTGTCAAGCACCCGAACACCTCCGGGTGAAGGCCCCAGTCTCCTGGGTGGAGGTCGTGTCTGCTGAGGAAGTCTGCTTCCCAGTTGGCTGCTCCCGGAATGAAGATCGCGGACAATGCCACAGCGTGTCTTTCTGCCCAGAAGAGAATCATTGTTACCTCCGACATTGCTGTCCTGCTCTTCATTCGCCTTGTCGGTTTATGTACGTTACTGCCGTCACATTGTTCGACTGAACCTGAATGGCTTGATCTTGAAGAAGATGTGATGCCTGTAGAAGGGCGTTGTATATAGCCCTTAGTTCCAGAATGTTGATTTGGAAGAATGGCTTCCTGACTTGACCATTTTCCTTGGAACTATTCCCCTTGGGTGACTGCTCCCCAACCTCTGAGGCTTGCATCTGTGGTAAGCAGAATCCAATTTTGAATCCCGAACCTTCGGCCCTCGGTCAGGTGAGAAGTCTGAAGCCACCACAGAAGAGAAATCCTGGCTTTTGGCGACAGACATATCCTCTGGTGGATGTGAAGATGCGATCCGGACCATTTGTCCAGCAGATCCAGCTGGAAGGGTCTTGCATGAAACTTTCCGTACTGCAGCGCCTCGTAAGCAGCTACCATCTTCCCCATAAGGCGAATGCATAGATGCACCGATGCCCGGGATTGTCTTAGAACATCCCGCACCATTGACTGGATTACCAATACTTTTTCCAACGGAAGGAATACCTTCTGTCCCTCAGTATCCAATATCATTCCCAGGAAAATAAGCCTCCGTGTTGGTTCCAGATGAAATTTTTGTAGGTTTAAAATCCACCCGTGATCCTGGAGGAGTCAGGTTGAGAGGGCAATGTTGACAAACAACCTCTTCCTGGATGGTGCTTTTATCAGCAGATCATCCAGGTATAGTATTATGTACACTCCCTGTTTGCGGAGGAGAAATATCATCCCTGCCATTACCTTGGTGAACATCCTCGGTGCTGTAGATAGGCCAAATGGCAGGGCCTGAAACTGGTAGTGACGGTCCTGTAATGCAAACCATAGATAAGCCTGATGAGGCGGCCAAATCGGAATATGAAGGTACGCATCCTTGATATCCAGGACACCAAGAATTCCCTCCTCCAGAATTGAGATCACCACTCTCAGAGACTCCATCTTGAACTTGAACACCCGTAAGTATAGGTTCAATGACTTGAGGTTTAAAATGGGCCTTACCGAACCGTCCGGTTTCGGAACTACAAACAGGTTGGAATAATAACCCTGGTTTTTCAGCTGAAGTGGTACTGGAACAATGACCTGAGTCTGTACCAGTTTCTGAATTGCTTCCAGTAAAGTTATACTTGGTTCTTGAGAAGCTGGTAAGCCTGATTTGAAGAATCTGTGAGGTGGGAGTTCCAGAAACTCCAGTCTGTAACCCTGGGCTATAAGATCTTTGACCCAGGGATCCTGGCATGACGTTGCCCATATGTGACTGAAAAATCTCAAACGGCCTCCCACCTGCCTGTCTTCCAGGCAGTGCGGTCCACCGTCATGCCGAAGGCTTAGAGCAAGCAGAACCGGGGTTCTGTTCCTGTGAACCAGCAGTTGCTGGTTTTCTGGGATTACCTCTATTGCCTTTGAAGGCCGCAGAAGAAACTTTGGTCTTATTTTTAAACTTTGCTGTCCGAAAGGACTGTAGAGTTGGAACAGTGTAGGATTTTCTAGCCGGGGAAGCTGCGGAAGGAAGGTATGTAGACTGTCAAAGTCAGAAAAATGTCTCAATGCACGTTGCCATATTTGCACCGCACACTGGTCCGCGCTGCGCGTGCATGCGCTCTCCCGTGGATTCGCATACCCGCAATAACGTGCACTCGCAGGCGCGGTATGCGTATTTACGGTAGAGTTTATGTAGTCGTAGCGTGCGACTCATTCGTTACAAATGTTCACAATTAATGTAGTTCATAGATCATGGTCCCTTTGATAGATTCTGAAAGTTTGGTTAAAATACAATGTCCCAGAGCTGAGGAATCCCTCTTTATATCGTACGAAGGGTCTAACAGGAATCATACAGCAGTGTTTGGTACCCATCGGAAGAGTATTTAATTAGCAATATTCCGGTGTTGGTTTGGAGCGTATTAATCGCTCGTGCGAATAGTTATGGACATAAGAAGTTTATGTCCATTTCTATTAATTACACATACTCAGGTATGCGGCGGGAAACCCAGTTTCCCACCCACCTGAGCTGTTGGAAATCGTCACAGCCCACCTGTATGAATCACCCTATGACCTTTTGTTATGATACAGGGCCGAATTCCTTCGGCCAATGGACAATGGGATTGTAGGACCAGGAGATTGCATTGTGTGTGGGGCATAAATAGGCAGGCCGACCACATCCAGCTCTCACTCTCTCATCAACGGTTATCTGCTGATAGCCGGGAGCTGGATATCGAGGCGCAGGCGATCATACCCTTTGTGCGTAAGTTTCTCTCCGTAATCATTGTCTTTCTGTGAGCCAATTTCTCTCATCTCATCTCTCTCTCTCTCTCTCTCTCTCTGTTCTGTTCTCTCATATCTCCCCTAGACTAGGCTAGTATTGTATTGTATTAGATAGTATTGTATTGTATTGCATTTAGGTCAGTGTAGTATTGTCTTTTTGTATTTATTGTTTAGTTCTGTGGTTAGGAAGTCTCTGTTATATTGTAGTGTATCATTTGTACTGTTATCCCCTTTTACAAGTATATTAGATATAATACAGTTAATAGGCCTTGGAACCTAAACCAGTATCTGTATATTTTCTATAGTGATAAGTGTTCACTTGAGCGTCGGTGACGCTCAAGCAGCTTTGTAGATAGTCAGGTTACACAAGGTTGCACCTACACCCTGTACTCACATTAAGGTATTCAGTGTATTTCATTGGTATAAGGTTTTATCATAAAGGTATAGTGTTGTGAGCGTCTGCATCGCTGGTGACCTCCTCGTGGTCTCGAGCGTAAGCTACGCCATAGCGAATCATTCCCCTAGACATAACCAATAACGTGTCTTGTGATCACTGGGCCGTAAGCGAACGTGACGCTTGAGCGTCTCGCCTACGGCTGAGCGATCGCTACGCAGATAGCGTACCATTACGGTACTTCTTAAGTAAACAGCGTACAGTGTTCTTAGCTTCATAAAGGGTTGTTTATACGACAAAGGAATTTAGCATTGTCAAGACCTACCCGCCGTAGCCTTGGATATCCACGTATCCAGTTCATCTCCAAAGAGGGCTTCACCTGTGAAAGGTAGGCTTTCCACGCCCTTCCTGGAATCCGCGTCCGCAGTCCACTGGTGTAGCCACAAGCTCCTGTGTGCCGACACTGCCATGGCAGTGGTGCGTGCATTGAGTAAACCAATTTCCTTTATGGCCTCCACCATACAGTTAGGAGAATCCTGTATATGCTGTAGGAGTAAAACCATCTCCCCCCTGGATAAGGACTCTAACCCGTCAATTAGATTACCCGACCATTTAGCAATGGCCCTAGAGATCCATGCACAAGCTATAGTGGGTCTCTGGGCCACCCCCACAGCTGTGTACAGATATTTGAGAGTGGTCTCAATCTTGCAGTCTACAGCATCCTTCAAGGAAGCTGCCCCAGGAACAGGTAACAGGTAACATCTTACGTGACAGCCTAGAAACCGATGCGTCAACAATCGGTGGGTTTTCCCATTTTTTCCTATCATCCTGAGGGAACGGGAAGGAGGTGAGTAACCATTTTAGGACCTGAAACTTCTTGTCAGGATATAACATGTGCAGAGAGAGTTAGATTTGGGTGGGTTATATTGTTTCTGTGCAGAGTAAATACTGGCTGCTTTATTTTTACACTGCAATTTAGATTTCAGTTTGAATACACCCCACCCAAATCTAACTCCCCCTGCACATGTTATATCTGTCCCCCCTGCAGTGTACATAGTTTTTCCCAACTGCTGACAGAATTAGGACCACAGAGTATATTGGAGCCAGCCACACAGCGACCCTATAGCTAAAGTACAAATTCAGCTGGGTCGCAAACTAAGTAGCCTTAATATGGTTTAGTACATCAAATATTGCTCCCCCCCCCCCTTTGCTATGACCCCCTGGTACTGCTGAGGTGCTCTGGAGTCCTTGTGGAGGAGCTGCGCTTCCTTGTCAGTCTGTCTGTATGCAGAGGGAAAATGGCGCTGGTGAGCTGCTGGATCCGCTCATAGTGAAGCCCCACCCCCTTAATGGCGTGCGGTCTTCCCATTTTTTTTTAAATACGGGCTGAGGTAATTTCTGTCCTACAGTGGGTTAAAACCACTGTAGAAGCGCTGCCAGTGTGGGTATATGGATGTTGTGGCTTCAGCTCCCCCCTCACAGCAGAACACACACCCTGTATGCCTCTGAAGCCTGGAGCCGCAGCCTCTACCCTTGTGCCACCATTAAAGCCGGTGACCCGCTAACTGGGACGCCGGCCACCTACTCACCACTCTTCATTCTTCTGGCTCTGTTAGGGGTGGCGGCGTGCTGCCGGTCTGTACGCTCGCCGTGGTGGGGCTTGCAAATAGGACCCTCAGGAGCTCAGTGTCCTGTCAGCGGGGAACAGGACCATTTACCCTAGGGAGGTTGGGCCGTTCCCCCACCTAAGTCCCAAGAAGCAGGCAGTCTGGTGCCGGCCAGACCTGCCTGAAAACAACAAAATAGAAAATAAATGCAGAAAACTGTTCAGGAGCTTCCCAAGCCTGACCGGCTCCTCCGGGCACATTTTGTAAACGGAGTCTGGTAGGAGGGGCATAGAGGGAGGAGCCAGCCCACACTATCAATTTCTTAAAGTGTCCATGGCTCCTAGTGGACCCGTCTATGGGGGTAATTCCGAGTTGATTGCAGCAGGAATTTTGTTAGCAGTTGGGCAAAACCATGTGCACTGCAGGGGAGGCAGATATAACATGTGCAGAGAAAGTTAGATTTGGGTGGGGGGGTGTTCAATCTGCAATCTAAATTGCAGTGTAAAAATAGCAGCCAGTATTTACCCTGCACAGAAACAATATAACTCACCCAAATCTATCTCTCTCTGCACATATTATATCTGTCTCCCCTGCAGTGCACATGGTTTTGCCCAACTGCTAACAAATTTCCTGCTGCGATCAACTCAGAATTGCCCCCTATACCCCATGTACTAATGTGGACCCCAGTATCCTCTAGGACATAAGAGAATTACATTTTATGCTCAATTCCAGGCACAAAACATCTTAAATACTGTATACAAAATACTAACATTTTAAAAATAAAAATTAAACCTTTCACATAAAAAGGATGACCTTTTTTAATCCAAAATGTTTACAGACATATATGAGTACAGGAATTTTCCTAAGGAAAATAGGCCAATGCTGAAGCACCAGAAATAGCAAAACAAGCGTGTTTCTTTAGCTCACCGGCTTACATAATGCATAGAGTCTGACTACAGCTGCTGGTTAATTATTCAGCAAATTTCAAGTGGCAGAGACATCTGAGAGGGCTCCTGAGGTTTAGCCCATTAGGATTGCAGTTTTTCAGCCTCTTCTCCCCATTTTGAAGGGCACACACAATCTTAACTCTTTTTTTGCAGCAGCACAAAGGCCAATCGCAATATTTGTTAAAAAAAAAATCTTGCAATTTCGAATGTTTATACAAATGAGTAATTATTACTTCCACGACTAACAATATTAATACTTCTACTATTATTACTAGTGCTAGAAATAAAAAAAGTATTAATACTATTACAATAATAAAGATATTATTATTAATCATAACAATAATAATAGGAGTGCAATTTGCAGCAGATGTCTTGAAATTAACAAGTTGCACTTTTGGAATCGAAAAGTATGTCTCAGGGAGTTCTGCAGCTCCTGCGTTTCTTCCAATACATTTTTTTATAAGGCCATATGTATTGTAACATACAGTTCTATTAATAGAGGTATGCCTATCCATAATGTTATCTATCCCTTGTCATTATAACAGGCTGTTTTCCATGGTGCACAGATTCCAGCACTACACATCACAATATTCACACCTATACAACATTAATATGTGGACTAAATCTAGGACATATGGAAAGAAACTGACAACAGTTACATAGGCAGAAGCACAGCCTACGTAGCGTTCATGCATATATTATTTATTACCAGTTATTTATATAGCGCACACACATTCCGCAGCGCATACATCCTCTGCTTTTCATGTGACAGGTCACAAGATACACAAACAAGCCCTGGTAAAGAAGCACTATTATACGTTCCAGTACAGGTAGAAGAATAATGGTAGAACTGACCTTTTCATGATTTGGAGACATCAGATGGGGGTCTAGTGAGGCACTGACTACATCAATATAAGGCTCATGGATACAGCACATAGCTGTCACAGTCTCAGATTAGATCTAAATGACCTTCCTGCTATCAGAGCATCCCTGGAATCAAGGATCTTGTGGAGAGGCTTCCTCACCTCAGACAGGCGGAGATAAGAGAGAGGGAGGGGAGATGGCTTCAGCTACATCCATCCTGTCAATTTTCTATTCCCTGTCCCATTAGAGTAGTGTAACATAAACTGCTGATGCTTCACATGGGTATTAGCAAAGGAAAAAAACAAAAAATAAGAATTTACTCACCGGTAAATCTATTTCTCGTAGTCCGTAGTGGATGCTGGGAACTCCATAAGGACCATGGGGAATAGCGGGCTCCGCAGGAGACTGGGCACTCTAAAAGAAAGATTAGGTACTATCTGGTGTGCACTGGCTCCTCCCTCTATGCCCCTCCTCCAGACCTCAGTTAGGGAAACTGTGCCCGGAAGAGCTGACACAATAAGGAAAGGATTTGGAATCCCGGGTAAGACTCATACCAGCCACACCAATCACACCGTACAACTCGTGATACTATACCCAGTTAACAGTATGAATAACAACTGAGCCTCACGAAAAGATGGCTCATAACAATAACCCTTTAGTTAGGCAATAACTATATACAAGTATTGCAGACAATCCGCACTTGGGATGGGCGCCCAGCATCCACTACGGACTACGAGAAATAGAATTACCGGTGGGTAAATTCTTATTTTCTCTGACGTCCTAGTGGATGCTGGGAACTCCGTAAGGACCATGGGGATTATACCAAAGCTCCCAAACGGGCGGGAGAGTGCGGATGACTCTGCAGCACCGAATGAGCAAACTCAAGGTCCTCCTCAGCCAGGGTATCAAACTTGTAAAATTTTGCAAATGTGTTTGAACCCGACCAAGTAGCAGCTCGGCAAAGCTGTAAAGCCGAGACCCCTTTGGGCAGCCGCCCAAGAAGAGCCCACCTTCCTCGTGGAATGGGCTTTCTCTATCGTCCTAAGTGGATGCTGGGGTTCCTGAAAGGACCATGGGGAATAGCGGCTCCGCAGGAGACAGGGCACAAAAAAGTAAAGCTTTACTAGGTCAGGTGGTGTGCACTGGCTCCTCCCCCTATGACCCTCCTCCAGACTCCAGTTAGATTTTGTGCCCGAACGAGAAGGGTGCAATCTAGGTGGCTCTCCTAAAGAGCTGCTTAGAGAAAGTTTAGTTTAGGTTTTTTTCTTTACAGTGAGTCCTGCTGGCAACAGGATCACTGCAACGTGGGACTTAGGGGGAAAGTAGTAAACTCACCTGCATGCAGAGTGGATTTGCTGCTTGGCTACTGGACACCATTAGCTCCAGAGGGATCGAACACAGGCCCAGCCGTGGAGTCCGGTCCCGGAGCCGCGCCGCCGACCCCCTTGCAGATGCTGAAGCGTGAAGAGGTCCGGAAACCGGCGGCTGAAGACTCCTCAGTCTTCATAAGGTAGCGCACAGCACTGCAGCTGTGCGCCATTTTCCTCTCAGCACACTTCACTGGGCAGTCACTGAGGGTGCAGAGCGCTGGGGGGGGGCGCTCTGAGAGGCAAATATAAACCTTATACAAGGCTAAAAATACCTCACATATAGCCCATAGGGGCTATATGGAGATATTTAACCCCTGCCTGACTGGAAAAATAGCGGGAGAAGAACCCGCCGAAAAAGGGGCGGGGCCTATCTCCTCAGCACACGGCGCCATTTTCTGTCACAGCTCCGCTGGTCAGAACGGCTCCCAGGTCTCTCCCCTGCACTGCACTACAGAAACAGGGTAAAACAGAGAGGGGGGGCACATTAATGGCTATATATATATATATTAAAGCAGCTATAAGGGAGCACTTAATATAAGGATATCCCTTGTATATATAGCGCTTTGTGGTGTGTGCTGGCAGACTCTCCCTCTGTCTCCCCAAAAGGGCTAGTGGGTCCTGTCTTCATTAGAGCATTCCCTGTGAGTTTGCGGTGTGTGTCGGTACGTGGTGTCGACATGTATGAGGACGATATTGGTGTGGAGGCGGAGCAATTGCCAAATATGCAGATGTCACCCCCCAGGGGGTCGACACCAGAATGGATGCCTTTATTTGTGGAATTACGTGATGGTTTATCTTCCCTTAAAGTTGAGGACATGAGGCGGCCGGACAATCAATTAATGCCTGTCCAGGCGCCTCAAACACCGTCAGGGGCTGTAAAACGCCCTTTGCCTCAGTCGGTCGACACAGACCCAGACACGGGCACTGATTCCAGTGAGAGACGTTACATTTAGCTGATACTACAGATACCGTAAAACAGGGTATTATGTATGGTGTGAAAAAACTACAAACAGTTTTTCCTGAATCAGAAGAATTAAATGACGTGTGTGATGAAGCGTGGGTTGCTCCTGATAAAAAGTTGATAATTTCAAAAAAGTTATTGGCATTATACCCTTTCCCGCCAGAGGTTAGGGCGCGCTGGGAAACACCCCCTAAGGTGGACAAGGCGCTCACACGCTTATCCAAACAAGTGGCGTTACCCTCTCCTGAGACGGCCGCACTTAAGGATCCATCAGATAGAAAGATGGAAGTTATTCAAAAGAATATATACACACATGCAGGTGTTATACTACGACCAGCTATAGCAACTGCCTGGATGTGCAGTGCTGGAGTAGTTTGGTCAGAATCCCTGATTGAAAATATTGATACCCTAGATAGGGACAATGTTTTACTGTCGTTAGAACAAATAAAGGATGCATTTATCTATATGCGTGATGCACAGAGGGATATTTGCACACTGGCATCTCGGGTGAGTGCTATGTCCATTTCAGCCAGAAGAGCCTTATGGACACGACAGTGGACAGGCGATGCGGATTCAAAACGTCACATGGAGGTTTTGCCGTATAAAGGGGAGGAGTTATTTGGAGTTGGTCTATCAGACTTGGTGGCCACGGCTACTGCCGGGAAATCCACTTTTTTACCTCAAGTCACTCCCCAACAGAGAAAGGCACCGACCTTTCAACCGCAGCCTTTTCGCTCCTACAAAAATAAGAGAGCAAAGGGCTTGTCGTACCTGCCACGAGGCAGAGGAAGAGGGAAGAGACACCAACAGGCAGCTCCTTCCCAGGAACACAGCGCGCAGTGGGCTCACTCGCAGGTAGACCCCTGGATCCTGCAGATAATATCTCAGGGGTACAGGTTGGAATTAGAGACGGATCCTCCTCATCGTTTCCTGAAGTCTGCCTTACCAACCGTCTCTTCCGAAAGGGAGAGGGTGTTGGAAGCCATTCACAAGCTGTACGCTCAGCAGGTGATAGTCAAAGTACCCCTATTACAACAAGGAAAGGGGTATTATTCCACTCTATTTGTGGTACCGAAGCCGGATGGCTCGGTAAGGCCTATTCTAAATCTGAAGTCCTTGAACCTCTACATAAAAAAGTTCAAGTTCAAGATGGAGTCACTCAGAGCAGTGATAGCGAACCTGGAAGAAGGGGACTTTATGGTATCCTTGGACATCAAGGATGCGTATCTACACGTTCCGATTTACCCCGCACACCAGGGGTACCTCAGGTTCATTGTTCAAAACTGTCACTATCAGTTTCAGACGCTGCCGTTCGGATTGTCCACGGCGCCTCGGGTCTTTACCAAGGTAATGGCCGAGATGATGATTCTTCTTCGAAGAAAAGGCGTATTAGTTATCCCATACTTGGACGATCTCCTAATAAGGGCAAGGTCCAGAGAACAGCTGGAGACAGCTTTAGCACTATCTCAAGAGGTGCTAAGACAACACGGGTGGATTCTGAATATTCCAAAATCCCATTTAATCCCGACAACTCGTCTGCTGTTCCTAGGAATGATTCTGGACACGGTTCAGAAAAAGGTTTTCCTTCCAGAGGAAAAAGCCAAGGAGTTATCCGATCTGGTCAGGAACCTCCTAAAACCAGGAAAAGTGTCAGTACATCAATGCACAAGAGTCCTGGGAAAAATGGTGGCTTCTTACGAAGCAATTCCATTCGGCAGATTCCATGCAAGAATATTCCAAAGGGATCTGTTGGACAAATGGTCAGGGTCGCATCTGCAGATGCACCTGCGAATAACCCTGTCACCAAAGACAAGGGTGTCACTTCTGTGGTGGTTGCAGAAGGCTCACCTATTAGAAGGCCGCAGATTCGGCATTCAGGATTGGATCCTGGTGACCACGGACGCCAGCCTGAGAGGCTGGGGAGCAGTCACACAAGGAAGAAACTTCCAGGGAGTATGGACGAGTCTGGAAAAGTCTCTTCACATAAACATTCTGGAACTAAGAGCAATCTACAATGCTCTAAGCCAGGCGGAACTTCTCCTGCAAGGAAAGCCGGTGTTGATTCAGTCGGACAACATCACGGCGGTCGCCCATGTAAACAGGCAGGGCGGCACAAGAAGCAGGAGTGCAATGGCAGAAGCTGCCAAGATTCTTCGCTGGGCGGAGAATCACGTGATAGCACTGTCAGCAGTGTTCATCCCGGGCGTGGACAACTGGGAAGCAGACTTCCTCAGCAGACACGATCTTCATCCGGGAGAGTGGGGTCTACATCCAGAAGTCTTCAACATGTTAATAGACCGTTGGGAAAGACCAATTGTAGACATGATGGCGTCTCGCCTCAACAAGAAACTGGACAAATATTGCGCCAGGTCAAGAGATCCACAGGCAATAGCTGTGGACGCACTGGTAACTTCTTGGGTGTACCAGTCAGTGTATGTGTTTCCTCCTCTGCCGCTCATACCAAAGGTATTGAAGATCATACGGCAAAGAAGAGTAAGAACAATACTAGTGGTTCCGGATTGGCCGAGAAGGACTTGGTATCCGGAACTTCAAGAGATGCTCACGGACGAACCGTGGCCTCTACCTCTGAGAAGGGACCTGCTACAGCAGGGTCCCTGTCTTTTTCAAGACTTACCGCGGCTGCGTTTGACGGCATGGCGGTTGAACGCCAGATCCTAAAAGGGAAAGGCATTCCAGAAGAAGTCATTCCTACCTTGATTAAGGCACGGAAGGAAGTCACCGTGAAACATTATCACCGCATTTGGCGAAAATATGTAGCGTGGTGCGAGGATCGGAAGGTTCCGACGGAGGAATTCCAACTGGGTCGTTTCCTACATTTCCTGCAATCAGGATTATCTATGGGTCTCAAATTGGGATCCATTAAGGTTCAAATTTCGGCCCTGTCAATATTCTTCCAAAAAGAATTGGCCTCTGTCCCTGAGGTCCAGACTTTTGTCAAGGGAGTACTGCATATACAGCCTCCTGTGGTGCCTCCGGTGGCACCGTGGGATCTAAATGTAGTTTTAGATTTCCTCAAATCCCATTGGTTTGAACCATTGAAAAAGGTGGATTTGAAATATCTCACATTGAAAGTGACTATGTTACTAGCCCTGGCCTCTGCCAGGAGAGTATCTGAATTGGCGGCTTTATCTTATAAAAGTCCTTATCTAATCTTCCATTCGGATAGGGCAGAACTGCGGACTCGTCCGCATTTTCTCCCTAAAGTGGTATCAGCATTTCATCTGAACCAACCTATTGTGGTGCCTGCGGCCACTAGCGACTTGGAGGACTCCAAGTTGTTGGACGTTGTCAGAGCCTTAAAAATATACATTGCAAGGACGGCTGGAGTCAGAAAATCTGACTCGCTGTTTATATTGTATGCACCCAACAAGTTGGGCGCACCTGCTTCTAAGCAGTCGATTGCTCGTTGGATTTGTAACACAATTCAACTTGCACATTCTGTGGCAGGCCTGCCACAGCCTAAAACTGTAAAAGCCCACTCCACAAGGAAGGTGGGCTCATCTTGGGCGGCTGCCCGAGGGGTCTCGGCATTACAACTCTGCCGAGCAGCTACGTGGTCGGGGGAGAACACGTTTGTAAAATTTTACAAATTTGATACCCTGGCAAAGGAGGACCTGGAGTTCTCTCATTCGGTGCTGCAGAGTCATCCGCACTCTCCCGCCCGTTTGGGAGCTTTGGTATAATCCCCATGGTCCTTTCAGGAACCCCAGCATCCACTTAGGACGATAGAGAAAATAAGAATTTACTTACCGATAATTCTATTTCTCGGAGTCCGTAGTGGATGCTGGGCGCCCATCCCAAGTGCGGATTATCTGCAATACTTGTACATAGTTATTGTTAACTAATTCGGGTTATTGTTAAGGAGCCATCTTTAAGAGGCCCTTTCTGTTGTCATACTGTTAACTGGGTTTAGATCACAAGTTGTACGGTGTGATTGGTGTGGCTGGTATGAGTCTTACCCGGGATTCAAAATGCCTCCCTTATTGTGTATGCTCGTCCGGGCACAGTACCTAACTGGAGTCTGGAGGAGGGTCATAGGGGGAGGAGCCAGTGCACACCACCTGACCTAGTAAAGCTTTACTTTTTTGTGCCCTGTCTCCTGCGGAGCCGCTATTCCCCATGGTCCTTTCAGGAACCCCAGCATCCACTACGGACTCCGAGAAATAGAATTATCGGTAAGTAAATTCTTATTTTTACTGATTTAGGATGCGGCAGTCCAGCCGCAGAAAGTGCAAGTTGAATCGTGCTATAGATCCAGCGAGCAATAGTCTGCTTTGAAGCAGGAGCACCCAGCTTGTTGGGTGCATACAGGATAAATAGCGAGTCAGTTTTCCTGACTCTAGCCATCCTGGAAACATAGATTTTCAGGGCCCTGACTACGTCCAGCAACTTGGAATCCTCCAAGTCCCGAGTAGCCGCAGGCACCACAATAGGTTGGTTCAAATGAAACGCTGATACCACCTGAGGAAGAAATTGGGAACGAGTCCTCAATTCCGCCCTATCCATATGAAAAATCAGATAAGGGCTTTTACATGACAAAGCCGCCAATCTGATACACGCCTGGCCGAAGCCAAGGCCAACAGCATGACCACTTTCCGCGTGAAATATTTTTTGCCCCACGGTTTTAAGTGGCTCAACCAATGCGACGTTAGGAAATCCAACACCACGTTGAGATCCCAAGGTGCCACTGGAGGCACAAAAGGGGGCTGAATATGCAGCACTCCTTTAACAAAAGTCTGAACTTCAGGCAGTGAAGCCAGTTCGTTTTTTTGAAGAAAATCGACAGAGCCAAAATCTGGACCTTAATGGAACCCCATTTTGAGGCCCATAGTCACCCCTGACTGTAGGAAGTGCAGAAATCGACCCAGCTGAAATTCATCCGTTGGGGCCTTCCAGGCCTCACACCAAGCAACATATTTCCGCCATATGCGGTGATAATGTTTTGCGGTCACATCCTTCCTAGCTTTAATCAGCGTAGGAATGACTTCCTCCGGAATGCCCTTTTCCTTTAGGATCCGGTGTTCAACCGCCATGCCGTCAAACGCAGCCGCGGTAAGTCTTGGAACAGACAGGGCCCCTGCAGTAGCAGGTCCTGTCTGAGCGGCAGAGGCCAAGGGTCCTCTGAGATCATTTCTTGAAGTTCTGGGTACCAAGCTCTTCTTGGCCAATCCGGAACAATGAGCATAGTTCTTACTACTCTCCTTCTTATTATTCTCAGTACCTTGGGTATGAGAGGAAGAGGAGGGAACACATAAACCGACTGGTACACCCACGGTGTCACTAGAGCGTCCACAGCTATCGCCTGATGGTCCCTTGACCTGGCGCAATATCTTGTTAGCTTTTTGTTGAGGCGGGACGCCATCAAGTCCACCTGTGGCCGTTCCCAACGGTTCACAATCAGCTGGAAGACTTCTGGATGAAGTCCCCACTCTCCCGGGTGGAGGGCGTGCCTGCTGAGGAAATCTGCTTCCCAGTTGTCCACTCCCGGAATGAACACTGCTGACAGTGCTATCACGTGATTCTCCGCCATCAAAGAATCCTTGTGGCTTCTGCCATTGCCACCCTGCTTCTTGTGCCGCCCTGGCGGTTTACATGGGCGACCGCTGTGATGTTGTCTGACTGAATCAGAACCGGTTGGTTTTTAAGCAGGGGTTCTGCTTGACTCAGGGTGTTGTAAATGTCCCTTAGTTCCAGAATATTTAAGTGTAGGGAAGTTTCCTGACTTGACCATTGTCCTTGGAAGTTTCTTCCCTGGGTGACTGCCCCCCAACCTCGGAGGCTTGCATCCGTGGTCACCAGGACCCAGTCCTGTATGCCGAATCTGCGGCCTTCGAGCAGATGAGCACTCTGCAGCCACCACAGCAGAGATACCCTGGCCCTCGGGGACAGGGTGATTAACCGATGCATCTGGAGATGCGATCCGGACCACTTGTCCAACAGATCCCACTGGAAGATCCTTGCATGGAATCTGCCGAAGGGACTTGCTTCGTAAGAAGCTACCATCTTTCCCAGGACTCGCGTGCAGTGATGCACCAACACCTGCTTTGGTTTCAGGAGGACCCTGACCAGAGATGATAATTCCTGGGCCTTCTCCTCCGGGAGAAATATCTTCTTCTGTTCTGTGTCCAGAATCATGCCCAAGAACAGCAGACGCGTCGCAGGAATCAGCTGCGACTTTGGGATATTCAGAATCCAGCCGTGCTGATGCAGCACTTCCTGAGATAGTGCCACGCCGACTACTGTAGCAACTGCTCTTTGGACCTCGCCTTTATAAGGAGATCGTCCAAGTACGAAATAATCATGACTCCCTTCTTTCGGAGGAGCATCATCATGTCGGCCATTACCTTGGTAAATACCCACGGTGCCGTGGACAGACCAGACGGCAACGTCTGGAATTGGTAATGACAGTCCTGTACCACACCCTTGAGGTACTTTGAACTTGAACTTTTTTATATAAATGTTCAAGGATTTTAAATTTAGAATGGGTCTCACCGAACCGTCTGGTTTCGATACCACAACATTGTGGAATAGTAACCCCGTCCCTGTTGAAGGAGGGGTACCTTGATTATCACCTGCTGAAGATACAGCTTGTGAATTGCCGCCAGTACTACCTCCCTTTCTCTGAGGGCAGCAGGCAAGGCTGATTTGAGGTAACGGCGAGGGGGAGTCGCCTTGAACTCCAGCTTGTATCCCTGTGATACTACGTGCAGAACCCAGGGATCCATCTGTGAGCGAGCCCACTGGTCGCTGAAGTTACGGAGACGCGCCCCCACCGCACCTGGCTCAGCCAGTGGAGCCCCAGCGTCATGCGGTGGACTTAGAGGAAGCAGGGGAAGATTTTTGATCCTGGGAACTGGCTGTCTGGTGCAGCCTTTTTCCTTCTTCCCTTGCCTCTGGCAGAAAGGAAGCGCCTTTGACCCGCTTGCTTTTCTGAGGCCGAAAGGACTGTACCTGATAATACGGTGCTTTCTTAGGCTGTGAGGGAACCTGAGGTAAAAATTTTGACTTCCCAGCTGTTGCTGTGGATACAAGGTCCGAGAGACCATCCCCAAACAATTCCTCACCCTTATAAGGCAGAATCTCCATGTGACTTTTAGAATCAGCATCACCTGTCCACTGCCGGGTCCGGCAGAAATGGACATTGCATTAATTCTGGATGCCAGCCGGCAAATATCCCTCTGTGTATCCCTCATATATAAGACGACGTCTTTAATATGCTCTATGGTTAGCAAAATAGTATCCCTGTCGAGGGTAACACTATTATCTGACAGGGTATCAGACCACGCTGCAGCAGCACTACACCTCCATGCTGAGGCAATTGCAGGTCTCAGTATAGTACCTGAGTGTGTATATACAGACTTCAGGATTTCCTCCTGCTTTCTATCAGCAGGTTCCTTCAAGGTGGCCGTATCCTGAGACGGCAGTGCCACCTTTTTTGACAAACGTGTGAGCGCCTTATCCACCCTAGGGGATATCTCCCAACGTGACCTATCCTCTGGCGGGAAAGGGTACGTCATCAGTAACTTTTTAGAAATTACCAGTTTCTTATCGGGGGAAACCCACGCTTCTTCACACACTTCATTCAATTCATCTGATGGGGGAACAAAACACTGGCTGTTTTTTCTCCCCAAACATAAAACCCCTTTTTAGTGGTACTTGGGTTAATGTCAGAATTGTGTAACACATTTTTCATTGCCGAAATCATGCAACGGATGCCCCTAGTGGAATGTGTATATGTCTCAACCTCGTCGACACTGGAGTCAGACTCCGTGTCGACATCTGTGTCTGCCATCTGAGGTAGCGGCCGTTTTCGAGCCCCTGATGGCCTTTGAGACGCCTGGGCAGGCGCGGGCTGAGAAGCTGGCTGTCCCATGGCTGTTACGTCATCCAGCCTTTTATGTAAGGAGTTGACACTGTCGGTTAATACCTTCCACATATCCACCCCACTCTGGTGTCGGCCCCGCAGGGGGTGACATCACATTTATCGGCACCTGCTCCGCCTCCACATAAGCCTCCTCATCAAACAAGTCGACACAGCCGTACCGACACACCGCACACACACAGGGAATGCTCTGACTGAGGACAGAACCCCACAAAGTCCTTTGGGGAGACAGAGAGAGAGTATGCCAGCATACACCACAGCGCTATTTAATCAGGGATTTACACTAATAGAAAGTGATTTATCCCTATAGCTGCTTTTTATATACAGTTTGCGCCTAAATTTAGTGCCCCCCCTCTCTTTTTAACCCTTTGAGCCTGGAAACTGCAGGGGAGAGCCTGGGGAGCTGTCTTCCAGCTGCACTGTGAAGAGAAAATGGCGCCAGTGTGCTGAGGGAGATAGCCCCGCCCCTTTTTCGGCTGACTTCTCCCGCTCTTATAAGTGTATTATGGCAGGGGATTTTTACACATATATAGCTTATTAGGCTATATTATGTGTTGTTTGCCAAAGTTAAGGTACTCTAATTGCAGCCCAGGGCGCTCCCCCCCCCCCAGCGCCCTGCACCCATCAGTGACCGGAGTATGTGGTGTGCATAGGGAGCAATGGCGCACAGCTGCAGTGCTGTGCGCTACCTTAATGAAGACCGAAGTCTTCAGCCGCCGATTTCCAGGACGTTCTTCTTGCTTCTGGCTCTGTAAGGGGGACGGCGGCTCGGCTCCGGGACCAGACGACCGAGGCTGGGCCTGTGTTCGATCCCTCTGGAGCTAATGGTGTCCAGTAGCCTAAGAAGCCCAAGCTAGCTGCAAGCAGGTAGGTTCGCTTCTTCTCCCCTTAGTCCCTCGTAGCAGTGAGTCTGTTGCCAGCAGATCTCACTGAAAATAAAAAACCTAACAAATACTTTCTTTTCTAGGAGCTCAGGAGAGCCCCTAGTGTGCAACCAGCTCGGGCCGGGCATAGATTCTAACAGAGGTCTGGAGGAGGGGCATAGAGGGAGGAGCCAGTGCACACCAGATAGTACCTAATCTTTCTTTTAGGGTGCCCAGTCTCCTGCGGAGCCCGCTATTCCCCATGGTCCTTACGGAGTTCCCAGCATCCACTAGGACGTCAGAGAAAATGGGATGGTGCTTATAGGGTTCTCCGGTAAAGGCTTTGGTTCACAGCGAAAGTACATGACATTGTATCCTTCCCCTGTATCTTAAAAGTATCCCTAATGTGACTGACGAATAGAATGGCCTCTAGACAGAGAGATGTTCCCCAAACTTGCTATGTTTATCTAGGCCTCGGAGACAATTCTGCTATAATTCTTTTTATATTATTTCACATTGTAATATGTTACGTTTAAAATTTCCATAGAATGCAACAAACGGGATCCAGTTAGGATCCCAGCTGTCGGCATACCGGCTGTCAGAATACTGTTGCCGGAATCCCAACACTATTCAGAATGCTGACACCGGCATCCTGAATAGGGGGGGGGGGGGGGGGGTTGGGGCGGGGTGTTAAGGGGGTCAGGATTAGGATGCAGGGGGAGGGTTAGCGTTAAACTGCAGCCCGGAGGGTTAGGTTTAGGCTGCAGGGAGGTGGGGGTTAGGATTAGGCACCCGCCCCACCCCCCCGGGACGGTTAGGGATAGGCTGAAGGGGGGAGGGGGGATAGGGTTAGGCTTCAGGAAGTCGGGGGGTTAGGATTAGGCACCACCGCCAAGGGTTAGAGTTAGGCTGTGAGTGGGGAGGGTTAGGGGGCTGGGGGGGAGGTAAGTATACTTACCTTCCTCTGTCGGGATTATGATCATCGGGATGCTGCATTCTGTATTCTGAGCACCGGCATCCCAAACGCCAACAAATCAAACACAACCCCAACAAACTTTGGGGTTTGCAGACAATTTAAGAAATGAAAACTGGCTGTATGACAAAAAAAGGGGGAAATTCAATAAAATGCTATAGGCAACTTCTCCACTCTTTCAAAGGGTTGATCCATCTTCCCCCCTATGCTCTAAAGCATGGGTCTTCAACCTGCGGCCCTCCAGCTGCTGTGGAACTACACATCCCAGCATGCCCTGACTCAGTTTTGGTATGCCTTCATAGCAAAACTGTGGCAGGGCATGCTGGAATGTGTAGTTCCACAGTAGCTGGAGGGCCGCAGGTTGAAGACCCATGCTCTAAAGGCTGGTTTAACATCTGCCAGGGTAAGAAACCCTGCACTTCCCTTCTAGCAACAAACTGCAGCCATTGTCCATCCAATCTTGTAAAGGGCTCTATACATGCGAGAGATGTGTGCTGAGCGAACCACTCAGCACACATCTCTCCCGCCGCTCAGCACAGCGCGATGTGTGCTGAGCGATGCAGGGGAGGACGGGGGGCCGCTCATTTCACCCAGCGGGTGAAATGAGCGACATGCTAGATTGAGCCTGCATGCAGACCAATCTAGCACCGGCCATAGCGATGCACGCGGCCGCACATCGCTGTGAGGGGTACACACAAGTGATCTGTGCTTAAAATCTAAGCAATCTAGTCAGATTGCTTAGATTTTAAGAATGGATCTCTCTGCTAGTACCCCCTTAAGACTAGTATTTATATAATATTGAGAAAATGAGTAAGTGAGCCTTTTAGTAAGTGCTCAAGAGTTCTAATTTTGCCAGTGTTGTGTACTTGTACATATCATTTTGGCCACTAGACACGCAAAACTAGTCTGTAAGCTTGGAAGGGCAGGAAAACTGTGGCTAAAATGTAATGTGTAGTTGTGTAAAACTTTTTGCCACATTATTGAAGAAAAAGAAAAAAAAAATTGCACCAAAGCTCATATGATGCTGTAAAGTATGATTCTAGAATGCATGCTTGTTGTTAGCACGGTGGCATAATGGTTAGTATGACTGCATCACAGCACTGAGGTCATGAGTTCAATTCCCAGTCATGGCAAAATTAGTGTTGGGTTTGTATGTTTTCCCTCTGGTTTTGTGGGTTTTCTAAGATGTACCTTTTTCCTCTTGCACTATAAATGCATACTGATAGGTTAATTGGGGGAAAGAGATATGAATTAAAATAAGAATTTACTTACCGATAATTCTATTTCTCGTAGTCCGTAGTGGATGCTGGGGACTCCGTCAGGACCATGGGGAATAGCGGGCTCCGCAGGAGACAGGGCACATCTAAAAAAGCTTTTAGGTCACATGGTGTGTACTGGCTCCTCCCCCCATGACCCTCCTCCAAGCCTCAGTTAGGTACTGTGCCCGGACGAGCGTACACAATAAGGAAGGATCTTGAATCCCGGGTAAGACTCATACCAGCCACACCAATCACACCGTACCACTTGTGATCTGAACCCAGTTAACAGTATGATAACAAAACGAAGTAGCCTCTGAAAAGATGGCTCACAACAAGAATAACCCGATTTTTGTAACAATAACTATGTACAAGCATTGCAGACAATCCGCACTTGGGATGGGCGCCCAGCATCCACTACGGACTACGAGAAATAGAATTATCGGTAAGTAAATTCTTATTTTCTCTAACGTCCTAGTGGATGCTGGGGACTCCGTCAGGACCATGGGGATTATACCAAAGCTCCCAAACGGGCGGGAGAGTGCGGATGACTCTGCAGCACCGAATGAGAGAACTCCAGGTCCTCCTTAGCCAGAGTATCAAATTTGTAAAATTTTACAAACGTGTTCTCCCCTGACCACGTAGCTGCTCGGCAAAGTTGTAATGCCGAGACCCCTCGGGCAGCCGCCCAAGATGCGCCCACTTTCCTAGTGGAGTGGGCCTTTACAGATTTAGGCTGTGGCACGCCTGTCACAGAATGTGCAAGTTGGATTGTGCTACAGATCCAACGTGCAATCGTCTGTTTAGACGCAGGAGCACCCATCTTGTTGGGTGCATACAATATAAACAGCAAGTCAGACTTTCTGACTCCAGCCGTCCTAAACTATATATATATATATATATATATATATATATATATTTTTAGGGTCCTGACAACGTCTATTAACCTGGAGTCCTCCAAGTCCCTAGAAGCCGCAGGCACCATAATAGGTTGTTTCAGGTGAAAAACCTGACACCCCCTTAGGAAGAAAACTGGAGACGAGTCCCAGTTCTGCCCTGTCCGAATGGAAATTTAAATATGGGCTTTTGTAAGACAAAGCCGCCCATTCTGACAATCGCCTGGCCGAGGCCAGGACCAACAGCATGGTCACTGTCCATGTGAGATATTGGTCAACAGCTTGTTCACTTTCCATGTGATATATTTCAAATCCACAGATTTGAGCGGTTCAAACCAATATGATTTTAAGGAATCCCAACACTATGTTGAGATCCCACGGTGCCACTAGAGGCACAAAAAGGGGTGTATATGCAATACTCCCTTGACAATCTGGACTTCAGGAACTGAAGTCAATTCTTTTCGGAAGAAATTCTACAGGGCCGAAACTTAAAACCTTAAAGAACCCCAATTTTAGGCTCAAAACACTCCTGTTTTCAGGAAGTGTAGAATTCGACCTAGTTGAATTTTCTTCGTGGGGCCTTCCTGGCCTCACCCACGCAACATATTTTCACCACATGTGGTGATGACGTTGTGCGGTCACCTCCTTCCTGGCTTTGACCAGGGTAGGTATGACCTCTTATGGAATGCCTTTTTCCTTCAGGATCCGGCATTCAACCGCCATGCCGTCAAACGCAGCCGCGGTAAGTCTTGGAATAGACATGGTACCTGCTGAAGCAAGTCCCTTCTTAGCTCCCCAGGCCCTTAGTCCTCTGTGAGCATCTCTTGAAGTTCCGGGTACCAAGTCCCTCTTGGCCAATCCGGAGTCACGAGTATAGTTCATACTCCTCTATGTCTTATAATTCTCAATACCTTGGTTATGAGAAGCAGAGGAGGGAACACATACACCGACTGTTACACCCACGGTGTTACTAGGACATCCACAGCTATCGCCTGAAGGTCTCATGACCTGGCGCAATACCTGTCCCGTTTTTTGTTCGGGCGGGACGCCCTCATTTCCACTTTTGGTCTTTGCCAATGGCTCACAATCATGCGGAAAAACTTCCCTATGAAGTTCCCACTCTCCCAGGTGGAGGTCATGCCTGCTGAGGAAGTCTGCTTCCCAGTCGTCCACTCCCGGAGAGAACACTGCTGACAGTGCTATCACATGATTTTCCGCCTAGCGAAAAATCCTTGCAGTTTTTTCACTGCCCTCCAGCTTCTTGTGTCGCCCTTTCTGTTTACGTGGGCGACTGCCGTGATGTTATCCCACTGGATCAATACCGGCTGACCTTGAAGCAGAGGTCTTGCTAAGTTTAGAGCCTTATAATTTTTGCTCTTAGCTCCATCTATGTGGAGAGAATTCTCCAGACTTGATCACACTTTCCTGGAAATTTTTTCCCTGTGTGACTGCTCCCCAGCCTCTCAGGCTGGCCTCCGTGGTCACCAGCATCCACTCCTGAATGCTGAATCTGTGGCCCTCTAGAAGATGAGCACTCTGTAATCACCACAGGAGAGACACCCTTGTCCTTGGATATAGGGTTATCCGCTGATGCATCTGAAGATGCGATCCGGACCATTTGTCCAGCAGATCCCACTGAAGAGTTCTTGCGTGAAATCTGCCGAATGGAATTGCTTCGTAATAAGCCACCATTTTTACCAGGACTCTTGTGCAATGATGCATTGACACTTTTCCTGTTTTTAGGAGGATCCCGATTAGCTCGGATAACTCCCTGGCTTTCTCCTCTGGGAGAAACACCTTTTTCTGGACTGTGTCCAGAATCATCCCTAGGAACAGTAGACGTGTCCTCGGAAAAGCTACGATTTTGGAATATTTAGAATCCACTCGTGCTGTCGTAGAACTATTAAAGATAGTGCTACTCCGACCTCCAACTGTTCTCTGGACCTTGCCCTTATCAGGAAAGCGTCCAAGTTTCTTTTAAGAAGAATCATCATTTCGGCCATTACCTTGGTAAAGACCCGGGGCGCCGTGGACAATCCAAACGGCAGCGTCTGAACTGATAGTGACAGTTCTGTACCACGAACCTGAAGTACCCTTGGTGAGAAGGGCAAATTTGGACATGTAGGTAAATGTCCCTGATATCCAGTGACACCATCTCGTCCCCTTCTTCCTGGTTCGCTATCACTGCTCTGAGTGACTCCATCTTGATTTGAACGCTTGTATGTAAGTGTTCAAATATTTCAGATCTCACCGAGCCGTTTGGCTTCAGTACCACAATATAGTGTGGAATAATACCCCCTCCCTTGTTGTAGGATGGGTACTTTGATTATCACCTGCTGGGAATACAGCCTGTGAATTGTTTCCAATACTGCCTCCCTGTCGGAGGTAGACGTTGGTAAAACAGACTTCCGGAACTTGTGAGGAGGAGACGTCTCGAATTTCCAATGTACACCTGGGATACTACATGTAGGATCCAGGAGTCCCCTTGCGAGTGAGCCCACTGCGTGCTGAAACTCTTGAGATGACCCCCTACCGCACCTGAGTCCGCTTGTACTGCCCCAGCGTCATGCTGCGGACTTGGCAGAAGCTGTGAAGGGCTTCTGTTCCTGGGAATGGGCTGCTTGCTGCAGTCTTCTTCCCGTTCCTCTACCCCTGGGCAGATATGACTGGCCTTTGCCCGCCTGCCCGTATGGGGACGAAAGGACTGAGACTGAAAGACTGTGTCCTTTTCTGCTGAGATGTGACTCGGGGAACAAAAGGTGGATTTTTCAGCTGTTGCCATGGCCACCAGGTCCGATGGACCGCCCCTTTATACGGCAATACTTCCATGTGCCGTCTGGAATCTGCCTCACCTGACCACTGTCGTGTCTTCGTCTGGCAGATATGGACATCACATTTACTCTTGATGCCAGAATGCAAATATCCCTCTGCGCATCACGCATATATAGAAATGCATCCTTAAAATGCTCTATAGACAATAAAATCTTGTCCCTGTCAAGGGTATCAAAATTTTCAGTCAGGAAATCCGACCAAGCCCCCTCAGCGCTGCACATCCAGTCTGAGGCGATTGCTGGTCGTAGTATAACACCAGTATGTGTGTATATACTTCTTAGGCTATTTTTCAGCTTCCTATCAGCTGGCTCCTTGAGGGCGGCCGTATCTGGAGACGGTAACGCCACTTGTTTTATAAGCGTGTGAGCGCCTTATCCACCCTAAGGTGTGTTTCCCAACTCGCCCTTACTTCTGGCGGGAAAGGGTATACCGCCCATAACTTTCTATCGGAGGAACCCCACGTATCATCACACACTTCATTTAATTTATCTGATTCAGGCAAAACTACAAGTAGTTTATTCACACCCTACAAAATACCCTTATTTGTGGTACTTGTAGTATCAGAAATATGTAACACCTCCTTCATTGCCCTTAACATGTAACGTGTGGCCCTAAAGGAAAATACGTTTGTTTCTTCACCGTCGACACTGGAGTCAGTGTCCGTGAGGTAAATGGGCGTTTTTACAAGCCCCTGACGGTGTCTGAGACGCCTGGACAGGTACTAATTTGTTTGCCGGTCGTCTCATGTCGTCAACCGGCTCGCAGCGTCCACAAGTAAGCCATCCATTCCGGTGTCGACTCCCTAGAGAGTGACATCACCATTACAGGCAATTTGCTCCGCCTCCTCACCAACATTTTTCTCATACATGTCGACACACACGTACCGACATACAGCACCCACACAGGGAATGCTCTGATAGAGGACAGGACCCACTAGCCCTTTGGGGAGACAGAGGGAGAGTTTGCCAGCACACACCAAAATGCTATAATTATACAGGGACAACCTTTATAAAAGTGTTCCTCCCTTATAGCATTTAATATATATTTATATCGCCAAATCAGTGCCCCCCCTCTCTGTTTTAACCCTGTTTCTGTAGTGCAGTGCAGGGGAGAGCATGGGAGCCTTCCCCTCAGCCTTTCTGTGAGGGAAAATGGCGCTGTGTGCTGAGGAGAATAAGCTCCGCCCCCTTTTCGGCGGGTTTTTTCTCCCGGTTTTTAAGAACTGGCCTGGGTTAAAATACATACATATAGCCTTAATGGCTATATGTGATGTATTTATTTTGCCAATAAGGTACTTATATTGCTGCCCAGGGCGCCCCCAGCAGCGCCCTGCACCCTCCGTGACTAGGTCAGTGAGCCGTGTGACAACAATGGCGCACAGCTGCAGTGCTGTGCGCTACCTTCATGAAGACTGTGAAGTCTTCTGCCGCCTGTTTCCGGACCTCCGTTCTGCCGTCTTCTTCAGCGTCTGTAAGGGGGATCGGCGGCGCGGCTCCGGGACGAACCCCAGGCTGACCTGTGTTCCGACTCCCTCTGGAGCTCAGTGTCCAGTAGCCTAAAATCCCAATCCATCCTGCACGCAGGTGAGTTGGAGATCTCTCCCCTAAGTCCCTCGTTGCAGTGATCCTGTTGCCAGCAGGAATCACTGAATGAAACCTAAAAAAAAACTTTTCTAAACAGCTCTTTAAGAGAGCCACCTAGATTGCACCCTTCTCGGACGGGCACAAAAACCTAACTGAGGCTTGGAGGAGGGTCATGGGGGGAGGAGCCAGTACACACCATGTGACCTAAAAGCTTTTTTAGATGTGCCCTGTCTCCTGCGGAGCCCGCTATTCCCCATGGTCCTGACGGAGTCCCCAGCATCCACTAGGACGTTAGAGAAATATATTCTCTGTACATAGCTGCCTAATTTTATGGTGCTACGCTATAAAAATAAAAAGTAGTCCACACTGATTTCTGTGTTTTTCGCAGCATAGCGATCAGGCTAAAAATCGGCCGTTCTGCACATGCGTATGGGCCGCAGGGCGCACGCGCCAAGTCATTTCACACAAAACTAAGCAATTTTACACAGGGGCGAGTGACGCTTTTCAGTCGCTCTGCTGATCGGTGAATGAATAGATGCCTCCTGTTAGCATTTGAAAGATCCAAGTGCTGCGTCTGGGGACACAGCCTTGGATCACCATCGTGACCATCAGTCGTGGTTCGCATTGGCTTCAGGCACCGGCCAGCCTGTATAAGATGAGGCCTAAGCAGGCTGATTGTAGGATTAGGACACCCAAGTCCACGTCCAGGAAGTCAGTGTCCAACGACACAGACCCTAGACCTATCACACCTTTGAAGAATGGGTCCAGGTGCCGTCCCCCAAACGCCGCAGCATGTCATTCATGCTGTGGCTGCCAGGGGGCTGTGAATGATATCGCAGAACAGGTCTTGCACCTGCACAGACCCAACACCATTGTATTTGTATGCAAACTGTTGTGTTTGCGTACAAATATGAATTAGACTCTATGGGGGACATTTACTAAGCAGTGATAAGAGCGGTGAAGTGAGCCAGTGGAGAAGTTGCCCATGGCAACCAATCAGCACTGAAGTAACAGCTATAATTTGCATACTATAAAATGATACAGAGCTGCTGATTGGTTTATGGGGCAACTTCTCCACTGGCTCACTTCTCCGCTCTTATCACTGCTTAGTAAATGTCCCCCTGTGTCTCTAAGCAAGCCAAGAATCATTAGTTGCTTAATCCAAATACATTTTTGTTTTTAGAATCACTATAAACTTGTACTGTGCTGTATGTATAGCCAGGACCAGATTAACAATGGGACGGGGATTGTACTACAGCTCCAGGCCTCCACATAAAAATAGGCCCATCATGACAACATGCTGATGACCAGCCCAGCCAGCCCGTCGCCCCACGGTCTGCCTTAACTCACAGGTTATAAAATTGAATTTTTATTTTCCTCACAAAAATAATGCAAATGATATTTTATTTATTTATGAAGAAATCGGGGCTGATCGTGTATGGTGGTGTTTGCGGAGGGGCAGGCCCACATGGCACTGGCCACTCCCACACCGCACTGGCTACACCCACACAGCACTGGTAGCAGCCCTTAATCCGGCACTGTGTATAGCACATCTACCAGCTATCCAATGACCGGGCTTAGCCGTGGTGCAGGATGCCACCTGCCTACCCCAGGCCGTTACAGTTTTAGAGCTCCGGGGCTGGCCGCAGTTTTGCTCTGCATTTACACAGCTGACTTCGGGTGGCAGGCACAGAGGATGATTCCTGGCCACTCTGTGCTATAACACAATCAGAGCAGCCAGGCAGCTCTACCTCTCTGAGCTCCGCTTACAGAGTCAGTCTCGACAGGCTTTGGCAGAACTGTGACTACACACACGCATCGTGAAATTATTAGGTCACACAGGCTGCGTGCCACTGCAGTTCAGCCAAGCAAGCCGCTGTCAAGCAAGAAGAGCAGGCTCAGAACAGTTATAGAAGAACGGGAGACCACACCAAAGTAAAGTAGGTAAGTTTGCTGTTGCTGCCGGGGGTGGGGGGTGATTATTGGATGTGCATAGAGGAGTGCTGCTCGGAGCACATTAAATGGGCCGGGTGGTGCTGTGAGGTTGATAGTGAAGAAGAGGGGAGTGCTGTGGGGTGGATTTGAAGTAGTGACGTGCAGTTAGGTGAGGCAGAGCCTTTCCTGTCATACTAACATATATGCCAGAGTTTTTACTGTATAAAGTATATGAAAAATACAAAGAAGATAATACATATTCTTTGTATTATTCATATACTTTATATAGTAAAAACTCTGGCGTATATGTTAGTATGACAGGAAAGGCTCTGCCTCACCTAACTGCACGTTCAGTGAGTGAACTGTGAAGGAGACAGTGAGGTGGTCAGTGTGTGATGTGGGAGGCAGGGAGCCAGCTGTGAGGGGGTCAGTAAGTGCTCTGAGGTAGACAGGGCTGTAAGGGAGGCAGCGAGGGGGGCAGTTCGTGCTGTGGGAAGCACATATTCACCACTGATAATAGAACATGTGTCTCCCTACTTTTTTCTGATTATTCTAATAGAATGTTAAGAGTATAAAAAGCTTTCTATACAGCAAGCACAGCCATAGCAAGGGTACCCTTCAGAAATTACCCTTCAATGGACTACAAAGAGATGTCTCTGCACCTTCAGAGGGGCATTTACCAAAGCATCAATAGAGATAAAGCTGACAGAGATAAAGCACTACCCAATTAATTTCTAGCTCTTGGTTTACAGCCGTTTTAAAAAATGACAGTTAGGAGCGGATTGGTTAGTGCTTTATCTCTCTCACTCTATTTTTTCTTTCTCCATCCTTTGATAAATATTCCCAAAGATTCACAGATTTAAAAATTTTTTAGCTGCCACAGTCACTGCCCATGCTTGCCAAGGCCCTCTCTCACCAGAGCCCGCACTGGCCAGGGCCCCTCACCCAATGTCCACGGTGGACGGGGGCCCCACCAGCCACTGCCCATGCTAGCCAGACAACTTTCAAGCCATTGGCAAAGCCTCTATCAAGTAGAGATGAGCAGGTTTGGTTTTGGTTTCCCGAATTTAGGGGTTCTGAGCGGATCCAAGCCCTGGCTCGGGTCTCCTTTGATCCAAAAATGAGGAAAAACATCCTCCTACTGCCGTCGGAACTCCAGTGTTTTGTTCTGGAACTTCTGTCTTCGGATCCATGGTAACAGGCCGCTCTCAGCCAACCAATTGCCTGTTAAAATGGTAGCAGCCGCTGACTGAATCGGAAAGGCATGTGACAGAAACAACGAGCTGTCACTGTCAGCCACAGTGCGCATCCCATAAGGTCTGCCACCTGTACACCCACCATCCTATCTCTTTGCTGAGGAGCCCCTGGCCCGCAATGCATGACTAAGGCCCCAGCCTGCTAACCTGCCACAAGAGAAGTCTGAAGCTGGAGAACACGGCAGGACCAGGCTTTAAGGAGGTGAGACAGGATTGGATCTGACATAGCTAAACACGAACAGACTTCCCCCTGCATTCAAGACGCAGGATCCGGACAGAGAGAGACCAAATCCAGAAAGAAAAGTGTGGGGCTGCGGGAGGGGGAAGGGTTCACTGTTACAGGTGCTAGTAGGACTCCGTCTTCCAGGGTGCTTTCCTGCCATGTAGGAGGGAAGGGGGAGAAGCAGCTTTTTATCTCTCTCTGTCTTCCACAGTCACTTACTGACTCTCCGTGTCACCCTGCCTCTTCATGTCACCCTGCCTCTAATGCTGTCACCTACGGACTCCATCAGCCTCCCAAGTCACCCTCAGCCTCTCCCTGTCACCCACTACCTCTTGGTGTCACCCACTGCCTCCTGCTGTCACACTCTGCTCCCATCTGCCACCCTCTGCCTCCTGCTGTCACTTATGGACACCCTCAGCTTCCCCAGTCACTGATTACCTCCTGCTGTCACCCTCTGCCTTCCACTGTCACTTATTGACACCCTCAGCCTCCCCAGTCATCCTGAGCCAGACAACCACTGCCACTCCCACTGTCACAATCTGCCTTCCACTGTCACTTACTGACACCCTCAGCCACCCCAAGTCACCCTGAGCCTCTCCCTGTTACCCACTGCCTCCAGCTGTCACCCTTTGCTCCTCCCTGCCACTATTATTGTGAGAAAATAAATGTTATTGAGGTTAAAATACTGTAGGAACAAAACAAAAAAAAAGCATAAAATTATTTGGTTTTAGATGTTTTTATCAATTAAATAAAATAAAAAAATACAGATACAAAACACGTGTGGTAGTTGTATCAAAACCGAATCCAAAACCAGAACCCAGTGATGATTAGAACTAAAACCAGCAAAAATAGGCCAGTGCACATCTCTATTCTCAAGCCACTGTACATACATATCTGAGCCCTCACGACATTGGGCCTAATTCAGACCTGATCGCTCGCTAGGTTTTTTTTGCAGTCCTGCGTTTGCATAGTCGCCACCCATAGAGGAGTGTATTTTAGCTTTGCAAGTGTGCGAATGCATGTGTAGCAGAACTGTACAGACACATTTTGTGCAGTCTCTGCGCAGCCCAGCACTTACTGATCCGCTGCGATCACATCAGCCTGTTCAGGACAGGAATTGTCGTCAGGAACCCTCCCTGCAAACGCATGGACACGCCTGCGTTTTTCCAACCACTCCCTGAAAACGGTCAATTGACACCCACAAACGGCTTCTTCTTATCAATCTCCTTGGGAGCGCCCGTGCAAATGGATTATTCTCACAAACCCATTGCTGAGCGGCGATCCGCTTTGCACCTATGCGACGCGCCTGCGCATTGCGGTGCATGTGCAGTTTAGACCTGATCGCCCGCTGTACGAAAACGCAGCCAAGCGATCAGGTCTGACTTAGGCCCATTGTCCACCCTCACACACAGCAGCTGTCATGTAGAAGAAGTCTGTCTTCTACGGTCATTGCACTTACTGTACATACATTATAAACATTTATCTGAACAATATAATTAGGCATGCCGTATATACAGTATTTATAAAGCTATTTGGAAACTGTAGTCTGTTATTTGTAGTGGTAATTTACTGTATAGGAACTAAAAAAGGATGGTTTATTCTCTGCTTCATCCATTTCCTATTGTGATTCCCTATTTAGATCATAAAATAAATAAATCATAAAATGTTATTAATTTTCTATGTAGCGCTTAGTCTAGACCAGTAAAAGGAGAATTTCGGAGTATTAAGCTGTCAAAACAACTCTGCAGACTGCAGAAATTACGGCTTACATTGGTAAGGTCAGACTTATGGCTTTGCTGTCTGATAGATCAATACCCCAAGTCTAGGAAGATCCACTAAACACAAGAGGGATAGGGACGAATCTGCAGAAACATAGCCCCAGACAGTAAAGCCCAGTCTGTGGTCAGCTTAATGTACAAGACAGCAGCACACAGATGCAACTACCAGCTACTGTAAGTGTCAGAGTGTAAACCTTCATAGTACATGCAAGCAAAATGATTGGATTATATTTTATATTAAAACCAAGGTCAAATTGTTGTTTTATTAAGTGACCTACACAATCGTTAATCATCAATAGCTGAAATGCCTCTAAGTTATCAGAGTAACAGTCTGTTTGGGCAGCTATTTAAGTCAAATTCAGGGAAGTGTATATACACAGCCATATAACATGCAGAATACATATATTTATTGAAACTATCAGAAAACTAGTAATTGCCTGCTTTTTACAAGCTATGAAGGAATGCTAAGTGCTGTACCATATGATTCAATATAATATATTTATTTGGTTATATCGGATAACGTCAGGGCAGGGACAGTGCCATTGCTATATTACAGTGAATGACATTGAATTTTCCACACGAGAGTCAGTGACATCCTGGAATTGAAGTCACCAGAACAAACGTTCCATATATTGTTTTTCATGCACCGTCTGTTTCTTTTCTTGAAGTAAAACTGGTCATGTTTTCCTTTCCCAGAGGTTTATTTTAAGATTTAGTCACAATAATGTGTTACCGCATTCCAGTTTATAGCCCACAGTGTTACAGGAAGCATCCTACCTCATATACACAGAGGAAAATGGGTCATTTACAAAGAATTAGGTTTAAAAAGCAAAGACATCATGAAGTCAATTCATTTAGGGGCGATGTTCTCATCCCTATTAGTAAGTGCGGCTATTTGCCTTACTTCCGATCCTACCGGTCTCGCTGATTTTTCTTCTCAGGTCCAAAGGGCTGAACACAAAAGTCTGCGAGTCCAGTGCGAGATCAGCGTGTGATGGGGGCAAATTTAGCCGCTGTTGCCACTGTTTATATGCTGTTGCATTGGCAACTTCCCCCTTCATCCTTAACTGAACTGACCCCACATGTGTACACATCAAACATCGTGGGCGCTTTCATCTATGCAACTTAAATATGTTACTGAAATGTATCCATATACAGTGAATACAGCACGTCTGAAAGCCCGATACTTAGCGGCTGATGCAGAGCTTAATGCAAGATGGCTGTATCTGTACCTACACTGAGTGCATGGAACTGCATATATTTGCCCATATTCAGAGCTGTATGCCTCTTTGCAGCTGGTCCACCCCTATCCTTAAGCCTGGTTTCATACCTGTCATTATCATCTGTGCACAACTGTGCCAGCCCATGCCTGGTGCAAAAAGATACCTCTGAAAACTGACGTGTTTATGCTTCCACGCAACTATCCATAGCCGGCAATTCCATCAGCGCGCCCTGGCTGAACGTTGCCGAAGTAAGCACGTCCTATTACAGACCACTTACACCACTTTCATCTTTGGCATGGCTGTTATTAATGATGGTAGATTTTGTGGCTGGCACTGAGAACATGTGACAGTGGTTATATATAGTCAGTAGTACACTCACCATTGTGTGAATCCATGCTTCCAGCACGGCTTCCAGCACATGCTTCAACTCCAACACACCAGTACATCTTCAGGAACCAGCCCACTGGCAGTGTAACAAAAAACAATTACAAATGGCCATCTGTCAGAAAACAAAAGATTTTCTGGTTACAATAGATTCAAGTGCCATAGCTTCACAGATTCCTTACCTCATGATCACACACTTATCTAAAGTTTTTACAGTTTACAGATTCATGAAACGAATACATATTTACCAAATAGGAAGAAATCAGTTACACAGAGCAAACAGTGTGGACAGGGGGAAGTACAGATGAAAGATATAGAAAGGGAAGAAAAAGAGCGGCACGTACTACTGATCCAACAGCATGCTAACCACATTGCAATAACAGTATCAATGGTATCGCTAATGATTTTATTGGAACATGTACTAAGAGATATCAGAAAATTACAAACAATCGACAATGTGGACTAATGCAAAGAGAAAACGGATCCCACCCGGGAATTGGAAATGGGTCCTTCCCGGGTGGGATCCGGCATTGGACGCTGCTGCTGGCTTCCCCGAGCCGGCAATATGCCGGGCGGGTTGCCATAGCGGCAGGGGCGGAGCCGGCAGTGGAGGCGGCGCTGGGAGATGAGATCAGCTCCGCGCCGCCTCTCCTTGTTGTAGTGAACGAGTCCCAGGTCGCATCGACCCGGTAGCCCGTTTACGCTGCCATTGACCCGGTATTCAACCCGGGAATAACACTGCTTTATTCCCGGGTTGAAATGCCGGGTCAGGTGACCCGGGATTTCAGCTATGGTGCTTTCACACCGCACGCTGACCCTTGACGACCCGACAATATGCCGGGTAGATACCGGGTTATTTGTGCGGTGTGAAAGGGGTATTATGTAGCTGTTACAGTCTGGGGGGGGGGGGGGGGGGGGGAAATCAGAGATATATACATTCAAATGGGATCATCAGAGCCATTTCCCTGCATTGGTTATAAGGCACAATGATCCCTATGGCTACATGCAATTTAAATACGGTTTCTTGTGGACACTTACAGTATATGGATCCTCTTGTAAAAAAACAATACACAAACGAATCCTGCAAAATATACCGGTAAGTGTCTTTACTTCAACAAATAGAACTTACTAACTTTGGGGCTCATTTACATGAAATTCACTTCCATGACACGCCTCTCCGATGTAATAGTACACATCAATGCTGATAGGTGTTACATTACCAAAATCACTGAAATGCTTTTTCAAAAACAGGCAAGTATGTCTCAATAGTTAGTGCAATTGATTGGAAGGCTCAAGCAAAGTGGAGTATAAATGGCCACAAGAGATAACCCGAGAACTGGATGTGAGCGTCATGCATGTGGCTAATAGGATAGCCCGAGATGACATCTTCAACCAGATGTGGCGTGGGGGAAGGGGGGGGGCACATCATGATAAACACAAAAATGAGACCGGAGCCATTTGTCCGGATCATCTTGCAAAGATAATGTGATAGTACATTAGGAATGTACTTTATAAATAAATTATCAACATGTCTCTCAATCCTCAACTGGGTCCTTTCTGGAAAAGCAGACCCAGAAATGATATAATTTTTTTTTTTTTTGTAAAGAAAAAGAAACGCACACACACACACACACACACACGCGTGCATGCACACAAAAAGAGGAAGTAAACTACTCTTTACTATTTGGCTTCAAGCTTTATCTCGCAGCCCTTAAATATTATTCTTTTATTAACTGCTTTATGCAATAGGGAACCACCGACATACAGTATGAAAGGCACCCAAATGGGCATTCTAACAGCACAAAAAAACAAAAAGCAGACGTTGCTTTTCTGACCAACGGTCAATAAAGAATAGACTGATCCCAAGAAATAAGCCAAAAATCCTGCTTGAATCTTGCTACTCAACCCGACAGTCAAACTACAGAACCCACCATCCATTCAGCAATTCATTTAAGTGGTCTAATCAGCCGGAATCCAAGCTCCCACACACGTCAACTTTCATCGGATTTTCCAACATGTTTGATAATGATCCTGTCAATTTCAATGCATTTTTGTTGGGCATAAGTGCAATCATGCTGCAATTCAGGTTGAAATGCTTGGGACCGGAAGCATTTTGGATATCGGATTTTTCCGTATTTGGAATAATTGCATACTATAATGAGATATCATGGCGATGGGACATAAATCTAAGCACAGAATGCATTTATGTTTCATATAAACCTAATACACACAGCCTGAAGGTAATTTTAGCCAATATTTTTAATAACTTTGTGCATTAAACAAAGTGTGTGTACATTCACACAATTCATTTATGTTTCATATACACCTTGTACACACAGCCTGAAGGTCATTTAATACAATATTTTTAATAACTGTGTATTAAACAAAGTTTGTGCACATTGAGCCATCAGAAAACAAAGGTTTCACTATCTCACTCTCACTGAAAAAATTCCGTAATTCGGAATATTCCGTATTTCGGAATATTTGGATATGGGATACTCAACCTGTACTGACCAACATGCTAGACACCTACAACGATATATGACCAGCATATGTGACCAAATGCAACCATGACAATTCCCTGGTATGTCCATGATATACAGTGAAAATCTTATTCAGCATTCTTGACCCTTACAAATGCACAAGCTTTTATATGTTTAGCACATTAGTAATCATAGCTGCAAATAATCCTGTACCAACTGGATTACAATATAATATAAACCTTTTTCTGTAGAATACCGGTCCCTGAATCATTACCAATGAGTTAATGGCAAATCAGCACACGTTTGGCAGAAAATGTCTGAAAGTTGCAGAAAATAGGAATTTAATACCTACTGGTTAATTCCTTTTCTCGTAGTCCGTAGTGGATACTGGGGAACTGTACTTTAGTACCATAGGGGTACAGATCGGGTCCACTGGAGTCTGGCACTTTAAAAACCTTTAGTGTGTGCATGTGTGTGCTGGCTCCTCCCCTCTTTGCCCCTCCAACCAGACTCAGTCTAGGAAACTGTGCCCGAGGAGACGGACATAACACGAGAGAAGAAAACAGGTACAACAGCGGTAAGGCACTAAGCCAACACACAACCATAACCGAAAGGAGGGCGCTAACCAAAACAGAGGATAGCAACACCAACCTAACAAGGATAGCAAAGCTAACACAACAACAAAATGGGACAGTAACGGTGGGCCAACCAAACACTTACCTCAGGTAAGCAGGAATCGAAGCACTGAGGCGGGCGCCCAGTATCCACTACGGACTACGAAAAAAGGAATTACCGGTAGGTATTAAATTCCTATTTTCTCTAACGTCCTAGTGGATACTGGGGAACTGTACTTTAGTACCATGGGGAAGTCCCAAAGCTCCCAAACGGGTGGGAGAGTGCGGAGACCCCTGTAAACTGAAGGTCAAGGTGTGTGTCGAACCGATAGAATTTCACAAAAGTGTTCGAACCAGACCAAGTAGCAGCTCGGCACAACTGTAAGGCCGAGACACCTCAGGCAGCAGCCCAGGAAGAGCCCACAGACCTCGTCGAGTGGGCCTGAATAGACGTCGGCAAAGGCAGAGCCGCCGAAGTATAGGCCTGTTGAATGGTCAACCTGAGCCAAAGAGCAATTGATTGCTTAGAAGCCAGACGACTAATCTTGGTGGCATCATAAAGGACAAACAGCGAATCAGATTTCCGATGACGAGCAGTCCGTTTGACATAAATCTTCAGAGCCCTCACCACATCCAAGGACTCTGGACCAACGGAAGCATCACACAACACCGGAACCACAATGGGCTGATTCACATGAAAAGCTGAAACCATTTTTGGCAGAAACAGAGATCGGGTTCTGAGTTCCGCCCTGTCTTCATGAAAAAATCAAATAAGGGATCTTACAGGATAAGGCCCCCAATTCAGAGACATGTCTGGCAGACGCCAATGCTAATAACATCATAGTCTTCCTGTTAAGAAATTTTAAATCCACCCTATGTAAGGGTTCAAACCAGTCCGATTGAAGGAAGGACAGCACCACATTGAGATCCCACTGTGGGAAGTACAAAGGGCGGTTGCATATGAAGAACTCCTTTTAGGAAAGTTTGTACTTCCGGCAACATGGCAAGTTGTTTCTGGAAGAGAATAAAGAGCGCCGAAATCTGCACTTTGATGGAGCCTAAACGTAGGCCCATATCCACTCCCGCTTGCAGGAAGAGTAGAAAACGACCAATTCTAAATTCCACGGGAGAAACCTTTCTACTTTCACACCAGGAAACATACTTTTTCCAGATACAATGATTGTGTTTAGACGTAACCATCTTCCTGGCCTGGACCATGGTGGAAATAACTCTGGAGGGAAGACCTTTTCTTGATAGAATCTGCCGCTCAACTTCCAAACCGTCAAATGTAGCCACTGTAAGTCTGGATTGTTGAAGAAGATCCTTTTGAAGCGGCAGAGGCCAGGGATCCTCCAGAGCCATGGTTAGGAGGTCCGAGTACCACATCCGTTGAGGCCAATCCGGGGAAATTAGAATTGCTTGAACGCTTTCCCTTCTTAGTCTTTTTAGAAACCTTGGGATTAGCGGTAGAGGAGGGAACAGGTACACAAACTGGTACGTCCATGGTGTCGTCAGCGCGTCCACTGCTACAGCCTGCAGATCCCTCGATCTGGAACAGTAACGGCATAGCTTCTTGTTCAGATGAAAAGCCATCAGATCTATCTGCGGACAGCCCCACCGGTGAATTAACTGTTGAAACACCTGGGGATGTAGGGCCCATTCCCCCAGATGGAGGTCGTGTCTGCTGAGGAAGTCTGCTTTCCAGTTGTCCACTCCTAGAATGAATATGGCTGAGATGGCCCTTGCATTGGCCTTCGCCCAGAGGAGGATTTTTGACACTTCTCGCATTGCCACTCTGCTTCTTGTTCCTCCTTGTCGGTTTTGTGTATGCCACCACCGTGGCATTGTCCGATTGAACCTGGATCGCCTGATCCTTCAGGAGATGGGAAGCTTGCAGAAGAGCATTGTAAATTGCCCAGAGTTCCAGGATGTTTATCGGTAGAGCAGATTCCTGATTTGACCATATCCCCTGGAACTGGGCCTCTAGGGTCACAGCACCACAACCCCGGAGGCTGGCAAATTCCTGCCTTCAACCAGGTGAGGAACTTGTAGCCACCATAATAGAGAAATCCGGGCTTTTGGAGATAAGGTCACTTCCTGATGCATGTGAAGGCGAGACCCCGACCATTTATCCAGCAGATCCAGCTGAAATGGCTGGGCATGAAATCTGCCGTATTGGGTTGCCTCGTAAGAAGCCACCATCCTGCCCAACAAGCGGATGCAAAGATGTATGGATACCTTGCGAGGACAAAGCACCGAGCGGACCATAGCCTGGATAGCCAAGGCCTTGTCCATCAGGAGAAACACCTTTTGAGACACAATATCCAGTATCATTCCCAGGAACTGAAGACGTTGGGTCGGTTCCAGGTGAGATTTCTGAAAATTTAGGATCCACCCATGATCCGCAAGCAGGCGAGTCGTCAGATCGATGCTGTGCAGAAGACGCTCCCTGGACATAGCCTTTATCAGGAGATCATCCAAGTAGAGGCCAATGGTGACTCCCATCATGCACATTTGCAGCAGCATCTCCGCCATGACTTTGGTGAAGACCCTCGGAGCTGTGGACAGGCCAAAGGGCAAGGCCTGAAACTGGAAATGGTCATCCAGGATGGCAAACCTGAGGTAAGCCTGATGAGGGGGCCACATGGGAATGTGTAGGTAAGCATCCTTGACATCTAGAGATACCAGGAATTCCCCCTCCTTCAGACCGGACACCACTGCTCGCAGAGATTCCATCTTGAATTTGAACACCCGCAGATTCAGGTTTAGAGACTACAGGTTTAAGATGGGTCGCACCGAACCGTCTGGTTTTGGAACGAGAAAAAAATTGGAATAAAAACTCCTGTTGTTTAATGGAGGAGGTACCGGAACCACCTCCTCTGTCTGCAAAAAAGTTTTTGAACAGCCTCATACAAGGTAACTTTTGCAGCGGGCAAAACTGGTAAGCCCGATTTGAAAAATCTGTAAGGAGGAAGTGCTTGAAATTCCAGCCGGTATCCCTGGGAAATTAGGTCCCACACCTAAGGATCCCGGAAGGACTTCGCCCACACTTGGGCGAAGTGTTGAAGGCGAGCACCCACCTGAAAGTCACCTTGCTGCTGGGGCCAACCGTCAAGCGGAAGGCTTAACGGCAGGGGATCCGGTGGTCTGGTCCAGGGATGCAGCAGTTGCAGGTTTACGGGACTTCCCATGAGATCCTCTCGGAGTGGTGGAGACTCCCCGGCCCCTGCCACTGAACCTTGCCACACAAAAGGACTGCAAGGAGGGTCCTGTGTAAGAACGTCTAGCAGGTGGCGCAGCCAATGGCAGATTGGTAGACTTACCCTCCGTTGCCTGGGAGATCCATTTATTTAATATGTCCCCAAACAAGGCTTCACCTGTAAAGGGAAGAATTTCTATTTTTGGAATCAGCATCCGCTGGCCATTGACGCAACCACAGAGCTCTGCGTGCCGAAACTGCCATAGCAGTAGTGCAGCCATTTATCTTACACAATTCCTTTATAGCTTTGCTCATAAAATTTGCAGCATCTTGTATGTGTTGCAGCAGAGTAATGACCTCATCCTGGGGCAGAGTGTCGAATAAATTAATAATATTATTGGACCACTTGACTACTGCCCTAGAAATCTACCCACAAACTATTGTGGGGCGCTGTGCTACGCCTGGTGCCGTATATTGCCTTGAGAGTGGTCTCAATGTTACGGTCAACAGGGTCTTTAAGGGATATAGGGGGTAATTCCAAGTTGATCGCAGCAGGATATTTTTTAGCAGTTGGCCAAAACCATGTGCACTGCAGGGGGGGCAGATATAACATTTGCAGGGAGAGTTAGATGTGGGTGGGTTATTTTGTTTCTGTGCAGGGTAAATACTGGCTGCTTTATTTTTACACTGCAATTTAGATTGCAGATTGAACTCACCACACCCAAATCTATCTCTCTCTGCACATGTTATATCTGCCCCCCCTGCAGTGCACATGGTTTTGCCCAACTGCTAAAAAATTTCCTGCTGCGATCAACTTGGAATTACCCCCATAGCCCCTGGCACCAGCAGTATCAATTTCTTAAGACAGTCTGGAGTCAGAAGTATCGACTGATGGGGGGGGGGGGGGGGGTTTCCCATACCTTCCTGTCCTCAGCTGGGAGGGGAAAAGTAGATGAAAACCTCTGAGGAATTTTACATTTCTTGTCAGGGTTTATCCTTGCCTCCCTGGCCAGGGAGTTTAATTACTTATACCCCTTTTACACCTACGAGCACGGGTCGCAGCCGGGAGCCTGACACGGGAGCTGCCCCCTGCTGCGACCCGTGCTCGGTCCCTTTCCCATTAGCAGTCACAACCCGGCATATGCCGGGTTGGTGACGCTTCTAGCTACACGGCAGGGGCGGCGCAGGGAGATCACATGATCTCCCAGCGCCGCCCATCCATACAGTGTAAACGGGAGCCGTGTCGCATCGACACGGCTCCCGTTTACACTACACCCTACCCGGATCATTCCCGTGTCCTACCCAGGTAAATAGCCGGGTAGGATTCACGGGTCACTTGATCCGGGTTTACCCTTTTCCACTTGCCAAAAACACGGGTAAATGCGCGCCCCCGTGCATTTACCCGTGTTTTTTGAGCTAGTGGAAAAGGGGTATTAGACACAGGAAAAGTGGTTGAGGTCTTGGGTCTAACATTAAAGTACAACTCCTTATCTGGTTCTGCTTCCTGATCTGGTATGTGAAGAACCTCTCTTACAGCATAAATGAGGGCCTCCACCCCAGGGGACAGAGAGCTGTCCTCATCCATATCATCATCATCTACATCAGGCTGGTCAGAATCAGACTGGAGCACCTGTGGCAGTGAGCATTTATGTGAAACCAATAGAGGGGGCTGAGAAGCCTTTCTGGTATCTGCTGCTTTAGCCATACAATCAATAGACTGTTTCAACACATGTCTCTCCTTTTTAGCTGCAGCTAATTCTGAATTTACAGTCTGAATCATGCTTTTAAAATTATCTAGCCAAGCAGGTGCCTGTGAACATGAGGGACCCAGCTGAAGGGGTAGAGTTACAAGTAGCACACATAACCATGTCAACAGACAAATTTACACCACTGTAATACAGCGCAGCTCACTGAAAAAAAAACACCTCCACACAGACCCTAGAGAGCCCCTGGAGTGACACAGATAAACGGAGACCAGCACACCAAACACAGCAGCACAGTGTGTAAAATTATATATATAACCTTAGAAACGTGCAGCGGCGCTACCACTATTGTACTCCCCCCTGCTATGACCCCCTGGTACCAGTACTGAGTCTGTAACAGCGTGGGTCCGTGGAGGAGCAGCGTGCATGCAGCCTTGATGATCCGCAGCAGCAGGAAATGGCGCCTTCCCGCCGCTGGTCCCGCTCTCCGGGAAGCCCCGCCTCTTGAAATGGCGCGCGCTCCCTTTCATGATTATACTGGCTGTTCCACATAAAACAGTACACACAAAAGCCTAAATAACCGTGAGCTCTGCGCCAGTATAGTCCGCGGCGTGCACCGCAACTCGTGGCCCATGACCGCCACGTGACATGCCGTCAAACCGCACTGAGGACCCGTTAACCAGGACCCTGGTGTAGAGACTCAGCACACCTGACGATCTTCGTCATCTGTTAGAGGGTGTCGGCTAGCTGCTGGTGTGGGCACACACAGTATTGGGGTGTGAAACAGCACCTCAGGAGCTCAGTGGCCTGTCAGCTGGGATTATGAACCATTAACCCTCAGGAGGTTGGTTCGGTCCCCCCTCTAAGTCCCACGAAGCAGGCAGACTGGTTGTCAACCAGTACTACATGAAAATAAAGAACTAAAATAAAAAATAAAGCAAACTCTCTGGAGCTCCACAGAAATGCACCCAGCTCCTTGGGCCATTTTTCTAAACTGAGTCTGGTAGGAGGGGCATAGAGGGGAGGAGCCAGCACACACATACACACACTAAAGGTTTTTAAAGTGCCAGGCTCCAGTGGACCCGATCTATACCCCTATGGTACTAAAGTCCAATTCCCGAGTATCCACTAGGATGTTAGAGAAATAAAGGAATAAATACTTATTCCCCGCTGACGAGATGCTGGCTGTCAGTAAACAGACAGCGGCATCCCGCCCGCAAGAATGCCGGCAGCGGGGAAAGTTTATGGAGTCCCCTTATGGGCTTGCTGCGCTCTCGCCACAGGTTCTATTACCACTCTATGGGGGTCGTGGACACCCACGAGTGGGAATAAACCCTGTGCGTCAGGATTCTGGCTGTCGGCATTGATGGCTGTCGGGAATCCGGCGACAGAATCCTAACCACCGGGATACCGACAGCCGGCAAATTAACGGCATCCCGAAATAATTAATACTAATATAGAAATTTTTGTGCTTCATGTGGAAAAATATCCCTAGTGAGATAACTGTGCTGCAATACGTCGCAGGAGCAATGACAGGAATTTGGGAAAGGTGGACAGGGAACTATGCAGTAGGGGAAAATACAAAGTTTCACTGATCAACACTCATTTTTCAACTGTCATATCAATTTTTGAGGTTTGTACAGCATTTACCAAGGCAGGGTTAATGTATGCCATATTTGTTTGATTTACTAGAAATATATTCTGCAACTTACATTGTATAATAAATAACAGGTGTGGGATCTTTTCTCAACAAACCCAGTGACGGATTACCAAACAGGCAGAGTAGGCACTGGCCTATGGGCCGTGCGCCTTTTAGGTCCCCCGCGACAACGGGTCAAAATAATATTGATTTGATCTTGAAAAAAATAAATAATAATAATCAAACTTTCCTAAATGGTTTCCAAAAGAAAGAAAAAATGAATCAACTCAAAGAAACAAAACTTTACATTAAAGACTCTATAGAGAAAATACTGTACACTACTTAGTTCAATGTTATTCCACTAGAGCGCAAGCACAAGAAACCTTGAGAAACTAATGCTGCTTTCAGATCGCAAATGCCGAATCCTACCCGGTAAGAGAAACGTGTCCTTACCGGGTGGGATCCGGCATTTGCTCTCCTCTGCTGGCTTTCCGACCCGGCAATATACCGGGTCGGTTGCCATAGCAGCGGGGGGCGCAGCAGCAGCAGGGGCGGGGGTGGAGGCGGCGCTGGGAGATGAGCTCATCTCCTGCACCGCCTCTCCCTATGCTGTGAATGGGAGCCGTGTCGCATCGAAACGGCTCCCATTCATACTGCACCTGACCCGGTATTCAACCCGGTAATAACCCTTCTTTTTAACCGGGTTGAATTACCGGGTCAGGTGACCCACTAATTTGGCAAAGGCGCTTTCACATCGCACACTGACCCGTTTCGACACGGCAATATGCCGTGTCGATACCGGGTTATTTCTGCGATGTGAAAGGGGTATTATACTGTGAGTTATACCCCTTTCAAGCTTACTTTAAAATCCCAGGTTTTTGCGCGCATCAACCCGGGATTTCTGTATGTCTGAAAGGAACCAACCCGGGTTGGCGCCCCTGCTATTGACTAGGGTCTTTCCCGGGACATTCGTCCGGGTAGACAACCCGGGTTAAGTGTGAATGGTGCGACCCGGGAATTTACTCCCAGGTCGCACTGAGAAGTAGGAGGCTAATCCCGGGCCATTTTTTCAATTCCTGGTATCGGGATTGAAAAATGATCAATCCCAGGATTCCTGGGATACCCGGGATAGGCTTTTCCCTATGTGTCCGCACCCTCGCCCTGCCCCGCACACACATCTCACCATACGAAGAGGGCAGGTGGGTGGGACACATCCGTCTGTCTCAGTGGGTGACGGCGGACAAGGCAGCATGACGTGCGGGGGAGCCGGGAGGAGGCAGCGTCTGAGTGTCTTGAGGATGCTCAACGCTGCTTGGCTTAAAAAAAAACAAAGGGCCGCCTGATCCCTCAATCCCCGGGATTAGAGCTTTGCCGCTTCCAATCCAGAGATTGAATCCCGACAGTTTTTGGGCCTAAATCCCGGGATCCTGCCGATCCCGGGATTGGCAACCCTACTTAGAAGCCTCTGATAGGCTGTTCGGGGCTATCGTAATGACATGTATGTGACGTGTGTGTATGAAATGTATGTGCGTGTACAGCAGCCTGGCAGCCCTGGCTTGTAAAATGCCAGGGCAGACCTGGCTTATATCTGAAAGGGAACGACCCGGGAATTTCCCAGGTCTCAGGTGTAGTGTTGAAAAAGGGATCTTGAGCAACAACCCTGGACTTTGCTGAAGGTAAATACCCGGGTGTGAGCTGGGAAATTCCCAGGTCGTATTAGTATGTTTAATAATAAGGTGGAATATTGTTTAATAATATATCATCATCTTTGTTTAATAACATAATAATATGTTACTTTGGTTAATAACATTAATAATTGTTAAGTTTGTTTTGTGATTGATTTGTTAAAATTGTTTGGCAAAATTAAAAATGTATTAGGAGATAATTTGGGAAGGGGGACCCCGAGATTTCGACTGCCTAGGGGCCTCCACAGGGTTTAATCCGCCACTGCAAACCCACCAGTGTTTTGTGCACCTTAACAGTGTGCAAAATGGTCATAGTACATAAAGATGATGTTTTCCCAAACTAAATCCTTCTAACAGCCCTGCTTTTTATGTTACCATGCTTGAGCACAGATCACATAGGGTTCTATGGGGGTCATTCCGAGTCGTTGTTCGCAGCGCAGCGATCAGGCTAAAAATCGGCATTTCTGCGCATGCGTATGGGCCGCAATGCGCACACGCGTCATACGGGTACAAAGCCCGTTGTGGTTGTGCACAGGTTGTAGCAAAGTTTTCAGTCGCACTGACGGCCGCAAGAAGATTGACAGGAAAGGGGCGTTTCTGGGTGTCAACTGACCGTTTTCGGGAAGTGTTTGCAAAAACGCAGGCATGTCTGAAAAAACGCAGGCATGGCTGGGCAGGTGTAGGACGTCAAATCCGGACTCGAACAGGCTGAAGTGATCGCAAGCGCGGAGTAGGTTCAGAGCTACTCTGAAACTGCACAAACTGTTTTTGCAGAGCTCGGCTGCACATGCGTTCGCACTTCTGCTAAGCTAAAATACACTCCCCAGTGGGCAACGGCATAGCGTTTGTACGGCTGCTAAAACTAGCTAGCGAGCAACTCGGAATGACCCCCTATGTACTAAGCCTTAGGGGTATATTCAATTAAAGTCGGATCCATTCTGACATGCATTTGTCGGAATGGATCCAACAGGACCTATTCAATGAACGGCCAAATCCTGTCGGATTTGGTCGTTACCGACGGTCTCAATCCGACTTTAACAATAATCGGAATTCCCGACTTGTCGGAAAAAATGCCTCCCTAATGAATAGGTCGGTACCCCTTTCGACCTAAATCTGTCGGAAGCTGTCGTCTTTCCGACAGGACGGCAGCTTCCGACACTTATTGAATATACCCCTATGAGAGAGATAAAGTGGACGGAGATAAAGAACTCGCCAATCAGCTCCTGTCATGTTACAGGCTGTGTTTGAAAAAAACTAGTTTTATGGTAAGAACTTACCTTTGTTAAAACTCTTTCTGCGAGGTACACTGGGCTCCACAAGGAAAGACATAGGGGTGAAGAGTGGGATCTTGATCCGAGGCACCAACAGGCTGAAAAGCTTTGACTGTTCCCAGAATGCATAGCGCCGCCTCCTCTATAACCCCGCCTCCCTGCACAGGAGCTCAGTTTTTAGTTAACCAGCCCAATGCAGTAGCAGGAAAAGAGACGACAACGGTTAGTAGCCACATACACCACACTCTCACGACAGGAGAAGTGTCAGCGGCTAATGCCATACCAACCCAAAGAAGCTAAGTGCGTCAGGGTGGGCGCCTTGTGGAGCCCAGTGTACCTCGCAGAAAGAGTTTTAACAAAGGTAAATTCTTACCATAAAACTCATTTTCTGCTGCGGGATACACTGGGCTCTACAAGGAAAGACATAGGGGATGTCCTAAAGCAGTTCCTTATGGGAGGGGACGCACTGTAGCGGGCACAAGAACCCGGCGTCCAAAGGAAGCATCCTGGGAAGCGGCAGTATCGAAGGCATAGAACCTTATGAACGTGTTCACAGAAGACCACGTAGCCGCCTTGCACAACTGTTCAAGGGTCGCACCACGGCGGGCTGCCCAAGAAGGTCCAACAGACCGAGTAGAATGGGCCGTAATATGAGCAGGAGCTGACAGACCAGCCCTCACATAAGCATGTGCAATCACCATTCTTATCCAACTGGCCAGGGTGTGCTTGTGAGCAGGCCAGCCCCGTTTGTGAAATCCAAACAGCACAAAGAGAGAATCAGATTTCCTAATAGAAGCAGTTCTCTTCACGTAGATATGGAGAGCCCGTACCACATCCAAAGACCGCTCTTTGGGAGATAGATCAGGAGAGACAAAGGCCGGTACCACAATCTCCTGGTTAAGGTGGAACGAAGAAACCACCTTAGGTAAATATCCGGGACGAGTCCTTAGAACCGCCCGGTCACGGTGAAATATCAGATATGGGGAACTACAAGACAAGGCACCCAAATCCGACACTCTTCTAGCTGAAGCAATAGCAAGCAGAAACACCACCTTAAGGGAAAGCCACTTAAGATCAGCTGAACCAAGAGGTTCAAACGGAGACTCTTGTAACGCCTCCAAAACCACCAACAAGTCCCAAGGAGCCACAGGCAGGACATAGGGAGGTTGGATACGCAACACACCCTGAGTAAAGGTATGCACATCAGGTAAGGTCGCAATCTTTCTCTGAAACCACACCGACAAGGCAGATATTTGAACCTTGGGGGAGGCCAGACGCAGGCCTAAGTCCAGGCCCTGCTGAAGAAAGGCCAACAACTTGGCTGTACTAAACTTGGAAGCGTCATAATCATTAGATGCGCACCAAACAAAGTAAGAATGCCAGACCCTATAGTAAATCCGAGCAGAAGCCTGTTTCCGGGCCCGCAACATAGTTTGAATGACCGCCTCAGAAAACCCTTTAGCCCTTAAGACGGAAGCTTCAAGAGCCACGCTGTCAAAGACAGCTGGGCTAGGTCCTGGTAGACACAGGGGCCCTGAACGAGAAGGTCTGGGCATTTTTGGAAGCAGAATTGGACGCTCTGACGATAGGCCCTACAGGTCTGAGAACCAGTGCCGTCTGGGCCACGCTGGAGCTATGAGAAGCAGAATTCCTCTTTCTTGCTTGAACTTCCGAATTACCCTGGGCAGAAGTGACACCGGAGGCAACACGTACGGCAGTTGAAAACTCCACGGCACCGCAGCGCATCCACGAATGCTGCTTGAGGATCCCTCGTCCTTGCTCCGAAGACCAGAACCTTGTGATTGTGTCGACATGCCATCAGATCTACGTCTGGAAGGCCCCACTTTTCCACTAGGAGTTGAAACACTTCTGGATGGAGGCCCCACTCTCCGGCGTGTACGTCCTGACGACTGAGAAAGTCCGCTTCCCAATTCAGGACTCCCGGAATGAATATTGCCGATATGGCCGGTAGATGGCGTTCCGCCCAATGTAAAATCCGTGAGACTCCCTTCATTGCCAAATGGCTTCGAGTGCCGCCTTGATGATTTATGTAAGCCACTGTGGTGGCGTTGTCCGACTGTACTTGAACAGGACGGTTCTGAATTAAATGCTGGGCCAGGTTCAACGCATTGAAGACCGCCCGCAATTCCAGAATGTTGATCAAGAGGAGAGATTCCTCCTTTGTCCACCGACCCTGAAGGGAGTGATGCTCCAACACCGCTCCCCAACTTCTGAGACTGGCATCTGTCGTCAACAGGACCCAGTCGGATATCCAGAAGGGATGGCCCTTGCACAATTGTTGGTCCTGGAGCCACCAGTGCAGCGACAGACGGACCTCCGGAGTCAATGAGATCATGTAAGACCTGATCCGGTGTGGCAGGCCGTCCCACTAGAATCAGCCTCTGGAGGGGGCGAGAATGGAATTGAGAATACTCCATGTCGAATGCTAATACCATGAGGCCCAGCACCTGCATCGCCGAATGTATCGACACTTGCGGACGAGAAAGGAAGCAACGAATCCTGTCCTGAAGCTTCAGGACTTTCTCCTGAGTCAAGAACAACCGCTGGTTGTGAGTGTCCAATTGCGCTCCCAGGTGCACCATGCTCTGAGCAGGGACAAGGGAGGATTTCTTCCAGTTGATGAGCCACCCGTGGGCTTGTAGAAACTGGACAGTCATATCCAGATGACGTAGGAGAAGTTCTGGGGAATTTGCCAGGATTAACAAGTCGCCCAGATACGGCAGTATCCTGACCCCTTGACGGCGGAGTACCACCGTCATCACCGCCATAACTTTGGTGAAGACTCGCGGAGCCGTAGTCAAACCAAAAGGTAACGCCCGAAACTGGTAATGGAGGTTGCCAATCGCAAACCTCAGGTATTGCTGATGTGACACTGCTATAGGAATATGCAGGTAAGCATCCTGTAGGTCCAGGGAGACCATGCAGTCCCCAGGTTCCAAGGCCAGAACTATAGAGCGAAGGGTTTCAATCCGGAACTTGGAAACTTTCACAAACCTGTTCAATGCCTTGAGGTTGAGAATGGGCCGGGAGGACCCATTCGGTTTCGGGACCAGAAACTGCGGAGAATAGTACCCCCGGCCCCGCTGAGCAAGAGGCACCTGTACTACGACTCCTGTATCCAGAAGGGTCTGTACCACCGAATGTAGAGTGCTTGCCTTTGTCTGGTCCAACAGAACGTCTGTCCGGCAAAATCGATGAGGGGGTCGGTTTTTTAAGGCTATGGCGTAACCTCGAGTGATGACTTCCCGTACCCAGGCATCTGAAGTCGTCTTCAACCATTCCTGGGCATACCCTAGAAGCCGGCCCCCCACCCTGGGATCCCTTAGGGGGAGGCCCGCCCCGTCATGCGGCAGGCTTATCGGTCTTGGAAGCTGGCTGACGGGCAGCCCAGGCTCTTTTGGGCTTCGGCTTACCAGGTTTGGAAGTGCTGGCCTGCTTGTTGTACGCCTGACCTTTTGTTTTACCTGAAGGACGAAAGGGGCGAAAGGAAGTACCTTTAGCCTTCGACACAGAAGGAGCGGTACTTGGCAGACAGGCAGTTTTGGCAGTAGCCAAGTCAGCCACAATCTTATTCAAGTCCTCCCCAAACAGAATATCTCCCTTGAAAGGGAGTACATCCAGGGTTTTTCTAGAGTCCAGATCCACAGACCAGGATCTCAGCCACAATATCCGGCGAGCCAGGACTGTTGTAGTAGAGGCCTTGGCTGCCAGGATACCGGCATCAGAAGCAGCCTCTTTAATATAGTGAGAAGCTGTGACAATATATGACAAGCATTGTCTAGCATGGTCAGAAGAGATTTCAGCTTCTAACTCTAGGGCCCATGCTTCAATAGCCTCTGCAGCCCATGTTGCTGCAATAGTGGTCCGTTGTGCAGCACCCGTGAGGGTGTAAATCGCTTTCAGACAACCCTCCACACGTTTATCTGTAGGCTCTTTTAGAGATGTGACGGTAGTGACAGGTAGAGATGAGGAAACCACCATCCTAGCCACATGTGAGTCCACTGGAGGAGGCGTTTCCCAATTTTTAGACAGCTCTGGCGCGAGGGGAAAGCGAGCCAGCATCTTCTTTTGAGGCACAAACTTCTTACCCGGGTTTCCCCAGGGTTCCTGACGTATATCCACTAGGTGGTCAGAGTGAGGTAAAACATGTTTAACCATCTTCTGACACTTGAACGTATCTGGTTTCTTAGGAGGGTCGGATGGCTCGGGATCATCCGTAATCTGTAAAATTAACTTAATAGCCTCCAAAAGATCAGGAACATCCACATGTGAACTACCCTCCCCATCAGCAGTATCTGTGTCAGAATCTGTGGGGTCAGTGTAAGCGCCATCTTCATCAGACGAGGTGTCAGTGACAGCAGTGGATTGTGAGGAGATAAGAGCTCGCTTAGAGGACCCCTTGGGGTTAGGCGAGTGAGAGTCAGACTTTTTATTAGTCAAGGACTGGTTCAACTTCATCAATTGAGCAGATAAAGTATCCGCCCACGGCGGGTTAGCTGCGGGGACCACATACGGTTGCACCGGCATAGGAGGTCCCATAGGGGGTGTTAGTTTAGTAACTAGCGTATGTAGAAGCGTGGAGAAAGTAGCCCATGGTGGGTCATTATGTACCCCCATTGCCACAGTCCCACTGGGGGGAAAGGAGCCCCCAGAACCAGAGCCCACAGCTGCTGTAGTCTCCTCATAGTGATCTGTGGCATCAGCAACAACGGCAGTGTGTTCAGCCCCAGAACCGTTACCTTCAGAAGCAGACATGATATAACTTGCAGTATCAGGTAACAGTACAAATGTCAGCAGCACAATACCTCTTGCCCAAACCCCTGCACAGTGTAGTCAGCACAAGCAGAGATACAGGAGAGATATAGTGACTAAAATCACAGAGAAAAATACGTATTAAAGTATATCTTGTAAAAATCCTATATAAATATAAAACCTGACACACCAAGCCCCCTCAGGTTATAGAATATAGGGATAGCAAGTTGAGTGAGAGACACGAAATGGAAACCACTCAGCAAGCTAATGCACACACAGATAGTCACAGTTAAACAATGCAGAGGTTATTACTAACAATAATACTGCACTGGATTTGCTTATTATATAGCTATGTAGTCAATAGATATAACACTGCACAGTAAGATACAGGAGAGATATAGTGACTAAAATCACAGAGAAAAATACGTATTAAAGTATATCTTGTAAAAATCCTATATAAATATAAAACCTGACACACCAAGCCCCCTCAGGTTATAGAATATAGGGATAGCAAGTTGAGTGAGAGACACGAAATGGAAACCACTCAGCAAGCTAATGCACACACAGATAGTCACAGTTAAACAATGCAGAGGTTATTACTAACAATAATACTGCACTGGATTTGCTTATTATATAGCTATGTAGTCAATAGATATAACACTGCACAGTAAGAACTGGATGTATATCACAGGGTACTTGTACCAGAGAACCCTGACTAAATGCACTCTCTTAACTAACACTGTCTAATTGACATGTAGAATACTTAAGTGTCATGTAAAGTCACAGCGCTGACAACCAGGCGGCTTTACACAGGAGGATTTGCCCAAGCAGTCCCAGGAACAGTGTAGCTGAGAGAAATGGCGCCCAGACACTGACAGGGAGTGAGGGAGAGACAGATATGCAGCTCCAGGGCGGGAACATTTGCTGGAAATGGTGCCCTGGGGCTGGGGGAGGGGCTCCAGGTCCAAACCTTATCCCCTCTGCTGGCAAAACCACCAGGTACTGTGGGCTACGCATAAAAAGGTTTTAAGGGAAAATCTGACCTGCACCCATGCCCTGGTGATCTAGTGGGATCGCCTGTACTGCCACAGTGTCCACCTCCAGCGCGCGCGGCCCGCCTTCCACCGACCACGCCGGATCGCGATAAAGCACGGGTCCCGCGAGCAGGACCCACTCACCACCTCCCGAAGCGCGGACACGCGATCCCGGAGAGCCCCCGTTGTGTGTGCCTGACCAGAAGAAAACCGGAGCCTCCTGCTGTAGTTACCCGGCAACCAGGGCTCGGGAGTGTACAGCGCCGCTGGGGAGAGATGGAGCTGCAGCAGTTGAATGTCACTAGATATGTACACACTGCCACAGCCCTTGAAGTCTTCACTTTTCTTCATAAAGCTCTTCTTAGGGCTGCCCAGAGCAGCCCCTCTGTTATGTGCCTGCTATCTGCGGCACCAACTACAAAACTGAGCTCCTGTGCAGGGAGGCGGGGTTATAGAGGAGGCGGCGCTATGCATTCTGGGAACAGTCAAAGCTTTTGAGCCTGTTGGTGCCTCGGATCAAGATCCTACTCTTCACCCCTATGTCTTTCCTTGTGGAGCCCAGTGTACCCCGCAGCAGAAATGACAGTTAGGAGCTGGTTGGTTGGTAGTTTCTCTCTCTCCACTGCTTAGTACATAGACCCTTTAATCACAGATCACTTAATCAGTACCTCAGTCATTTTTTTTTGTTTTACCCATCTATGCTCAAGCATGGATATATCCTGAAAACTGGGACTGTAGGGGTTTTTTAAACAAGTTTGGAAAAACCGACAGTGTGGCGAGCGCAAATGAGCCCCTACACGCGCCACGCTATTTATTCTCCCTCCAGGGGGTCGTGGACCCCCATGAGGGAGAAAAACTGTCGGTATGCCGGCTCTCGGGATTCCGGCGCCGGTATACTGTGTGCCGGGATCCCGACAGTCGGCAACCTGAAGACCACCCAACCTGCAGGCCCCACCACCACCACCACCTCTCAGAGGGGAGATGCAGTTGGCCACTAGGTGGGCAGGGCTGAATTGCATCATTTTACATATGCAGAAAAAAGGGACAACACTCAAGGACTTTTAAAGTGAAAAAGTATATTGTAAACAATATGTCCTGTATTGTGCCCCAGTGCCTGTTTTCTCTATCATGTTGTATACAAATGCAAACCACCTGTAAGATCTGTACTGTCTGTGGTCCCGCAGAAACCCCCATGGGTTACTTACCTAAAAGCTGTACACGTTTTTCTTCGTAACTGGCATGGTTCCTCTTACAGGCGGCAGCTGCATTACAGCGACGCTGTTGGGTGCAGACATGTAGTCAGGTGCTGCTTGTTGCTGAGAGCCATAGTTACAGCTCTATCCTATGTGCCTTCACAAGACTTAATGTTACACGTGTCAGCACGGAGGAAGCGCTGAGGCAGTATGTGGCACAGCCTGATAGTGGCAGCTGCACCTAATTAGACCCACAACAGTAGCCAGCACAATGTAATAAGAGGAGGCCGCATACAGAGACAGCCTTCAGTTTTTTTCTAGATGAATTCAGTGGCGCCCTCCAGGGACCGGCGCCCCTAGGCAGCCGCCTAAAGCTGCCTAATGGTAGAGCCGGCCCTGTCTCTAGACAAACCAGCGTAACAAAAAGATCTTGCTTTTAAGAAGCCAATGCTACAAATGATGAAGATGATAACTACTGTAAAAAGCAGACTGTAGACAGCAGACGGGTAGCACAGTACATTGCGGTTTTATTTCTACCACAGGCAAGAGCGATATGATCAAGCTTCTAATGACCAGAAAACATACACAGCTAGATGGGGGGCAGATGCTACAGTAATGCATCCTGTACCATGTATCACGAAGATATCTATACTTCACAAAACAGGAACAAATCAAATTATTACAAGGGAATGCGTCTAATGGTTATAGATTAAGCTTCCGGGAGCACTCATTAATTTTTGATATTGACAATTTGCATTGATTGGACAGTGAAAAGCTTGTCATGTTCAAGGTTAAGTGTTTTACCACATGGACCTGCCTAATTGAAGAGTGTTTCCAGGTAATTGATAACATAGAAACATTTATAGAAAGACGTCAAACGAATTTAATATGAACGAGCACCCATTCATTAACGTGGATACATTCACTAAATATTTTGATGTATTCTTCATAAAATTATTAAAAACTTGCTCACTTGATACTATGAAATACCCTAAGTGCACCAGTAGTTACTGACTTGTGTCTATAAGAACAGGCTGCTTTTTAGAAGCAGTGTATACTATAGGGCAGTGGTTCCCAACCGCGGTCCTCAAGTATCCCCAACAGTTCATATTTTCCAGGTCTCCTCACAGGATTGCAAGTGAAATAATTTGCTCCACCTGTGGGTCTTTTAAAATGTGTCAGTGAGTAATGAATACACCTGTTCAACCGCTAGGTAACCTGGAAAACATGAACAGGTGTATTCATTACTCACTGACACATTTTAAAAGACCCACAGGTGAAGGAAATGATTTCACTTGCAATCCTGTGAGGAGACCTGGAAAATATGACCTGTTGGGGGTACTTGAGGACCGGAGTTTGGGAACCACTGCTATAGGGTATAGATCAACAATATTAAAAAATAAAAAAATAAAAAATCTGAACAAGGCATTTCTATCATCACCACATTGTTTTGCCATCATTACAGCCGCATACCTCCCAACATTGGGAGAAGTGAAGGAGGAACACATCGGCGAGGCGAAGCCGCACTTTTCTGAGAAGGGTGTGGCCTATAGAAAAGAGGACGTGGCTTCACGGGAGTGACTCGATCGCGAGCCACCCCCGTTTTTCGTCGGTATGGGGGCATGGCCAGCGCTCTGGGAGCTGCTGGCATGCCCCCTATACCTCCCTCTCTAGTGAATAGATGCTTGGCGCATGCGCACAGCGTCTGTTCAACGCTGCTCTGCTCTGAACTGAGCAGAGCAGCGAGTGTCTGGAGCCTCCCTACTGCCCCCCACCGCGGGACACTGCGGCCCACGGGTGGACAGCGGTACAGACCCAAAAAAACAGCGAAAATCGGGACAGTTGTGAGGTACTGTATGCAGTCGTTCTCTGAGAGTAGGCAGCAAAGATCTGATTTAAATCCAAGTCACTCCCTTATATAAGACTGGACTAGAAAAGAATAGAAGATTAAAAAAAAAATAAGATTTTACTCACCAGTAAATCTATTTCTCGTAGTCCGTAGTGGATGCTGGGAACTCCGTAAGGACCATGGGGAATAGACGGGCTCCGCAGGAGACTGGGCACTCTAAAAGAAAGATTAGGTACTATCTGGTGTGCACTGGCTCCTCCCACTATGACCCTCCTCCAGACCTCAGTTAGGATACTGTGCCCGGAAGAGCTGACACAATAAGGAAGGATTTTGAATCCCGGGTAAGACTCATACCAGCCACACCAATCACACCGTATAACTCGTGATACTACACCCAGTTAACAGTATGAAATATAACTGAGCCTATCAACAGATGGCTCAACAATAACCCTTAGTTAGGCAATAACTACTTACAAGTATTGCAGACAATCCGCACTTGGGATGGGCGCCCAGCATCCACTACGGACTACGAGAAATAGATTTACCGGTGAGTAAAATCTTATTTTCTCTGACGTCCTAGTGGATGCTGGGAACTCCGTAAGGACCATGGGGATTATACCAAAGCTCCCAAATGGGCGGGAGAGTGCGGATGACTCTGCAGCACCGAATGAGAGAACTCAAGGTCCTCCTCAGCCAGGGTATCAATTTTGTAGAATTTAGCAAACGTGTTTGCCCCTGACCAAGTTGCAGCTCGGCAAAATTGTAAAGCCGAGACCCCTCGGGCAGCCGCCCAAGATGAGCCCACTTTCCTCGTGGAATGGGCTTTTACTGATTTAGGATGCGGCAATCCAGCCACAGAATGCTCCAGCTGAATTGTGCTACAAATTCAGCGAGCAATAGTCTGCTTAGAAGCAGGAGCACCTATTTTGTTGGGTGCCTACAGGATAAAAAGCGAGTCAGTTTTCCTGACTCCAGCCGTCCTGGAAATATAAATTTTTAAGGCCCTGACTACGTCCAGTAACTTGGAATCTTCCAAGTCCCTAGTAGCCGCAGGCACTACAATAGGTTGGTTCAAGTGAAAAGCTGATACCACCTTAGGGAGAAACTGGGGACGAGTCCTCAATTCTGCCCTATCCATATGGAAAATCAGATAAGGGCTTTTACATGACAAAGCCGCCAATTCTGACACACGCCTGGCCGAAGCCAAGGCCAATAACATGACCACTTTCCACGTGAGATATTTCAAATCCACAGTCTTAAGTGGCTCAAACCAATGTGATTTTAAGAAACTCAACACCACGTTGAGATCCCAAGGTGCCACAGGAGGCACAAAAGGGGGCTGAATATGAAGCACTCCCTTTACAAATGTCTGAACTCCAGGCAGTGAAGCCAGTTCTTTCTGGAAGAAAATCGACAGAGCCGAAATCTGGACCTTAATGGAACCCAATTTTAGGCCCATAGTCACCCCTGACTGTAGGAAGTGCAGAAAACGACCCAGCTGAAATTCCTCTGTTGGGGCCTTCCTGGCCTCACACCACGCAACATATTTTCGCCAAATACGGTGATAATGGTTTGCGGTTACTTCTTTCCTGGCTTTTATCAGCGTAGGAATGACTTCTTCCGGAATGCTCTTTTCCTTTAGGATCCGGAATTCAACCGCCATGCCGTCAAACGCAGCCGCGGTAAGTCTTGGAACAGACAGGGCCCCTGCTGTAGCAGATCCTGTCTGAGCGGTAGAGGCCATGGGTCCTCTGATATCATTTCTTGAAGTTCTGGGTACCAAGCTCTTCTTGGCCCATCCGGAACCATGAGTATCGTTCTTACTCCTCATTTTCTTATTATTCTCAGTACCTTTGGTATGAGAGGCAGAGGAGGGAATACATAAACCGACTGGTACACCCACGGTGTCACTAGAGCGTCCACAGCTATTGCCTGAGGGTCCCTTGACCTGGCGCAATATCTAGTTTTTTGTTTAGGCGGGACGCCATCATGTCCACCTGTGGCCTTTCCCAACGGTTTACCAACAGTTGGAAGACTTCTGGATGAAGTCCCCACTCTCCCGGGTGTAGGTCGTGTCTGCTGAGGAAGTCTGCTTCCCAGTTGTCCACTCCTGGAATGAACACTGCTGACAGTGCTAAGACGTGATTTTCCGCCCATCGGAGAATCCTTGTGGCTTCTGCCATCGCCATCCTGCTTCTTGTGCCGCCCTGTCGGTTTACATGGGCGACTGCCGTGATGTTGTCTGATTGGATCAGTACCGACTGGTTTTGAAGCAGAGGCCTTGCCAGACTTAGGGCATTGTAAATGGCCCTCAGTTCCAGAATATTTATGTGTAGGGACGACTCCTGACTTGACCAAAGTCCTTGGAAATTTCTTCCCTGTGTGACTGCCCCCCAGCCTCGAAGGCTGGCATCCATGGTTACCAGGACCCAGTCCTGTATGCCGAATCTGCGGCCCTCTTGAAGATGAGCACTCTGCAGCCACCACAGTAGAGATACCCTGGTCCTTGGAGACAGGGTTATCAGCCGATGCATCTGAAGATGCGATCCCGACCACTTGTCCAAGAGGTCCCACTGAAAGGTTCTTGCATGGAACCTGCCGAATGGAATTTTGCTTCGTAAGAAGCTACCATTTTTCCCAGGACTCGCGTGCAGTGATGCACCGATACCTGTTTTGGTTTCAGGAGGTCTCTGACTAGAGATGACAGCTCCTTGGCTTTCTCCTGCGGGAGAAACACTTTTTTCTGTTCTGTGTCCAGAACCATCCCCAGGAACAGTAGGCGTGTGGTAGGAACCAGCTGTGACTTTGGAATGTATAGAATCCATCTGGTGCTGTTGTAGCACTTCCCGAGATAGTGCTACTCCGACCAACAACTGCTCCTTGGACCTCGCCTTTATAAGGAGATCGTCCAAGTACGGGATAATTAAAACTCCCTTTTTTCGAAGGAGTATCATCATTTCTGCCATTACCTTGGTAAAGACCCTCGGTGCCGTGGACAGTCCAAATGGCAGTGTTTGGAATTGGTAATGGCAATCCTGTACCACAAATGTGAGGTACTCCTGGTGAGGATGGTAAATGGGGACATGTAGGTAAGCATCCTTGATGTCCAGGGATACCATGCAATCCCCCTCGTCCAGGCTTGCAATAACCGCCCTGAGCGATTCCATCTTGAACTTGAATTTTTTTATGTATGTGTTCAAGGATTTCAAATTTAAAATGGGTCTCACCGAACCGTCCGGTTTCGGTACCACAAACAGTGTGGAATAGTAACCCCGTCCTTGTTGAAGTAGGGGCACCTTGACTATCACCTGCTGGAAATACAGCTTGTGAATTGAATCTAGCACAGCCTCCCTGCCTGAGGGAGTTGTCGGCAAGGCAGATTTGAGGAAACGGCGGGGGGGAGACGCCTCGAATTCCAGCTTGTACCCCTGAGATACTACTTGAAGGATCCAGGGATCCACCTGTGAGCGAGCCCACTGATCGCTGAAATTTTTGAGGCGGCCCCCCACCGTACCTGGCTACGCCTGTGGAGCCCCCGCGTCATACGGTGGACTCAGAGGAAGCGGGGGAAGAATTTTGATTCTGGGAACTGGCTGACTGGTGCAGCTTTTTCCCTCTTCCCTCGTCTCTGTGCAGAAAGGAAGCGCCTTTGACCCGCTTGCTTTTCTGAAGCCGAAAGGACTGTACCTGATAATACAGTGCTTTCTTAGGCTGTGAGGAAACCGGAGGTAAAAAATTTTCTTCCCAGCTGTTGCTGTGGATACGAGGTCCCAGAGACCATCCCCAAACAATTCCTCACCCTTATAAGGCTCTATGTGCCTTTTAAAGTCAGCATCACCTGTCCAGTGTCGGGTCTCTAATACCCTCCTGACAGAATGGACATTGCATTAATTCTGGATGCCAGCCGGCAAAATATCCCTCTGTGCATCCCTCATATATAAGACGACGTCTTATGTTCGCAAAATAGTATCCCTGTTTGACAGGGTTACAGACCACGCTGCAGCAGCACTATCTGCAGGTCTCAGTCTAGTACCCGAGTGTGTAAATACAGACTTCAGGATAGCCTCCTGCTTTTTATCAGCAGGTACCTTCAAAGTGGCCGTATCCTAAGACGGCAGTGCCACCTTTTTTGACAAATGTGTGAGCGCCTTATCCACCCTAGGGGATATCTCCCAGCGAAACTTATCCTCTGGCGGGAAAGGGTACGCCATCAGTAACTTTTTAGAAATTACCAGTTTCTTATCGGGGGAACCCACGCTTTTTCACACTTCATTCACTCATTTGATGGGGGAACAAAACACTGCCTGCTTTTTCTCCCCAAACATAAAACCCTTTTTTAGTGGTACTTGGGTTAATGTCAGAAATGTGTAACACATTTTTTATTGCCGGGATCATGTAACGGATGTTCCTAGTGGATTGTGTATATGTCTCAACCTCGTCGACACTGGAGTCAGACTCCGTGTCGACATCTGTGTCTGCCATCTGAGGGAGCGGGCGTTTTTGAGCCCCTGATGGCCTTTGAGACGCCTGGGCAGGCGCGGGCTGAGAAGCCGGCTGTCCCATAGCTGTTACGTCATCCAGCCTTTTATGTAAGGAGTTGACACTGTCGGTTTATACCTTCCACCTATCCATCCACTCTGGTGTCGGCCCCTCAGGGGGCGACATCACATTTATCGGCATCTGCTCTGCCATCACATAAGCCTCCTCATCAAACGTGTCGACACAGCCGTACCGACACACCGCACACACACACAGGGAATGCTCTGACTGAGGACAGGACCCCACACAGCCCTTTGGGGAGACAGAGAGAGAGTATGCCAGCACACACCAGAGCGCTATATAATTTTGGGATTAACACTATATTGAGTGAATTTTTCCCAATAGCTGCTTGTATATACAATATTGCGCCTAAATTTTGTGCCCCCCCTCTCTTTTTAACCCTTTGAGCCTGAAAACTACAGGGGAGAGCCTGGGGAGCTGTCTTCCAGCTGCACTGTGAAGAGAAAATGGCGCCAGTGTGCTGAGGGAGAAGCCCCGCCCCTTTTTCAACTGACTTTCTCCCGCTTTTTCTGGAATACTGGCAGGGGTAATTTTACATCTATATAGCCTCTAGGACTATATATGATGTAGATTTGCCAGCCAAGGTGTCATATAATGCCCTCAGGGCGCCCCCCCCCAGCGCCCTGCACCCTCAGTGACCGGAGTATGAGGTGTACATGAGGAGCAATGGCGCACAGCTGCAGTGCTGTGCGCTACCTTGGTGAAGACCGAAGTCTTCTGCCGCCGATTTTCCGGACCTCTTCTTGCTTCTGGCTCTGTAAGGGGGACGGCGGCGCGGCTCCGGGAACGAACACCAAGGCCAGTTCCATGCGGTCGATCCCTCTGGAGCTAATGGTGTCCAGTAGCCTAAGAAGCCCAAGCTAGCTGCAAGCAGGTAGGTTCGCTTCTTCTCCCCTTAGTCCCTCGATGCAGTGAGCCTGTTGCCAGCAGGTCTCACTGTAAAATAAAAAAACCTAAAATAAACTTTCTTTCTAGGAGCTCAGGAGAGCCCCTAGTGTGCATCCAGCTCAGCCGGGCACAGAAATCTAACTGAGGTCTGGAGGAGGGTCATAGTGGGAGGAGCCAGTGCACACCAGATAGTACCTAATCTTTCTTTTAGAGTGCCCAGTCTCCTGCGGAGCCCGTCTATTCCCCATGGTCCTTACGGAGTTCCCAGCATCCACTAGGACGTCAGAGAAAAACCCAGTAACATTTTTGGGGTTTTATTTTCACTCTGAAATCTCCATGTCACAGATAAATGTGCTAGAAAGAAAGTCAGAGATGGACTGTTGTTTTAAAGCAGCTGCGGCATATTGGTTCCAGTCACACTGTCGACATGTTCATAGGGAATTCAATTGTGTTTCCATCTAGAGTGTAGGAGTTATCCAATTGTTTTTGGGCACCTCCTGAGATGTGAGCAGGAATCTGTGTAAAGTAGGGCTTTTGGGTGCTTTAACTTAAGCGTGCCAGAAGTATGCATGGGTTTAGCCGCTTTATGCTCTCAGTGGCACTAGCGCCCAGCAGCACAAACAATTGAATCTCTCCCTTCAATTTGGACAGGCGTTACGGGCGCAAGAAAACAATTGAAACCTCCCTTAAATGTCTACATCAATTAATATTTGTGTTATTTTCACGGTTATAGTTATATTAAATATTGACATTTCAACCACGTCGATATTTCTGAATGTTAGTTTTTCCTGTAGACTTAATATCCTTAATGCTGACATTTTAGTGTTGACAGTCATATTCAAACAGATACTAATTTTGTGATGTTGAGGGCTCTACCGTTAAATTAGTTGCTCATGGTTCTGTCTATGTATTGGCATCAAGTACAGCAGGTGCAGCAAGCAAAAGTGTTATGTAACACCAAGTCTAGGGGGTATATTTACTAAATGTCGGTTTATCCAAAGCCACTGATTATTAACAGTTTCAAAACAGCAACAGGAATCAATGCTAAAAACCAGCCTAGATTAAAATAAATTAATGTAGCCCTTTTAAAATTATCGGTCAAAACCCCCAATAATAATTAGCTTTGAAAGACTGACGTTTAGTAAACTCCCCCTTGGAGGTGAACAAAGGTGTTTTATTGTAACAAGTGTCCACTATAAGGTTGCAGAAAATAATAATTTTCAGCTCAAATTACGAACATTTGAGGGCTATAATAATAATGTAAAAAAAAGCTGTATAAAATATTTGTCAAGCGTCCTTCAGTGCTCATTTATACATAAGCACTGGGAAAGTGAATAAGAGCAGTAACACTGATGCACTATAGTAGCACTGACGCACTGAGGCATTATTAGTGCACTTTCCATGTGCATTTTATTGATAGCAGGTATTCACACAGGAGAAATATGTTCTGTGCTGTGTTCTAATATATAAAATGCAGCATTAAAATATTAGACGGTAATGAGGGGAACAAGCGATTATAAACCTCTCGTACAATTTTAAAATTGGTTTTCCAGTGTTAGTATTTGAAAGGCACATGAGCAGCAACTAGGTGTACAGTAAATTAACCATGAAAATAGGTGTTTTTATCGGCTTTAATATGCTTCCAACACAAAAGTTCTATATAAATACCTTTAAATTACAGCTTTTACAGCTAACTTACAATCTTACAGCCTTCAGAAATGACCTTGTTTTATCCTTCAATCACAGTTCTGGAAAAGTGAAAGCGAAACATTGCTGCAGTGGCAATAAACTAGTCCAGCTTATAAAACCTCTAGCGCAGCGACTTTACTTGGCTCAAGACAGTGCGGCAGTATAAGCTGCATGCCGTTTGAGCACCCCCGCCGTCCGGAGCCATATTTCTGGTGACTTTTGAATCTAATCACCAGTGATTTTTGGTCTTCAAACCAACTTGCTGCACAATGCCTCCAATTTGCATTTTAACCCAAAAAACCGCTGGGTATTAAATCCGGCAGTTTGAAGGCCACACAGCGAGTAGATTAAACACACTGCCAAAATGGCTCTCCATTATATTTCCCCCTTCATCTCCTGTCCATCCTGAGTGTGCTAAACTGTGATCTTCCTATCAAGAATGGTGGAGAGTACGAGGTGTGGCCACAATCTGTTGTGAATACGGGGGAATTATTTTATGTTGTTGTACCACCATTGATGTGGTAGGCCCAAGTACGGTACACTCCCCCAAACCCATAACATTGACACAGATAATGGAAGAGAGAGCTCTCTCATCAACTGCAGAGGACTACTGATGTGCTCCTCCTCATGCAGGATTGCTGTGGTGCTACATTCATAGCTATATGATATAAGCAAGATTTACACATCCAACCTAAAGTGTTTATGAGAAACTGCTTTGTTGTTGTTGTTGTTGTTGTTGTTAGTAGACAAAGGGTTATTACCCAGCTGAGCACAAAGACTGCAAACTTTCTGGACACTATTGCCAGTACTTGAGAAATAAATAAAACAGATGCATCACAGATGTAGCACAATATGCAAATCAAAAATGACCACCAAAAGTCTTAAAGATTGTATTCAGCCATGCAGCATACCCAATCACAAGGGTGTGGATACAGCTTGTATTAAAGTAAAGCGTGAATTGTTGTATTGTAGAACAATACATAATTTACCTGTGATGGTATACAGGACACAATCCAAAATCAAATAAATATATATATATATATATATATATATATATATATATATATATATATATCTCCACAGAAAAGAGATGTGTACAGGTGCGCTGGTGATTAGTTAGTCTCAGTCCACAGGTATAAGCACAACACTGGGCTGTAGCACTGGAGTATATTCACAATGCAGCAGTTCTCATATAGCTCTGACTCTCAAGAGTAAAGTATCCTGACAAAGTGATCACGAAATGCATTGAGGTGGGGCTTACCAGGCGATTCCTTTTCCACATGAGCTGTCATCCCCGACTTCACCCGGTACAGGTGTCCTGACGGATCGGTCGCTGAAGCTGGTGCGGTGCGTGGTCCCAGATCCAGGTGCAGCTTTTGCCTTGTGGTTTTACTTTTCATGTGATACACAGCCCACAGAGTGGGCCATCAGGGTACGAGTCCACTGCTATTCATTTGACCTATTCCGTGTATATATGTGGTTTATGAATTAAATTGATTTGCACTATGAGCGCATTCTCCTTCTTTTGCTATATATATATATATATATATATATATATATATATATATATCAAAGATTGATAGATAAATAAATAAATAAATAAATAAATAATAAATAAATACACACACACACTATGGGGCATATCCAATAGGGTCTGAGTTTGCCGGAGAAGCGGGATGCTGTCCGATCCCAGGCTTTTTGTTAAAGGGCAATCATTTCCAAGGCAAAACCATTTTTAAAGGGCAATCATTTGCAAGGCAAAACCATGCCTTGTAAATGATTGCCCCTCTAAACAAAATGTCCAAGATCATCCAGCATCCCGCACCTTCAGCAAATGTGGACCCTATTACGTATGCCCCCTTATTCTATTTCATATCTTTAGGTCATATTAAAGGATGAACTGATAAACTGAAATCTGTAGCGGCGGATGGGGTTAGGCACATGGGCGGGTGGTTAGCCATAGCCAGCCCCCCCCCCCCCCCCCCCCCCCCCCCATCCGAGGTTAGCCCGGTGGGTTAGAGTTAGGGGAGGGAAAGGTAGAAATACTTACCCCAATCGCAGTCAGGATCTTCATTGTCGGGATGCTGGTGTTGATCATGTGACCGTCGGCATCCTGCACCCGGTATTAGATACCGAACCCTTTATAAATATATGTAGCAAAAATGGATAGCTCATGCAGTTTAATCAACTGGATTATGCACTGTAGTGAATACACCACCGTCCTTGGCATGCAGTATTATGTAGCATATGTAATATAATAAAGAACATGATTGAGAATCTGTCTATATATAACAGATTAATGCACTCTACAAATTAGATGTCCGCACCAGCCAGTGTCTAAAACTCAATGAGAACTGCACTAGATCTAGTAAAGGCTAAAATACACACCATTGCTACAAAAAAAAAAAAATCTAAATTATCTACATTCGGTACTCCACTTAATGTGCAGATAAAGCCGCTCCTGCTTCGCCTGCTAATAGTGCTAAGACTAGGGCCGCTGAGTAGAGTGAACGTTAAGTCCCTCCCTCGGCGCTGTCAGGCAGCACAGCAGAGACTGTGGGCTCACCCGCTCTCCCTTAGAGCCGCAGCAGTGAAACTTTATTTTTTTATTTAAACTTTAATGACAACTGGCTAGGTGACAGAGAGGTCACTTCCTACTTCCTCAGTGAGGAGAGGCAGATAATGGCAGCTAGAGGCAGCCTATGAAGAAGACAGCTGACGGAAAGTCACCTGGGGATAAATGTGTTAATCCTCGTTATGGGGGAGAAGTGGTATCAGCGCATGTTATGTGCACTGATACCGCTTCTCCCCTATGTATTACAGTGGCGGAGTGTGCACAGTGACAGGGCTGGCCATATTGACGCTGCTATCTAAAAGACAGTAGGCCGATATGTGCTGGCAATGTCGATTTCGACAGCAGCAGGTGGCGATGCCCATAGACCACAGTAGGGACACAGCTGTCCCTGGCTGTGGCAGGTGCCGGCTCCGGAGTGCGCAGGGGATCTCGCGTGAGTAGCGAGATCCCGCGCAGGCACACTGGAGCCGGCCAGGAAAGGGAGACACAGTGCATCAGCACTTAGCTGAGGTGCTGTGTGCTCAGTGGACATCACCGGAGGGGAAAGCTTTCGCTCCCCCGCTTCGGCAGACAAGATGATAAGATGATAAGATGATGATCGGTAATGAAGTGCCACTAGAATACATTTAACCGCTGATACTTTAGAAACATCTAAGACACTTAGCACTGCCATAGTAGTGCGAAACTCCAGCATTGACTTAGCGCAGGCAGCAAAACAGCAGAGAAAATCTATTAGCATATATTAAAAATCGGTATGCACATGGATTCTCTCTGCCTTCACCCCCTTTTCAGTTAGTACATAGACCCCTTTTAATTTGCGATATATATTTTCAAAGTTCATTTTCACACAAGAACACATGAGATCTATTAACCCAACAGCTAATTGTGATTGGTAGGAAGAGTGAATCTTAGTATAGCTTCTTTAGAAACAAACCGAGCACCTATGTCCAACAGCTAATTGTGATTGGTAGGAAGAGTGAATCTTAGTATAGCTTCTTTAGAAACAAACCGAGCACCTATGTTCATCCATGTTCCTGCTCTATCAGACACTGTAACTGACCCTCTAATACCCCTTTCACACCGCAAAAATAACCCGGTATCGACCTGGTATATTACCAGTTCGTCATGGGTCGGTGTGTGGTGTGAAAGGGGCCATGGTTGAATTCCCAGGTCGCCTGAGCCGGTAATTCAACCCGGGAATAAAGCAGTGTTATTCCCGGGTTAAATACCGGGTCAGGTGCAGTGTGAACAGGTTGCCGGGTCGATGCGACCCCGGACCCGTTCACAGCATAGATGTCATCTCCCTGCGCCGCATCCACAGCTGCATACTGCCGGGTCAGGAGGGCAGTGTGAAAGGCTCCAATGTCGGGGCCCACCTGGGAAGGACCTGTTTCCAATTCCGGGTTGTGACTCGGCATTGCGATGTGAAAGGGGTATAATAGTGTATAACAATATATACAGTAGCAGTCTGGACATAAGAGGAGGGGTGGGCCCTCAGGCAGAGGTGCCCACCAGGGATTTCCCCAGTACCCTGTGGGACAGTCCAACCCTGCATGGGAGCATACACACAGGGCCTTATTCAAAGTTGCAAGCAAAGCCAAAAAGCACACGGCTGGACAAAATCATGTTGCACTGCAGGTGGGTCAGATGTGCCATGTGCAGAGAGATTTAGATTTGGGTGGGTTATATTTCTTTTGTGCAGGGTACTGGCTGCTTTTGCATGTATCCCACAAATACTTGGCAGATTTATTTTTATACTGCAATATAGATTTCAGTTTGAACACACCCTACCCAAATCTAACTCTTTCTGCACATGTTACGGTATGCGGTAAGCATACTGTTCGTCTGGATCCCGGCTGTCACAATACCGACGCCAGGATCCCGACCGGGACACCATACCAGTATACCGGCAGGTGATTTCCCCTCTATGGGTGTCCACGACAACCACAGAGGGAGAATAGAACCTGTGGCAAGTGCAGCTCGCCACCGAGCCCGCAAGGGGCTTCATTTTGTTTGCCCCCCTGACGGCATTCCACCGCTCGGGATACCGATGTCGGTATACTGACATTCGGCATCCCACCCGGCGGTATAACAAACCAAACCCCATGTTACATCTGCCCCACCTGCAGTGCAACTCTGAATCAGGACCATAAGCCAACAGTGGTCAGCTTCAACCGTATTTTCTCAAAATTCCTAACAATGGTTTAGTTAACTTCAACGCAATTGGTCATTGTGTCCATTTTGGGAAAACTCTCATGGCAATATCAGGACAGTGGCCGGATATCACTAAAAATACTTGTTGGTTTGTACAGAATTTATTTTACACAAATTGCCCTTTTTTTTGAACCGTACATGCAAACAAAAATGCTTTCTCCACCATTCACAAGCAGATATGGTCACACTTTCTGCAGGTTATGATAAAGGGAGAAGAACGGGTGTGCAAGCATTGGCCAAGTATAGTAAAATGCAGCCTTTACAGAATACAACAAAGAGCATACTATATGCACCTCTTCGGAAGCACTGATGATAATGATGATGATGATCAGCAGCCATTTCTGTTTGGCCAAGAGTCTTGATCTCTCCCACTGATACTATTATTACAATTACAATCAGTATGCAGCATGATAGCAAATTCTCATCAGTTTTTTTTGTTTTTGTTTTTTAGGAGGGACAGATTGTATTTAAATAGCTTAATTAGTCCTTTATTTTGTATTTAACAGAATTTTACATGGTAAATGCTACTCAGTGTTTTTTTAATAACACTGTCCAACAGACAGATGACCATAATACACTATACACCATTAAAGTACTATATTGTATGAATGGGTACTGTAACTTCAGAATTTACTACTATCAAGCCATATATTGTGATGTAAACCAGGTGTATATACTATTGTTTTGTCCTGGCATAAAAATGGCTCATCTTATACCTTTTCAGAACTGGATAAATATAGAGATATGTCCAGCACTGCAAGCTGTACAAAAAAACAGTCCAACTCTATATAATCATGGGCACGGCGACAGGGCGTTCAAGGGGAAGACTTGTATTGGCACCTGAGATGCCAAGGGGCTCCAGCCCCTCAGAAATATTGGGAGTCCAGATCATGTACCCACCTTACCTGTGTTGCTGCAGTATGTAGCAGGCACAGGCAGAAAGGAGGAACCCGTCAGCCGGCACAATAAGTTATGACACAGCGCTGCTGGATCGGAGAGGAGCCAAGCCGCCCACAAGAAGGAGTATCAGGAAGCAGGACGTAAGTGTGGGCTGGGCTGTAAAGACATGGGTCAATAGGGGTCTAGGGGGATGGAGCTGAAAACATGGATTTGCTGGAAAGACACAGGAAGAAGGGCTGAGAGATGGCGGGAGGAGGGAAAATAGGATTTTAAATACCTACCGGTAAATCCTTTTCTCGTAGTCCGTAGAGGATGCTGGGGCCCACATTAGTACCATGGGGTATAGACAGGTCCACCAGGAGCCATTGGCACTTTAAGAGTTTGAGAGGGTGGGCTGGCTCCTCCCTCTATGCCCCTCCTACCAGACTCAGTCTAGAAACTGTGCCCGAGGAGACGGACATCTTTGAGAAAAGGATTTTACACAGATAGTGGCGAGATTCACACCAGCTCACACACAAGGCAAACCAAGCTAACTAGCTTGAAACATCAGCAACGACTAAACAATATTACTTACCAAGTAACAAAACAGTACTTACCAAGAACTAAGCAGTACTGACCTAAGTAACCACTGCAGGATCACGAAGCGATGGGCTGGCGCCCATCATCCTCTACGGACTACGAGAAAAGGATTTCCCGGTAGGTAATTAAAATCCTATTTTCCTCTTACATCCTAGAGGATGCTGGGGTCCACATTAGTACCATGGGGATGTACCAAAGCTCCCAGAACGGGAGGGTGAGCGTGGAGGCTCCTGCAGAAATGATTGACCAAACTTGAGGTCCTCAGTGGCCAAAGTATCAAACTTGTAGAACTTTGCAAACGTGTTCGACCCAGACCAAGTAGCCGCTCGGCTCGGCAAAGCTGTAAAGCCGAGACACCCGAGGCAGCCGCCCAGGAAGAACCAACCATCCGAGTAGAGTGGGCCTTAACAGACGTAGGACACAGCAATCCTGCCGTAGAATACGCATGCTGGCTAGTGAACCTGATCCAGCGAGAGATTGTCTGCTTAGAAGCAGGACACCCAAGTTTCTTGGGATCATACAGGACAAACAGAGAGTCCGATTTTCTGTGATGAGCAGTCCTCATCACACAGATTTTCAGAGCCCTTACAACATCCAAGGACTTTGATAAAACTTAGGAGTCAGTAGCTACTGGCACCACAATAGGCTGGTTGATATGAAATGCCGACACAACCTTCGGAAGGAACTGCGGACATGTCCGGAGCTCAGCTCTATCTTCATGGAAGATCAAGTATGGGCTTTTACATGACAAAAGCCCCCAACTCCGACACACGTCTAGCAGAAGCCAAGGCCAACAAAGTGACAGCCTTCCACGCGAGAAACTTGACCTCAACCTCCTGTAGAGGCTCAAACCAGTCCGACTGGAGGAACTGCAACACCACGTTAAGATCCCAGGGCGCTGTAGGTGGCACATAGGGAGGCTGGATGTGCAGAACTCCCTTCAAAAAGGTCTGAACCTCAGTGAGGTCAGCCAACTGTTTCTGGAAGAAAATGGATTGGGCCAAAAGCTGGACCTTTACGGAACCTAATCTCAGGCCCATATCCACACCTGCTTGGAGGAAGAGGAGAAATCGTCCAAGTTTAAACTCCACCGTAGGAAACTTCTTGGATTCACACCAAGACGCATTTTTTCCAAATGCGATGGTGATGCTTTGACGTTACTCCTTTACTAGCCTGTATCAGGGTAGGAATAACCTTGTTCGTAATGCCCTTCCGAGCTAATATCTGGCGTTCAATCTCCATGCCGTCAAACATAGCCGCGGTAAGTCTTGATTAGCGAATGGCCCCTGCTGTAGCAGGTCCTCCCGTAGAGGAAGAGGCCTCGGCTCTTCTAGCAGTAGATACAGAAGATCCGCGTACCAAGCCCTTCTTGGCCAGTCCGGAGCAATGAGGATTGCCTGAACTCTTGTTCTCCTTATGAGTTTTAGAACCCTTGGAATAAGTGGAAGTGGAGGAAACATGTATACCGACTGGAACACCCACTGATTCACTAGGGCGTCCACCGCCACGGCTTGTGGGTCCCTCGACCTGGAACAATATCGCTGAAGCTTCTTGTTGAGACGAGAGGCCATCATGTCTATTTGAGGTACACCCCAAAGATCTGTCACCTCCGGATGGAGGTCCCACTCCCAGTTGTCTACTCCCGGAATGAAGATTGCCGACAGCGCCAACGCGCGTTTTCCGCCCAGAGGATGATTCTTGTTACCTCTGACATTGCAGCTCTGCTCTTCGTTCCACCCTGTCGGTTTATGTAAGACACTGTCGTTACATTGTCCGACTGCACTTAAATGGCCCGATTTCTCAAAAGATGGGACGCTTGGAGAAGACCGTTGTAGATGGCTCTTAGTTCCAGAATGTTTATCAAGATAGTGGCAAGAGTGAGAACTCCAATGCGCAATTAAGACCAAGGTGCAGCCCAAATGAGTGTAATAAAAGTGTACATCCACAACACTGAAATCGAATAGTATAGAAAAATATTACACACACATGTGGCGCTCAAGGACAAATTAGTCTCCCATGTGTCATAAATGATAATAAGACAATAATCACCCTAGATATTCACAGTAATGATGATCCACCATTTCTTTTATCAACCTAAAGAAAGATGACCACCTCCACACAATGATTATTGGCAGTGGGGTCAAGGACAAAAAGAAATATATAGTGCGGTGATCCTTTTTGCAATTGATTGAATTTATGCAAATGATGCACTTACAAACACACGGATATAAATCTGCATTTCAAAGATGGTTCCACTGGTGTAGGAGAAGAGCTTTCAGATATGTCTTTAGCATGAGAGATGTTTAAATCTGTAAGACAGAATATACTTGCCTCCGCATAGTATGAAGGAGCGCAAGTAAAAGAATATAGTGCAATCGTTTTTTGTAAAAACACACATTTAATACAAAATGCACTTACAGACATAAATGATTCAAAGGCATGGTATGAGAATCCAAAAGAAGGTACATCAGCTCAGCATGCAGCCCACAAACTCGCGGCCCTCAACAGAAGATCTCTAGATCCGGATACAGGAGATCAGGAAGTACCCTCAGAGTGGTGGTGTTGAAGCTGGTGAGTTCCCTTGTAAGCAAAGATGGTTAGAAAAACAGGCACTTAACGCGTTTCTGACTTAAAAGTCCTTCGTCAGAAGTGTAGCCTGTTCATCCTGGTAATCCTATTTATATTCCCTGCAATCATCACAGCTTTTCGTGGTAATCAGATGAGACCAAGATTTGGGAATACTAGACTCCGTACAGGAGATTGGCAAACTCCAAGGTATCCTGATAGGGCACCAGGGAAGTATAATGCATCTCCATATTTTAGACATCAAAATCGTTTTTCTGCCTTGAGTAATGACAACTGTGAATATCAAAATAGACAAAAACAACCTTCTTTTTTAGAATGGAATACACAAACTCCACTAAGGAACAGGTATTAGTCCCCTCGGCTCTCACCTCAAAGAAAACACAGAGGGGGAGAAGGGGTGGACAAAATAAAAATACAAATAGGAAAAGAAAGAAAAAGGTTCCTATTACGACTAGTCATATCCCATCTGATTCATCTACTAATGAGAATCATTTGGTAAAAATTTTCAACCTTAGCGACAAGGTGTTAACTGAGGATGAAACAAAAGTATTACAAAAGGGGCTGAAACATGCACCCTCTCATCAACCTAATTCTTTTGAGGTTTTTATAGATATCCAAAAGTATGTGAGGAAACTCACTATAAAAAGGTTTTTTCTTGGCAAAGAGGGTGAGGAGGATATACAAGAGCAATCGGCCCCTCGAACTAGTGGTTTTAAACCTCCTTCAACATTCAATCAAACACATGCGAAAGGGAGCAGTATAGACACCTTTAATAAATTAGTATGTGATGAGGTAGAGACCATTATACAAAGAAATCTTGCCAAAAAACACAAACATTTGAATCTAACTAAAAATGAGTTCAAAGCTTTGAAATCTTTAAAAGAGGATAAGAATTTGATTATTAAGCCATCTGATAAAGGGGGTGGGGTGGTCCTAATGAATAAGGAAACTTATATGAAAGAAATCACTAAACAACTGAGTGAAGGGACCTCCTACAAAAAATTAAAAGGGGATCCGACTATCAGAATTGAAAAGGCTTTGAAGGAATTAACCACAAAGGCCTGCAACGATGGTATTATTTCTAAGAAAGAACTGGAGTTTTTAAATATAAAGAATCCCTCTATACCTACTATTAACGTACTCCCCAAAGTTCATAAAGATTCTCAGAATCCCCCTGGTCGGCCAATAATATTAGGCTGCAATAGTCTGACAAGTAACTTGTCAGCACTAATTGATTTTTATCTGCAGCCCCTTGTACAGACCACGAGAGCTTACCTAAAAGACACGGGAGATATTTTAAGCAAATTAAATGAGGTGAAATGGACAGAGGATAATTTTTTATGTAGTGCAGATGTCAAAACGCTTTACACCATAATAGAATTAGATAAAGGTATTGCAGCAGTTACATATTTTTTGGATAAAAGCGATATGAGTGAGGCACTAAAGCACTTTATTCTTGATAGTATAAAATTTATACTTTTGAATAATTATTTTTATTATGATGGATCCTTTTACCTCCAAATGGTAGGGACTGCTATGGGCACCAGGTTCGCCCCCAGTTATGCAAATTTATTCATGGCATACTGGGAGGAACACACCATTTGGGTTGATGGTGGTCTGGTGGCGAACCTGGTGTCCTGGCATCGTTTTATAGATGATATTTTCTTTATATGGGGAGGTACTAAGGATTCTTTGGAGGAATTCTGCACAATTTTAAATTCCAACACTAGGAGTATCAATTTAACTTTTAATTCTAGTATGGAGAAAGTATGCTTTTTAGACTTGAGCATTTACGTTAAAGAAGGATCACTACATACAATGACATATCGTAAACCTACTGATTGCAACAACTTCATTGATACCACTAGCCAACATCACAAGAACTGGCTAGATGGTATACCTTTCGGTCAGTTCACTAGAATAAAAAGGAATTGCACAGATCAAACGGTTTGCAATGAACAACTTGATGAACTGACAGAAAGATTTGAAGCTAAGGGTTATTCATCTGATATCTTGACAAAAGCAAGAGATCGAATAGATCAGGTTGATAGAAAAGATCTATTGGAAGAGAGGAAAGTGAAACCCAGTTCTGACTTCAGGACTCAATGGGCTTTCATTACTCAATTCAATTTCTGTCATAGAGACATAGAACGAGTGATAAAGAAAAACTGGAAAATATTACAATTGGATGCTATCTTATCACAACATATCCCTGATAAACCGTCATTCATATATAGGAAAGCTCCTTCACTAAGAGATCATCTGGTTAAAAGCAGTATTGAACCTGAAATTAGACAGAGCGTCAGGACCAAGGATTTCCACAAGTGTGGGTCTTGTCTAATGTGCAAGACCTCTAAAGATAAACAACGTAAACAGGTGGAGTTCACTGTAAATTATCAGGTGTATCCCATCAGGGAGTTCATCACGTGTCACTCCAAAAATGTAATTTACGTCCTGGATGTCTCGAAGTCAGAATGGCCGAACACGTATATAATATACATAAAGGCCTAGACACTCATACAGTATCTGCTCATTTTAAGAAATGTCATAAGTCTAAAGAATGTTGTATAAAATTTTTTGTTGGAATACAACTATTATTGCCCTCATGGCATAATAGGGATTTAGAGGAAAGACTTTCAAGGTCAGAAATGAGATGGATTCACCGTTTGGGTACTCTTATACCGAGAGGACTCAACGGTGACTTTGAACTTAAGTGTTTTCTTAATTGAAGACACTTATTTACAGCTGCTGCCCAATTCCCTTACCCTTTTGTTTTTCCAACATTTTTGCACAATCTCCACTTTTGCACTTATATATGTTGGTAATATGTAATAAGGATTGTTTTTAATTATGCTTTTTATTATTTTATTTTTTATGACGAATATTTTAACCATGGACATTTGGTGCTATGTGCCGTCTCTGAGATGACAGCAAGATCAGCGCTATCTTTAACATGGACTTCCGGCCTTTGGAACGCACATGACGCACTTCCGGACTGCAATGGAACGCACTGCCGGTTTCCGGAGAAACTGCGCATGCGTAGAACGTCCGGGACGCCGGGAAGCAGCAATCATCACACACAGCTGTGATGATTGCAGGGAATATAAATAGGATTACCAGGATGAACAGGCTACACTTCTGACGAAGGACTTTTAAGTCAGAAACGCGTTAAGTGCCTGTTTTTCTAACAATCTTTGCTTACAAGGGAACTCACCAGCTTCAACACCACCACTCTGAGGGTATTTCCTGATCTCCTGTATCCGGATCTAGAGATCTTCTGTTGAGGGCCGCGAGTTTGTGGGCTGCATGCTGAGCTGATGTACCTTCTTTTGGATTCTCATACCATGCCTTTGAATCATTTATGTCTGTAAGTGCATTTTGTATTAAATGTGTGTTTTTACAAAAAACTATTGCACTATATTCTTTTACTTGCGCTCCTTCATACTATGCGGAGGCAAGTATATTCTGTCTTACAGATTTAAACATCTCTCATGCTAAAGACATATCTGAAAGCTCTTCTCCTACACCAGTGGAACCATCTTTGAAATGCAGATTTATATCCGTGTGTTTGTAAGTGCATCATTTGCATAAATTCAATCAATTGCAAAAAGGATCACCGCACTATATATTTCTTTTTGTCCTTGACCCCACTGCCAATAATCATTGTGTGGAGGTGGTCATTTTTCTTTAGGTTGATAAAAGAAATGGTGGATCATCATTACTGTGAATATCTAGGGTGATTATTGTCTTATTATCATTTATGACACATGGGAGACTAATTTGTCCTTGAGCGCCACATGTGTGTGTAATATTTTTCTATACCAGAATGTTTATCGGCAGGCCGACTTCCAGACTTGACCACCTTCCTTGGAAGGTTTCCCCTTGAGTGACTGCGCTCCAGCCCCGGAGACTTGCATCCGTGGTTAGAAGAATCCAGTCCTGAATCCCGAACGTGCGGCCACCCAGAAGGTGAAGTAATTGCAGCCACCAGAGGAGAGAGATCCTGGTCTTTGGCGACAGACGTATTCTCTGGTGCATGTGTAGATGAGATCCCGACCATATGTTCCAGGAGATCCAGTTGGAAGGACCGAGCATGAAATCTCCCGTACTGCAGAGCCTCGTAAGAGGCCACCATCTTCCCCAGAAGGCGAATGCACTGATGAAAAAAACACCCGGGTTGGCTTCAGGACATCCTGGACCATTGTTTGTATCACCAATGCTTTTTCCTCTGGAGAAACACCTTCTGCACTTCCGTGTCGAGGATCATTCCCAGAAATGACAACCTCCTGGTAGGTTCCAAATGTGACTTTGGAAGATTCAGGAGCCAACCATGTTCCCTGAGAAGCTGGGTCGTGAGAGCTATGGACTGTAATAGCTTCTCCATGGACGATGCCTTTATCAGCAGATCATCCAGATATGGAATTAGGTTCACCCCCTGTCTGCGGAGGAGAACCATCATTTCCACCATCGCCTTGGTGAATACCCTCGGTGCTGTGGAGAGGCCAAATGGCAGGGCCTGGAATTGAAAATGACAGTCCAACAGTGCGAATCGGAGATAAGCTTGATGCGGCGGCCAAATAGGAATGTGGAGGAACGCGTCCTTGATATCCAGGGATACCAGGAATTCCCCCTCCTCCAGACCTGATATCACCACACTTAGAATCTCCATTTTGAACTTTAATTCCCTCAGAAAGGGGTTTAGTGATTTTAAGTTTAGAATGGGCCTGACCGAACCATCCGGTTTTGGTACCAGTAAAAGGTTTGAATAATAACCCTTGTTTTGCATCTGGGGAGGAACTGGTACAATAACCTGTGCCTCCACCAACTTCTGGATGGCTCCCTGTAGGGTAGCCCTGTCTGCCGGCAAAGCTGGCAAGCCTGATTTGAAGAACCGGTGAGGAGGGAGATCTTGAAATTCCAGCTGGTACCCCAAGACACAATATCTTGTACCCAGGGATCCAGGCCGGACGACACCCAGACGTGACTGAAATGTCGGAGTCTCGCCCCCACCGGCCCTACCTCCAGGCAGCGTGGTCTACTGTCATGCTGAGGACTTTTGCGTACCTGAAGCAGGCTTCTGTTCCTGGGAACCAGCAGCAGCAGGTTTCTTGGATTTTGGTCGACCTCCTCTAAAGAAGGTGTTAGACGGTTTGGCCTTTCTTGTTTTAGCAACCAGAAAGGACTGTGATGCAGCTGAAGAAAAAGGTTTCTTCGTAGCAGGTGCAGCTGAGGGGAGTAAAGGTGACTTACCCGCTGTAGCCGTGGAGAACCACGCATCCAACGCTTCCCCAAAGAGAGCCTGACCTGTGTAGGGTAGGGTCTCCACACCTCTCCTGGATTCCGCGTTGGCAGACCACTGGTGCAGCCACAGTCCTCGATGAGCTGGGACAGAAATGGAAGATATTCCTGCAGCCACTGAACCCAGGTCTTTCATGGATTCCACCATAAATCCTGCGGAATCCTGAATGTTACGTAAAAACAATTCAACGTCACTTTTATCCATTGTATCCAAATCCTCAAAGAATGTGCCTGGCCACTTTACTATAGCTTTGGAAATCCACACAGGCAATAGTAGGACGTAGTATCGCCCCTGAAACCATGTATATGGATTTGTGCGTAGTATCAATTTTGCGATCAGCCGGCTCCTTTAAGGCAGTAGATCCTGGGACAGGTAAAACCACCTTTTTCGAGAGTCTGGATACAGACGCGTCCACTATGGGTGGGTTTTCCCATTTTTTCTATCCTCCTCAGGGAAGGGGAAAGCAACCAGAACTCTTCTAGGGATCTGGAATTTTTCCTCCGGGCTTTCCCATGCTTTTTCAAAAAATAAGATTTTAAACCTACCGGTAAATTTTTTCTTTTAGTCCGCAGAGGATGCTGGGGACTCCGTAAGGACCATGGGGAATAGACGGGCTCCGCAGGAGACATGGGCACTAAAAAGAACTTTAGATATGGGTGTGCACTGGCTCCTCCCTCTATGCCCCTCCTCCAGACCTCAGTTAGAGAAACTGTGCCCAGAGGAGACGGACAGTACGAGGAAAGGATTTTTGTTAATCCAAGGGCAAGATTCATACCAGCCCACACCATCCACACCGTATAACATGGAATATACAAACCAGTTAACAATATGAAACAAAACAGCATCAGCCCGAGACTGATCAAAACTGTAACATAACCCTTATGTAAGCCAAAACTATATACAAGTCTTGCAGAATTTAGTCCGCACTGGGACGGGCGCCCAGCATCCTCTACGGACTAGGAGAAAAAGATTTACCGGTAGGTTTAAAATCTTATTTTCTCTTACGTCCTAGAGGATGCTGGGGACTCCGTAAGGACCATGGGGATTATACCAAAGCTCCAAAACGGGCGGGAGAGTGCGGATGACTCTGCAGCACCGATTGAGCAAACATGAGGTCCTCATCAGCCAGGGTATCAAACTTGTAGAACTTTGCAAATGTGTTTGAACCCGACCAAGTCGCCGCTCGGCAAAGCTGTAATGCCGAGACACCTCGGGCAGCCGCCCAAGAAGAGCCCACCTTCCTAGTGGAATGGGCCTTTACTGAATTTGGTAACGGCAATCCAGCCATAGAATGAACCTGCTGAATCGTGTTACAGATCCAGCGAGCAATAGTCTGCTTAGAAGCAGGAGCACCAACCTTGTTGGCTGCATACAGGACAAACAGTGCCTCTGTTTTCCTAACCCGAGCCGTTCTGGCTACATAAATTTTCAATGCACTGACCACATCAAGGGACTCGGAATCCTCCAAGTCCCGCGTAGCCACAGGCACGACAATAGGTTGGTTCATATGAAAAGAGGAAACCACCTTAGGCAAAAATTGAGGACGAGTCCGCAACTCCGCTCTATCCACATGGAAAATCAGACAGGGGCTTTTATGAGATAAAGCCGCCAACTCAGACACTCGCCCTGCCGATGCCAAGGCCAACAACATGACCACTTTCCAAGTGAGATACTTTAATTCCACCGTTTGAAGAGGCTCAAACCAGTGAGACTTAAGGAACCGTAGCACCACGTTAAGGTCCCATGGTGCCACAGGAGGCACAAAAGGAGGCTGGATATGCAGCACTCCCTTCACAAAAGTCTGGACTTCTGGGAGAGAAGCCAATTCCTTCTGAAAGAAAATGGATAGGACCGAAATCTGAACCTTAATGGAGCCTAATTTTAGGCCCAAATTCACTCCAGTCTGTAGGAAGTGAAGGAAACTGCCCAGATGGAATTCTTCCGGAGGAGCATTCCTGGACTCACACCAAGACACATACTTCCTCCATATACGGTGATAATGTTTTGCCGTCACGTCCTTCCTAGCCTTTATCAGAGTAGGAATGACCTCATCCGGAATGCCCTTTTTTTGCTAGGATCCGGCGTTCAACCGCCATGCCGTCAAAAGCAGCCGCGGTAAGTCCTGGAACAGACAGGGCCCCTGTAGCAACAGGTCCTCTCTGACAGGAAGAGGCCACGGATCTTCTGTGAGCATTTCCTGCAGATTCGGATACCAGGCCCTTCGAGGCCAATCTGGAACAATGAGAATTGTCTGTACTCCTCTTCGTCTTATGATTCTCAATATCTTGGAGATGAGAGGAAGAGGAGGGAACACATAGACCGACTGGAACACCCACGGTGTCACCAGGGCGCCCACTGCTACCGCCTGAGAGTCCCTGGACCTGGCGCAATACCTCAGAAGTTTCTTGTTGAGGCGTGACGCCATCATGTCTATTTGAGGCAGCCCCCACTGACTTGCAATCTCTGCAAAGACTTCCTGATGAAGTCCCCACTCTCCTGGATGTAGATCGTGTCTGCTGAGGAAGTCCGCTTCCCAGTTGTCCACTCCCGGAATGAAGACTGGTGTCAGAGCGCTTACATGATTTTCCGCCCAGCGAAGAATTCTGGTGGCTTCTGCCATTGTCACTCTGCTCTTTGTTCCGCCTTGACGGTTTACATGAGCCACTGCGGTGATGTTGTCTGACTGAATCAGAACCGGTAGGTCGCGAAGCAAATTCTCCGCTTGACGAAGGCCGTTGTATATGGCCCTTAATTCCAGCACGTCGATGTGTAGACAAGCCTCCTGGCTTGACCATAGACCTTGGAAGTTTCTTCCCTGTGTGACTGCTCCCCATCCTCAGAGGCTCGCGTCCGTGGTTACCAGAACCCAGTCCTGAATGCCGAACCTGCGACCCTCTAGAAGGTGAGCACTCTGCAGCCACCACAGGAGAGATACTCTGGCCCTGGGGGACAGGCTGATCATCTGATGAATCTGTAGATGCGACCCGGACCACTTGTCCAGAAGGTCCCACTGAAAAGTCCTTGCATGGAACCTGCCGAATGGAATGGCCTCGTAAGACGCCACCATCTTTCCCAGAACTTGAGTGCAGTGATGCACCGACACCCTTTTTGTCTTCAAGAGGTCCCTGACCAAGTTCAGGAGTTCTTGGGCTTTTTCCATCGGGAGAAAAACCCTTTTCTGGTCTGTATCCAGAATCATGCCTAAGAAAGGCAAACGGGTCGTTGGAACCAACTGTGACTTCGGGAGATTGAGAATCCAGCCGTGCTGCTGCAACACCCTCAGGGAGAGTGATACGCTGTTCAGCAACTGCTCTCTTGATCTCGCTTTTATTAGGAGATCGTCCAAGTACGGGATAATTGTGACTCCCTGCTTGCGCAGGAGCACCATCATTTCCGCCATTATCTTGGTGAAAATCCTCGGGGCCGTGGAAAGCCCAAACGGCAACATCTGAAATTGGTTATGACAATCTTGTACAGCAAATCTCAGGAACGCCTGATGAGGCGGATATATGGGGACATGAAGGTATGAATCCTTTATGTCCAGGGACACCATATAATCCCCCCTTCCAGGCTGGCGATGACCGCTCTGAGTGATTCCATCTTGAACTTGAACCTTTTTAAGTATAGGTTTAAGGATTTTAAATTCAGAATGGGTCTGACCGAACCGTCCGGTTTCGGGACCACAAACAGGGTTGAGTAATACCCCATCCCCTGCTGAAGCAGGGGAACCTTGACCACCACTTGTTGAAGACACAATTTTTGAATTGCTGCTAAAACTACCTCCCTCTCTGGGGAAGAAGCTGGTATCCGGGTGATAAGCCGACCTTAATTAGGTCAACAGTCAATAGGTTGACCACTAAAACAGTCAACAGGTTGACCACTAATGGTCGACATGTATTAGGTTGACGTGGACAAAAGGTCAACATGTAAAAGGTCGACAGTGCTTATGGTCGACATGTACAACATGTCGACACAACTATTTTTTTCACTTTATCATCCACGTGGGCTACGGTTGTGAATAGTAATCTGTGCCGAGCAAGGCACCTTGCCCGAAGCTTGCGAGCCATGCAATGAGACACGGTACACTAATTGGGGTTCAATGTGCTGTGATGGCGAAAACGACATAAGAAAATAAATGCTGTGTCAACCTTTTTTGTGTCGACCATTTGTCATGTTGACCCTTTACAGCGTCGACCTTTAGACCATGTTGACATTTCACATGTCCTTTTTAGCATGTCGACCAATAGTGGTCGACCTGTGACCCATACCCACAAGGGAACGTGGCTTTTGCTCAATTAGAAAAAATAAGATTTTACTTACCGGTAAATCTATTTCTCGTAGTCCGTAGAGGATGCTGGGGACTCCGTAAGGACCATGGGGAGAGACGGGCTCCGTAGGAGACATGGGCACTTTAAGAAAGAATTTAGTTCCTGGTGTGCACTGGCTCCTCCCTCCCTGCCCCTCCTCCAGACCTCAGTTAGAGAACTGTGCCCAGAGGAGATGGACAGTACGAGGAAAGGATTTTTGTTAATCCAAGGGCAAGATTCATACCAGCCACACCAATCACACCGTATAACTTGTGATAACAATCCAGTAAACAGTATGACAATAACACAGCATCAGTTCACGCCCGGTGCAACAATAACGTAACCCTTATTGAAGCAATAACTATATACAAGTATTGCAGAAGAAGTCCGCACTTGGGACGGGCGCCCAGCATCCTCTACGGACTACGAGAAATAGATTTACCGGTAAGTATAATCTTATTTTCTCTAACGTCCTAGAGGATGCTGGGGACTCCGTAAGGACCATGGGGATTATACCAAAGCTCCCAAACGGGCGGGAGAGTGAGGATGACTCTGCAGCACCGATTGGGCAAACATGAGGTCCTCCTCAGCCAGGGTATCAAACTTATAGAATTTTGCAAAGGTGTTTGCCCCTGACCAAGTAGCAGCTCGGCACAGCTGTAGTGCCGAGACCCCTCGGGCAGACGCCCAATAAGAGCCCACTTTCCTAGTGGAATGGGCCTTGATCGATTTAGGTAACGGCAATCCTGCCGTAGAATGGGCCTGCTGAATCGTGATACAGATCCAGCGAGCAAGAGTCTGCTTTGAAGCAGGGCCGCCAAGCTTGTTGGCTGCATACAGAACAAACAGTGCTTCTGTTTTTCGGACTCTAGCCGTCCTAGCTACATAAATTTTCAAAGTCCTGACCACATCAAGGGACTCGGAAACCTCTAAGTCCCGTGTAGCCACAGGCACCACAATAGGTTGGTTCATATGAAAGGATGAAACCACTTTTGGCAGGAACTGAGGACGTGTCCGCAATTCCGCTCTATCCATATGGAAAACCAGATAGGGGCTTTTATGTGATAAAGCCGCTAATTCCTATACTCGCCTAGCCGAAGCCAGGGCTAATAACATGACCACCTTCCAAGTGAGATATTTCAACTCCACCGTTTTCAGTGGTTCAAACCAGTGTGACTTTAGGAAGTCCAAGACCACATTAAGGTCCCAAGGCGCCACCGGAGGCACAAACAGAGGCTGAATATGCAGTACTCCCTTAACAAAAGTCTGAACTTCTGGGAGAGAAGCCAATTCTTTTTGAAAGAAAATGGATAGGGCCAAAATCTGGACCTTAATGGAGCCTAATTTAAGGCCCAAATCCACTCCAGTTTGTAGGAAGTGAAGGAAACGGCCCAGATAGAATTCTTCCGTAGGAGCATTCCTGGCCTCACACCAAGAAACATATCTTCGCCATATACGGTGATAATGTTTTGCCGTTACTTCCTTCCTAGCCTTTATCAGCGTAGGGATAACCTCAACCGGAATACCTTTTTCCGCTAGGATCCGGCGTTCAACCGCCATGCCGTCAAACGCTGCCGCGGTAAGTCTTGGAACAGACAGGGTCCCTGTTGCAACAGGTCCTGCCTTAGAGGAAGAGGCCACGGATCTTCCGGGAGCATTTCCTGCAGATCTGGATACCAGGTCCGTCGTGGCCAATCTGGAACAATGAGGATTGTTCTCACTACTTTTCTTCTTACTATTCTCAACACCTTGGGTATGAGAGGAAGAGGAGGAAATACATAGACGGACTGGAACACCCACGGTGTCACGAGGGCGTCTACCGCTACTGCCTGAGGGTCCCTGGACCTGGCGCAATACCTCTGTAGCTTTTTGTTGAGGCGGGACGCCATCATGTCTATCTGTGGCAGTTCCCACCGACTCACAATCTGTGCGAAGACTTCTGGATGAAGTCCCCACTCTCCCGAGTGTAGGTCGTGTCTGCTGAGGAAGTCTGCTTCCCAGTTGTCCACTCCCGGAATGAACACTGCTGACAATGCGCTTACATGATTCTCCGCTCAGAGAAGAATCCTGGTAGCTTCCGCCATTGCCGCTCTGATCCTTGTGCCGCCTTGGCGGTTTACATGAGCCACTGCGGTGATGTTGTCTGACTGGATCAGAACTGGTTGGTCGCGAAGTAAGGCCTCCGTTTGACGTAGGGCGTTGTATATGGCCCTTAGTTCCAGGATGTTGATGTGCAGACAAGTCTTCTGACTTGACCAAAGACCCTGGAAATTTCTTCCCTGTGTGACTGCTCCCCAACCTCGGAGGCTTGCGTCCGTGGTCACCAGGATCCAATCCTGAATGCCGAATCTGCGGCCCTCAAGAAGGTGAGCACTCTGCAGCCACCACAGGAGCGACACCCTGGCCCTGGGGGACAGGGTGATCAACCGATGCATCTGTAGATGTGATTCGGACCACTTGTCCAACAGATCCCATTGAAAAGTCCTAGCATGGAACCTGCCAAAGGGAATGGCCTCGTATGAGGCCACCATCTTTCCAAGGACTCGAGTGCAATGATGCACGGACACCTGTCTTGATTTCAAAAGGTTCCGGACAAGAGTCATAAGTTCCTAGGCTTTTTCTATCGGAAGATAAACCCTTTTCTGGGTCGTGTCCAGAATCATGCCCAAGAAAGGCAGACGAGTCGTAGGAACCAACTGCTACTTTGGGATATTGAGAATCCAGCCGTGTTGTTGTAACACTTTCAGTGAAAGAGATACGCTGTTCAGCAACTGCTCTCTTGATCTCGCTTTTATGAGGAGATTGTCCAAGTACGGGATAATTGTGACACCCTGCTTGCGCAGGAGCACCATCATTTCCGCCATTACCTTGGTGAAAATCCTCGGAGCCGTTGAGAGACCAAACAGCAACGTCTGAAATTGGTAATGACAGTCCTGTACCGCAAATCTTAGGTACGCCTGATGAGGTGGATAAATGGGGACATGAAGGTACGCATCCTTTATGTCCAGTGACACCATAAAATCCCCCCCTTCCAGGCTGGCGATGACCGCTCTTAGCGATTCCATCTTGAACCTGAACCTCTTCAAGTATAGGTTCAGAGATTTTAAATTCAATATGGGTCTGACCGAACCGTCCGGTCTCGGAACCACAAACATGGTCGAATAATAACCCCTTCTCTGTTGAAGGAGGGGAACCTCGACCACCACCTACTGAAGATACTATTTTTGTATTGCATTTAACAGTATCTCCCTTTCTAGGGGGGGAGACGGTAGGGCCGATTTGAAAAACCGGCGAGGAGGCACCTCTTCGAATTCAAGCTTGTAACCCTGAGACACAATTTCTATTGCCCAGGGATCCACCTGGGAGTGAACCCACGTGTGGCTAAAATTCCGAAGACGCGCCCCCGCTGGCCCCGACTCCGCCAGTGGAGCCCCAGCGTCATGCGGTGGATTTTGCAGAGGCCGCGGAGGACTTCTGTTCCTGGGAACTAGCTGTATTGTGCAGCTTCTTTCCTCTGCCCCTCCCTCTGGCAAGAAAGGACGCACCTCGGACTTTCTTGTTTCTTTGTGAACGAAAGGACTGCATTTGATAATGCGGTGCTCTCTTAGGCTGTGAGGGAACATAAGGCAAAAAATTTGACTTTCCAACCGTAGCTGTGGAGACCAGGTCCGAGAGACCTTCACCGAACAATTCCTCACCCCCGATGGTCCCTGCGACATAGGATCAGGCACGGGTTGAGACCCTGCCTGTCCCAATGCATCAGCCTTGTCTAATCTTTTATGCAAGGAATTTACATTATCATTTAAAACCTTCCACATATCCATCCAATCAGGTGTCGGCGCCGTCGGCGGAGACACCACATTCATTTGCTCCCGCTCCTCTCCCACATAGCCTTCCACATCAGACATGTCGACACAAGCGTACCGACACACCACACACACAGGGAATGTCCTTTCTGAAGACAGTTCCTCCACGAGGCCCTTTGGAGAGACAGAGAGAGAGTGTGCCAGCACACACCCCAGTGCTATATAACCCAGGAATAACACAGTAACTTAATGTTAACCCAGTAGCTGCTGTTTATATACTTTTTTGCGCCTAATTATGTGCCCCCCCCCTCTCTTTTCAACCCTCTTCTACCGTGTATCAGCAGGGAAGAGCCTGGGGAGCTTCCTCTCAGCGTGCTGTGGAGAAAAAATGGCGCTGGTGAGTGCTGAGGGAGAAGCCCCGCCCCCTCGGCGGCGGGCTTCTGTCCCGCTTAAATTTTATTTCTTTGGCGGGGGCTCCTACATATATACAGTGCCCAGCTGTATATGTGTGTTCATTTGCCAGAATGAGGTCCCAAATGCTGCCCAGGGCGCCCCCCCCTGCGCCCTGCACCCTAACAGTGACCGGAGTATTTGTAGGTGTGTGGAGCAATGGCGCACAGCTGCAGTGCTGTGCGTTACCTCCAGTGAAGATCACGAAGTCTTCTACCGCCTGTGAAGTCTTCTTGCTTCTCATACTCACCCGGCTCCAGTCTTCCGGCTCTGCGAGGGTGACGGCGGCACGGCTCTGGGACGGACGGCGAGGGTGAGATCCTGTGTACCGATCCCTCTGGAGCTAATGGTGTCCAGTAGCCTAAGAAGCAGGTCCTAGCTTCAGAGAGTAGGGCTGCTTCTCTCCCCTCAGTCCCACGATGCAGGGAGTCTGTTGCCAGCAGAGCTCCCTGAAAATAATAAACCTAACAAAAAACTTTCTATCAGCAAACTCAGGAGAGCTCACTGAAAAGCACCCAGCTCCTCTGGGCACAGAATCAAACTGAGGTCTGGAGCAGGGGCAGGGAGGGAGGAGCCAGTGCACACCAGGAACTAAATTCTTTCTTAAAGTGCCCATGTCTCCTGCAGAGCCCGTCTCTCCCCATGGTCCTTACGGAATCCCCAGCATCCTCTAGGACGTTAGAGAAAAAATAAGAATTTACTTACCGATAATTCTATTTCTCGTAGTCCGTAGTGGATGCTGGGGACTCCGTCAGGACCATGGGGATTAGCGGCTCCGCAGGAGACAGGGCACAAAAGTAAAAGCTTTAGGATCAGGTGGTGTGCACTGGCTCCTCCCCCCATGACCCTCCTCCAAGCCTCAGTTAGGATACTGTGCCCGGACGAGCGTACACAATAAGGAAGGATTTTGAATCCCGGGTAAGACTCATACCAGCCACACCAATCACACTGTACAACCTGTGATCTGAACCCAGTTAACAGCATGATAACAGCGGAGCCTCTGAAAAGATGGCTCACAACAATAATAACCCGATTTTTGTAACAATAACTATGTACAAGTATTGCAGACAATCCGCACTTGGGATGGGCGCCCAGCATCCACTACGGACTACGAGAAATAGAATTATCGGTAAGTAAATTCTTATTTTCTCTGACATCCTAAGTGGATGCTGGGGACTCCGTCAGGACCATGGGGATTATACCAAAGCTCCCAAACGGGCGGGAGAGTGCGGATGACTCTGCAGCACCGAATGAGAGAACTCCAGGTCCTCCTCAGTCAGGGTGTGCCCCTGACCAAGTAGCTGCTCGGCAAAGTTGTAAAGCCGAGACCCCTCGGGCAGCCGCTCAAGATGAGCCCACCTTCCTTGTGGAATGGGCATTTACATATTTTGGCTGTGGCAGGCCTGCCACAGCATGTGCAAGCTGAATTGTACTACACATCCAACTAGCAATCGTCTGCTTAGAAGCAAGAGCACCCAGTTCATTGGGTGCATACAGGATAACAGCAAGTCAGTTTTCCTGACTCCAGCCGTCCTGGAAACCTATATTTTCAGGGCCCTGACAACATCTAGCAACTTGGAGTCCTCCAAGTCCCTAGTAGCCGCAGGTACCACAATAAGCTGGTTCAGGTGAAACACTGACACCCCCTTAGGGAGAAACTGGGGACGAGTCCGCAGCTCTGCCCTGTCCGAATGGACAATCAGATATGGGCTTTTGTGAGACAAAGCCGCCAATTCTGACACTCGCCTGGCCGAGGCCAGGGCCAACAGAGATATTTCAAATCCACAGATTTGAGCGGTTTAAACCAATGTGATTTGAGGAATCCCAGAACTACGTTGAGATCCCACAGTGCCACTGGAGGCACAAAAGGGGGTTGTATATGCAGTACTCCCTTGACAAACTTCTGGACTTCAGGAACTGAAGCCAATTCTTTCTGGAAGAAAATCGACAGGGCCGAAATTTGAACCTTAATGGACCCCAATTTGAGGCCCATAGACACTCCTGTTTGCAGGAAATGCAGGAATCGACCGAGTTGAAATTTCTTCGTGGGGCCTTCCTGGCCTCACACCACGCAACATATTTTCGCCACATGTGGTGATAATGTTGTGCGGTCACCTCCTTCCTGGCTTTGACCAGGGTAGGAATGACCTCTTCCGGAATGCCTTTTTCCCTTAGGATCCGGCGTTCAACCGCCATGCCGTCAAACGCAGCCGCGGTAAGTCTTGGAACAGACATGGTACTTGCTGAAGCAAGTCCCTTCTTAGCGGCAGAGGCCATGAGTCCTCTGTGAGCATCTCTTGAAGTTCCAGGTACCAAGTCCTTCTTGGCCAATCCGGAGCCACGAGTATAGTTCTTACTCCTCTACGTCTTATAATTCTCAGTACCTTGGGTATGAGAAGCAGAGGAGGGAACACATACACTGACTGGTACACCCACGGTGTTACCAGAGCGTCCACAGCTATTGCCTGAGGGTCTCTTGACCTGGCGCAATACCTGTCCAATTTTTTGTTCAGGCGGGACGCCATCATGTCCACCTTTGGTCTTTCCCAATGGTTCACAATCATGTGGAAGACTTCCCGATGAAATCCCCACTCTCCCGGGCGTCGGAATGAACACTGCTGACAGTGCTATCACCTGATTTTCCGCCCAGCGAAGAATCCTTGCAGTTTCTGCTATTGCCCTTCTGCTTCTTGTGCCGCCCTGTCTGTTTACGTGGGCGACTGCCGTGATGTTGTCCCACTGGATCAATACCGGCTGACCTTGAAGCAGAGGTCTTGCTAAGCTTAGAGCATTGTAACTTGCCCTTAGCTCCAGTATATTTATGTGGAGAGAATTCTCCAGACTTGATCACACTCCCTGGAAATTTTTTCCCTGTGTGACTGCTCCCCAGCCTCTCAGGCTGGCATCCCTGGTCACCAGGACCCTTCCTGAATGCCGAATCTGCGGCCCATTAGTAGATGAGTACTTTGCAGCCACCGCAGAAGAAACACCCTTGTCCTTGGAGACAGGGTTATCCGCTGATGCATCTGAAGATGCGATCCGGACCATTTTTCCAGCAGATCCCACTGAAAAGTTCTTGCGTGAAAACTGCCGAATGGAATCGCTTCGTAAGAAGCCACCATTTTTCCCAGGACCCTTGTGCAATGATGCACTGACACTTTTCCTGGTTTTAGGAGGTTCCTGACTAGCTCGGATAACTCCCTGGCTTTCTTCTCCGGGAGAAACACCCTTTTCTGGACTGTGTCCAGAATCATCCCTAGGAACAGCCGATGTGTCGTCGGAAACAACTGCGGTTTTGGAATATTTAGAATCCACCCGTGCTGTCGTAGAACTACTTGAGATAGTGCTACTCCGACCTCCAACTGTTCTCTGGACCTTGCTCTTATCAGGAGGTCGTCCATTTTCTTTGAAGAAGAATCATCATTTCGGCCATTACCTTGGTAAAGACCCGGGGTGCCGTGGACAATCCAAACGGCAGCGTCTGAAACTGATAGTGACAGTTCTGTACCACGAACCTGAGGTACCCTTGGTGAGAAGGGCAAATTGGGACATGGAGGTAAGTATCCCTGATGTCCCGGGACACCCTTGAGTGACTCCATCTTGATTTGAACCTTTGTAAGTGTTCAAATATTTCAGATTTAGAATAGGTCTCACCGAGCCTTCTGGCTTCAGTACCACAACATAGTGTGGAATAATACCCCTTTCCTTGTTGTAGGAGGGGTACTTTGATTATCACCTGCTGGGAATACAGCTTGTGAATTGTTTCCAATACTGCCTCCTTGTCGGAGGGAGACGTTGGTAAAGCAGACTTCAGGAACCTGCGAGGGGGAAACGTCTCGACTTTCCAATCTGTACCCCTGGGATCCTACTTGTAGGATCCAGGGGTCCTGTACGGCCCCAGCGTCATGCTGAGAAACTTGGCAGAAGCGGTGGAGGCTTCTGTTCCTGGGAATGGGCTGCCTGCTGCAGTCTTCTTCCCTTTCCTCTATCCCTGGGCAGATATGACTCTTATGGGGACGAAAGGACTGAGGCTGAAAAGACGGTGTCTTTTTCTGCAGAGATGTGACTTAGGGTAAAAACGGTGGATTTTCCAGCAGTTGCCGTGGCCACCAGGTCCGATGGACCGACCCCAAATAACTCCTCCCCTTTATACGGCAATACTTCTTTGTGCCGTTTGGAATCTGCATCACCTGACCACTGTCGTGTCCATAAACATCTTCTGGCAGATATGGACATCGCACTTACTCTTGATGCCAGAGTGCAAATATCCCTCTGTGCATCTCGTATATATATAAATGCATCCTTTAAATGCTCTATAGTCAATAAAATACTGTCCCTGTCAAGGGTATCAATATTTTTAGTCAGGGAATCCGACCAAGCCACCCCAGCTCTGCACATCCAGGCTGAGGCGATCGCTGGTCGCAGTATAACACCAGTATGTGTGTATATACTTCTTAGGATATTTTCCAGCCTCCTATCAGTTGGCTCCTTGAGGACGGCCCTATCTGGAGACGGTACCGCCACTTGTTTTGAAGAGCGTGTGAGCGCCTTATCCACCCTAAGGGGTGTTTCCCAACGCGCCCTAACTTCTGGCGGGAAAGGGTATACCGCCAATAATTTTCTATCGGGGGAAACCCACGCATCATCACACACTTCATTTAATTTATCTGATTCAGGAAAAACTACAGGTAGTTTTTTCACACCCCACATAATACCCTTTTTTGTGGTACTTGTAGTATCAGAAATATGTAACACCTCCTTCATTGCCCTTAACAAGTAACGTGTGGCCCTAAAGGAAAATACGTTTGTTTCTTCACCGTCGACACTGAAATCAGTGTCCGTGTCTGTGTCGACCGACTGAGGTAAATGGGCGTTTTAAAGCCCCTGACGGTGTTTGAGACGCCTGGACAGGTACTATTTTGTTTGCCGGCCGTCTCTGTTGACATTATCACGTAATTCCTTGAATAAGCCATCCATTCCGGTGTCGACTCCCTAGAGAGTGACATCACCATTACAGGCAATTGCTCCGCCTCCTCACCAACATCGTCCTCATACATGTCGACACACACGTACCGACACACAGCACACACACAGGGAATGCTCTGATAGAGGACAGGACCCCACTAGCCCTTTGGGGAGACAGAGGGAGAGTTTGCCAGCACACACCAAAAACGTTATAATTATACAGGGACAACCTTTATATAAGTGTTTTTCCCTTATAGCATTTTAATATATATAGTCATATCGCCAAATAAGTGCCCCCCCTCTCTGTTTTAACCCTGTTTCTGTAGTGCAGTGCAGGGGAGAGCCTGGGAGCCTTCCCACCAGCATTTCTGTGAGGGAAAATGGCGCTGTGTGCTGAGGAGAATAGGCCCCGCCCCCTTTTCAGCGGGCTTCTTCTCCCGTTTTTCTGAGACCTGGCAGGGGTTAAATACATCCATATAGCCCCCAGGGGCTATATGTGATGTATTTTTAGCCAGAATAAGGTACTATCATTGCTGCCCAGGGCGCCCCCCCCCAGCGCCCTGCACCCTCAGTGACCGCTGCTATGAAGTGTGCTGACAACAATGGCGCACAGCTGCAGTGCTGTGCGCTACCTTATGAAGACTGAAAAGTCTTCTGCCGCCGGTTTCTGGACCTCTTCACTTTTCGGCATCTGCAAGGGGGTCGGCGGCGCGGCTCCGGGACGAACCCCAGGGTGAGACCTGTGTTCCGACTCCCTCTGGAGCTAATGGTGTCCAGTAGCCTAAGAAGCCAATCCATCCTGCACGCAGGTGAGTTCACTTCTCTCCCCTAAGTCCCTCGATGCAGTGAGCCTGTTGCCAGCAGGACTCACTGAAAATAAAAAACCTAACAAAACTTTTACTCTAAGCAGCTCTTTAGGAGAGCCACCTAGATTGCACCCTTCTCGGCCGGGCACAAAAATCTAACTGAGGCTTGGAGGAGGGTCATAGGGGGAGGAGCCAGTGCACACCACCTGATCCTAAAGCTTTTACTTTTGTGCCCTGTCTCCTGCGGAGCCGCTAATCCCCATGGTCCTGCCGGAGTCCCCAGCATCCACTTAGGACGTCAGAGAAAAACATTTAAACCATCCGAATTAAAGAGAATATAAATATTTAGGCCCTCATTCCGAGTTGATCGCTCGGTATTTTTCATCGCATCGCAATGAAAATCCGCTTAGTACGCATGCGCAATATTCGCACTGCGACTGCGCCAAGTAATTTAACAATGAAGATAGTATTTTTACTCACGGCTTTTTCATCGCTCCGGCGATCGTAATGTGATTGACAGGAAATGGGTGTTACTGGGCGGAAACACGGCGTTTTATGGGCGTGTGGATGAAAACGCTACCGTTTCCGGAAAAAATGCAGGAGTGGCCGAAGAAACGGGGGAGTGTCTGGGCGAACGCTGGGTGTGTTTGTGACGTCAAACCAGGAACGACAAGCACTGAACTGATCGCACAGGCAGAGTAAGTGTGGAGCTACTCTGAAACTGCTAAGTAGTTTGTGATCGCAATATTGCGAATACTTCGGTCGCAATTTTAAGAAGCTAAGATACACTCCCAGTAGGCGTAGGCTTAGCGTGTGTAACTCTGCTAAAATCGCCTTGCGACCGATCAACTCGGAATGAGGGCCTTAATTGGGATATTTATATATACGTGCAGTGTTCAGTGTTCCACCTTCCATCATAAACGTACGGTTATGTAAGATCAGTCAAGTGTGATGGCAGCAGTGGAATGTGATGCTGGCTATACTGTGCACAGAGACTCACTGAGGTGCAGTATTGTAAGCACATCAGTCAATGTTTTCTTACTGTGTACGTGTCTGAGAAGCTGTGCGCACGTGCAGTGAGTGAATTGCGATTGTGGTTGCACAGAAGAATTAGTTACAAACTGAGTGACAGGACGACATCGTTTGGGGGTAGGAACAGGGAGTGATTGGGTAAACGTAGGCGTGTCATGGCCGTTCAGATGGCGTTTTCTTGGTGTGCATAAATTAGCAGTTGCAATCTTACATGCTGCTGGAGAGCCCTCAGTGTCCCGGGGGAGCAGCTCAGCCTGCACGTCTTTAGAGGAACACAAACTCTCCAACATGACCTGATTTGCAACAATGGTACCGATGTATCAGCAATTATATGCTGTTGAAAGGAAAAGTTGTGACTGCAGTGGCCGTCCCTATGCTTAGGTTAGCTTCTGCCCATATTAGCATATAATCACAATTGCATATGGCAAAAGATAGCAACGACGGCAGCAAGAACAACCGTACCTCAATGAGGCTCATGGTGCCCATACACTTGTGCCATGCCCCGCAACGCGACATCGCGGGGCATCGCAACGGCAGTTCAGGTGCGATGAAATCGCACCTGAACTGCCAAAGTGATTACCATGCGATCATGCGATAGATCGCACGGTAATCACGTGATAGGTACGTCACCGCCGAGTGGGAGCGCGCAGTGCAGTGCGATATATAGCGTGTGTTTTCAAAAACACATGCGATCGCACTGCGATTTGATAAATATTAAATGCAGCACATACTATCTTGAGACGCGAGGTTCGACCGGCGTGCCCACGCAGCATCGCGTCAAAAGGTACCTAAAATGTGCATACAATCCTGCGATTTCTCTCACAGATGCGGTCGAAATCGAAGGTTAGCACCGATTATCTCACAAGTGTATGGGCACCATCAGAGCAGCAGTTTGAGATCAGATATATCTATTGGGTGTACTACGAATTGCCGGCTGTTGGAATCCCGGCGCTCAGCATGCCGGCACCGGGATCCCGACAGCCGGAATGCCGGCAGCCGGGTGAGCGCAAAAGAGACCCTTGCGGGCACAGTGGCGATATTTATTCTCCCTCCAGGGGTGCCGTGGACACCCCAAGAGGGAGAAAAGTTGTCGGTATACCGGCGCAGGTATGCTGAGCGCCGGGATCCCGACAGCCGGTATAACGATATATATAACTCCTGCTATAATGCCTACATAGGCATAAGGTGGTTCACGCTATGTGAGGATTTGGTACATGTACCAGGTACTTAGCCTTTTGCAGATTTGTGTGAAATCTCCTACATTAGGCTATTAGTACACTTATGCAGAAACTACAATTTCTACATGTTACGGGGGGAAAGAATAATACATTGTCCCCTTTGTCCCCACAGGCCAACAAGATTTAGGTCGACAGTCATTATGTCGACATGGTCAAAAGGTCGACACCGTCATTAAGTCGACCTGAACAAGGTCGACATGGGGGAAAAGTCGACATGAGTTTGTTTACTTTTTTTGGTGTCATTTTCTTCGTAAAGTAACGGGGAACCCCAATTAGTACAACGTGTTCGCTCGCCATGCTTCGGGCAAGATGCCTCGCTCAGCTACCGCTGCGCTCGGCACAGGTTACCGTTCCCAATCGTAGTCCACGTGGATCGTAAAGTATGAAAAAGTGAAAAAAAGTGAAAAACTCATGTCGACCCTTTGCCATGGCAACTTTGTTCATGTCGACCTTTTGACCATGTCGACCTAATGACCGTAAATTGTCCCCATATGAAACATCATCTTTACCTCCATTATTTAATCTAAAAAGTCATGATCCTGAAATGGAAAATCTTTCAGATGCCATTGCGTCGACATCAATACATCAATGTATTGTATAATTGTTATATATATATATATATATATATATATATATATATATTGAGCATATGCATTTACATCATTATACTGTACGTGGCATAGCTAAAGTGATAGAATGAGAAGCAAAAGAGAAAGTCAATAATTCGAATACGTTTAGTGGATTGTTGGGGGATGTGTCATGGGAGGCAGTACCTGCAGGCACACATCTGTATGATCAGGCAGTCCTAATCCCAGATACATTATGTACAATATTGGCAGTAATCTACTGTAGATTAAACACATAAAACTTTTGCAATATAAAGTTAAGTACAGTTAGTAAAGCTCTTGTAAACTATATTTCCACCACTCTGCTCCAGTCAACTGCTAGAATAAAGCATCTGATACAATGTAAAAATAAAGCACCTTAAGGAATCTCTGTAATCGTTTACCAGCCACGCACCACATGTCAGTATACAGAAATATCTATATGTCCCCACCAAGCATGCACTGCATAGGTTTGCAGCAGATCTGTCATCCACAGTCTGGTACTTACTACACGCGTGGGAGACCCTTTGCAGCGGTGACTGTACTGTGGTGTCTCAGCCCTGGCAGGTCTCCTCTCTCACTCTCAGCTCTCGCACTGTATGCAACGTTCTAACCCATCGTCCGTCTGTCTCACTGTCTGTCTGTCCTATTACTTCCTCAATCCTGAAGGAGGCGGGGCGACTCGCGCGACTTCCTTGCTAGGGCGGTGATAGTGCTGAGAACAAACCCTGTGGCTGATGGGGGCAAGATACAATAGTATATATCTCCCTGCTGACTGGTGAAGTCAGTGATTGCCTAAAGGACATGCCAGGAACGCAGTCTATAGTGAGATATATTGTCATCAAAATAGTGTGCAGTGCTGCTGTGTTACATATGCTGTATAATATATAGTGCTGTGATGTTATGTGTGGTGTGTAATACGTACTAATATGTTTTCTCTGACGTCCTAGTGGATGCTGGGAACTCCGTAAGGACCATGGGGAATAGCGGGCTCCGAAGGAGACTGGGCACTCTAAGAAAGAATTAGGACTACCTGGTGTGCACTGGCTCCTCCCTCTATGACCCTCCTCCAGACCTCAGTTAGAAGTTAGAATCTGTGCCCGGCTCGAGCTGGATGCACACTAGGGGCTCTCCTGAGCTTCTAGAAAAGAAAGTATATTTAGGTTTTTTATTTTCAGTGACATCTGCTGGCAACAGACTCACTGCTACGAGGGACTTAGGGGAGAGAAGCGAACCTACCTGCTTGCAGCTAGCTTGGGCTTCTAGGCTACTGGACACCATTAGCTCCAGAGGGATCGAACACAGGCCCAGCCTCGGTCGTCCGGTACCGGAGCCGCGCCGCCGTCCCCCTTGCAGAGCCAGAAGCAAGAAGAACGTCCAGGAAATCGGCGGCTGAAGACTCCGGTCTTCATTAAGGTAGCGCACAGCACTGCAGCTGTGCGCCATTGCTCCCCATGCACACCTCACACTCCGGTCACTGATGGGTGCAGGGCGCTGGGGGGGGGGGGCACCCTGGGCTGCAATAAGATTACCTTACATTGGCAAAACAAATACACATAATATAGTCATTAAGACTATATATGTGTAGAATCCCCTGCCATATATCCATAAAAAAAGCGGGAGAAGTCCGCCGTGAAGGGGTCGGGGCTATCTCCCTCAGCACACTGGCGCCATTTCCTCTCACAGCTCCGCTGGAAGGACGCTCCCCAGGCTCTCCCCTGCAGTTTCCAGGCTCAATAGGGTAAAAAAGAGAGGGGGGGCACTAAATTTAGGCGCAAATACTATATATATAGCTGCTATAGGGTAAAATCACTCATTATAGTGTACATCCCTGTGATTTATAGCGCTGTGGTGTGTGCTGGCATACTCTCTCTCTGTCTCCCCAAAGGACTTTGTGGGGTCCTGTCCTCAGTCAGAGCATTCCCTGTGTGTGTGCGGAGTGTCGGTACGGCTGTGTCGACATGTTTGATGAGGAGGCTTATGTGGAGGCGGAGCAGGTGCCGATAAATGTGATGTCACCCCCTGCGGGGTCGACACCTGTGTGGATGGATATGTGGAAGGAATTACGTGACAGTGTCAACTCCTTACATAAGAGGTTTGATGACATAGCAGATGTGGGACAGCCGGCTTCCCAGTCCGTGCCTACCAAGGCGTCTCAAAAGCCATCAGGGGCTCAAAAACGCCCGCTACCTCAGATGGCAGACACAGATGTCGACACGGATACTGACTCCAGTGTCGACGACAATGAGACTAGTGTACATTCCAATAGGGCGTTACATGATTACGGCAATGAAAAATGTGTTGCACATTTCTGACATTAACCCTGGTACCACAAAAAAGGGTTTTATGTTTGGGGAGAAAAAGCAACCTGTGGTTTTTCCCCCTTCTGAAGAGTTAAATTAAGTGTGTGATGAAGCGTGGGTTTCCCCCAATAAGAAACTGGTAATTTCCAAAAAGTTACTAAGGGCGTACCCTTTCCCGCCAGAGGATAGGATACGTTGGGAGACATCCCCTAGGGTGGATAAAGCGCTCACACGCTTGTCAAAGAAGGTGGCACTACCGTCTCAGGATACGGCCGCCTTAAAGGAGCCTGCGGATAGAAAGCAGGAGGCTATCCTGAAGTCTGTATATACACACTCAGGTATTATACTGAGACCGGCTATTGCTTCAGCATGGATGTGCAGTGCTGCAGCTGCGTGGTCAGATTCCCTGTCTGATAACATTTATACCCTTGACAGGGACACTATATTGCTAACCATAGAGCATATTAAGGACGTAGTCTTATACATGAGAGATGCACAGAGGGATATTTGCCAACTGGCATCTAGAATAAATGCAATGTCCATTTCTGCCAGGAGAGTATTATGGACTCGGCAGTGGACAGGTGATGCGGATTCTAAAAGGCACATGGAGGTTTTGCCTTACAAGGGTGAGGAATTGTTTGGGGATGGTCTCTCGGACCTCGTTTCCACGGCGACGGCTGGGAAGTCGACATTTTTACCCCATGTTCCCTCACAGCCAAAGAAAGCACCGTATTATCAGGTACAGTCCTTTCGGCCCCAGAAAGGCAAGCGGGTTAAAGGCGCGTCCTTTCTGCCCAGAGGCAGAGGTAGGGGGAAAAAGCTGCACCAAACAGCAAGTTCCCAGGAACAAAAGTCCTCTCCCGCTTCCTCTAAGTCCACCGCATGACGCTGGGGCTCCACAGGTGGAGCCAGGTGCGGTGGGGGCCCGTCTCCGGAACTTCAGCGACCAGTGGGTTCGCTCACGGGTGGATCCCTGGATTCTACAAGTGGTATCTCAGGGGTACAAGCTGGAATTCGAGACGTCTCCCCCTCGCCGTTTCCTCAAATCAGCCTTGCCAACTACTCCCCCAGACAGGGAGGCGGTGCTGGAGGCGATTCACAAGCTGTACTCCCAGCAGGTGATAACCAAAGTACCCCTCCTTCAACAGGGACGGGGTTACTATTCCACAATGTTTGTGTTACCGAAACCGGACGGTTCGGTGAGACCCATTTTAAATTTGAAATCCTTGAACACTTATATAAGAAGGTTCAAGTTCAAAATGGAATCGCTCAGGGCGGTTATTGCAAGCCTGGACGAAGGGGATTACATGGTATCACTGGACATCAAGGATGCTTACCTGCATGTCCCCATTTACCCTCCTCACCAGGAGTACCTCAGATTTGTGGTACAGGACTGTCATTACCAATTCCAGACGTTGCCGTTTGGTCTGTCCACGGCACGAGGGTATTTACCAAGGTAATGGCCGAAATGATGATACTCCTTCGAAAAAAGGGAGTTATAATTATCCCGTACTTGGACGATCTCCTTATAAAGGCGAGGTCCAGGGAACAGTTGTTGATCGGAGTAGCACTAGCTCGGGAAGTGCTACAACAGCACGGCTGGATCCTGAATATTCCAAAGTCGCAGCTGGTTCCTACAACGCGTCTACTGTTCCTGGGGATGGTTCTGGACACAGAACAGAAAAAGGTGTTTCTCCCGGAGGAGAAGGCCAAGGAATTGTCATCTCTAGTCAGAGACCTCCTAAAACCAAAACAGGTGTCGGTGCACCACTGCGCGCGAGTCCTGGGAAAGATGGTAGCTTCTTACGAAGCAATTCCATTCGGAAGGTTCCATGCAAGGATCTTTCAGTGGGATCTGTTGGACAAGTGGTCCGGATCGCATCTTCAGATGCATCGGCTGATAACCCTGTCTCCAAGGACCAGGGTGTCGCTGTTGTGGTGGCTGCAGAGTGCTTATCTTCTAGAGGGCCGCAGATTCGGCATACAGGACTGGGTCCTGGTGACCACGGATGCCAGCCTTCGAGGTTGGGGGGCAGTCACACAGGGAAGAAACTTCCAAGGACTATGGACGAGTCAGGAGACTTCACTACACATAAATATTCTGGAACTAAGGGCCATTTACAATGTCCTAAGTCAGGCAAGACCCCTGCTTCAACACCAGCTGGTGCTGATCCAGTCAGACAACATCACGGCGGTCGCCCATGTAAACCGTCAGGGCGGCACAAGAAGCAGGATGGCGATGGCAGAAGCCACAAGGATTCTCCGATGGGCGGAAAATCATGTGTTAGCACTGTCAGCAGTGTTCATTCAGGGAGTGGACAACTGGGAAGCAGACTTCCTCAGCAGGCACGACCTCCACCCGGGAGAGTGGGGACTTCATCCAGAAGTCTTCCAAATGATTGTACACCGTTGGGAAAGGCCACAGGTGGACATGATGGCGTCCCGCCTCAACAAAAAGCTGAAAAGATATTGCGCCAGGTCAAGGGACCCTCAGGCGATAGCTGTGGACGCTCTAGTGACACCGTGGGTGTACCAGTCGGTTTATGTGTTCCCTCCTCTGCCTCTCATACCCAAGGTACTGAGAATAATAAGAAGGAGAGGAGTAAGAACTATACTTGTGGTTCCGGATTTGCCAAGAAGAGCTTGGTACCCAGAACTTCAAGAAATTATTTCAGAGGACCCATGGCCTCTGCCGCTCAGACAGGACCTGCTGCAGCAGGGGCCTTGTCTGTTCCAAGACTTACCGCGGCTGCGTTTGACGGCATGGCGGTTGAACACCGGATCCTAAAAGAAAAGGGCATTCCGGAGGAAGTCATTCCTACGCTGATTAAAGCTAGGAAAGATGTGACCGTAAGACATTATCACCGCATATGGCGAAAATATGTTGCTTGGTGTGAGGCCAGGAATTCCCCAACGGAGGAATTTCAGCTCAGTCGATGCACTTCCTACAGTCAGGAGTGACTATGGGCCTAAAATTGGGTTCCATTAAGGTCCAGATCTCGGCTCTGTCGATTTTCTTCCAAAAAGAACTGGCTTCACTGCCTGAAGTTCAGACTTTTGTTAAAGGAGTGCTGCATATTCAGCCCCCTTTTGTGCCTCCAGTGGCACCGTGGGATCTCAACGTGGTGTTGGATTTCCTAAATTCGCATTGGTTTGAGCCACTTAAAACCGTGGAGCTAAAATACCTCACGTGGAAAGTGGTCATGCTGTTGGCCTTGGCGTCGGCCAGGCGTGTATCAGAATTGGCGGCTTTGTCTTGTAAAAGCCCTTATCTGATTTTTCATATGGATAGGGCGGAATTGAGGACTCGTTCCCAATTCCTTCCTAAGGTGGTTTCAGCTTTTCATGTGAACCAACCTATTGTGGTGCCTGCGGCTACTCGGGACTTGGAGGATTCCAAGTTACTAGACGTAGTCAGGGCCCTGAAAATATATGTTTCCAGGACGGCTGGAGTCAGGAAAACTGACTCGCTATTTATCCTGTATGCATCCAACAAGCTGGGTGCTCCTGCTTCTAAGCAGACTATTGCTCGCTGGATCTGTAGCACGATTCAACTTGCACATTCTGCGGCTGGACTGCCGCATCCTAAATCTGTAAAAGCCCATTCCACGAGGAAAGTGGGCTCTTCTTGGGCGGCTGCCCGAGGGGTCTCGGCTTTACATCTTTGCCGAGCTGCTACTTGGTCGGGTTCAAACACATTTGCAAAATTCTACAAGTTTGATACCCTGGCTGAGGAGGACCTTGAGTTTGCTCATTCGGTGCTGCAGAGTCATCCGCACTCTCCCGCCCGTTTGGGAGCTTTGGTATAATCCCCATGGTCCTTACGGAGTTCCCAGCATCCACTAGAACGTCAGAGAAAATAAGAATTTACTCACCGGTAATTCTATTTCTCGTAGTCCGTAGTGGATGCTGGGCGCCCATCCCTAGTGCGGATTGTCTGCAATACTTGTATATAGTTATTGCCTAACTAAAGGGTTATTGTCATGAGCCATCTGTTCGTGAGGCTCAGTTGTTGTTCATACTGTTAACTGGATATAGTATCACGAGTTGTACGGTGTGATTGGTGTGGCTGGTATGAGTCTTACCCGGGATTCCAAATCCCTTCCTTATTGTGTCAGCTCTTCCGGGCACAGTTTCCTTAACTGAGGTCTGGAGGAGGGGCATAGAGGGAGGAGCCAGTGCACACCAGGTAGTCCTAATTCTTTCTTAGAGTGCCCAGTCTCCTTCGGAGCCCGCAATTCCCCATGGTCCTTACGGAGTTCCCAGCATCCACTACGGACTACGAGAAATAGAATTAACGGTGAGTAAATTCTTATTATACTAGTGTATATGTACTGTAATACAGTATATAGTGCTGTGTTAGAAATGCTGTGTAATATATAGTGCTATGTCATAATATATAGTGATAGGTTACATAATCATGACCAGAATAGTAGTTAATGTTATGATTTTTACTGGAGCTATAGGTTTGAAGCAGAAAGTTAATTTTATAGGCTGTCTCCCCTAGCACAATTGATGTAGACCACTGGTTCCCAAACTTTTTTGAATTACGGCACCCTAGAGTCATTTTTTTCACGGCACCTCTAGACCAAAAGTTTCTTATTGAGACATTTTAGAAAGAAAAATTAAGTAAATTGCGTTTATATGTCATCCTTAGGTTCAATTGTGTGGTGAGGGACAAGATTTGCTTCTGTTTGTCCACATATATTGTCCACATATATTATGATTGGTTTTGCCTATTACATTGACCATAAATATTTAGAATTGGTCCTGGACCACCAACCCAGAGCACCCCTGCAAGTATCCCGAGGCACCCCAGGATGCCACGGCACACAGTTTGAGAACCACTGCTATAGACTGTAGTATTAATTAATAATACTAGGGGCCCCTTTTAAAGGGACATAACCCCTTTAGGGGTTCTTTCCTCCTTTTAGTATTTAACAAACAGGAGAAAGCTAAGCTTACTGCTATTTGTCTTTATACTGCTTATGCCATCGATGGTTATAGTGATGGATACAGACCACATTGCCGGCAATGGGGATCCAGCAACAGCCTTTCCGGTTTAAGTAAAACCTTCCAGGAATTGCATCGGGTTAAAAAATGCAATGCACATGCGCAGACTGGCTATCACGCATGTGCATGACACAACATCCCATTGCTGACACTGGCAGCAATAGCTGCTGCTGAGGAGAAGGATATTGCTGGACCTCACTGAATGCGCTGATATTGCTGAAAAAATGCGGCGGCCCTCCTGTCGGCCCTTACTTTCGGCACGATCGCAATTAGTGCGTGGTCGCAGCAGTCAGCATGCTTAGCGGCCTTGCCCGGCGATGGGCGGTCCCCAGTATGCGAGACATGAATAGGGTCCTATAGCTTGTAAAGTGCTAATTAAATCCTCTTCATGGGCTGGCCACTGTCATGGGCTTGCTCTATCAGTGGGATATCAGTGCTGGGCGGCTACTGCCCGCCAGCAAATAAACACCCCCTTGGCATCGAGCATTACCCTTGGCAATGAGCATGGATCTCAGAGAATGAAACCCCTGTCAACAACCATGACTCCCAGCGCATGAAACCCCTGGCAACAACCATGACCAGGCGCATGAAACCCCTGGCAAAGAGCAGGTAATTTAATCAGAAGCTTTACTGTAGGGCATAATGTAACATGGGCATTGTGGTGTATGGCATAATATGGTGCAAGGGGCATTACTGTGTGGGGCTTAATATGGTGGAATGTGGTTTATTTTTCCTGTGGTGGCCGAGGTCTGTTGTTACGGGGTCAAAAACTGGGGTGTAAAGTAGTCTTTTCCTGAAAGGCCACCCCTATTTTAGTGAGGATACGCCCAATTTTCCGAGTTCACACCCCCTCACCGGGAGCACGCGCGCCTTCGGTGTGCACAAATAGGTTATTTATGTCTATTGGGGGGGGGGGGGGGGGGGAGGGCATTTTTGAATGTCTATGGGGGGGTGCATTTTTTTTAATGCTATGACTGGGAGACAAATTGACTAGAAACACCCCTGCCTACACAAACGGGTATCCTCCGGACCGTGTAATATCCTACACGAATAGTGAATACCGACTGCAGAAGCTGTCTGCCCAGTAAGGATACATTTCTTCAGATGTTCACCCATTGTGAAAAACCACCACATAGAGTAGGTAAGGTGCATATGGAATGTAAAGGAATGCTAATAGGCGGTGTCGACAAGTCCCTCTGACAGTGCACACCCTAATAAAATGGGCTGCACACGCCTATGAATACATAGGGCGGTAATCAATTCTTTTCACCCCCTTCCACACCCGTTCTGTTTCTGCCCTCGGGGGCATGTATCATAATCTCAGCTCGCTACCCCCGGGGTAGCGAGGCACTCAACCCTTTACACAGCTAAACCTGACTACTATGGGCGCGATATGCACTATAACGTGGATCATTTTAGAAAGGAGATTGGGCGTGATATATCATTTGAATACCGCCCGTAGTGTTATTTTATATACAGTATGCTGTGTAATGATTTGCAAAAGTTTGTTTTGCTGTTGCAATAAAGGTTCCTAATAGAAAAGCTGCATCTACAATCTTAGATTGTAAGCTCTCACGAGCAGGGCCCTCTTCCCTCATGTGCTTATCCTTTGTCTTACTTTAATAATCTTCAACTGAACCACATCCAGCAGTCTTCTGCCACCTGATACTTATTCCAGTGTCATCTGCTGATGTAACTGTTTATTTACCCTGTACTTGTCCTATACTGTCATCAAGTGTAAGTTGCTGTTTTCCTGTTTGATTATTTATGTTTGATTATTTATGTACTCTGTAATTGGGCGCTGCGGAACCCTTGTGGCACCATATAAATATAGGATAATAATAAATAATAATAATAATCTGAAGACCTGTCATCTATATACTATACATATTAGAAAAGGAATCCTCCGTATTGCCGGAAATGATGTCGCTTGCGGGCCAGGATTGAAAGCGAAAGCAGTCCCGATTGGTTGTCGCAATAAGAAGTGACGCAGTCTTAAGTCCTGCTGAAGCCGCCTGATTGGTTGACACAACCAGAGGTGATGCGACCTCGGGAGTTATTGGTTGCTTGGATGATATGAGGGCTATATTTATTTGTCAGTAGGACTTTGTGGCTCTTTGCCATATATGGGATTGAGGTAATGTGTTTGTTAATAGTGGGGATCACTGTAGAAAGAATATATATTTTAGAAGAATGTAACCAATTCGGGTAGTGGATATCCCGGATGTGATGTCATATGCGTTCCAGCTGGCGCATTGTTTACCTGATCAGGTATATAGGGAGCCACAGGGACATGCTAAGTTTTTATGACAATGGAGTGGTAATTGCTGCTGATTTGCTATGTGGAGGTGCCTCTCTAAAAAGGTCCGGATTTGTACTGAAACGTTGAGAATTTGCACTTTGGATATGTAAGGAATACAATTGCCATTTATACTTTTTGATGAAAAGAGACAGTGAGGCAGGAGCATGGAGAGTTGAGTTAAGATGAGAGCTTTGGAGATAAGTGGAGAGTGGGGGAGGGAGAGAGCTTCAGTGATGGTCGAAATACTGAAGGCGGGATAGGTAGGAGGTAATCAGTTGAATAAAAAAAAAAAACAATTATTGGCTGAGTGCAATGGGCAGCTGGAAGTGTGGAAGGAGATGATGTCAGAAATGTAGGGGGGAGTGGACTGGGTTGATTGCTTTATAGGTCAGTGTGAGAAGTTTACATTTCTGAAGGGAAAGTGGAGATGGTGAAGGGAGGTAGCAGAAACAGTTTGGAGAGGTTCATGAGCTGAACAGACAGATTGGAGTGGAGTGAGGTGGGAACCAGGGAGTGGATTGGGTGTTGCTTTATAAAATATAAGAGGAGGTTGTAGTAGTCCAGTATATGGTTGATCAGTGAGTGGATGATGAGCTTTGTTGTCTTTAGGAATAGAATGGGTCCAATCCTGGGGATATTATGAAGGTTGAAGGGTGAGGGACTGAATCTGTTTTAAAAGAGGTTGAAGTCAAGGATAACGTCAAGATAGAGGATTTGAAGGATAAATGAGATGGAGAGGTTGAGGAAGTAGAAGAAACTTGGGAGGGAGGGAAGACGATTAGGTCAGTCTCAGACATGTTAAGTTTAAGAAAGCGAGGGACATTCAGGAGGAAATAGCAAAGATAGAGAGATAGTTGGAGAGAGGAGACAGTACAGGTGACGACGGGTAGATCTGGGTGTCATCAGCATAAAGATGATATTGGCATCAAAAATATCTGAGCTCTCCTATAGAGGGAGAATAGACCAAGAACAAGCCTTGGGGAACACCAACTGGTAGTGGAAGAGAGGGAAAGGTTGAGTCATGAGAAAAGATAGGGGAAGAACAGTCAGAAAGGTAGGTAGAAAAACAGACAGGAGAGGACCTTGCCATGCAGACCAGAGGAGTGAAGGATTTGCAGGAGAGGGTGGTACACGATGTCAAAAGCAGTGGACAGGTCAAGGAGCAGAGATATCAGAGAATGTTGGGATAGGGCGTGAGTCTAAGTAAGGAGGGTAAACTGGCAATGGTGAGCAGGGAGAGAGTGTGTATGAAGTAACAGGAGGTGGGGAGAAGTGACTGGGAGATAGGGGAGGATGGAGGGTGTACCAAAGGGGGAGCAGGACTACTGAGGTTGGGAAGTGATTGAAAGTAAAGGGGGAGGGGGGGTAGTCCCAAAGTGCAAGATGCATGACAGTTGGGGTCTGAGAGTACACTAGTAGAAGGAGAAAGGGGTGCTAATCTGTGGAAGAAGGACATGGCATGGATGGCAGATTAAGGCTTTGGGGGGCCCGGGGCATTTAAGACAGGGGGGCCCTAATGTCTTCACCACAAACTAACCATACACACAGTGGCGTCACAAGGCGGGTGCGGGGGGTGCGGCCCGCACCCGGGTGTGACACCTGGAGGGGGTGACACCAAATGTCAGCTCCTCCGCAGTGACAGGAGCCAGGTGCTGCAGTGTGAAATTCCGCTACAGCACCGGCTCCTGTCATAGCAGAGAAGCCGACAGCACACTGCAACCGTCTCTGGGGGAAGCCCAGCATCTCCGGAGATGCTGGGCACGCCCCCAGAGTGACGATACCAGTATCCCTGCAAAGCCACGCCCCCTAGCTGTAAGGCCACACCCCCTTTTGTCGCGATCGCGGCAGTACATCAGGGGTGCGCACCGGGTGTCACCACACCTGGTGACGCCTCTGCATACACACGTGCGAACACACAAAATAATTGAATCACTGTGTCATGTCTCTGGGAATTAAGTGGGATAGAGGTCAGACAGAGAATGAAGGCTGGACAGAGGATTGGGTTGTGAAGGCAGTGCCATTTCTACTGGTGGGCAAGCCGTGTGGTTGCACGGAGTGCCGTCGCAACATCTGCTTACTGCTATTACCTGTTTCTCTTCCTCCTGCCCATAGTACTCCGCTCAGCGGACGGGGTTTCACAAAATGACGCAGTTGCGTTGTGACATCACGACACAATCACTTCATTTCACGAAACTCCGCCCAGTGCATGGAGTTCTATGGGCAGGAGGTGGGGGAACAGGTAATAGCAGTGCTGGCACCAATGAGCATTACACACCCCTGGCAACAAGCTTGACTCCCAGACCATGAAACCCCTGGCTATGAGCATGACACAGAGAGCATAAAATTCCCTGGCAAAGAGCATTACACACCCCTGGCAACGATCATGACATCCAGCGCATGAAATCCCTGGCAACGAGCATTACACACCCCTGGCAACGAGCATGAAACCCAGTGCATGAAATCCCTTGCAAAGAGTATTACACCCCTGGAAACGAGCATGACACCCAGAGCATGAAACCCCTGGCAACAAGCATGGAACTCAGAACATGAAACCCCTGGCAACGAACAGTAACTGTACTCTGTACTCTGAGGAAGGAATTAAAGTTTCTGAAATGTTATATATGTGTATGTATGTATAATATACATACACACACATATATACACTGCTCAAAAAAATAAAGAGAACACTTAAAAAACACAATGTAACTCCAAGTCAATCACACTTCTGTGAAATCAAACTGTCCACTTAGGAAGCAACACTGATTGACAATCAATTTCACATGCTGTTGTGCAAATGGAATAGACAACAGGTGGAAATTATAGGCAATTAGCAAGACACCCCCAATAAAGGAGTTACATAGTATCTAACATAGTATCTCAGTTGTTCTGCAGGTGGTGACCACAACCACTTCTCAGCTCCTATGCTTTCTGGCTGATGTTTTGGTCACTTTTGAAAGCTGGCGGTGCTTTCACTCTAGTGGTAGCATGAGACGGAGTCTACAACCCACACAAGTGGCTCAGGTAGTGCAGCTCATCCAGGATGGCACATCACTGCGAGCTGTGGCAAGAAGGTTTGCTGTGTCTGTCAGCTTAGTGTCCATAGCATGGAGGAGCTACCAGGAGACAGGCCAGTACATCAGGAGACGTGGAGGAGGCCGTAGGAGGGCAACAACCCAGCAGCAGGACCGCTACCTCCGCCTTTGTGCAAGGAGGAACAGGAGGAGCACTGCCAGAGCCCTGCAAAATGACCTCCAGCAAGCCACAAATGTGCATGTGTCTACTCAATCGATCAGAAACAGACTCCATGAGGGTGGTATGAGGGCCCGACGTCCACAGGTGGGGTTGTGCTTACAGCCCAACACCGTGCAGGACGTTTGGCATTTGCCAGAGAACATCAAGATTGGCAAATTCGCCACTGGCGCCCTGTGCTCTTCACAGATGAAAGCAGGTTCTCACTGAGCACATGTGACAGACGTGACAGAGTCTGGAGATACCAAGGAGAACGTTCTGCTGCCTGCAACATCCTCCAGCATGACCAGTTTGGCAGTGGGTCAGTAATGGTGTGGGGTGGCATTTCTTTGGGGGGCCGCACAGCCCTCCATGTGCTCGCCAGAGGTAGCCTGACTGCCATTAGGTACTGAGATGAGATCCTCAGACCCCTTGTGAGACCATATGCTGGTGCGGTTGGCCCTGGGTTCCTCCTAATGCAAGACAATGCTAGACCTCATGTGGCTGGAGTGTGTCAGTAGTTCCTGCAAGATGAAGGCATTGATGCTATGGACTGGCCCGCCCGTTTCCCAGACCTGAATCCAATTGAGCACATCTGGGACATCATGTCTCGCTCCATCCACCAACGCCACGTTGCACCACAGACTGTCCAGGAGTTGGTGGATGCTTTAGTCCAGGTCTGGGAGGAGATCCCTCAGGAGACCATCCGCCACCTCATCAGGAGCATGCCCAGGCATTGTAGGGTGGTCATACAGGCACGTGGAGGCCACACACACTACTGAGCCTCATTTTGACTTGTTTTAAGGACATTACATCAAAGTTGGATCAGCCTGTAGTGTGTTTTTCCACTTTAATTTTGAGTGTGACTCCAAATCCAGACCTCCATGGGTTAATAAATTTGATTTCCATTGATAATTTTTCTGTGATTTTGTTGTCAGCACATTCAACTATGTAAAGAACAAAGTATTTAATAAGAATATTTCATTCATTCAGATCTAGGATGTGTTATCCGCCAACTCCTGGACAGTCTGTGGTGCAACGTGACGTTGGTGGATGGAGCGAGACATGATGTCCCAGATGTGCTCAATTGGATTCAGGTCTGGGGAACGGGCGGGCCAGTCCATAGCATCAATGCCTTCATCTTGCAGGAACTGCTGACACACTCCAGCCACATGAGGTCTAGCATTGTCTTGCATTAGGAGGAACCCAGGGCCAACCGCACCAGCATATGGTCTCACAAGGGGTCTGAGTATCTCATCTCGGTACCTAATGGCAGTCAGGCTACCTCTGGCGAGCACATGGAGGGCTGTGCGGCCCCTCAAAGAAATGCCACCCCACACAATTACTGACCCACTGCCAAACCGGTCATGCTGGAGGATGTTGCAGGCAGCAGATCGCTCTCCTTGGCATCTCCAGACTCTGTCACGTCTGTCACATGTGCTCAGTGAGAACCTGCTTTCATCTGTGAAGAGCACAGGGCGCCAGTGGCGAATTTGCCAATCTTGGTGTTCTCTGGCAAATGCCAAACGTCCTGCACGGTGTTGGGCTGTAAGCACAGCCCCACCTGTGGACGTCGGGCCCTCGTACCACCCTCATGGAGTCTGTTTCTGATCGTTTGAGTAGACACATGCACATTTGTGGCTTGCTGGAGGTCATTTTGCAGAGCTCTGGCAGTGCTCCTCCTGTTCCACTCTGCACAAAGGCGGAGGTAACGGTCCTGCTGCTGGGTTGTTGCCATCCTACGGCCTCCTCCACGTCTCCTGATGTACTGGCCTGTCTCTGGTAGCGCCTCCATGCTCTGGATACTATGCTGACAGACACAGCAAACCTTCTTGCCACAGCTTGCATTGATGTGCCATCCTGGATGAGCTGCACTACCTGAGCCACTTGTGTGGGTTGTAGACTCCGTCTCATGCTACCACTAGAGTGAAAGTACCGCCAGCTTTCAAAAGTGACCAAAACATCAGCCAGAAAGCATAGGAGCTGAGAAGTGGTCTGTGGTCACCACCTGCAGAACAACTCCTTTATTGGGGGTGTCTTGCTAATTGCCTATAATTTCCACCTGTTGTCTATTCCATTTGCACAACAGCATGTGAAATTGATTGTCAATCAGTGTTGCTTCCTAAGTGGACAGTTTGATTTCACAGAAGCGTGATTGACTTGGAGTTACATTGTGTTGTTTAAGTGCTCCCTTTATTTTTTTGAGCAGTGTGTGTGTGTATATATATATATATATATATATATATATATACAGGTTGAGTACCCCATATCCAAATATTCCGAAATACGGAATATTCCGAAATACAGAATTTTTTGAGTGAGATAGTGAAACCTTTGTTTTCTGAAGGCTCATTGTACTGTCGAAGTTGAAAATATTACAATACACACATCACGTACAAACACCACACAGATGGCCTCCGTGCACGTACTTGTTCTGCCGTGCGTGCACATGCTCGCAAGTTGCGTATAACCGCTCACGCGGTAGTGCGTATTAGCGCATGGTATGAGTAATTACGGTAGCATATGTATTTGCATGGAAAAGCCACAAAGACGCATTTCATATTTAATCCATATAGTGCACGATTTATACATAGCCCACATGCACCACACCAGCGAGTTACACTTGCTTAAAAGGTACAACAAAGGGATTCACCTTTACAGGATATGAGGGGACAGAATTAGGTTAGGAGGTGGTGTTTGGTATCCAGCTGTACAGTATTTTAAGAGCAATATTCCGGTAGCAGTTTGCAGAAGATAGCACGCTCCTGCGCATAGATATGCGCAGGAACAGAATATTAATATTAACTGTATTTACTGTACTCTTGATATTCGGCGGGAACCCAGTGGAGACCATCTGCAAGTGCACCTGGACCAGGCATCGCCCACCTATTCAAACCGACCTATGACCCCTTCTGTACTGTAAATGCCCATCCCTGTGACCTATAGGTGAAGAGATTACAGTTTCTATTGTATCATGTTTTGGACAAATGTATAAAAGCCAAGCTGCCTGGCCGGTCATTCACATTCTCTGAAGGTCATCTATCTTGATTGACTGAGGACCGGGACCGGATGGCACTGGCGAAACAAACGTATGTATCATTGATTGTAGCCTTTTCCCTTATTGTGTTTGTATTATCGTTGTAACCCCCTTTGAGTAAATAACTGTTGGTGGGTCGGATCCCAACATTTTTAAATACAATTGGTGTCGTGTCCCTTTCCTGCTAAAGGTTTAAAGTGTATTTCTGCCACATGTGTAGCTGCATTGTGCTTACAGCGTGTCGGTGTGTGTGTGTGTACGCAAAGTGTGTACTTAGTACGTCCGTTGCGGCATGTGTACGCAAAGTGCGTACACGGTACGGGCCTGTGTACGCTAAGTGGGTAAAAAGTACATAGGTTAAGGATTACATCCAGCGGCCACAGCGGCTTGAGTTTTAGTGTAAAAGGTATTGCTTTTTCGTCCTGTAAGTTAATCAGCTTTAACAGTACACAAACTTTGTTTAATACACAAAGTTATTAAAAATATTGTATTAAATGACCTTCAGGCTGTGTGTAGGTTGAGGTGACTGCAGCATGATGCTCCTCAAAAGACATATGCCTGCTCGATGAGTGCTCAGCTGCCCGCCATCTCCTCACCCATCCCTCACCCATTCCCCCCCCCCGGCCGGCTGCTCCCTGCCAGCTGTGCGGCCAGTCATTTACACTGAGAGCTGGCTCAGGCTTTCAATCTGGCCGGTCGCCAGAAGCAAAGCACAATGCAGGTGCGGCGCTGTCAGTGCCTGCTGTTGCTGTGCTGCAGTTCGGTGTTAAAGATCCGATCTGTGTTGGGCGGCGGGGGACCCTTTTAGATCGGGGGGCCCGGGGTACTTACCCCCTGAGACAGCCCCTTAATCCGTCTCTGGATGAGGGGAGTGCAGGGAGAAGGAGAAATGGTAATAGTAGTAATAAAAGTGAGATGCGAAAACTGCAAGTGAAATAACAAAATGTAGGAAATATGAAGGGAAAAAAAGAAAAAGGACAGAGCTTGTAAATATGAAAGCAGGAGTATACACTTCTGACTTTTACAGGACTACAGTACTATGGGGGTAATTCCAAGTTGATCGCAGCAGGATTTTTGTTAGCAATTGGGCAAAACCATGGCCCTCATTCCGAGTTGATCGGTCGCAAGGCGAATTTAGCAGAGTTACACACGCTAAGCCGCCGCCTACTGGGAGTGAATCTTTGCTTCTTAAAATTGCGAACGATGTATTCGCAATAATGCGATTACTAACTACTTAGCAGTTTCAGAGTAGCTCCAGACTTACTCTGCCTGTGCGATCATTTCAGTGCTTGTCGTTCCTGGTTGACGTCACAAACACACCCAGCGTTCGCCCAGGCACTCCCACCATTTCTCCGGCCACTCCTGCGTTTTTTCCGGAAACGGTAGCGTTTTCAGCCACACGCCCCTGAAACGCCGTGTTTCCGCCCAGTAACACCCATTTCCTGTCAATCACATTACGATCGCCGGAGCGAAGAAAAAGCCGTGAGTAAAAATAAGATTTTACTTACCGATAAATCTATTTCTCGGAGTCCGTAGTGGATGCTGGGGTTCCTGAAAGGACCATGGGGAATAGCGGCTCCGCAGGAGACAGGGCACAAAAAGTAAAGCTTTTCCAGATCAGGTGGTGTGCACTGGCTCCTCCCCCTATGACCCTCCTCCAGACTCCAGTTAGGTACTGTGCCCGGACGAGCGTACACAATAAGGGAGGATTTTGAATCCCGGGTAAGACTCATACCAGCCACACCAATCACACCGTACAACTTGTGATCTAAACCCAGTTAACAGTATGATAACAGCGGAGCCTCTGAAAGATGGCTTCCTTCAACAATAACCCGAATTAGTTAACAATAACTATGTACAATTATTGCAGATAATCCGCACTTGGGATGGGCGCCCAGCATCCACTACGGACTCCGAGAAATAGATTTATCGGTAAGTAAAATCTTATTTTCTCTATCGTCCTAGTGGATGCTGGGGTTCCTGAAAGGACCATGGGGATTATACCAAAGCTCCCAAACGGGCGGGAGAGTGCGGATGACTCTGCAGCACCGAATGAGAGAACTCCAGGTCCTCCTTAGCCAGAGTATCAAATTTGTAAAATTTTACAAACGTGTTCTCCCCTGACCACGTAGCTGCTCGGCAAAGTTGTAATGCCGAGACCCCTCGGGCAGCCGCCCAAGATGAGCCCACCTTCCTTGTGGAGTGGGCCTTTACAGATTTAGGCTGTGGCAGGCCTGCCACAGAATGTGCAAGTTGGATTGTGCTACAGATCCAACGAGCAATCGTCTGCTTAGACGCAGGAGCACCCATCTTGTTGGGTGCATACAATATAAACAACGAGTCAGATTTTCTGACTCCAGCTGTCCTTGCAATATATATTTTTAATGCTCTGACAACGTCCAGTAACTTGGAGTCCTCCAAGTCACTTGTAGCCGCAGGCACTACAATAGGCTGGTTCAGATGAAATGCTGACACCACCTTAGGGAGAAAATGCGGACGAGTCCGCAGTTCTGCCCTGTCCGAATGGAAAATCAGATATGGGCTTTTGTAAGATAAAGCTGCCAGTTCTGACACTCTCCTGGCCGAAGCCAGGGCTAGAAGCATGGTCACTTTCCATGTGAGATATTTCAAATCCACCTTCTTTAGTGGTTCAAACCAATGAGATTTTAGAAAGTCCAAAACCACATTGAGATCCCACGGTGCCACTGGAGGCACCACAGGAGGCTGTATATGTAGCACTCCCTTAACAAAGGTCTGGACTTCAGGGACTGAAGCCAATTCTTTTTGAAAGAAAATCGACAGGGCCGAAATTTGAACCTTAATAGATCCCAATTTGAGACCCATAGACAATCCTGATTGCAGGAAATGTAGGAATCGACCCAGTTGAAATTCCTCCGTCGGAGCACTCCGATCTTCGCACCACGCAACATATTTTCGCCAAATTCGGTGATAATGTTGCACGGTTACTTCCTTCCTTGCTTTAATCAAAGTAGGAATGACTTCTTCCGGCATGCCTTTTTCCTTTAGGATCCGGCGTTCAACCGCCATGCCGTCAAACGCAGCCGCGGTAAGTCTTGAAACAGACAGGGACCCTGCTGAAGCAAGTCCCTCCTTAGAGGTAGAGGCCACGGATCTTCCGTGATCATCTCTTGAAGTTCCGGGTACCAAGTCCTTCTTGGCCAATCCGGAACCACTAGTATCGTCCTTACGCCTCTTTGCCGTATAATTCTCAATACTTTTGGTATGAGAGGCAGAGGAGGAAACACATACACCGACTGGTACACCCAAGGCGTTACCAGCGCGTCCACAGCTATTGCCTGCGGATCTCTTGACCTGGCGCAATACCTGTCCAGTTTTTTGTTGAGGCGAGACGCCATCATGTCCACCATTGGTCTTTCCCAACGGGTTACCAGCAAGTGGAAGACTTCTGGATGAAGTCCCCACTCTCCCGGGTGAAGATCGTGTCTGCTGAGGAAGTCTGCTTCCCAGTTGTCCACTCCCGGGATGAACACTGCTGACAGTGCTATCACATGATTCTCTGCCCAGCGAAGAATCCTTGCAGCTTCTGCCATTGCACTCCTGCTTCTTGTGCCGCCCTGTCTGTTCACATGGGCGACTGCCGTGATGTTGTCCGACTGGATCAACACCGGTTTTCCCTGAAGCAGAGGTTCTGCCTGGCTTAGAGCATTGTATATTGCTCTTAGTTCCAGAATGTTTATGTGAAGAGACGTTTCCAGGCTCGTCCATACTCCCTGGAAGTTTCTTCCTTGTGTGACTGCTCCCCAGCCTCTCAGGCTGGCGTCCGTGGTCACCAGGATCCAATCCTGTATGCCGAATCTGCGGCCCTCCAATAGATGAGCACTCTGCAACCACCACAGAAGAGACACCCTTGTCCTCGGAGACAGGGTTATCCGCAGGTGCATCTGAAGATGCGACCCTGACCATTTTGTACAGACACCTTTCCTGGTTTTAGGAGGTTCCTGACAAGCTCGGATAACTCCTTGGCTTTTTCCTCCGGGAGAAAAACCTTTTTCTGAACCGTGTCCAGAATCATCCCTAGGAACAGCAGACGAGTTGTCGGCATTAACTGGGATTTTGGAATATTCAGAATCCACCCGTGCTGTTTTAGCACTTCTTGCGACAGTGCTAATCCCATCTCTAGCTGTTCTCTGGACCTTGCCCTTATTAGGAGATCGTCCAAGTATGGGATAATTAATATGCCTTTTCTTCGAAGAAGAATCATCATCTCGGCCATTACCTTTGTAAAGACCCGAGGTGCCGTGGACAATCCGAACGGCAGCGTCTGAAACTGATAGTGACAGTTTTGTACAACGAACCTGAGGTACCCCTGGTGTGAGGGGTAAATTGGAACGTGGAGATACGCATCCTTGATGTCCAAGGATACCATAAAGTCCCCCTCTTCCAGGTTCGCTATCACTGCTCTGAGTGACTCCATCTTGAACTTGAACTTCTTTATGTACAGGTTCAAGGACTTCAGATTTAGAATAGGCCTTACCGAGCCATCCGGCTTCGGTACCACAAAAAGAGTGGAATAATACCCCTTCCCTTGTTGTAGAAGAGGTACCTTGACTATCACCTGCTGAGAGTACAGCTTGTGAATGGCTTCCAAAACCGTCTCCCTTTCGGAGGGGGACGTTGGTAAAGCAGACTTCAGGAAACGGCGAGGTGGATCTGTCTCTAATTCCAACCTGTACCCCTGAGATATTATCTGCAGGATCCAGGGATCTACCTGCGAGTGAGCCCACTGCGCGCTGTAATTTTTGAGACGACCACCCACCGTCCCCGAGTCCGCTTGAGAAGCCCCAGCGTCATGCTGAGGCTTTTGTAGAAGCCGGGGAAGGCTTCTGTTCCTGGGAAGGAGCTGCCTGTTGCTGTCTCTTCCCTCGACCTCTGCCTCGTGGCAGATATGAATAGCCCTTTGCTCTCTTATTTTTAAAGGAACGAAAGGGCTGCGGTTGAAAAGTCGGTGCCTTTTTCTGTTGGGGAGTGACTTGAGGTAGAAAGGTGGATTTCCCGGCTGTAGCCGTGGCCACCAAATCTGATAGACCGACTCCAAATAACTCCTCCCCTTTATACGGCAAAACTTCCATATGTCGTTTTGAATCCGCATCGCCTGTCCACTGTCGCGTCCATAAAGCTCTTCTGGCCGAAATGGACATAGCACTTACCCGTGATGCCAGTGTGCAGATATCCCTCTGTGCATCACGCATATAAAGAAATGCATCCTTTATTTGTTCTAACGACAGTAAAATATTGTCCCTGTCCAGGGTATCAATATTTTCAATCAGGGACTCTGACCAAACTACCCCAGCACTGCACATCCAGGCAGTCGCTATAGCTGGTCGTAGTATAACACCTGCATGTGTGTATATACTTTTTTGGATATTTTCCATCCTCCTATCTGATGGATCTTTAAGTGCGGCCGTCTCAGGAGAGGGTAACGCCACTTGTTTAGATAAGCGTGTTAGCGCCTTGTCCACCCTAGGAGGTGTTTCCCAGCGCTCCCTAACCTCTGGCGGGAAAGGGTATAATGCCAATAATTTCTTTGAAATTATCAGCTTTTTATCAGGGGCAACCTACGCTTCATTACACACGTCATTTAATTCTTCTGATTCAGGAAAAACTATAGGTAGTTTTTTCACACCCCACATAATACCCTGTTTAGTGGTACCTGTAGTATCAGCTAAATGTAACGCCTCCTTCATTGCCAAAATCATATAACGTGTGGCCCTACTGGAAAATACGGTTGATTCGTCACCGTCACCACTGGAGTCAGTGCCTGTGTCTGGGTCTGTGTCGACCGACTGAGGCAAAGGGCGTTTCACAGCCCCTGACGGTGTTTGAGTCGCCTGGACAGGCACTAATTGATTGTCCGGCCGTCTCATGTCGTCAAACGACTGCTTTAGCGTGTTGACACTATCCCGTAGTTCCATAAATAAAGGCATCCATTCTGGTGTCGACTCCCTAGGGGGTGACATCCTCATATTTGGCAATTGCTCCGCCTCCACACCAATATCGTCCTCATACATGTCGACACACACGTACCGACACACAGCAGACACACAGGGAATGCTCCTAACGAAGACAGGACCCACTAGCCCTTTGGGGAGACAGAGGGAGAGTTTGCCAGCACACACCAAAAGCGCTATATATAACAGGGATAGCCTTATAATAAGTGCTCCCTTATAGCTGCTTTATATATATCAAAATATCGCCATAAATTTGCCCCCCCTCTCTGTTTTACCCTGTTTCTGTAGTGCAGTGCAGGGGAGAGACCTGGGAGCCGTCCTGACCAGCGGAGCTGTGAGAGGAAATGGCGCCGTGTGCTGAGGAGATAGGCCCCGCCCCTTTTCCGGCGGGCTCGTCTCCCGCTATTTAGTGAATCCAGGCAGGGGTTAAATATCTCCATATAGCCTCTGGGGGCTATATGTGAGGTATTTTTAGCCTTTATATAGGTTACATTTGCCTCCCAGGGCGCCCCCCCCCAGCGCCCTGCACCCTCAGTGACTGCGTGTGAAGTGTGCTGAGAGGAAAATGGCGCACAGCTGCAGTGCTGTGCGCTACCTTTAGAAGACTGCAGGAGTCTTCAGCCGCCGATTCTGGACCTCTTCTGACTTCAGCATCTGCAAGGGGGCCGGCGGCGCGGCTCCGGTGACCATCCAGGCTGTACCTGTGATCGTCCCTCTGGAGCTGATGTCCAGTAGCCAAGAAGCCAATCCATCCTGCACGCAGGTGAGTTCACTTCTTCTCCCCTCAGTCCCTCGTTGCAGTGATCCTGTTGCCAGCAGGACTCACTGTAAAATAAAAAAACCTAAGCTAAACTTTTTCTAAGCAGCTCTTTAGGAGAGCCACCTAGATTGCACCCTTCTCGGCCGGGCACAAAAATCTAACTGGAGTCTGGAGGAGGGTCATAGGGGGAGGAGCCAGTGCACACCACCTGATCTGGAAAAGCTTTACTTTTTGTGCCCTGTCTCCTGCGGAGCCGCTATTCCCCATGGTCCTTTCAGGAACCCCAGCATCCACTAGGACGATAGAGAAAATACTTTCATCATAGTAAAGTTACTTGGCGCAGTCGCAGTGCGAACATTGCGCATGCGTACTAAGCGGATTTTCACTGCGATGCGATGAAAAATACCGAGCGAACAACTCGGAATGAGGGCCCATGTGCACTGCAGGGGAGGCAGATATAACATGTGCAGAGAGAGTTAGATTTGGGTGGGGTGTGTTCAATCTGCAATCTAATTTGCAGTGTAAAAATAAAGCAGCCAGTATTTACCCTGCACAGAAATAAAATAACCCACCCAAATCTAATTCTCTCTGCACATGTTATATCTGCCTCCCCTGCAGTGCACATGGTTTTGCCCAATTGCTATCAAAAATCCTGCTGCGATCAACTTGGTATTACCCCCTATAGACGGGATGCGGTCAATTTACCTACAATCAAAATCCCAACGGGCAAAATCTCGACAAGGTCTAAGGCCCAAAATGTTCAAAATACAGACATTGAAAATACCAACAAGGTCAAAATACCGACATTTAAAATGTCGACAGGTCAAAAAGTCTAGATGATATTTTAATGATTTTTTCATTGAAACTGACTTGTTCATACTTTACCATCCCAGTGGACCTGGAGGGGGAATATGCGCTCACCATGCGAGGGGATGTGGAACACTTACGCAGTGTCCCTGTTGACCTATGTCGACATACATACACAAAACAATGAAGGCTCATGTCGACTTTTTGATCTGTCGACATTGTAAATATCAGTGTTTTGACCTCGACGGGATTTTGACCATCGGTCAGTTGTTGTCGAGATTTTGACCGTCGGGATTTTGAGTGTAGATATTTCATACTGAACCCCTACAGACAATGTTAAAATTGCATGGGTGTAAAGTTAGATTAAAGAGCAATGCAACTAAAGAGGTCTAAGGAATACAGGTAAAGGGGGTACACACGGAGAGATCCGTGTTTAAAATCTAAGGAATCTGACTTAGATTATAAGCACGGATCTGTCGTGTGTATACCCCCCAGCGATAGTGATGCGTGACCCCCTGCATCGCTATCGCCGGTGCTAGATTGAGCCTGCATGCAGGCTCAATCTAGCGGGTTGCTCACTTCAGCGCTGTTTGAAGTGGGCGGCCCCCCGGTCGTCCCCCCTCACTCAGCACACATTGCGCTGTGCTAAACAGGGGGGGGTGGGGGGGGGGTTTGGAGATGTGTACTGAGCGGTCTGTGTTAAGATCGCTCAGCACACATCTCTCCTGTCAGTACTGGCCTTTAGAATGATAATGTTATAGAGATATAGGTTGCAATAGATTTCCTATATGATAAAAGGCTATCACTGCTCTTCACCTTTAGGGGGGGAATTCAAGTGTTGTGCACACTGGCAGCCACTAGATGGCACCTGACAAAGCAATTTAAGTATTGCTCCATTCGGCTGTGCACAGCCACCGACGCTGACATCACTGTTAAGTTGTTTCATCATTTTGACGGGCTGGTAACTAGTAGCAAATAAATTCAGCAAGCAAATGGGAAATCAAATGTGTAAGACGTTAGCAATTGTCGAAGCAAGGATTTCATGACGGGTTGTCCAGGTTGTGCAGAAAGCTGGTGTTGAGGTGATGAGTTACCGCAGAGATTTCTGGTAGAATGTTCTCCTGTTTAACTCCAGTGTAACCATAAAATACTTATGCTATAAAAAATCACACTACACTTAGAAGAGAAACACTATAAGCATAATAAATGGATCCCTGAAGAAAGTTCTAGTAAAAGGAACTACTGTGATCCAAATCCAGCAGGTGATGAATGGAAAACAGCCTCCAACAGTCGAGATAGGCATTATGAATAATTTGTTATGCCTTTCAGTTTGTGTCTTTCGGAATTTCATATCTAAAGTCTTCTGTGACTTTCTAATTTCCTATATAATTGTTTACCTCGACAATATACTAGTTTTATCCACTAATTTTAAGTCTCATTGTCTGCAAGTCAAGGGGGTACTTTAACATCTCAGGTCTAACATGTTGTACTGCAAGTTAGATAAGTGTATGGTTATTACACATCAGTCCCTTTCCTCTGGCATATTCTTTCTGGTACATGTCTGCAAATGGATCCCAAGAAAGTCCAGGCTAGTCCAGCTGGCCTCTACCCTCTACTCTGAAAGAAATCCAGGGCTTCTTGGGATTTGCTAACTAGTCTCAGTGTTTTTTTCAAGGGTACTCCACTATTTCCAGTATCCATCACCACAATCACTCGGAAATGCACTGACCTGGCCCACTGGTCAGGAGAGATCCAACTATCCTTCCAATAAGAAGCCTTCATAACAGCACCAGTCCACCATCAGTGTGATATTTCTCAACTTTTATTTCAGAAAGTAGACTCTACGTCAGTAGTAGAAGGGGCAGTTCTGTCTTGACTGACAGCAGACATACAGTTTCATCCATGCAGATTCTTCTCACATAGACTCCTCTCTACAGAGAAAAACTACGGTATAGGGGAAACGGAAACACTTGCCAAGAAGTTAGCTCTGGAAGAGTGGAGGCATCTCTTGGAAGGAGCTAAATATCCATTCTCCATCTTCACTGACCACAAAAACGTATTATATTTGAAATCTGCTCAATCTTTGAAACCTTAACAAGCTCATTGGTTGCTGTTATTCTCAATATCTTATATACAAATATCTTATCTTCCTGGTTCTCATAATTGCAAGGCAGATGCTTTGTCTCACTTCATAGGAAAGGAGGATGATTCCTCGGTTCCTGCAATTTGCACCATTCTCAACCCACTGGTTATTGTAGTTACTGCTCCAACATCTTCTCCTCCTGTGGGTAAAGCTTTCGTGGCTGGCAACCTATGCCAGACTTTATTACTTGGAGCTCACACCTCCCACTTTGCTGGCCTTTTTGATGTTCAGAAGACTCAAAGGAGTTATTGGTGGACTACATTATCTCAAGATGTAAGGGGTTTGTGGCTGCCTGTCCGAAGTGTGCCCAACATAAAATCTCTAGACAGCCTCCTGCTGGGCATCTCCATCCTCTATCTGTGCCACACGTCCCATGGACTCACATTTCAATGGATTTCATTACAGATATGCCATTATCCAACAAATATACCACTATTTGGGTCATGGTTGTCTGTTTCTCCAAAATGGCTTTTTTTTTTTTAAACTTTGCGTGACTTGCGCTCTGTATCTGTATTAGCACGGTTATTTATTAAGGAGATCTTCCAACTTCATGGATGTCTGGTGGAGATTATGGGAGTGATTCAGAGCTGATCGTAGATGTGCTATTCTATGATCACAATCTCTGACATGCAGGGGGACGCCCAGCACAGGGCTGGTTTGCCCCGCATGTCAAGCCCTAATCCCCCAACAGTCTGGACACACCTGTGTTGTCCGGACCACGCCTCCCCGATGCCGTTCAAACGCCACCGGCACGCCCCCTCCCTCCTCGTGACCACCTCTGCCTGTCAATCAGGCAGAGGCGATTGCATCAGTGACATGCTTTTGCATCTCACTGTGTGCGCACGTGCAGTGCGGCCAATGCATGTGCGCACAAGACAATGGGCTGCAGGCTGCATTCACTGCCCTTGGTATATTTCGTTATATATTTCAACCTTTTATCCTGTTATAATCTACAGAACCATCGGTTGATTTTGATCCACCGTGGGGGTTTGCAATCATAATTATACTTAGTACTTTGGGGGTCATTCCGAGTTGATCACTCGCTAGCAATTTTTAGCAGCTGTGCAAACGCATTGTCGCCACCCACTGGGGAGTGTATTTTAGCTTTGCAGAAGTGCGAACACTTGTGCAGCAGAGCGTCTGCAAAATCTTTTTGTGCAAAACAAGACCAGCCCTGTAGTTACTCTTCGTATGCGTTGATTCTAACGACGGGGGGACGGCTTTTGACGTCACACACCCGCCCAGCGAACGCCCAGCCACTGCTGCGTTTTTTCTGCCACGCCTGCCTTTTTCTAAGCACTCCCTGAAAAAGGTCAGTTCACACCCAGAAACGCCCACTTCATGTCAATCTTCCTGCGTTCGGCCGAGCGACAGGAATGTTCGTTAGACTGTGTGCAAACTCACGATGCTCATTGTACCTGTACGACGCGCCTGCACATTGCGGTGCATGCGCATGCGCAGAAATGCAGATTTTTAGCCTGAACGCTGCGCTGTGAACAACGGCAGCTAGCGATCAACTCAGAATGACCCCCTTTGTTCCTAAACCCCCACTGTGGTTTAGCGAAACTGCAGCAATTGGATCAAAGTAATTTTGAATATATTTATTGCTTAATTAATACAAGTCTATATTATAAAATCCCTTCCTCTGTTTTCTAGAGCCTAGGGGTTGTTTGTATGGATAAGTCTGGTTATTCATGTGCAATATTAGACTCAAAGGGCCTAATTCAGACTTAATCGTAGCAGCAAATTTGTTAGCAGTTGGGCAAAAGCATGTACACTGCAGGGGGGGCAGATATAACATGTGCAGAGAGAGTTAGATTTGGGTGGGGTGTGTTCAAACTGAAATCTAAATTGCAGTTTAAAAATAAAGCAGCCAGTATTTACCCTGCACAGAAACAATATAACCCACCCAAATCTAACTCTCTCTGCACATGTTATATCTGCCACGGGTGTAGTATGTTATGCCGGCGGTCAGGCTACCGGCGGCCAGCATACCGGCACCGGAATCCCGACCGCCGGCATACCGACAGCTGGGCGAGTGCAAATGAGCCCCTTGCGGGCTCGCCACGTTGCACGCTATCTATTCTCCCTCCAGGGGGGTCGTGGACCCCCAAGAGGAAGAAAAGCTGTCGGTATGCAGGCGGTCGGGATTCCGTTGCCGGTGTGCTGGCCGCCGGCAAACTGAAGACCACCCATCTGCCACACCTGCAGTGCACATGGTTTTGCCCAACTGCTAACAAATTTGCTGCTGCGATCAACTCTGAATTACCCCCAAAGTTCCATCCATGATGTTTGTTCTCTGCTACATTGGGCCATACCACGTAACTCAAGTTATCAATCCTGTGACTTACAAGCTGTCTTTGCCTCGGTATCTTCGAGTAACCAACTCAATTCATAGTTTTTTGCTTAAACCCCTGATTCTCAATCGCTTGCATTCTTCAAACTTCAAGTCTCTGAAGGTCCAAACCCAGCAAGGGGACGAATATAAGTCAAGAAAACCATTGATTCTCAGTGTTCTCACGGACATTTACAGTACTGGCAGGGATATGGTCCAGAAGAACTGGCATGGTTCCATGCTTCGGATGTTCACACTCCTGGTTGTATGCTGCTATCACCAGACAATGTCACCCTGCACTATAGAAAAATTGTCCCAGCTTTGATGAGGTCTGCCTCCTATAGTAGTAATGGTCAGGATTAACCAGGTAGGTGCACTTCTGGTTTGCAGAGCTGTCTCTCAAGCATGCAGAGTAAATGTGGACCTTGATGTGCGCAGGGCAGGCCATCAAGGTGGAAGACAAAGTGATCATTGCATCAAATGCGCATTGCATATGAGAACAATGGTAGAAAACAAGAGTAATCAAGCAAGTAGCTTTGTGACAGGGGTTGGGGAAACATGTACCAGCCAATAAATTAGATGAAGGAGGTCAACACCTTTAATTTAATTTGTTTTTTAATATTGCATTTAAAAAATATGTGAAGATTAAACATTTAAACAGTATGTAGCATTTATTTACACTATGAAAATAAAAAATAAAATAAAAAAAAGAACTGTATAGTTAACTGCATTCTATTTCATAAATATAAATATATACTCTTTATATTTTACTGGCTCATAGGGGGAAAAAAGGAATACAGTTAAACTTATCACAATATAAAATATTCTGTACCCAGAAAGGACATATTAGTAGCAACATTTCTAATTATGTGACAATATTGATAGTGTAACATATACAAGTATAACAAGATATAGGGCCTGACGAAGTTAGTGAGCCATATTTGCTCCAGGAGTACTGCGTGCATGTAAGACATACGTATGTTCCCCTATGTGCGCACCTGTGGGATTACGATATAAGATCGCCTTTACTTTGTGCACCTAGTTTTCAACTAGTCACCATCAGTGTGCACTTGAACCTACAATATACTAGGTTCAATAACATACGTCTCCAAACAAGTGAATATTCTCTTACGTCCAGCTCTGCATAGCTCACGGTTGTGTGTATATGCCCTCACCTACATAAGAACACCCTGTTACAACCCACTTACGCCTCTTTGGATGTAACTGTGTTCACGACTAGAAAGTGTACGATTCTGTATCACCCATGCTTGCGCGGGCTCAGTTTCGGAGCATAAAAGACATGCTCTGCAAACAGGGACGACAAACCCTGCATCAGCCCCATAGTCTGCTGGTAATGACTGTGTACTAAAGAAAAATAATAAAAAGTAGGAAAATCATTCTTATTAAAATGTAGCAAAAAATCATTTAGCTATAAGGTCAGGACAATTTATAACTAACAAAAAAATACAAATATGCAGAATAAAACTCCATATAAAAATCTATGTATATATCTTTCCTCAATCAGCTGAACTCTTTGTTTGTGGACAGGGAGTTGCCATGATAGCGTCTCTATTAACATTTGGTATTAGTGTATTGAATATGCTATTTCTATAAGAAGCAGATCTTGGCTTTGATTATTTTGGTTATCTAAAATGTAAATAGCTAATAGAATAAAGCTGTTATGTACATTACTGCTATAAGGCCGTCAGACCAAGCACGGTGTGGACCTAGTTGCTTTATGTACCATTTGTATTATTTATCCTTGATATTTACAGTAGATGGGCCTAATAAGATCCTTTAGTCACCTGTTCTACCCCCTATGGTACCCACTAAATAACTGTACACCTTCAGACAGCTTTAATTTACTGACTTCCCCATATGCATTTTATTAACTACATTCCTAAAATGTAACATAATCTGCTGCGTGTTTCTAATATATAAAGCACAGCAGATTATGTTAAACTTTAGGACAATTTAGTAGAGAAATGAAAATAAACAACCGCCTGTTTATAGACAGACATATCTGAAAAGCACAGAAGGAATATATAGGGGCAGATGTATTAAGCCTGGAGAAGTGATAAAGCAGTGATAAGTGTAAGGTGATAATGCACCAGCCAATCAGCTCCGAACTGTAAATTTACATATTGGAGCTGATTGGATGGTGCATTATCACCTTGCACTCATCACTGGTTTATACAGGCTTAATACATCTGCCCCTTATAGAGAGATAGAGCTTTGCAGTAGCAGTAGGAGCACATGTGCAAGCCAGTACAATAAAAGTGGTGTGAAGGTGGACAATCTATTTAAACAAACTTGACTACCACAGCTGTTTAGCTTTACAGGTTGAGTCTCTGATATCTGAATTGCTTGGGACTAGAATCATTTAGGATTTGGGGAGATTTTGGAATACCTAGTAAGTGGCAATTCGGCCATGAGAGCGGAGACAGCAACAGGATGCAAGATGGTCTGGCAGGTGCCGTGGGATGGTTCAGCGGGTTTTGTTGTATGGTTTGGTGGGGTGCAGGAGTGCAGGCAAAAATGTAGCCATGACCCCGGTGTCTGCTGCCACTCAGAATGGCTGCTAAACCATGCACAGTACCCCACTCATAGTTTATAGATATCAGACAACGTCATGACGTCAGGTCATGTGCCACAGCTGCATGAAAACTACGGTTTTTGGAATAGTTTGGATTTTAGACTATATGGATAAGGGAGACTCAACCGTGTACTGTAGCAAGTTTTTGTCGTTTTGGCAGCTCTGACATTGCTGCAGTTTTAGTATTTACGCATTGCTGGTGACATTGTGCATTTTCTCTAAAATATGGAATCATCCAGTAAACAAATAATAAGTTTTAGTTCCACTTTAAAAGTGACAAAATATAAATTATGCAAAGTCCTCTCAACGGTTTCTATGTTTTGTGGTCAGTAGAGCGCAAATATCCTCATCAAGAGCAAAGATGATGCAGCTTTTATATAATAGATGATCGTATCTTCTGCCGAATCACAATTCTTCTCTCATCCAGGTATCGGTTTGGAGAAGACATTACTGGAATGGTTCATGGTTTAAGAATATTTCACAGGATTAATGAGTTTATTGTTGTCCTGGGTCAAATTTTCCATCAGTGTCCTTCTCTTCAGAGCTTCTCTTTTGATAATTTGATAGTGACCGTTTTAACTTCTGTGTATTCTGCCAGAGCGTATTCACCACTACAAAGAGAACATTTGTTACTAGGCATAAATTGCAGTAGAACAATGCACATAGTGATCTATTCCTTTGGCACAACCTCATAACTACTGGCTGTGTGATTGGCCATATTTGTCAGTAACTAATATAGCTCATCATCTGGTAAGTCTTGTCTGACCCCCCAAAAATAATGCTATTGGCCACATGATGTTTATCAGTACTGTATGGTTGATAACCATAAACTCGGGCTTACATTGTCAACAGGGTATGCAGTTAGCATACCGATCGTCGGGATCCTGGCAGTCACAATACACATGCCGGGATCCTGATGGGGGCACCATACCGCTGCCAGTATACCGGCGAGGTAGGTGATTCCCTCACTATGGGTGTCCGCGACACCCATAGAGGGAGAATAGAACCTATGGCGAGCTTTGCACGCCACCGAGCCCGCAACGTGGCAAGCACAGTGAGCCCGCAAAGGGCTTTGTAGCGCTCGCCCCCCTGTCGGCATTCCACTGCTCGGGATGCCGATGACGGTATAATGACATTCGGCATCCTGAGCGGTAGTAAAGCATACCGAACCCGTCAACAGTACTCACTGTCCTGAATGATCCTTGAATATTGGCCATGATAGGTGATCATTTTGGGCCATCCAAAGCATTCTCCCTCCATAAATTTAGCATAAACACAGGGCTCTTATATGACAGTCAGGTAAATGCTGCCAAGGGCATAGGGCGATTCTAAGGTGGGTATAAGGCAACCAAGAGCAAGTAATGATGTACCTTGGCAAAACCATGTTGCACTGCAGGTGGGGCAGATGTAACACGTGCAGAGAGATTTAGATGTGAAAGAGGTGTCCAAACTCAGATCTAAATTGATGTGCAAATATAAATCTGTCCAGCATTGTGTATGATCAGTTCATACACAATCTCCCAGAGGAGGGCCGCACGGGCCAAACGCGTTGGAGCATCCATGGGCATACAGCATTTTGCACTTTCATAGTTTATGACCCACAATCCCAGAAGAATATACGCCACAAGTACGCAAGTGGCAGGAATAGGAAGTTGAAAGCAGGAAGAACACAGCACCAATGGCTATTGATGAGGATGGGAGAAAAGTGGCGGAAGGAAACCAGGTGAGTCCCTGCAGTGGAGGGGGTCCCGACAAAAGGTTCACACAAGCCTTAGCCGGTGGATCCCCTCCCCAGGCAACGACAGGCATGGTGCAAAGCTCCAGCCCACAACACTGCACTGTAATAAGGACATACTGTGGAAGCTGACACCGCAGCTGAGCCTGTCAGCCCGGAGCCCTTACTTAAAGCCCATCTCCTGTCCTCTGGCCCACGTTAATACCTTACAACAGCCGCAACTTAAAGCGCTGTATATTAACACTGTTCGGGAGCGGGACGCTGCCTCCGAACACCGGACATATCCTGCAGCATTGACTACTATACTATTGCAGAAACAGAGATACATTCTGATTTAAGTTACCTAGACTCAAGAGACAGCATATGTTTGCTTAAGAATTATTATGTAATAGTGTGTTTTCAGTCAGCATCACCACTATTGTAACATTGTTTTAATCATTTGCATCATATAAGTCAATTGTATATTCCAAAACACCAGAATTCTCTTATTGCCTATATAAGGCAAATGTTTATTTAAATCTATCTACAGGTATAGCATTACGACGTATGCCCATGAAAGTGGGAAAGTGCACCACAAACGTAAACCAGATTAATCACACCCAGGGACTGACCACAGTAAGAAACCTTTTACTCACATCGAATCACCTCTCATTACATGCAGCACACCCCATGCGCATATCAAGTAATTTCAGTGCGAAAATCTCCCCCTTTCTATTATGGTATATAAGCAAACAAAACCTTCCACTACATTTTATGTGACCAGTGAGGTCATTGGTCCTATCGACTTCATGATGTTGTCACTGAGAATGCTAGCAGTAGGTGATAGCTACACTTACAGTTCTCTGCCATTTCCTGACATTTTGAATCCTCCAAAGGGGGTCTGAGCATGGAGAGCGTTGTAACAGTTAATCCTGCAGGACAAATTAAAAGGTCGGTTTAGGACAAAAGGACAAATGATTTTATCTAAAATGGAATGTTACAGCGGCCATATACATGGTGAGTTTCTTTACTAATTTGCCCAATGTAAGTGTAACTTGTACTTTTGCTCATCATAAAAACTTATGCTTGTTCAATTGGGACTCTGGAGACTTCTGTCTTTTTATCCCATAGACTCCATTTTTATACTGAACTTCTTCCACCGGTGTGCCGGTGCATTTCAGGGTAACAGATCTATATAATGGTGCAACTGCAATACACTACCCACAAATCTGTGTTTTGGTGGTAATCTTAGTACCCTTACCTAATTCCTCTGGGTAACTAACTGTCAACCCCAGGCTGTGTGGCCAAACTGGCCACAAATACAGACTTTTTAGATGGCAGAAATGGATCTTGCATCATCAGCTGTCACACCAAGCACCATAGTTATCAGCGGAGTAATTCCCTCTGTGACTGCGCAATTTTATATCATCTTCAATTGGTTCTTTACATCAGTGATCTATTCTAAATACATCTGTGATAATGTCATGTGATTACATCATTATATAGAAACTGTACACTTAAACATAGAAATATAGAATGTGACGGCAGATAAGAACCACTTGGCCCATCTAGTCTGCCCCTTTTTAAACATATTGTTACCTCAACCCCTATTTGATCCTTAGGTCTTTGTAAGGAGATCCATTATGCTAATTCCAAGCATATTTAAATTGCTCTACTGTATTAGCCTCTTTCATCTCTCATGGGTGGCTATTCCACTTATCTACTACCCTTTCTGTGAAGTCATTTTTACTCATATTTCCCCTGAACCTCACCACTCCAGTTTCATTGCATGTCTTCGTGTTCTAATAAAACTTCTCTTCTTTTGAAGAATGTCTCCCTTCTGTACCTTATTAAAACCCTTCTTATATTTGAAAGTTTCCATCATGTTCCCCCTTTCCTTTAACTTTGACTAAACAAATATTTTTCTGGACATCTCATCTATCATAGAAACAGTGAGCTCAATTCAATCACTACCCTGCTCTGTGAGGGTATATGCCCGGACACTCACCACACGGTTCCAGACTGCAGGGCAGAGGCGACAGTCAGAGCTTTGTCCAAGCTCTCTGTAAACACTGCGGCTGTCAGTCCATACTCGGTGCTGTTTGCCCGCTGTATCACTTCCTCCAAGCTTTTGAATTTCAGAATAGATTGGACAGGTCCAAAAATCTGCAGCAAACAGAGGCATAGATTCTTGGTAATGGGTTATAATATGAGACAAGTGATTCTTACAAGTGATTTTTATAAACTAGTTATCCAAACATACAGCACTGTTATTCCCTCCAGTTTTTTTTAAATGCTCCATTATGTAAACCAACTTGTATTTTACATTTTCTGATCCTTTATGAAACTGAACACCGTAAAACATACAATTGTGTAGTGACTAGCATTACCGCATCCCAGCATTGTTGTCATGAGTTCTATTTCCGAACATGGCCCATCTGCATAGAGTTTGTTCTCCAGTGTAGTTGCATTAATTAAAAACCTCTATTTTTGATCTTCATGGATTCGGTTAAATCGGGCATGGTTCCCAAAGACTGGCGTATAGCGGTAGGTAGTGCCGATATTTAAAAAGGGGAGCAAAGCTGAACCAGGTAATTATAGACCAGTTAGTCTTACATCTATAGTGGGGAAAGTATTGGAAGGTATTCTTAGGGACAGTATTCAAAAGTTCCTTGAAGCAAATAAGGTCATTAAAAGGAACCAACATGGATTTGTGAAGGACATATCATGTCAGACCAACTTACTTGGCTTTTATGAAACAGTAAGTGCGAACCTGGATCAGGGTAAGGAGGTGGATATAATCTTTTTAGACTTTGCCAAAGCTTTCGACACTGTACCACACATGCGTCTTATCTACAAGCTACAAGAAATAGGGCTAGGGAGCACAATATGCACTTGGGTCAGTAATTGGTTAGATAATAGGGTGCAGCGCGTTGTGGTCAATGGATCATTTTCAAATTGGACTAAAGTACTAAGTGGTGTGCCACAAGGGTCTGTACTTGGACTACTTTTGTTCAACATTTTCATCAACAACCTAACAGTAGGTCTAGAGAGCATGGTATCAATTTTCGCAGACGATACCAAATTGTGTAAGGTTATAAATACGGAGGGGGATGCTGAGTCTCTTCAGAATGACTTAACTAAACTGGAAGCATGGGCAGCAAAATGGAGAATGAGATTCAACACAGACAAGTGTAAGGTAATGCACTGTGGGGGCAAGACCAAAAATAACACCTACATACTAAATGGGGTAATATTAGGGGATTCTGTACTGGAAAAAGACTTAGGGGTTCACATAGATAACAAATTAAGCAGCAGTACCTAAAGTAGGAGTGCAGCAAAGAAGGCTAATAAGACATTAGCATGCATAAAACGGGGAATTGATGCAAGGGACGAGAGTATTATACTCCCATTATATAAATCACTAGTGAGGCCTCATCTTGAATACTGTGTGCAGTTTTGGGCACCATATTACAAAAAGGATATCCTGGAGCTAGAAAAGGTTCAGAGGCGGGCGACCAAACTATTCAAGGGCATGGAGACGCTGGAATACGAGGAAAGGCTTGCAAGACTAGGCATGTTTACACTGGAAAAAAAGGCAACTAAGAGGGGACATGATCAACATCTACAAATATATAAGGGGTCAATACACAGAGCTTGGGAGGGACCTGTTTTCTATAAGATCAGCACAGAGGACACGTGGTCACTCGCTTAGGTTAGAGGAGAGGAGTATCCGCACATTGAGACGAAAAGGTTTTTTCACAGTAAGGACAATACGTGTTTGGAATTCCCTGCCTGAGAGAGTAGTAACTGCAGACTCAGTCAACACCTTTAAGAATGGGTTAGATAAATTCCTATTGGATAAAGATATTCAGGGTTATGGTGCGTAGGCACGCATTATAGTTAATATAACTAGTCCTAACATAAAAATAACTAGTCCTATAATAACACTGCATAGGAGACCACAAATAGGTTGAACTCGATGGGCAATTGTCTTTTTTCAACCTTAGTTACTATGTTAACATAAGCTGCATTTCTGGCTACATTGGTCAAAAATAGGATTTTGCATGCTTTATTTGCACAGCAGTTCCACTTTTTGGTTTTAAACATCAGGCGGGATGTAATGACGCTCGAGTTGGCCGGAGATACATGTTCCCGGATGAGCTCTGACTATTTTTTATAGCGGCAATCACTTACAGGACATGGTTTGGCCTTGTAAATGATTGCTGCTTTAAAAAACGTCTGCGTTCAGCCGGGAACCCGCACCTTCGGCCATGTCAGGCTTTATTACATCCGGACCATCTTCTGTTCCTTTATTTAGTTTGTGTTAGACTGAATTACCTCTTCCTTGGCTATCCTCATGTCATCTGTCACCTCGGAGAATACAGTGGGCTTAATGAAGAAACCTCGTTCTCCAGCTGAAGACCCACCGCACTCCAGTTTGGCTCCTTCATCCTTCCCGCTCTGTATGAGCTCCAAAATCTTGTTGAACTGCTTCTGGTCAACCTGAGGTTTGCAGAGATATGGTCACAGTCAGAAATGTGCTCAGGAGAACTCACGATGGACTTTTATACATCGCTCCATTTGTAGCATAGACAAAGAACCTGCTACATAACAACCACAAGACCACTTTTGTGGCCCACAGGAATCAGGAAGGTTACACTGGAACCCATGAGAGTAGGGGGCAGAAATGTATTACAGAGGTGAGATTCGGGGTGTGGGGGAGGGAATATGGCACATCACTATTGCGGCTGATTTAAATTGGTAACAAATCAAAACAGGTTGTGCTTAGACATACAATATGTATATATAATACAGACTTTGTTTCTCAGAAGAACAATGATGGACTGTCACCAGGAGAACTGCTGATATACATTGATGAGATATATAAAGAGATTGACCTTTGGGACAGTACAGACAAATGTCTCAATGTTTGGGTCTGATACATGGATGCATAATATGTGACTTCTCATATTTATGCTGATATTTATTTTAATAATGTTCTTAATAAATATTATAATTTTGAATAAATGGGTTTATCATTAGTAACCAATATTAATTCAAATATAACTAAGTTTAAAAAAAACATTTGACATTTATTATTATTTTTTTGCATTTTTTTGGGAGGCATATAGACCCTCATTCCGAGTTGTTCGCTCGCTAGCTACTTTTAGCAGAAATGCAAACACAAAGCCGCAGCCCTCTGGGAGTGTATCTTAGCATAGCAGAATTGCTAACAAGGGGGGTCATTCCAAGTTGTTCGCTCGCTAGCTGCTTTTAGCAGCATTGCACACGCTAGGCCGCCGCCCTCTGGGAGTGTATCTTAGCTTAGCAGAATTGCGAACGAAAGATTAGCAGAATTGCGAATAGAAATTTCTTAGCAGTTTCTGAGTAGCTCCAGACCTACTCACAGATTGCGATCAGCTCAGGCCTTTTTGTTCCTGGTTTGACGTCACACACACGCCCAGCGTTCAGCCAGCCACTCCCCCGTTTCTCCAGACACTCCCGAGTTTTTCCCTGACACGCCTGCGTTTTTCCGCACACTCCCAGAAAACGGCCAGTTTCCGCCCAGAAACACCCACTTCCTGTCAATCACACTCCGATCACTTCAACGATGAAAATTCTTCGTTCGGACGTGAGTAAATCTACTAAGTTTTGTGCTACAATACTTAGCGCATGCGCACTGCGTACCATGCACATGCGCATTTTTGCCTTAATCGCTCCGTTGCAACGAGCGAACAACTCGGAATGACCCCCAAAATATTAGCAATTGCTAACGAAAGATTAGCAATTCTGCTATTATTAGCAGAATTGCTAACGAAAGCAATTTTCTTGCAGTTTCTGAGTAGCTCCAGACCTACTCCTAGATTGCGATCACCTCAGTCCGTTTAGTTCCTGGTTTGACGTCACAAACACGCCCTGCGTTCAGCCAGCCACTCCTCCGTTTCTCCAGCCACTCCTGCGTTTTTACCTGGCACGCCTGCGTTTTTTAGCACACTCCCTGAAAATGGCCAGTTTCCGCCCAGAAACACCCACTTCCTGTCAATCAGCAGAGCGCTTGAAAAGCTTAGTTCGCCCGTGAGTAAAATAGCATAGTTTTGTGTAAATTTGCTTAGCGCGTGCGCCCTGCTGTGCATACGCATGCGCAGAACTGCTGGATTTTAGCCTATTAGCAATTCTGCTAAAATTAGCAGCGAGCAAATAACTCGGAATGAGGGCCATAATGCATTTAGAGTGACAGATGATTGTGTAATTTATCCCATAATATTTTATGGCACATATGCAAAAGATAGACAATGCTCATGATGATGACTTTTATTATAATGTTTTTTTCTTGTCATCTATTTATTATAAACAAATGTTTACTATTGTCATATATTTACCCATGGAAGGTCATGTTTCCAGTAAACCCAGATCTTTGTCAGTCTTTATTTTTTTGTTCATAATATTTACACTACATCAAGCCAATAGTTTGAAAGTCTTTCAATAAAGCAATAGATTGCAGATAAAATATTTCCCTTTATAGGTTGTTGTATACAAACTTCTCTGTCTGTACCTGAGGCCCCTGTTCAGTATTACAATCGAAGGGGTCCCCGAGAATCCGCTTCTTGGCATAATCCACACTTCGTGTGACAAATTCTGGGTACACGGCTTCCTCCACAAATACCCGGGAGGCTGCGGTACAGCACTGGCCTTGGTTGAAGAAGCCCCCCTGATGAGCACATTTCACAGCATGTTCCACTGTCGGCAGAGAGACAAGGGATTAGGACACCAGTATGCAGCCACAGCTATATTACTTATGTCGCAATCTGAACAATTTATAGTTTCCAATTATTCTATTATATCCCATTATTCTATGATATCTTTCATGAAACTCATTGGGGTGTATTCAAGTACCCACAAAGAAGCATTGGGAGCCGCAATTTTTGCCAGTGTTTCTTTGTTTTTTGTTTTTTTCACTGCATCCAATTAGGTCCCCCCCAAAAAAACCTTTTCACCCGAAAACACACAGGTTCAGTGAAACCTGTGTGTTTTTGGTAGACACAGCAAACGGGGCTGTTTTCGGGGATTTTGCTTCGCCTGCCTGAGGCAGGTGAAACAAAATCCCAGATAAGCCGTGCCTCGTGACGAATTATCAGGGCACATTGAATATCCCCTGGTGAGACAATTACACGCGATCAATAATCGCGGGTAATTGGACACCCCCATTGACTTAGGCTAAATCTCAGGGTCTCCGGGTTTAAGGGAAAAATCTCATCAGTTATCCATATTTCATGGAGGTTTTTTTTTTTTCTATTTTGCTGCTTAGTTGCTGCTGTTCTGTATATACTACTCACTCTACTGAATGTATGTCTCATAACACCAGAGTTGTCCTGTAACATATAGTGAGACTTCGGAATCTTCAGGTCTGTAATATGTGATCCTCCTCCAACAATTTCTGCCGTCAACTGTGGGAAACCGTTACCGGAAGACAGCGGAAATTGTTGGTGTTGGTGGGCGTGTTTCTCTAATAGATAAGGGTATAAATATCCGATTGTGTAACAGTGTCACTATGCTTCTGAAGAACGATATATGATCTGAAACGTTTTAACCTTGTTCTTATGTGAGTGTAATGTGTAAATAAAATCCCCTGTTTATGTGTAACAGTATTGCACTATGATCTCTTTTTTCTTGTCTTGAGATAAGAATTCTGTGGAAATATCTGGGCAAAGGGCCTAATTCAGTAAGGATAGCAAATTCTGCTAATTATGCATGCTGGGGGCAGCCCATCTCTGGGCAAGGCCGCCCAGCATGCTGACCACCACCTCCCCCACTTAGCGATTACACTGAAAGATATGAACAATCTCGTTCATTAATGAACGAGATATCAGTCATATCTTTCAGTGTGTATCCAGTGTGTACGGCCCTGCGCTCGTTCATTGCTGGTGCCGGCTCGTTTATGTTTGCAAGACAATATGGACAACCTCGTCCATATTAGCATGCAGGGCTATGGTACCGGGTGACGTCAGGTAGTGAAGAAACTTCACTACTCCCGTCACCCCTCCCTGCCACCAGGTCGCCCATCGGACACCTCGGCGGAAACTGCCAGATGAGGCACTGACTGATATTTTAATGTAAGGACATTTCTGAGACTGAACATTTGTTTGTTGCTATATGAGTGTGTGCCAGAGTAAAACAATCTTCTTTATTTATAAATGCCTATATTTTGTTGTCATCATTGTAAGATAAAGAAGTTACACAGTTTGGAATCATAGATGGTAACTCACAATCAGCATCTGCAAAGACAATGCATGGGTTTTTCCCCCCGAGTTCCAGAGTGACGCGTTTCAGATTGCTTGCAGAAGCCGCTTCTTTGATTAATTTGCCAACCTGGATGCATAAAGATCATGAGAAATACATTTCTGAAAGTGTGTTTTGTATTAAAATGTCCTATTTAGTTTTTGTTTTCCTTCTGCGCCATATTTGACAACTGCCAATGTTTTGCAACCAGTAACATATGTAGAATTCTGACATCTTACTAGCTCAATATCATATCTGGAACATTTATACTGCGTGTACAGAAATGTCACACTCTTAGGGGTATATTTACTAAGGTCCCGATTTTGACCGAGATGCCGTTTTTTCTTCAAAGTGTCATCTCGGTAATTTACTAAGCAAAAATCACGGCAGTGATGAGGGCATTCGTAATATTTTGGAAGTCCTAGGAAAAAATCACGAATCAATACACCATTGGTCAAATATGCCTGCAATTTGGTAGAAATCGGTCATTTACTAAAAAGTGCAAAACACAAACACTGCCGACAATAGCCAAACACTGCCGTGCTAAAATACAAATCGTGAAAAAGTGCTAAAAAAAACAGACCTGCTTTTTTATCCCGTGTTTGTATAGGCATGCACGGATCCATGAGATCCGTGCATGTTTATCAGTGGGAAGGGGTGGGAAATGTTATAATTTTTCAAAAAAAAAAATGCGTGGGGTCCCCCCTCCTAAACCAAACCAGCCTCGGGCTCTTTGAGCCGGCCCTGGTTGCAAAAATATGGGGGGGAAATTGACAGGGGTTCCCCCATATTTAAGCAACCAGCACCGGGCTCTGCGCCTGGTCCTGGTTCCAAAAATACGGGGGACAAAAAGCGTAGGGGTCCCCCGTATTTTTGAAACCAGCACCGGGCTCCACTAGCTGGACAGATAATGCCACAGCCGGGGGTCACTTTTATACAGTGCCTTGCGGCCGTGGCATCAAATATCCAACTAGTCACCCCTGGCCGGGGTACCCTGGGGGAGTGGGGACCCCTTCAATCAAGGGGTCCCCCCCCCCAGCCACCCAAGGGCCAGGGGTGAAGCCCGAGGCTGTCCCCCCCCATCCAATGGGCTGCGGATGGGGGGCTGATAGCCTTTGTGAAAAGTGTTTGATATTGTTTTTAGTAGCAGTACTACAAGGCCCAGCAAGCCTCCCCCGCAAGCTGGTACTTGGAGAACCACAAGTACCAGCATGCGGCGGGAAAACGGGCCCGCTGGTACCTGTAGTACTACTACTAAAAAAAAATACCCCAATAAAGACATCACAAACACACCTTGAAAGTATAACTTTAATACATACATGCACACCAACATACATACATACTTACCTATGTTCCCACGCAGGTCGGTCCTCTTCTCCAGTAGAATCCATGGTGTACCTGTAGAAAAAATTATACTCACATAATCCATGGTTGAAGGCTCCTCTGCTTGTAATCCTTTTGTAATCCACGTACTTGAAAAAATTAAAAAACGGATACCCGACCACGAACTGAAAGGGGACCCATGTTTTCAGGGTCCCCTTTCCCCGAATGCCAGAAACCCCCTCTGACTGATGTCTAAGTGGGTTTCTTCAGCCAATCAGGGAGCGCCACGTTGTGGCACCCTCCTGATCGGCTGTGTGCTCCTGTACTGTCTGATAGGCGGCACACGGCAGTGTTACAATGTAGCGCCTATGCGCTCCATTGTAACCAATGGTGGGAACTTTCAGGTCAGCGGTTGACCGAAAGTGACCTCACCGCTGACCTGAAAGTTCCCACCATTGGTTACAATGGCATTCCGCCGCATGCTGGTACTTGTGGTTCTCCAAGTACCAGCTTGCGGGGGAGGCTTGCTGGGCCTTGTAGTACTGCTACTAAAAACAATATCAAACACTTTTCACAAAGGCTATCAGCCCCCCATCCGCAGCCCATTGGATGGGGGGGAAAGCCTCGGGCTTCACCCCTGGCTCTTGGGTTGCTGGGGGGGACCCCTTGATTGAAGGGGTCCCCACTCCCCCAGAGTACCCCGGCCAGGGGTGACTAGTTGGATATTTGATGCCACGGCCGCAAGGCACTGTATAAAAGTGACCCCCGGCTGTGGCATTATCTGTCCAGCTAGTGGAGCCCGGTGCTGGTTTCAAAAATACGGGGGACCCCTAAGCTTTTTGTCCCCCGTATTTTTGGAACCAGGACCAGGCGCAGAGCCTGGTGCTGGTTGCTTAAATATGGGGGAACCCCTGTCAATTTTTCCCCCATATTTTTGCAACCAGGGCCGGCTCAAAGAGCCCGAGGCTGGGTTGGCTTAGGAGGGGGGACCACACGCAATTTTTTTTTAAAGTTTAAACATTTTTTTTTTTTTTTACAAGGTGCACAATGAAGCCCAGCACGGATCTCTCAGATCCGGCCGAGATTCATTGTATTAAAGTCGGCAGTGTTTTACAAGTCACTCACGTAAAACACTGCCTAAAAAAACGAATGACATCGACATCGGAAAAACCGAAAATGCAGAATACGGCAGCTTAGTAAATTAGTCGTAATCAATTCAAAAAGTTGCATATTTACACTTTCGATGTCATTCGTGATTGAACTTTGACCTCAAACGGGAAAATACGAATCTTAGTAAATTTACCCCTTAGAAAGGAAAACAGTGTTCATCGAGTCACTGCAGTTGGAGGCTGGCAAAAAGTGGCAATTCAAGGGTAAATGTCACTCAATGATCCTGATATGCAGCATTTTTTGTACCTGCTCCTTATTTAATCACTTTCTGTTAAGATGTCAAATTTCGAGACAGCTTAAAACATTTAATTCTGTTTTTTCTGTCCTATCATCACACAGAAAATTATTTTCTAAATCTAAGTTAATCATACCACATGCATTAATTTGTGAGAACACTAGATGGCGATCTCCTCATACCTAATCATTACAATTCTCTGAAGCCATTCAGGTTTTGTTTTTTTAACCAGGGCCTACATCAGTGGTTCCCAAACTCTGCCCTCAAAGCACCCTAACAGTCCAGTTTTTAAAGATATCTATAGTTGAGCATCGATGACTTAATTACTATCTCATTCATTTTTATTTTACCATCTGGGCACAACCATGGATATCCTTAAAACCTGGACTGTTAGGGTTCCCTGAGGATTTTTTGGAACCACTGGCTGACATAATGACCCTTGAAAATAATTAAGTAATACCATTCATTGAAACCATTCACAGTCCGCATACATAAAACAACTAATGCCATAACACAATAATAATACAAATAATAATACAAATAATAATAACTAGGTGACTCATCGCGCCCTAGGGGCGCTCTTCACACCGTCGCAAGGGACTACGCCCCCTTAACCCCTGCACGCCTTGCTTGCAAGCAATATTTGTATTATATGGAGTATTACCTGCATTCCTACTTGATAGTGGTTAAATATTGCACAACGAAAGGGCTTCAGATGAAGGGGACGTAGCCCCTTGGGAGGGGGCGGGGAAGTGGGTGCTCTGGATGGGTGAGGGGGTCCGGATGCGCTGTGGGTGGCGGAGGGGCGGGGGTGCCATGGGTGGGGGAGTGGCAGGTGCGGGGCTATTTGCGGATGGGGCAGGGTTTCCAGATACGCTGCGGGTGGGGGAGGGGCAGGTGCGGGGGTGCGGCGGATGGGGGAGGGGGTCCGGAGGGGCTGTGGGTGGTGGAGAAGCGGGTGCGGGGGTGCCGCGGGTGGGGTAGTGGGTCCGGAACCGCCGTGGGTGGGGAAGGGATGGGCAAGGGAGTGCCGCGGATGGGGCGAATGGGGAAGGGGGTCCGGGGGCGCTGCAGGTGGTTGAGGGGCGGTTGCGGGGGTGCCGTGGTTGGGGGAGGGGCGGGTGCGGTGGTTGGGGAAGGGGGTCTGGGAGAGCTGCGAATGGGGGTGGGGCAGTTGCGGGGGTGCCGCGGGTGGGGGAGAGTCGTGTGCGGGGTGCCACGGATGGGGAAGGGGGTCCGTGGGCGCTGCGGGTGGGAGAGGGGCGGTTGCGGGGGTGCCGCGGGTGGGGGAGTGGCGAGTGCGAATTAGATGCCCTCTGGATGCCTCCCCCAGCCCAAGTGACCGGGCACCACCATTGTCCACAGCAGAATGGCACCAAATATGGAGGAAGCTGCAATGTGTGCCCTGAGCAGCGAGGGGAGGACATCCTCAGCCCCCAGACAGCCTGGCAGTAAGCCGCAGCATCCCCCACTCCCTCTCTCTGGCGGGGGGGTGCTACGTGACTGGTGGGCAGGGCGTGAGCTGGCACCAGGGAGGGGGTAGGGCAGGGCCTGTGTGACACCTCCCCCTCCTCTGCTGCTGCTGTGTTTTCTTCACACCACTCCTCCTCCCCCCTCTGCGGACGCAGGAGTGGGGGGCTCTGACGGGGATCCTGCTGCACCAGAAGAAGGCGTGGATGGGCTCTGCGAAAGTCAGGGGCAGCAGGTGTGCGGGAGCTGGGGCCTTTATGGGCATACAGGGTTTACAGGCCAGCGAGGGGGACTGCTGCTGTGCATTGCTCTGTGCTGTGTAGCACGCTGAGCAGATGGCGGCGGAGGGCTGTGATTGTGCTGCGACTGTCACGGGGCACCGCCGTTGCTGCTGCTATCCCCGTCGCGCCCCCCCCTGTGCACGCCCGCCGCACCGAGGACGGGGAGAGATGGATGACAGATGGACAGCTGACGCCCCCTCCCTGTGCCACCGGGTTGCCGCTCCCCCCTCCTTGCACGCCTGGATCCTGCATTGCTCTAATCTCCTGAGCTACTCTGGCAGCAGGCTGGAGATCCCGGGTATGGGTCCTATCTATTAGGCCAGATCTGTGATTATGATTCCGCCCAGAGCTATGACTCCGCCCAGCGTTATACACACAGGCACAAAGTCACAGATCTGGCCTATTATATAGGAGATATGTCAATCAGAGATATGTATGGGAAATGTAGGTAGGTGCAGACCTGTAAGAATGTACTGCTCTAAATCAATTCCATACATTGGCATACATGCTCAGGAAAAAGTAAAAGGAACCTAGAAGGAAATGATGAGGAATGTATTTATGTACGGAACCTAGAAGGAAATGATGAGGAATATATTTATGTACAGTAGTGGTGCTGTGTAAAAGTACAATTACAGCTAATACCTAAAAGAAAAAAAAACACGTAATGACTGGTATACAGATGTGTCCTCATACATTATTATTGTAGTCGAACCAAACAGCGCCTCTCCGCGCTCCAGGCCCTGTGTTACCCTGCTGGTATCGTCCTTCTTATTTGCAAATTTTACCCAAAAATGAGTACTGGGGCACACCAGGAGACTGGTTGATTCATTTGATATCCGACACTTGTATAACCGACACTTGTATATCTGTGTGCAACTGACTCTGAATCTGTAAACAAAGCAGCCATGGCTTTTTTTCCATTGTGTTACTGTACGTATACAGACTCAGTTGCTCACAGATAGACAAGTGTTCAGTGGCGTAACTAGGGGTCCGCAGCCACTGTGGTCGCTTGGAGGCGCGCAGGGCTGCGGGGCGCCATAGCCGCCGCCACTGATTTCTGCAGGGAAGGACACGGAGGGCACAGCGCGCGCCTCTCCTGTGTGTCCCTCCTGGGTCTCCGGCGGCAGCGGCGTGTCTGTTAAATGAAGTACCCGTTCGTGAGCTCTGATTGGCTCCCGAACCGTCACTTCATTTAACAGACGCCGGAGGGACACACAGGAGAGGCGCGCACTGTGGAGCATATTTGCGGGGGAGCATATTTGGCACGGGGGGGGGGGGGGATATTTGGCACTGGGGGAGCATATTTGGCACTGGGGGGGGGGCATATTTGGTACTGGGGGAGAATTTATGGCACTTGGGGGGCCATATTTGGTACTGGGGGAGCATTTATGGCACTTGGGGGGGGGGCATATTTGGCACTGGGGGAGCATATTTGGCCCTGGGGGAGCATATTTGGCACTGGGGGAGCATATTTGGCACTGGGGGGGAATATTTGGCACGGGGGGTATATGTGTACCTGGCACTGGGGGAGGGGGCATATTTAACACTGGGGGTATATGTGTACCTGGCACTGGGGGGGCATATTTGGCACTGGGGCATATGTGTACCTGACACTGTGGGGGAATATCTGGCACTGGGGGCATATGTGGCACTGGGAGCACAGCCCTAGCAACAAGCATTACCCCCTGGTTACAAGCAAAACACCCAGCTCATGAAATCCCTGGCAACAAGCATTACCAAAGCAACGAGCATGACACCCAGCACATGATACCTCTGGCAACAAGCATAACACCTACCGCATGAAACCCCTGGCAACGAGCATGACACCCTGAGCATGAAAACCCCTGTCACTGTGCATGGAACCAAGAGCATGAAACCCCTGGCAACGAGCAGGTAATTTAATAGTAATTAGAAGCCTTACTGTAGGACTTAATGTGTAATGGACATTGCGGTGTGTATCATAATGTGTCACAGGCATTACGGTGTGTGGCATACTATATGACGGGCATTGTGTTATGTGGTATAATGTCTCAGGGGCATTGCAATTTGTGGCATAATGTATAACGGGCATTGCGGTGTGTGGCATAGGGTATAACAGGCATTGCGGTATGTGTCACAGGCATTACGGTGTGTGGTATACTATATCACGGGCATTGTGGTATGTGGTATAATGTCTCAGGGGCATTGAAGTGTGTGGCATATTGTATAACGGGCATTGCGGTGTGTGGTATAGGGTATAACGGGCATTGCGGTATGTGTCACAGGCATTACGGTGTGTGGTATACTATATCACGGGCATTGTTGTATGTGGTATAATGTCTCTGGGGCATTGCAGTGTGTGGCATAATGTATCACGGACATTGCAGTGTGTGTCATAATGTGTCACAGGCATTGTATGTGCTATAATGTATCAGGGGCATTGCAGTGTGTAGCATAATGTATAACGGGCATTGCGATTCCTGTCATAATGTGTCACAGGCATTACAGTGTGTGGCATAATGTGTCGGGGGCATTGCAGTGTGTGGCATAATGTATACTGGGGATTACTATAAGGAGGAAACATGACAAATAATGTAAGGGGCATGAATCAGGATTTTTTTTTTTTCATGTGGTGGCCAACGTCTGGGCGTGCAGGTTGCAAAACTGGGGTATAAGGTAGTCTTTTCCTGCAATGAAACGCCCCTTTATGCAAAGCCATGCCCATTTCAGCAAGGCCACACCCTTTTTTTGTGGCACACGCAGATTCATCGCTTCACTAGTGCATATATTGGGGGGGGGAGGGGGCGCCAGATAATTTTTTGGCTTGGGGGAGAAAAATGACTAGTTACGCAACTGCAAGTGTTGCATATCAAATGAATCAGCACAGTCTCCTGGTGTGTACCAGTCATATCGCACTGTAACTAGGATGCATTTTCAGGTAAAAAAAGATGCCAGACACTAGCAGAGTCGCACAGGACATGGCGGTTCATACGCGCCAGGCTTCTCCTGTCACATGGTGTATTGAGGCTAGTTGAATGAGGACACATCTGTAAATTGAAAATGATTGCACTCATGTAACCTGATGTTTGCTGAGCCCACACCACGTTTCTTTGAGTGACAACTAATCTGACAGGTATAGAAAGAAACCTGCTCTTACTGATCCAGTCAGTTCCTGTCTTTTAAGAATCGGAATTCTGGAAAAATAAGCGAGTTAATTGACAGGCACCTAGAACAGAAAACCCGGACACATGGGAGTTTTAGGCTAATGTATAGTTGTAGTAGTTGCTATTTTTGAGTTAGAAAATATTAAACTCACATTCACACTTGCAACATTATTCTCCTGTAGGTCTATATTTACTAGCACTTACTTCTGTGGAGCCAGTAAAAGCTATTTTGTCAACGTCATTGTGGTGAGAGATGGCCGAGCCGGCTGTGGGGCCAAATCCTGGCACAATATTAACTACCCCAGGAGGGAACCCAGCCTGTAAGAATCGGAAAAGAAAGACAATAGCCAATGTATAATCTAGAAACATCAGGCAATACTCCTCTACAGTGTACTGGTCTGATCTGTTGATATGTAGAGCACGTCAGTTCTTGACAGATCAGACACATCTCAGACACAGCAGACCTACCTCTTTGATTAATGACCCGATGTAGAGGGATGTGAGAGGTGTCTGCTCGGCCGGCTTTATCACCAGCGTGTTCCCACAGCACAGAGCTGGTGCCATCTTCCAGATCAGCATCATAAGAGGAAAGTTCCACTGAAACATGACCATGTGTATGACAGTATTAGATGGGAGGTGGCCCTATAACATGTGCTGTAAGCCTCATCCCGATCCCATATACGATGTTTACTTACAGGTGTGATGGCCCCGCACACTCCCACCGGCTCATGTACCGTGTAGCAGAGATAACTTTCATCTAAAAGAACACAGTATTATGCTATGATACAAAGAAAACTACACAGGTCAGTACTGATGAAAGCTCGTGAAGACTTGGCAGGAGATGAAACCTGCCACTATGTTTTCTTTACTGTGTGTGCCAGGATTGTAGATTTCACAGGGTCTGCAGTTCAGCTCCACACTGCAAGAGGGAGTGTTTATACCCATCAGGAGTGGAAAGTGGAGACACTTCCAAAATGTGATCTTTGTTGCTAAATGCAACACCGTGCGACCGACAACTAGCACAACAGTTTGTGTTTCGGCGAAGATAAATGCTTGGCAAGAGATTAAACTAAATGCAGTCATTATGAGTTGGCTCGGTGCTTAAGAGAACTGACTGTAAAGCAGTTACATTAGTATACTGTCAACTCTCCCCTATAATTACAGTGTTGATATGTCACTATTCAGTGTACAACACTACTGATATAGACGGCAGTATTCATGAGAATTAAAATAAGAATTTACTTACCGATAATTCTATTTCTCGTAGTCCGTAGTGGATGCTGGGGACTCCGTCAGGACCATGGGGATTAGCGGCTCCGCAGGAGACAGGGCACAAAAATAAAGCTTTAGGATCAGGTGGTGTGCACTGGCTCCTCCCCCTATGACCCTCCTCCAAGCCTCAGTTAGGATACTGTGCCCGGACGAGCGTACACAATAAGGAAGGATCTTGAATCCCGTGTAAGACTCATACCAGCCACACCAATCACACCGTACAACTTGTGATCTGAACCCAGTTAACAGTATGACAAAACGTAGGAGCCTCTGAACAGACGGCTCACAACAATAACAACCCGATTTTTTTGTAACAATAACTATGTACAAGTATTGCAGACAATCCGCACTTGGGATGGGCGCCCAGCATCCACTACGGACTACGAGAAATAGAATTATCGGTAAGTAAATTCTTATTTTCTCTAACGTCCTAAGTGGATGCTGGGGACTCCGTCAGGACCATGGGGATTATACCAAAGCTCCCAAACGGGCGGGAGAGTGCGGATGACCCTGCAGCACCGAATGAGAGACTCCATGTCCTCCTCAGCCAGGGTATCAAATTTGTAGAATTAAGCAAACGTGTTTGCCCCTGACCAAGTAAATGCTCAGCAAAGTTGTAAAGCCGAGACCCCTCAGGCAGTCGCCCAAGATGAGCCCACTTCCTTGTGGAATGGGCTTTTTCTGATTTTGTCTGTGGCAAGCCTGCCACAGAATGAGCAAGCTGAATTGTACTACAAATCCAGCGAGCAATCGTCTGTTTAGAAGCAGGAGCACCCATCTTGTTGGGTGCATACAGGCTAAACAGCGAGTCAGATTTTCTGACTCCAGTCGTCCTGGAAACATATATTTTTAGGGCCCTGACAACGTCAAGTAACTTGGAGTCCTCCAAGTCCCTAGTAGCCGCAGGTACCACAATAGGTTGGTTCATGTGAAAAACAGAAAACACCTTAAGGAGAAATTGAGGACGAGTCCTCAATTCTGCCCTGTCAGAATGAAAAATTAAGTAAGGGCTTTTATATGATAAAGCCGCCCATTCTGACACACGCCTGGCTGAAGCCAGGGCTAATACAATCTTCACCTTCCATGTGAAATATTTTAAGTCCACAGTGGTGAGTGGATCAAACCAATGTGACTTTAGGAAACTCAAAACAACATTGAGATCCCAAGGTGCCACTGGGGGCACAAAAGGAGGCTGTATATGCAGTACCCCTTTTACAAACGTCTGAACTTCAGGCACTGAAGCCAGTTCTTTCTGGAATAAATTTGACAGGGTCGAAATTTGAACCTTAATGGACCCTAATTTTAGGCCCATAGACAGTCCTGTTTTCAGGAAATGTAGGAAACGACCCAGTTGGAATTCCTCTGTAGGGACCTTCTTGGCCTCACACCACGCAACATATTTTCGCCAATTGCGGTGAAAATGTTTTGCGGTTACATCCTTCCTGGCTTCGACCAGGGTAGGGATGACTTCATCTGGAATGCCCTTTCAGGATCCGGCGTTCAACTGCCATGCCGTCAAACGCAGCCGCGGTAAGTCTTGGAACAGACAAGGCCCCTGCTGGAGCAGGTCCTTTCTTAAAGGTAGAGGCCACGGTTCTTCCGTGAGAATCTCTTGACATTCCGGGTACCAAGTCCTTCTTGACCCATCCGGAACCACGAGTATCGTTCTTACTCATCTCCTTGATGCTCAGTACTTTTGGTATGAGATGCATAGGAGGGAACACATACCATGACTGGTACACCCACAGTGTTACCAGAGCGTCCACCGCTATTGCCTGAGGGTCCCTTGACCTGGCGCAATATCTGTCTAGTTTTTTGTTCAGGCGGGACGCCATCATGTCCACCTTTGGTTTTTCCCAACGGTTTACAATCATGTGGAAGACTTCCCGCTGAAGTCCCCACTCTCCCGGGTGGAGGTTATGCTGAGGAAGTCTGCTTCCCAGTTTTCCACTCCCGGAATTAACACTGCTGAGAGTGTTATCACATGATTTTTCGCCCAGCGAAGAATCCTTGCAGTTTCTGCCATTTCCCTCCTGCTTCTTGTGCCGCCCTGTTTTCGTGGGCGACTGCCGTGATGTTGTCCCACTGGATCAATACCGGCTGACCTTGAAGCAGAGGTCTTGCTAAGCTTAGAGCCTTGTAAATTGGCCTTAGCTCCAGTATATTTATGTGGAGAGAAGTCTCCAGACTTGATCACACTCCCTGGAAATTTTTTCCTTGTGTGACTGCTCCCCAGCCACTCAGGCTGGCATCCGTGGTCACCAGGACCCAGTCCTGAATGCCGAATCTGCGGCCCTTTCATAGATGAGCACTCTGCAGCCACCGCAGAAGAAACACCCTTGTCCTTGGAGACAGGGTTATCCGCTGATGCATCTGAAGATGCGATCCGGACCATTTTCCCAGCAGATCCCACTGAAAGGTTCTTGCGTGAAATCTACCGAACGGGATCGCTTTGTAAGGAACCACCATTTTTCACAGGACCCTTTGTGCAATGATGCACTGATACTTTTCCTGGTTTTAGGAGGTTCCTGACTAGCTCGGATAACTCCCTGGCTTTCTTCTCCGGGAGAAAACATCCTTTTCTGGACTGTGTCCAGAATCATCCCTAGGAACATTAGACGTGTCGTCGGAAAAAGCTGCGATTTTGGAATATTTAGAATCCACTCGTGCTGTCGTAGAACTACTTGAGATAGTGCTACTCCGACCGCCAACTGTTCTCTGGACCTTGCCCTTATCAGGAAAGCGTCCATATTTCTTTTTTTGGAAGAATCATCATTTCGGCCATTACCTTGGTAAAGACCCGGGGTGCCGTGGACAATCCAAACGGCAGCGTCTGAACTGATAGTGACAGTTCTGTACCACGAACCTGAGATACCCTTGGTGAGAAAAGCAAAATTTGGACTTGTAGGTAAGCGTCCCTGATATCCAGTGACACCATATCGTCCTGGTTCGCTATCACTGCTCTGAGTGACTCCATCTTGATTTGAACCCTTGTATGTAATTGTTCAAATCTTTTAGATCTCACCGAGCCGTTTGGCTTCAGTACCACAATATAGTGTGGAATAATACCCCTTCCCTTGTTGTAGGAGGGGTACTTTGATTATCACGTGCTGGGAATACAGCCTGTGAATTTTTTTCCAATACTGCCTCCCTGTCGGAGGGAGACGTTGGTAAAGCAGACTTCAGGAACTTGTGAGGGGAAGATGTCTCGAATTTCCAATGTACACCTGGGATACTACGTGTAGGATCCAGGAGTCCACTTGCGAGTGAGCCCACTGCGTGCTGAAACTCTTGAGATGACCCCCCACCGCACCTGAGTCCGCTTGTATGGCCCCAGCGTCATGCTGCGGACTTGGCAGAAGCTGTGGAGGACTTCTGTTCCTGGGAATGGGCTGCCTGCTGCAGTCTTCTTCCCTTTCCTCTAACCCTGGGCAGATATGACTGGCCTTTTGCCCGCCTGCCTTTATGGGTACGAAAGGACTGAGACTGAAAAGACTGTGTCCTTTTCTGCTGAGATGTGACTTGGGGTAACAAAAGTGGATTTTCCAGCTGTTGCCATGGCCACCAGGTCCGATGGACCGCCCCTTTATACGGCAATACTTCCATGTGCCATCTGGAATCTGCATCACCTGACCACTGTCGTGTCTATAAACATCGTCTGGCAGATATGGACATCACATCTACTCTTGATGCCAGAATGCAAATATCCCTCTGCGCATCTCGCATATATAGAAATGCATCCTTAAAATGCTCTATAGTCAATAAAATATTGTTCCTGTCAAGGGTATCAATATTTTCAGTCAGGAAATCCGACCAAGCCCCCCCAGCGCTGCACATCCAGGCTGAGGCGATTGCTGGTCGTAGTATAACACCAGTATGTGTGTATATACTTCTTAGGATATTTTTCAGCTTCCTATCAGCTGGCTCCTTGAGGGCGGCCGTTTCTGGAGACGGTAACGCCACTTGTTTTTATAAGCGTGTGAGCGCCTTATCCACCCTAAGGTGTGTTTCCCAACTCGCCCTCACTTCTGGCGGGAAAAGGTATACCTCCAATAATTTTCCATCGGAGGAAACCCACGTATCATCACACACTTTAATTTATCTGATTCAGGAAAAACTACAAGTAGATTATTCCCACCCTACATAATACCCTTATTTGTGGTACTTGTAGTATCAGAAATATGTAACACCTCCTTCATTGCCCTTAACATGTAACGTGTGGCCCTAAAGGAAAATACGTTTGTTTCTTCACCGTCGACACTGAAGTCAGTGTCCGTGTCTGTGTCTGTGTCGACCAACTGAGGTAAATGGGCGTTTTTACAAGCCCCTGACGGTGTCTGAGACGCCTGGACAGGTACTAATTTGTTTGCCGGCCGTCTCATGTCGTCAACCGACCTTGCATCGTGTTGACATTATCACGTAATTCCTAAATAAGCCATCCATTCCGGTGTCGACTCCCTAGAGAGTGACATCACCCATACAGGCAATTTGCTCCGCCTCCTCACCAACATCGTCCTCCTACATGTCGACACACACGTACCGACACACAGCACACACACAGGGAATGCTCTGATAGAGGACAGGACCCCACTAGCCCTTTGGGGAGACAGAGGGAGAGTTTGCCAGCACACACCAAAAACGCTATAATTATACAGGGACGACCCCTTATACAAGTGTTTTCCCTTATAGCATTTTCACATATGTAATCATATCGCCAAATAAGTGCCCCCCCTCTCTGTTTTAACCCTGTTTCTGTAGTGCAGTGCAGGGGAGAGCCTGGGAGCCTTCCTCTCAGCAGAGCTGAGCAGGAAAATGGCGCCGTGTGCTGAGGAGAATAGGCCCCGCCCCCTAAAACGGCGGGCTCTTCTCCCGGAGTTTGTGAGATCTGGCAGGGGTTAAATACATTCATATAGCCTCAAGGGCTATATGTGATGTATTTTAGCCATAAAAAAGGTATAATACATTGCTGCCCAGAGCGCCCCCCCCAGCGCCCTGCACCCTCAGTGACCGCTGGTATGAAGTGTGCTGACAACAATGGCGCACAGCTGCAGTGCTGTGCGCTACCTTATGAAGACTGAAAGTCTTCTGCCGCCTGTTTCTGGACCTCTGGACCTCTTCAACTTCGGCATCTGCAAGGGGGGTCGGCGGCGCGGCTCCGGGACGAACCCCAGGGTGAGACCTGTGTTCCGACTCCCTCTGGAGCTAATGGTGTCCAGTAGCCTAAGAATCCAATCCATCCTGCACGCAGGTGAGTTGAAATTCTCTCCCCTAAGTCCCTCGATGCAGTGAGCCTGTTGCCAGCAGGACTCACTGAAAATAAAAAACCTAAAAAACTTTTTCTAAGCAGCTCTTTAGGAGAGCCACCTAGATTGCACCCTGCTCGGACGGGCACAAAAACCTAACTGAGGCTTGGAGGAGGGTCATAGGGGGAGGAGCCAGTGCACACCACCTGATCCTAAAGCTTTATTTTTGTGCCCTGTCTCCTGCGGAGCCGCTAATCCCCATGGTCCTGACGGAGTCCCCAGCATCCACTTAGGACGTTAGAGAAATAGAGGTTAAGGCATATGTGGGGAGATTTATCAAACCTTCTGAATAGGACAAATGTTGGCCGTAGCATTGAGATTCTAGGTATCATTCTATAGAAATTACTAGATAAATGATAGCTAGAAATTAGTTGCTATAGGCAACACCATCACTTGCTGGATAAAAATGTACAATGATTTGTGTGACAACACGAGTAGGACTTTCCCTTTACTCAGCCTGCACCTCGAGTAGCATGGTGTTACAACACGCTGCAGTTACTTTCCTAGGCCTGGTCCTATGTCATGTCATGGGCAATATTGTATTGGATTGTGTTATTATTATTATGGTTACATTTTATATGTTATATTTGGAATAAGTAGTTTATTTGGATATACTGTGTTCAATTTGTAATTGTTAATAGGAATAAGTCTAGACCAGAGTGTAATTTAATATAGTTAACCGAGGGCCTAATTCAGTATGAGTTGTAGATGTGTGAAAAAATGCACACCTACACCTTTTTACTCTGACATGCAGGGGGGAAGCCCAGCACAGGGCAAGTCTGACTACCCCCCCCCCCCCCCTTCCCCCTGCAAACATGCAAGCACATCGCACACAGACAGCAACCCGCCATGTTTAGGCTCGAAGTGGCTGAATGTGGCGCCCCAGAAACGGTCCGGACACGCCTCCGTTGTCCAGACCGCTCTACTAAAATGCTTCCGCAATGACCCCTCCCACCCCGTGAACACCTCTCACTTTGTGTGTACATGCAGTGCGGCTTCGGCACGTGCGCACGCTGCAGGGGGCTTCAGCATGCGCACGCTGTCGGAACAGCGTTCCTTGCTGAATTAGGCCCTAAGCCCTTTGTAGTCTAAAACTCCGTACACACGAGGAGAGATGTGTGCTGAGCAATCTATCAGTGACCGCTCAGCACACATCTCTCCCCCCACTCAGCACAGCGTGATGTGTGCTGAGCGAGGGAGGCAGACAGGGGGGCCACTCATTTCACACAGCGGTGAAATGAGCAACCTGCTAGATTGTGCCTGCATGCAGGCCAATCTAGCACCGGCGATAGCGACGGTTTGGGGCCGCGCATCGCTATCGCTGTGGGGCATACACACGGAGAGATACGTGCTTAACTTCTAAGCAATCTAGTCAAATTGCTTACAATTTCCGTGTGTACCCCCTTTAGTCCCCTGACTATATATTCGGATGTGATAAGGAAGAGTATGTTAGTTGTAAACAGATTATCTCTGGAGCTACAGGTAATCTGATCACATACAGCCCATTGTGTACAGAAACCCAGACACCTTGTCTCCTTCTCCTCATTAGACTCTGTGACACCCTGACTGACCTACTTGTGTTGTGAATACACAGGGTAGAGTATAACTAATACCCCTTTTCCACTGTAGCACGGGTCGCAGCCGTGTCGCCTGACACGGCTGCGACCCGTGCTACAGCCCCCTTTCACACAGCGCTCACCAACCCGGCACATTGCCGGGTTGGTGACGCTGCTAGTGACACGGCAGGGGCAGCGCTGGGAGATCACATGATCTCCCAGCGCCGCCTTTCCATACACAGTGAACGGGAGCCGTGTCGCCTTGACATGGCTCCCGTTCACACTACACAGCTTACCGGGTTGAACACGTGTTCAACCCGGCAAGCTACCCAGGTAGGATTCCCGCATCACTTGATCCGGGAATTTGCAGGGGGACCCTTTTCCACTAGGGAAAAACACGGGTTTTAAAAGCTAGTGGAAAAGGGGTATTGCTGTGAGCTTTACTGGGGTGTGAATTTCCACAGGAAAGGTCTAGAGAGAGGTAGTTGTACTTCTGGGGTGCTGGTGCGCTGACTAGGCATTACAGTGCTGTCCATGAGGTGTATTAGTGTTGAAGTGTGATACCCCTAAAATGGGGCATCACTTAACAGTCAGAGGAGGAAGATCTGGGAACTCAGCCCAGCTGTATATAAAAATGGATCTCTGATGCTCAGCAGCAGCAGTTGAAATTCAGGATTGAAGTGCTCTGTGTCAGAGGCGGGGCCTGTGAGAGGGGGCGGAGACTAAACCAGCTGTGTGGAAAAGAAAGTTCCGGAGGCAGAGGAGTGCAGAGTCTGGTGAGGCAGTGGTACAATGGAAGGAGCTGCACTGCTGCTGACTGCGTGTGTCAGGGCGGCTGTGTGCGACTGTAAGTCAGTGTTCAACAGAAGAAAGCTACCTGCCTTTCATTGAGTGATCCCAGACCCTCAGTAAGAGAGGCTTATGAGCAGACAGGTGATTCCCCTCAGAGACTGACAGAAAAGGAGCTCCTGTGAGAGGCTTGATACCTCAGATCAGTATGGAGGGAGCTTGCTGCTGATACCAGACTACCCAGGTAACCTCAGTACAACAACACTACAGACTGGTCACATCAGAGTGCCTCAGAGCAGTTCTCCAGCACCCATGAGGACACCTATATGCTGCTGTTCCTCAGATCCCTGTTCAATGCTGTCACATTGCATTTAGCAGCCAATCAGACTGTATGTATGTGTAATGGCTCTGCAGAAGGACAAGTGAGTAGCTCCAAAAGTCAGTCAAGAGGTACCCAACCCCACATCTGTAGGACAGACACCAGCCCCTCACTGCTAGCAGGAATACATTCGTAGCTAATACACTGCATGTCTTCCTTCCCCTTTCTGGGGTAATAATAAACTGCTAACCCGCATAAGGTGATATTTGAGAGAAATCTGGATGAATGCTGATCACTGGATACGGAAATAACTGCCCTCATGACTATCTCTGGCAATAATCTACCATACAGCAGTTTCTCCACTAAACTAGGAAATTATCACCCAGCTGCAGTGTTCCAAGTCACCTCCTTGAGTATATTAACCCCCTCTATTCCAAGTATCTGCAAGTAATTTACCGCTAGAGACAGTGGCCACATTACACACCCTCTGCTAGCACCTACAACTTTATACTGTAAAGTAAATGCACCAGCGGAAGCTCCAAATGGGGCTGATTGTAAATGCACCACTGTGTATAACCTGATACACCATAAGGATCAGGCAAGCAATTCTTTTCAGGAGGCAAATTCTTTACCGCTGAATCTACAGTACTCATCTTTGCAGTTTATTGAGGTTAAACATTTTGCAACTGGACTAAGTAATTATCCGTACAGTATGGTTACAGTTGTTTAGCTTCGTAGGAGAGTAAGCTAATTCAGTACAAGTGAGTGTGTTAGCTCAGAGTTCACTCACTTATACCCCTTTTCCACTAGCTCAAAAAACACGGGTAAATGCACGGGGGCGCGCATTTACCCGTGTTTTTTGCAAGTGGGAAAGGGTAAACCCGGATCAAGTGACCCGTGAATCCTACCCGGCTATTTACCTGGGTAGGACACGGGACTGATCCGGGTAGGGTTGTAGTGTAAACGGGAGCCGTGTCGATGCGACACGGCTCCCGTTTACACTGTATGGAAGGGCGGCGCTGGGAGATCATGTGATCTCCCTGCGCCGCCCCTGCCGCGTCACTAGAAGCGTCACCAACCCGGCATATGCCGGGTTGTGACTGCTGATGGGAAAGGGGCCGAGCACGGGTCGCAGCAGGGGGCAGCTCCCGTGTCAGGCTGCCGGCTGCGACCCGTGCTCGTAAGTGGAAAAGGGGTATTAGGAAGTACTTTTGAACTCCAAAGTGGTTTTTGTATATTGACACGTGAACAGATGTACAGTACCTTATGATTCATATTATCATAGGACTGCTGGTAATTATTGATAACATATAAATATTCACTACTGCTGTGAAACTGATTAATCTATGTTGCATAATAGAAAAACATATGCTGATATTATATCTTTAAAGTATCCTCACCTAAAAATGTGTATATTGAATGCTTGCCTGTCGCTGTGTTTCTGAATCCGCTATAAGGTTCACTTTAAACCAGGTTTAATACCCCTAAGGAGAGGATATTTCTAAAATATTGATCTTAAGGTATCTACTTAGGGAATGTTTAAATGTTGCCATTGCATGTATATGGGAAGTGTTAATGTTAAACTTAAATAACTTATGCATCACCTAACACCAGAGCCATATGCTGTCTCCAAACGCAGCCTGATAAATAAATAAAAAATTATTTATATATGGTGAGTTTATTGTGTCTGGGTTTGGGAGATCCTTTACCTCTCTGCCAAGGAAGGGGGTGGAGTGACTACCAGAGAGACCATCCTACCCGAACCACCGAACCCCATTGGTGAGCAAGAGTATTACAGAAGGATGCAGTGTGAGCTGATATCCTATCCCAGGAGACACAAGTACTTCCGGCATTAAACAGCAGGAGAACGCAGGCATCTGTAATCATATACTATTGTGTGGTCCTAGTAAGTGTGATACCATCCTGCCTGGTAACTGCTAAAGTTACATACCCTCCAACACTGCCCAGCTGAAAACCGGTTACAAATCGGGAAAATTGGCGTGGTCACAGGTAAAGGGGGTGTGACTAAGAGGCGCTCCCATAGGGTTCCATCGTAAAGGGATACACTGAAAACCGGCACAAGGACCCTTTTGGGCGATACAGACCATCCAAAAACGGTATTGTACTGGCCAAAAAGGTACAGTTGGAGGGTATGAAGTTATAGTGTACTGTGGGTGTATATTTACAATAAAGTGCATTTGCCATTTTACTAATATGTTTATCTGAGTGATCAGAGAACCAGTATCCTCACAAATTGTTCTCTGATTGTTGCTAATAAGAATTGTAATAAATCAATAAAAGGAATTGGATATACATCAGATTATGGCACTGACGTTTTGCTGCTCAGGACAACTCTGCATACAGGAATTTTTCTTTACAATTTCAATTTTTAAGATTTCTCAGCTTAGCATGAACAGTGGCCAAAATGCAAAGCCATAACCAATATACGAACTTACCCACCGGTATTGTCTTTCCCTGTATTTTATCAGCCCAACCAGCAAAATAGCGTAGAGTCCGGATACAGCCCTCCAGGTCTACGAGATAGGCATGCAGAAATGGTTTTCCAGTGTCCATTGTTTCTAGAGTCTGCAAAATAATGTTGGTGCAGTGAAAAGGTACATTGGAAAGGCTTCATGAGAATTCGCAATTTAGACGATATTCTTGATTCTCTGACTTCTGCGTTCCATCCTGAATGAGGTCCTAAGTGCATACACACTGAACAATGGGGCTAATTCAGACCTGATCGCTGCTGTGCGTTCTCGCACTGTGGTCGATTAGGTCTGAACTGCGCATGCGTATGCACCACAATGCGCAGGCGCAATGGTCCGCAGCGACGGGGAGTGCCGGGCAGCAACGGGATAGTGCGAAAAATCCAATCGCACCGGCGATCGCAAGAAGATTGACAGGAAGAGGATGTTTGTGGGTGGCAACTGACCGTTTTCAGGGAGTGCTCGTAAAAACGCAGGATGGACCCGGCGTTTTGTGGGAGGATTCGTGACGTCAGCTCCGGCCCCGTTCATCACAGTGGCTGAGAAAGACCTGGACTGTGCAGAGACAGCTCTCCTGCACATGCGATCACAAACCTGCACAGCGAATTCCCCCTCCTCCTGTAGGCGCAACTACCTGATCCCAGGGATGCAAAAAACGCACCCTAGTGATCAGGTCTGAATTACTCCCAATATCGCTAACGATATAATTCACTGACGTAACCCTGCCACCACCCCGAACATGCAGTTTTAAACGAGTTACTCCAAATTCACCTGCATGAACAGACGACAGAACACCTCGTTAAATACCCGCGCATCGTTAACGATATAGGCGGTCATTCTGACCCGTTCGCACGCAGCGGTTTGTCGCTGCGGTGCGAACGGGTCTGGAATGCACATGCGCAGCGGCCGCACTGCACATGCACGTCGTTGCCCGGCGACAGGGGTTGCCGGGTTACGTCGCGCTCTACGAAGAAAGCGGTCGCAGAGCCGACCGCAAGAAGATTGACAGAAAGAAGGCGTTCCTGGGCAGATTAAGAGAAAAGTCCAGAAGCAGAGCATTGTGTCCCTCCTGGAGAGGGTCATGTTGGGAGGTATGTGTTATGCCGGTACTGTAGTTACAGCTGTGGCTGGCATGTGACCCTGAGATCATGTCTTCTCTTAAAATAAAATGTGATTGATGAACAACAATTACAATGTAAACAGACCACTTACTGCATTTTATGTCTGTTTTTTTAACACTGAGTCTATAGGTGCAGCTCTAAAAACACATAATATGCATTTTCAATCAGTTTTCTGCAATTCCAGAAAGAATATTTTTCACAGAAGTAAGACAATCAAGAGGTACCATCCATATTTGAATAGAGCACACCTTTATTTATTAACCCTTCTAAAGAGGACAGTTGGGGTGTGCCCATATCAACCAATCAGATTCTAGCTAACTTTTATCTAGTACATTCTGTAAAATGATAGGTTGAATCTGGTTGCTATGACCAACACCTCCACTTGTCCTCTTTAGAAGGGTTGATACATCTCTTCCAATCTGAAATTCTGGACCACAAGAACATTCTCAAAAGGAAATGGAATTTTGGGAAAGTATGCAAAAGATAGTAGGCTAAGCTACATGCAATACAAAAATAAATCAGAAAAAAATAGATACAGTAATTGTTATATTATATTTGGCCGAACTAACAATAAGTTTAGTTGTATGTTGTTACAACTGGTCTCAATGATGGGATTCATAAATTACGGTAATTTCATATACATTTTCCCAAAAAATATTTGTATCACAATCCTTAATGAATTAAAAATAATTAATGCAGATATTTTATGTATGGTCTTACAGCCAGGACACGTCTGTCTCGCTCCAGAAGGTCACTCAGCTTGTGAAGCAGCTTTCCTCTGCCGCTGGCATCCAACCTTCTCCATGGAGAACTCCTCTGGAATGCAGCTCGTGCTGCCTCCACCGCTTTGTCCACATCTGCCTGTGGAACACCAAAGAGCAATTAGTCATCTGTAACACATAAGACTAAATGTAAGTGGATAAAGCAGAAAGTGGAGGTCAACTTCCGCTCCCTGAACTGCACCCAATATGCAGAGCTCCCAGACATTTTACATTCACGACCAGGAGACACATGGACCCAAAGTTTGCTCAGGCCATGATTGGGTTGGCTGGTTTAAACCGCCTTGGTTTAATTATGCTGTGACTACAGGCATAGCACCGTGACTTCTTAAAAAACAAAAAAACAAACAAATATTATTATGGAATGCCCCTAGTATTATTCTACATTCTTGTTGATTGTGGTGTTCATTTGAGTGAACTGACCCAATGCAGTAAATTCACACACACAACAGAAATATAGGGAGGGTGAACCAGATCAGAGCGGTACAGTACTAAATATGCCTAGCAACAGCTAAGAATGCATGCCAAATCTCGAGCCTGCGATAGCGTTGCGCGTGACCGTGCATCGCTGTCGGCGGCACCCTACACACGGAGAGACCCGTGCTTAACTACTAAACAATCTAGTCAGATTGCTTAAAATTTAAGCACAGATCTCTCCGTGTGTACCCCCCTTAAGATACCCAACTAATCTCCCCACATAGCATAAAGACTTCCTCATGTGCCTCTTAAAGGCTCCTCAGACCTCCCCACACTCCCCTACAATGCTCATCTGTTCCCAAAATATGGCTTAGACCTCCCCACAAACTCCTTAAATGCCCCTCACACCTCCCACATTCTTAAATGTATTTAATATTTATTTATGTATTTATTTATTAATTGCATTTCACATGCATGATCCTCAGTAATAGAAAACATCTTACTGTATGCACACTAGCTGCTGATTGTAAGCATTATGTGTAATGTATTATAGAAGCTTGACGCTACAATCCAGAAGCCATTCAGAAATTCATACAGTAAGTACTTGGATCAAAACATCAGTACTATAAAGTAGATACTGGGCAGGATGTAATGCCGTCCGAGTGTGCCCAACGTGCAGGATGCTGCCCAAACTGAGACTTTTTTTGAAGGGGCAATTGCAAGGCATGGTTTTGCCTTGTAAGTGATTTCCACTTTAAAAAAAAAAAAGTCCAAGTTCGGCCGGTATCCCGCACGTCGGGCAACCTCAGACTCCACTACATCCCACCCACAGTGTGAAAGTAGAGGGGAGGCAGGGATTCGTTCTGAAAGATGAACACTTCTTGGAATGCAGTTGATTGATACAGAGAAGAGAATTCAATTAGCCGCAGGACTAACCACATGGCTGCAGCTCCCGAGTTTAATGTTCAGGGCTATTCAATTAGCAGCCTGTCTTTTCACATGGTAAGCCCTGCAGCTAATGTGCAGTAACCCATGATTCCGGGTTAGTTGCACAGAGCTATGACTTAAAGGCTCACAGGCTGCTGCAGTATGCCCCTGAAACCCTACTTCTGATTTCTGTTCTTACCTTGGTAAATCTGCATTAAGTGCAGCCTGCGGACTTACTGTGGGCTGTAATTGAGTAGCCCCAGGAGCTACAAGCCAGTAGTAAATGCCATGGGCAACTGAATTCAGACTTGTATCTTGCTTATTATAAAGAATTTTAGACATTCCTCTACAGCCTTGCACTGGAAGAGGCTCTTCTAATGAAAATGGTGCCAGCACATTACTTATGTAATACCACTAGGCTCGAATGAAAAAGTACAACAACATCAATCTGCTGTCTATAACAGAAACCTGGCTCACACAATCTGACACAGCCTCCCCTGCAGCACTGGCACATGGTGGTCTCCACTTTACACACACCTCCAGACTCGATAACCATAAAGGAGGAGGAGTTGGACTTTTACTTTCCCAATCTTTTGCATACACTGTTATACCACAGGTTCCATCACTCACATTTACATCATTTGAAGTACATTCCATTAGGGTTTACTCTCCTTTCTCTCTACGTGTTGCAGCTATTTACCGCCCACCTGGGCATCCACGTGTTGCAGCTATTTACCGCCCACCTGGGCATCCAAAACAATTTTTGGAAGATTTTTCTGCCTGGCTCCCTCACTTCCTATCCTCTGACATCTCCACCATTATCATGGGTGATTTCAATATTGCTATTGATTGTCCACGCCTCCAAACTACTCTCTCTAACCTCCTCTCTTGGTTCTCCCAATGGACTGACTCCTCTACTCATCAGGCGGGCCACTGCCTTGATCTAGTATTCACCAGACTATGCTCCATCTCTGAACTCACTAACACTCCTTTCCCCCTCTCAGATCACAACCTTATCACCTGCATGCTGTCCTCTGTTAATTCAAACCCTGTGTTGCTGAAGTCCTCCAATCTTCCTCAAACCCGCAGAAATATTAACACAATTAATCTTCAAGAACTTTCCACTTCACTCCAACAACTGCTTTCACCTATTTCTGCATTCACCTCTCCTGAGATGGCTGTATCACACCTTAATGAGACTCTAGAACTAGCCCTTGATGAAGTGGCTCCAGCTACCCATCACACTCCACGTAGGCCTAGATGTCAACCATGGCACTCCAAATTAACAAGACAACTACAAAAACTCACACGAAAACTTGAACGTCAGTGGTGTAAATCTCGTATTTCAAGTGACTTCCTCACATATAAGACTGTCTACCATTCTTATAAAAATGCCCTGGACACTGCCAAACAAACATATTTCCAAACTCTTATCTCTGTTCAAGCCTCTAACCCCAAACGACTCTTTAATACATTTAAATCACTTCTGAATCCTCCCGCACCTACCCCACCCGCCACTATCAAGGCACAGGATCTTGCTTCCTACTTCAAGGAGAAGATTGATAAGATCCGAGATGAAATGGTATGCTCTTCGGCAGCCAGTGACCTGCTCCGTTCTTTACCTGAACCCTCTGGCACTCTTTCTTTATTTGATCCCACAAATGAAGATGAAGTATCATCACTCTTCTCATCCTGCTTCTCTACTACCTCTCCTCTTGATCCTTTACCCTCACAAATAAGTAAAGCTCTGTCTCTGGTGCTCATCCCTACCTAAACTAACATCTGTAATCTATCTCTCTCTACTGGTATTTTTCCTTCACTCTTCAAGCATGCAGTGATTACTCCCATTTTAAAAAAACAAAATTTTGACCCTAATGCTCTCTCAAACTACCGCCCTATCTCTCAGCTCCCTTGTCTCTCTAAGCTACTTGAGAGACTTGCCTACACTCGACTCACACACTTTCTTAACTCATACACTTTGTTGGACTCACTTCAGTCAGGCTTCCGTTCCCAACATTCCACTGAGACAGCACTGACTAAAGTGGTTAATGATTTGGTAACTACGAAGTCTAAAGGCCACTACTCACTACCTCTTCTTCTAGATCTATCTGCTGCATTTGACACTGTAGACCACTCTGTTCTCATACAGACACTACAATCCCTAGGTCTTAAAGACACAGCCCTGTCTTGGTTCATATTGTACCTATCTAATCGCTCCTTCAGTGTTCGCTTCTCTGAATCTACCTCCTCTTCGCTACTTCTTTCAGTTGGAGTACCGCAAGGCTCAGTCTTGGGTCCTCTGCTTTTCTCTATCTATACCTCATCTCTTGGTAAACTAATCAGCTCTTTTGATTTTCAGTATCATCTGTACGCAGATGATACTCAAATCTACCTATCCTCCCCTGACTTGTCCCAATCTGTACTGGACCGTGTCACTGAATGCCTTTCTGCCATTTCATCCTGGATGACATCTCGCCACCTCAAACTGAATATTTCAAAGACAGAGTTAATTATATTTCCACCGGCCAATAGTAGGTACCAACCTGATATCTCTATCACTGTTGAAAACTCGACTATCTACCCTACCCCACAAGCTCGCTGCCTAGGTGTCATCCTTGACTCTGATCTGTCCTTTGTTCCCCACACTCAATCTGTCTCAAGATCATGTTACATGCATCTAAAAAACATATCCAAAATACGACCATACCTTACACAAGACACTGCTAAAACTCTAATCCACGCTCTCATTATCTCCCGCATTGATTATTGCAATAGTCTCCTAACTGGTCTTCCTAAAACGAGACTCTCACCACTACAATCCATTCTGAATGCAGCGGCGAGGCTTATCTTCCTCGCTAGACGTTCATCGTCTGCAGATCCACTCTGTCAGTCCCTCCATTGGTTACCTGTACTATACTGCATTCAATTTAAAATATTTTTACTCACACACAAGGCCATTAACCAAACTACACCAACGTACATCACTTCTCTTATCACAAAATATCTCCCAACCCGACCTCTTCGCTCTTCACAAGACCTGCGTCTCTCATCCACACTCATTACTCGCTCTCACTCACGACTGCAGGACTTTCATCGGGCTGCACCCACTCTGTGGGCACAATAAGGCTGTCCTCTAGTCTCCAAACCTTCAAGCGTTCCCTGAAAACTCACCTCTTTAGGCAAGCATATCAAATTCCAGAACCGCCCACATAACTTTCATAAGCCTTCCTATCAAATTGCATCCACTCTGTACAGTCCACACATATCCTCACATGTCTTCTCATTCTATGCAATAGATAGGCATATGTACACAAGGAAAGGTGCTATTTCCCTATAGATTGTAAGCTTGCGAGCAGGGCCTTCCTACCTCTATGACTGTTATCACCCAGTTTGTTATTGTTATTTCAAATTGTGAAGCGCAACGGAATTTGCTGCGCTATATAAGAAACTGTAAATAAATAAATAAATAAATAATAATAAATATACTAGAGCCTGTGTCTCCTCCTGCCCCTATGATCTGTTGAACTGTAGTTTGAGTGTGTGCTGCCCTCACAGTTAGTGGACAGGGGAGAGGTAGCCAGAGGGGAATTGTGTACTATTACCACCGGGCACCAGAGCCTGAGTCTCATACTGTATGCTGCGCTCACAGTGACTGGATAGGGAGAGACACCTATATCCTATTGGCCAGAGCATGTCTTCATGCCCTGCTCAGTTTCCAAATATGTCTCTCACTGCCATATTTGAGTAAAAAACATGCTATAGTGTGTAAATGCAAACACTGGTAGAAAGGTCTAATATCGAGCTTCTATATATGCTGCCTTTCTCATAGCAAAGTTGCAAACATACCGTAGATTATCAAAGTTCTGCTCTGCTATTATGTGGAATTCTGCCACAACTACGGTGGTGCTGCTGGTGCCGCCACACAGAGCACAGATTCCATGTGAGGGGTACTGGTCGCCGCTGCATATAACAGCCCCACACTCTTTAAGACTGGGTATACACCTGACAAACACGTTGGCAGACCCACCGTCTCGCCAACCAAGCAGCTGATCAAGTTAAGTATACACTTTTACCAATCGGCCACTCGATGTGTCTTTCAGGATACCCAGCTGGACAGGCGCTGAATTTGCCCACCCAGCTGTGACATCAGCCCCCCTCAGCATATATACTGAAGATATATTGTCCATTGGCTGTGCTGCACAGCTGACATAATATATCTGTGAATGACGTCATTCACAGACATATCAAGGGTACACACCCGACAGGCTTGCAGAATATCATCCGTTTGCTTGAACACCCTATATATTGCCTGGTGTGTACCCATCTTTAGAGACAAGTCAACTCCAGAGCAGCCAGGGGAGAAGGGCCACTTGCTGCGCAGCACCACAGGAGAAGGAGTGGTAGAGGCTAAGACTGTAGGGCAATTTAAACATGCTTGGAACAGGCATATGAATATCCTTACAAAGAATTAAGGTTAAAAAAGGGTTGAGATTGCCTAAAGGATAAAATAAAAAAGGGGCAGACTAGATGGGCCAAGTGGTTCTTATCTGCCGTCAAATTCTATGTTTCTATGTTTAAGGAGGCGTCGGAGCCCCAGAGTCAGGGGAAAGACTAGCCTGTGACAGGGGAAGCAGGAGCAGTCATACCTTCAGTGACCCACTCCTGTCAGAGATGTTGCTGCCACTGGGAGACAGAGACACTGCCGTTGGGAGAGAGAGACACTGCCTTTCTGCTTGCCTGCTGGGCTTGAGGTCTTTGGAGAGCCGGAGTAGGGCTGTTGGCTTGTGGGTGGACAGGATGGGGGGTGCATTACTGTGGCATAATGTGTAAGTGCATACTGAGTAAGGGGCATTAATGTACTACTACTGTGGCATAATAAGTAAGGGCATTATATGTATAAGGGGCACTACTACAGTGCAGCATTATGTGTATAAGGGGATTTAATGTGTGGAATAATGTGCTATAAGGGGCACTACTGTGTTGCATAACATGAATAAGGGTTACTACAGTGTGGCGTAAAGTGTATAAGGGGTACACTGTGTGGCATAAAGTGGATAAGGGGCTCTATTGTGTTACATAATGTGGTGGGTTTTACTGTGTTACGTAATGTGGTAGGCTCTACTGTGTGACATATTGTGAATAAGGGGTACTACTGTGTGACATATCGTGAATAAGAGTCTCTGCTGTGTGACAAACATGAATAAGGGGCTCTACTGCATGTTATAAAGTGAATAAGGGGCACTACTCTGGTGTGTAATGTAAATAAGGGGCTCTACTTTCTGACGTAACGTGAATAAGGGGCTTTACTGTGTGACGTAACGTGAATAAGAGTCTCTGCTGTGTGACAAACATGAATAAGGGGCTCTACTGTGTGCCATAAAGTGAATAAGGGGCACTACTCTGCTATGTAATGTGAATAAGGGGCTCTACTGTGTGACATAAAGTGAATAAGGGGCACTACTCTGCTGTGTACTGTGAATAAGGGGCTCTACTGTGTCACATAAAGTGAATAAGGGGCATTACTGTGTGGTGTAATGTGAATAAGGGGAACTACTATGCAGTGAAATGTGAATAAGGGCACTACAGTCTGACATAAAGTGAATAAGGTGCACTCCTGTGCTGTGTAATGTGAATAAGGGACAATACTGTGCAGTGTAATGTGAATAAGGTTGCACTACTGTGCGGTGAAATTTGAATAGGGAGCACTATTGAGTGAGTGACCACGCCCCTTTCCACAAGACCACGCCCCATTTTTGTGAACCATCGCTGCGTTCTACCCCTATTTAAACTATGGAGATAAGGGCGCCAATGGTCTTTCTGGCACATGCACCAAAATGTCTAGTTATGGCTCTGGCATAATCTATCACTTATAAATAGAGGTTGGTATCTATTTATTCTACTCTGTGGTGTGGTTGGACAATAATAACAGAGAGAAGTCCAGCTGGAATGTAACTGATTGAGGAAACTCCTCACAAACATGTAAAACCAAAATCTGCACCCAAATGCAGAATGAAGGAAATAATCTGCTGAACTGTTCTGGAAATTTCTCTAATCATTTAAAGGCTTGCAAAGATATTTTATCATATAAACCAAGCCTTCCCTCACCTTATCTGCCTCCTGCACGTCACAGATCTTCTTGCCGTTAGTTGGGTTGTACACAGGAAATGTTCTCCCACTGACTGATTGGTGCCAGTCATTGTTAATGAATATCTGAAAGAACAAACAAGATTATGTATATCATCAGGTTATGTAGATCATTTCAATGCATCATAATTTACTATATTCATTAACATTTCTAAACCTCACTTGCTATGGATTATCATAGCTCCCAATATTTAGTTACGTAAAATGGGATAAAATAAGTCCCTCCCTGATCCAATCACACCCACCCCAATACTGGCTGCTTTATTTTTATTTTATTTTTGCAATTTATACCCCTTTTACACCGCCAGCATATAACACGGGTTACTGCACATGAACGTGCATAACCCGTGTTGCTGGTTGGTGTAAAAGGGCCCAGTTGGAATTATCCGGGTCGAGTGACTCGGTATTCAAACTCGGGTAGTTTACACGAGTTCAACCCGGCAAACTGTGCTTTGTAAATAGGACTCATCTTCCTGTTCACCGTGAACGGACAGGCGGCGCTTGAAGATCATGTGAACTGCATGCGCCGCCCCCGCCGCATCAGCGGTAACGTCACCAACCCTGCAATATGCCAGGTATGAAACATCAGTGGAAAAGGGGGCTGAAGCGGGCCGCAGCCGGGTAGCACCCGTGTCAAGCTTCCGGCTGCGACCCGCAGTATTAGGTGTAAGAGCGGTATTAGATTTCAGTTCGAACACACCCCACCCAAATCTAATCTATCTGCACGTTACATCTGCCCACCTGCAGTGCAGCATGGTTTTGCCCAGTTGCTACATTTTTTTGTTTGATAACCTGAATAACCCCCTAAAACCTGTATATACCGGTGTGTTGTTTCTCTACATATTGCGATGCAAGCACAACTGTCCTTACTAATAGCTGCACACTGTAACCTATTAACACTGGCACGCACACTGTAAGTAGCCCACTTTGATATGTAAATCACATGGCAATATTGTCATGATTATATCATGTCATGACTGAGTCTACTTGCACTAATGCTGATAACGTATTTATTAATCCATCAAAATCTGTTCACTAATCGTCTCTATCTGTTCACCTGCCAAAAAACATGGAATGGAGGAGGAATGACCATCAGGAACACAACACAATAACAACTGTTATTTGTACATTTTCTTCTAGAAAAGTTCCTCAGTAAACGTAAAGCAGCCTACTGTATGATAAAATATAAGAGACACCACAGAATATGGATAAAAATGCATCCTGTCTGTAGTTCACAATAGCAGCATTATTCCTATTTCCGCAGCTATCCACAAAACACTGAAAAAGTGTCTAGGTAAAACGTACACTGATCCACAGACTGCAAACTAGCCATGGATAAAGAACAATACGCTTAGCGCGCCTTGCTGATGAAAAGGCTGCTAGATTCAAACGTGGATCTCACCAATCCACAAAGAAGGACAAAACAATATTTCTAAATGATTCCTGTGCACTTTTCAAAGGTAAATTTAAACGTGGTCCATTAAAATCCAGAATAAATTTCAATGCAGTTATGCAATAGTTAAACTATTCAAACAACAGGTGAGTACATAGTTCCAAAACCTGTTAGCTGTGTCCATGAACCAATTCAGTCAGTCGACAGTAACAGTCACTTGATTCACAATGCTTCTCTGGTTCCTTCAATCCTAATAATGCATCCACTTGGTCAAAATCTTCCACCTTTGTTCTATCGAACTCTTAGGGTGAATTTATACAAAACAAAAAGGTGGAGAGACCATAGTGTGTACTGTGTAACATTTATTTTTTTTAAAGATATATGGAAGCCAAAAACATGCGTGCCAAAAGCAACCTTCTAGGGAAGGCACATAACAAAGCATATAGGTTTTTTTTTTTAAGAAGCTCCCCCTACTAAGCTGTACTTCCTTCAGGTCCCAAGCAGTACTGGCAGTCAGAACACCAACAAGGTGTAATGAGGGTCTGAAGGACCAGATATTTATAGTGATTTCCACTAGACACACCTACTTGCTGTTGCTAGGGGTGTGTCTAGATTGTACTATAACCATAAGATATTTAATCTCTATTTAATGTTGTGATATATAATTCGAATAGTGCATTGTGTGATCCACATTGACTAAATTACCAATTTTATCTAAAAAAATTATAATTCTAACAAAAATGGGAATATTAGCCGCCATGCGGTCCACAGGTGGAACGCATAGCGTCACTTCCCTTTCCGGAAATCACTATAAATATCTGGTCCTTCAGATCCTCATTACACCTTGAAAAAGACCACATTGAGGTTGAAACGCATTGGATTTTCTCACTGCCAGTACTGCTTGGGACCTGAAGGAGGCACAGCTTAGTAGGGGGAGCTTCTTAAAAAAAAAAACACCTATATGCTGTCAGAGAAATCTGGACCCCGTATGATTGGACTGAATGCTTATAAGGATAAACTTTGTGTATCGACGTTATCTGTGTTGCAGGAAACATGTATTCTGAACAGTATATAAAGCGTTCGTCTCTCTTCCTGCAGCTGTTTAGTTAATGTACTTTCTAAAAGGGCCTCATTGCAAGGCATTAGGAGGCCAGGGGTGGTGGATAGTGCTCTCATCCTGACTTATGGTTCCTGTATGACCGCCCGGAAGTCCTTGCATGCTTATATTTAAGAATAAGTATAGTATCTGGATGTCAGTAATAAAGATGGATTGTGTTCTCTGTCACGTAACCACTTCTGATGTAATATGTATTGCATGCTATGTAAACTGTAAGCACCTGTAACCAAGTTGTCTCTCTGAGCCTGCATGCTCTTAGACACCCACCTGGGCCGAGGTGTGAATAAACCACATATGCCTTTCATCTGATCCTGGCATATCTAGTTTTTATTGCTACGACATTTGATGTTTGCTGCCCGGTTGGATATCGCACTGCCTGCATGGGACAACACGGCTACTGGACCTTCTACAGCAGAAACTAAACAGCTCTGTAAGGTGAGAAACTTTTTCTACTTTCCTTTCTGTGGCACAACGGTACGATGGACCTGTCCTGTGTATCCAGTGCTCGCTCCAAAAAGAACCTAATTTCGAGGTAATGAACAGACAAAAAGCATATCTTTCATTTCTCTATAACGAATACTTTCTTTTTTCCTAGGACTAATATCTAATACTGTTCTTTCCAGGAATCACTGCTACTTTGATTATTGTAGTACTCAAAGTTGTGCGTATATTGGCCCTCATTCCGAGTTGATCGCTCGCAAGGCGAATTTAGCAGAGTTGCTCACGCTAAGCCTACGCCTACTGGGAGTGTATCTTAGCTTCTTAAAATTGCGACCGATGTATTCGCAATATTGCGATTACAAACTACTTAGCAGTTTCAGAGTAGCTTCAGACTTACTCGGCATCTGCGATCAGTTCAGTGCTTGTCGTTCCTGGTTTGACGTCATAAACACACCCAGCGTTCGCCCAGACACTCCTCCGTTTCTCCGGCCACTCCTGCGTTTTTTCCGGAAACGGTAGCGTTTTTATCCACACGCCCCGAAAACGCCGTGTTTCCGCCCAGTAACACCCATTTCCTGTCAATCACACTACGATCGGCGGAGCGAAGAAAAAGCCGTGAGTAAAAATACTATCTTCATTGTAAAATAACTTGGCGCAGTCGCAGTGCGATTATTGCGCATGCGTACTAAGCGGAATTTCACTGCGATGCGATGAAAATTACCGAGCGAATGACTCGGAATGAGGGCCATTGTTTTACCCTCATTTAAGGTGCTTTACAGAATTTCAGGTTTTAACCTTATTCTTTTTCCCATGATTTGATGATATAAATGTTATACGTTGCATAAGACCTGCAGTTGAATAAATTATTAAGTGCTGATGGTTAAACTGTAAGAGAAAACTAAACTACATGGGTTGAACTGATGCAAAAGCTGCTATATGGATTCTGTGTTGCAATGTATGTAGGTAAGGGATGAATGAACTGAATGATGTGTACAAGTGTAAACTAAAATCTGCTCTCGTACGAGGGGGCAGAGAGTACTGCTGCCTTCTCATGGCAATCATTTAAAGAGCCTAGGAAGAATAGATCTATGTGAGCTTTCTTGCCTGAGGTATAGTGAAGGCCTGAGGAGAAACTGGGACTTGAGGCCATTCTCATAGCAGGTATTGTAAAGTCTTGATAGGAAATAGAGTTTTGTTGTCAAGGAATTATAAAAGCCTGAGGAGAAAGGGGTCATGACGCTTGTCGGTATACTTAACTGTATTAAAATAATTGATTTATCTCCTTGCTGTGGTAGGATAGTCTATTTGTTTGTAATAGCCAGTTTTTGAAGTGATTTTTGTGCACAATTAGAGGGCAAATGGGGCAAAATCAGTCCACAAAGAGGGAGGTCCCTCTGGGTACGCCGGCTAATGTTACGAGTTGTAAACGTGGTATGATTGCTGTGAAATATTTGAAGGAATGGAATAAGAGAACACAAGATTCACTAACCTTTCCTATTACAGGTACCTTTACCTTTTTAAGCACTCTTATTGTCGCCTCCAATAGAAAGCCCTCCGCCTTATGCGGCAAGAACTATGGTTTGGAAAACAGAGACAGATGAGGAGACTGGAGAGAGGGAGGAGGCATTATACCCTTACTTGTATCAGATTATGCAGAACCCACAGAGTCAGGGGGCACAGGCAGTAGACACTTATCAGGTCGCTGCCACTGCTCCTTCCTCAGTGAGTGTAGCAGAGGGTGCACGGTCAGCAGACACCCCCAGGTTGCTGCTACCATTTTTCCCCCGCTTTGATAACACTACACTACAGGAATCCTCAGTTCATGTTCAGTCACCAGATTCATCTGGTACACGGACACTGGACTATGTTGTAATACCTTTGGGCAGAGGTAGAGGTCAACGCATGATACTGCAAACCTCAATCCCTGCAGATCCCGGTGTGTCACAGCCATCCCTATACCCGGTCAGGCTTATTACGACCCCTCCGGCTGGAGGTGCAGGGCCGGCTGTCACGTACTCAATGCATGTCTCCTGGACGCCATTATACCTTATAGCCTTAGCAGAAGATGCCGGACCCAAGGAAGGATCCCAAAGCGGCTTGGGATCATTTCATTCTAACTAAGAATATTCACCAGCCAACATACAGAGATGTCTTAAAATTATTTCCTGCCTTGTTTAAACCCAATGATTACACATCCCTGATGCAGCAGTTAAAATGGGACGCTACTGCTGATGAGCTTAATAGTGATCAGCTGGCTACCAAATGGTTGGAATTTGAAACATCATTTAACAAAACATTTCCTGCCATAATAGATTGGACGAAGATTATGGGAATTGCCCAGGACCCAAAAGAATCAGTCGCAGATTACACTGCTAGATTCTTTTAAACTGTCAAGTGCCATGGTGGCATTCCTGACACACAAGGGATTTAGCTCCCTTGTTAAAACATCCTATGTGGAGGGACTGAAAAGACCCATACAGTCCAGACTTAAAACCCAGTCTCCTGACTGGAAAACTAAAACCCTTGCTAATATTATTGAATGGTGCAGGCATCATGAAAATAATTTAGTTGAGCAGGATGCGAACAGACAGCAAAAGTTAATGAATTTACAGATCAAAGTAGCTGAGCAGTCAGCTCAGCCAGCTCACAGGACAGCCTCCAGTGGGAAGGGGAACTGCAATATGTTAAAACTGCCATGAAACGGGACACTTGTCCTATGATTGCAAGAAACCCCCCATGCAAGGGAAAATAAAATCCTCTGACAATCACAGGGACTTTACAAAGTGTCCAGGGAATAGAGATTGACATGAGGCCAATGCTGCGGTGTCCCCAGTATTAGCTACAGATAATCATGATCCCATGGTAAATTTAATCATAAATAATAAGCAGATACCTTGCTTAACAGACACCAGAGCTTCAGTTTCATTAATAGCAGGTAGCCAAAATTTTCTTACCTGACAAATCTGTCACTGCAATAGGAATATCTAACAGCCCCGTTGAAATGGTGCTTTCAGAGCCCTTAACTGTCACGCTCGGTCCCCTTACAGACACGCACTCTTTTTTGTTGTCCACTAGGGCCTCTGTCAGTTTTCTTGGTCGCGATCTGCTTGTAAAACTCAGGTGTTACATCAGTTGCTCACTTGATGCAGTTTACCTGCATATGCCAGAACAACACATTGACACCGTGCAGGATGCCCTGTGGCAGCATGAAAACAACTGGTTTATGCCTGTCCTGCAGACGCTACCTAGTTGGCTGTCAGAAATCCCCGAGCAGCTGTGGACTAAAGCTCAGATGTACGTCTCATAAAATCGGTAGAGCAAGTGCATATCAAAATTAAGCCTCATAAACAACCTCTGAGACTGCCCCTGTACCCCCTTAAGCCTGAGGCAGAACAAGGCATTTTCCCCGTACTCCAAAGGCTTTTGGAACAAGGGGTGATTGTTAAAACCTTGAATCCAGCGAATACCCCGATCCTACCAATCAGAAAAAAAGAGGGGGGCAGGAAGGGGAACAAGGGGGAGGACAGACCACATCATGGAGATTTGTGCAGGACCTGAGGGCTATAAACGCTGCAGTTCTCCCCCTATTCCTGTGGTCCCAAATCCAGCTACCAATCTAATGCAAGTCCCTCCAAATAGATCACATTTTTCTATTATCGATTTGTGCTCAGCTTTCTTTTCTGTCCCTATCCACCCAGACAGCCAGTATTTGTTTGCTTTAACCTACAGGAGACAGCAGTACACCTGGACTCATCTGACAATGGGATACACAGATGCTCCTTCCATATTTGGTCAAGCATTGAATGAGGATTTGAGTACCTTTTCACCACCAGGTGGCTCCACCCTCATTCAATGGGGTAAATTTACTAAGATTCGTGTTTTCCCGTTTGAGGTCAAAGTTCAATCACGAATGACATCGAAAGTGTAAATATGCAACTTTTTGAATTGATTACGACTAATTTACTAAGCTGCCGTATTCTGCATTTTCGGGTTTTCCGATGTCGATGTCATTCGTTTTTTTAGGCAGTGTTTTACGTGAGTGACTTGTAAAACACTGCCGACTTTAATACAATGAATCTCAGCCGGATCTGAGAGATCCGTGCTGGGCTTCATTGTGCACTTTGTTAAAAAATAAAATAAAGTTTAAATGTTAAAAAAAAATTGCGTGGGGTCCCCCCTCCTAAGGCAAACTAGCCTCGGGCTCTTTGAGCCGATCCTGGTTGCAGAAATATGGGGAAAAAATGGACAGGGGTTCCCCCATATTTAAGCAACCAGCATCGGGCTCTGCGCCTGGTCCTGGTTCCAAAAATACGGGGGACAAAAAGAGTAGGGGTCCCCCGTATTTTTGAAACCAGCACCGGGCTCCACTAGCTGGACAGATAATGCCACAGCCGGGGGTCACTTTTATACAGTGCCTTTGCGGCCGTGGCATCAAATATCCAATTAGTCACCCCTGGCCGGGGTACCCTGGGGGAGTGGGGACCCATTCAATCAAGGGGTCCCCCCCCAGCCACCCAAGGGCCAGGGGTGAAGCCCGAGGCTGTCCCCCCCATCCAATGGGCTGCGGATGGGGGGCTGATAGCCTTTGTGATAAGTGTTTGATATTGCTTTTAGTAGCAGTACTACAAGGCCCAGCAAGCCTCCCCCGCAAGCTGGTACTTGGAGAACCACAAGTACCAGCATGCGGCGGAAAAATGGGCCCGCTGGTACCTGTAGTACTACTACTAAAAAAATACCACAATAAAGACATTACACACACACCTTGACAGTATAACTTTAATACATCCATCCACACCTCCATATACACATACTTACCTTATGTTCCCACGCAGGTCGGTCCTCTTCTCCAGTAGAATCCATGGTGTACCTGTAGAAAAAATTATACTCACATAATCCATGGTTGAAGGCTCCTCTGTAACTCCTTTTGTAATCCACGTACTTGAAAAATTAAAAAAACGGATACCCGACCACGAACTGAAAGGGGACCCATGTTTTCACCCGACACAATCGCCGGTCTGAGTAGTGTACCAGAATGTGCACGCTATCTGCAGGATCCCTGAGAATAGCTAAGGCTACCTTCTGGGCAAACGTGACACCCTAGGGGAAGATTCCCATCACATCCTGACCCTTGTGGGGAAAGGATACTGCCTGAGAATTCTTTGTGGGAAGCTGCAGTCTCTTGTCTGGAGATTCCCGTTCTTTTTCCTCATGAGAGGAGGGAAATTTAATTTACCTCAGCTTTCTTCCCCTTAAACATGTGTACCCTTGTGTCAGGGACAAATGAGTCATCAGTGATATGCAAATCATCTTTTATTACAATAATCATATATTGAATACCTTTCTGCCATTTTGGCTGTAACTTTGCATTATCGTAGTCGACACTGGAGTCAAACTCCGTGTCGATATCAGTGTTTATTATTTTGGATAGTGAGCATTGTGAGACTCTGAAGGTCTCTGCGCCAGAGGGACAGACATGGGTAGATTTCCTGTCTGTTCTCTAATCTTTTGTGCAATAAATTCACCTTAGCACTTACACATATCCAAACAGGTGTCAGCGGCGTCGACGGAGACCCCCTCTCACACACATATTAGCTCCATTTCCTCCTTAGGGGAGCCTTTTACCTCAGACATGTCGACACACACGTACCGACACACCACACACACAGGGGATGCTCTATTTGAAGACAGTTCCCCCACAAGGCCCTTTGGAGAGACAGAGAGAGAGTATGCCAGCACACACCCCAGCGCTATATGACCCAGGAATCACACAGTAACTTAGTGTTAACCCAGTAGCTGCTGTATATATTGTTTTTACGCCAAATTTATGTGCCCCCTCTCTTTTTCACCCTCTTCTACCGTGTAACTGCAGGGGAGAGGCTGGGGAGCTTCCTCTCAGCGGTGCTGTGGAGAAAAAACATGGCGCTGGTGAGTGCTGAGGAAGAAGCCCCGCCCTCTCAGCGGCGGGCTTCTGTCCCGCTATTTTGTGTACAATAATGGCGGGGGCTCATGCATATATACAGTGCCCAGCTGTATATATGCTCTATTTTGCCAGGAGGTACTCAATTGCTGCCCAGGGAGCCGCCCCTGCGCCCTGCACCCTACAGTGACCGGAGTGTGTGGGTGTAATGTGGGAGCAATGGCGCACAGCTGCAGTGCTGTGCGCTACCTCATATGAAGACAGGAGTCTTCTGCCGCCGATTTTGACATCTTCTTGCTTCACCCGCCGGCTTCTGTCTTCTGGCTCTGCGAGGGGGACGGCGGCACGGCTCCGGGAACGGACGACCAAGGTTAAGTTCCTGTGTTCGATCCCTCTGGAGCTAATGGAGTCCAGTAGCCTAAGAAGCGCAACCTAGCCGCAGTTAGTAGGTTTGCTTCTCTCCCCTCAGTCCCACGTAGCAGAGAGTCTGCTGCCAGCAGAAGCTCTCTGAAAATAAAAAACCTAACTAAAATACTTTCTTATTAGCAAGCTCAGGAGAGCTCACTAAATTGCACCCAGCTCTGACCGGGCACAGATTCTAACTGAGGTCTGGAGGAGGGGCATAGAGGGAGGAGCCAGTGCACACCAGTAGTCCTAATTCTTTCTTAAAATGCCCTGTCTCCTGCGGAGCCCGTATACTCCCCATGGTCCTTACGGAGTCCCCAGCATCCACTAGGACGTTAGAGAAATAATAATAGCTTTTTGTGTTGTATAAACAGACTATCACCTGAGGAACTCTGCAAATCTTATCTCTGTCAGGGGCTACCGCAGACTGCGATCCTTTAATACTTGGAAGCACCTGTTTTTGACAGAGATAGGGTTTTAACCCTTTGATAAATTTAACCATAAAACTTACACACTACCACAGGGGTGGGGAACCTTTTTTCTACCAAGGGCCATTCGGATATTTATAAAATCCTTCGGGGGCCATACAGAAATTATCAACTTAAAAATTTGCCTGCCTCCAGTCACTTGTTATGCCCCCTAGTAGTGCCGCTTACACACACACACACACACACACACACACACACACACACACACACACACACACAAAAAAAACCACAATGCTCACCAGCCCTGCTCCTGCTTCCGGACCGCTGCCCTCACTCTCCTCGAAACTATGGGAGATGTCATGACGTCTCTCCCATAGCGCCGCACAGCCACATATGTACACTGCCTGAGCCAGAAGCTGGAGCTCAGCAGTGAGCTCCTGCCTCCGGCTGCTGCCGAGGAGCTGGGCGCCCGCTGGTGGTAAAATCTCAGCGGGCGCTGGGCATCTACTCTCATTTAGGTGAGCCGGGCCGGATCAAGTGGCTTTGAGGGCCTTATACGGCCCTCGGGCCTGAGGTTCCCCACCCCTGCACTACCACATCCACTCAGCTATATTCACAATGAAATATTTTCATAATAATATACAATAAATATTTTCTGATATCCACCTTGCAGCATAGCATAGCCATTATTATATCCAGACACACTACAGCCTACAAAATCAGTGTCTGCTATATTACATCCAAAGTGTAATACATCCATTATATCTATGTCCAGCTGTTTTTGCCCAGTTTTGTTCTAGTACTTTTGTTCCAATTGTAAAGTGCAACAGAATATGCTGCGCTATATAAGAAACTGGTAATAAATAAATATCCAGACACACTGCAGCTCCGATACACTGCAGCCTACACCACACATCCCACTAAGCCTAGTGCTATCCAGACACACTGCATTTCCGATACACTGCAGCCTACACTGCACATCCCACTAAGCCTAGTGCTATCCAGACACACTGCAGCTCCGATACAATGCAGCCTACACCACACATCCCACTAAGCCTAGTGCTATCCAGACACACTGCAGCTCCGATACACTGCAGCCTACACTGCACATCCCACTAAGCCTAGTGCTATCCAGACACACTGCAGCTCCGATACACTGCAGCCTACACTGCACATCCCACTAAGCCTAATGCTATCCAGACACACTGCAATGGGGTATGGGTCATTAGGTCGACCACACTTAGGTCGACAGTCATTAGGTTGACCACTATTGGTCGACATGGTCATTAGGTCGACATGAACAAGGTCGACGTGGAAAAGGGTCGACATGAGTTTTTTTTACTTTTTGTGTCGTTTTCTTCGCAAAGTGACGGGGATCCCCAATTGGTGCACCATGTCCCCTCGCATACTTCCCAATCGCAGTCCACGTGGATCGTAAAGTATGAAAAAGTGTTTTTTTTTAAACCGTGAAAAACGCATGTCGACCCTTTTCCATGTTGGCCCAGTACATGTCGACCTAGTGACCATGTTGACCAATAGTGGTCGACCTAATGACTGTCGACCTAAGTGTGGTCGACCTAATGACCGTATCCCCTGCAATGCTCACACCCAACAACATACAATATACTGTATATACATTTGCCCATATCCACCCTGCAACATAGCCATAATTATCCAGACACACTACAGCCTACAATATCGCTGTCTGCTATATCCACTGTGTAATATATCCATTATATCCAAATACTGTACATTGCAACTCTGATACACTACAGCCTACACTATCCATCTCTCTAAACATAATAATATCCAGATATACTGCAATGCTCCCACCCTGACACACTACCACCCAGGGCCATAACTAGGTGTGTGCTGAAGGGGCACCGCACATAGCGCTGCAGGGTTGGGAGAGCTGTTGGTGGCACTTGTCAATTATCTGTTTTAATTACTTTCACTTGCAGCTTCCCCCCTTTGATGAAGCCCTGCATCTCCTGACTGCAGCTGTCTCCTACCCTGACCCCTTCTGTCGCTAATACCCATACAACATTCATGAACTCTACTTGAGATTTTTTATGAGTAGGGTGTTTGATTAGAATTCAACAGGTTATAGGTTTGAATCCAGTGTATGGCAGTATATTGAAAAGTGGCATACCCTCCAACATTGGCCCTCATTCCGAGTCGTTCGCTCGGTAATTTTCATTGCATCGCAGTGAAATTCCGCTTAGTACGCATGCGCAATAATCGCACTGAGACTGCGCCAAGTAATTTTACAATGAAGATAGTATTTTTACTCACGGCTTTTTCTTCGCTCCGGCGATCGTAGTGTGATTGACAGGAAATGGGTGTTACTGGGCGGAAACACGGCGTTTTATGGGCGTGTGGATAAAAACGCTACCGTTTCCGGAAAAAACGCGGGAGTGGCTGGAGAAACGGGGGAGTGTCTGGGCGAACGCTGGGTGTGTTTGTGACGTCAAACCAGGAACGACAAGCACTGAACTGATCGCAGATACCGAGTAAGTCTGAAGCTACTCTGAAACTGCTAAGTAGTTTGTAATCGCAATATTGCGAATACATCGGTCGCAATTTTAAGAAGCTAAGATTCACTCCCAGTAGGCGGCGGCTTAGCGTGTGTAACTCTGCTAAAATCGCCTTGCGAGCGATCAACTCGGAATGAGGGCCATTTTACACAGAAAAATCGGTACAAATCCGAAAAGGGGGCGTGGCCGCGTGTAAAGGGGGCGTGGCCACGTCCCTTTTCCTATACTTTCAATGGAAGTTTGGAGAGGCAAAAATCGGTACAGACCATGAAAAAAAGGTACTGTACCTATTAAAAAGGTACAGTTGGAGGGTATGAAGTGTTATTTAATAAAGGGTATTGTAACTGAATAACAACAAGCTCTTAAGATAAGAGTGCATGAATGTGGTATAAAGAGGATTTGTGTACAAATCCATTTTCTTGCAGTGAACTATAAATGTGTGTATATATAAAATGTGGGAAGGGGCATCATAGCATGGTCTTTCTCTGGGTTCAATCTTGTCATGCCCCTTCCCCACGAGGCATGCGCCTTATGTCCCTATTTGAAAAATGGGGTGGAGGGGTGGGCACCAATTCTCTCTCTGGTTCTATATACACAGTGTATTACGTCTATAATTGCATCCAGACACATTGCAACTCTGACACACTACAACCTACGCTATCTTCCCCACTAAATATAATGATATCCAGACACACTGCAATGCTGACACCCTGCCACACTACCACCTACGCTATCCATCTGACTAAACATAATGATATCCAGATATACTGCAATGCTGACACCCTGCCACACTACCACCTACAATACAGATGTCTGCTATATTCATAGGTGTAATACATATATAATTGTATTCAGACTCACTGCAACCTACTAAACATGATACCCAGACATACTGCTATGCTGACACCCCTTACAGCATACAGTAATCATTTAGCCATATCCACCTTGTACAGTATATCCAGAATTTTATCCAGACACTACAATATGCATTCTGCTATACTCGCATAGGAATATAATTATAATAATAATAATAATAATAATAATAATATAAATGATTATATCCAACTCTGATACACTACAACCTGCAGTATCCATATAGCTGTTACCTAAGGGGCTAATTCACACTGGATCACTGAAGCGGCAGCGAACGCAGTCTGAATTTTTTTTGTGCGCGTGCACCCCCTGGGAGCTAAAAGCATCTCTGGGCTGCGATCCACTCTGCCTGATTGACAGGCAGAGGCAGTCGCGGGGCGGGAGGGGGCATGCCAACGGCGTTAGGACAGCATTGGCGGGGCACAGTCCGGACATTGGAGGCATGTCTGGGACGCGGCGAGTAGAGGCCTGCCAGAGCGCAGGAGCTGCGCTGGCAGGGAGCTACTCAGCGGGTGCAAAAACATTGCAGCGGCGATGCTTTTGCTCCCTTGTGGAGGATAGGGCCAGACGTGCTGGGCAGACTAGAAAATGATCGCAGATGTGCTAAATGTTGCACATCTACGATCAGATCTGAATGACCCCCTAAGTGCAGTACTAGATGACGTCTCACTCCAGCCCCGATGTGTAAGATCGTGAGCAGCCCAGATGGGCAACTGCCTGCCTCAGTGCTGGCTATCTGTGCAATATGCCTAGAATAATACCAGTACACACTGCAGCTCTTACCCCCTACACACTACAACATGCAACATCCATTCTGTTATATTCACTTTGGATTATGCTCCTAATAATATCCTGAAACAATGAAATTCTGACACACTACAACAAGAGTACTCTAGTACTGTGGAACTACACATACCAGCATGCCCTGTCACAGTTCTGCTGTTATATCCTGTTAAAATAGTGGCAGGGCATGCTGAGATATGTAGTCCACAGCAGCTGGAGTGACACAGGTTGTCTACCTCTGCATACAACATGTCTTCCGATAGTCCTATATCCATATATTGCTCTGTCGGTACAGGACTATACAGTGGGAGAATTATCCAAGTTTGAAGAGAGATAAAGTGGATACAGGTTGAGTATCCCATATCCAAATATTCCGAAATACGGAATATTCCGAAATACGGACTTTTTTGAGTGAGAGTGAGATAGTGAAACCTTTGTTTTTTGATGGCTCAGTGTACACAAACTTTGTTTAATACACAAAGTTATTATACATATTTTATTAAATGACCTTCAGGCTGTGTGTATAAGGTGTATATGAAACATAAATGAATTGTGTGAATGTACACACACTTTGTTTAATGCACAAAGTTATAAAAAATATTGACTAAAATGACCTTCAGGCTGTGTGTATAAGGTGTATATGTAACATAAATGTATTCTGTGCTTAGATTTAGGTCCTATCACCATGATATCTCATTATGGTATGCAATTATTCCAAAATACGGAAAAATCCGATATCCAAAATTCCTCTGGTCCCAAGCATTTTGGATAAGGGATACTCAACCTGTATAGGTAAAGGACCAACCAATCAGCACCTGTCAGTTTTCAAACACAGCCTGTAACATGACAGGAGCTGATTGACTAGTAATTTATCTCTCTCCAAGCTTTGATAAATCTCCCCCTAAATTAATAATGATATCCAGACACCCTGCAACTCTGACCCACTACACAGTGACTACAACATACAATATCCATTATCCTACAGTATATTCACATAGGAATATTGTCGTAATGATATCCATACACATGGCAACTCTTATGGGCCCTACACATTCGGCGACCGATACGGCAGACGGTGACCCGACGGCGGGGTGGAAGTGACAGGGGGGAGTGAAGTTTCTTCACTTCACCCGTCACCCGGCTCCATAGCAGTGCAAGCTAATATGGACGATATTGTCCATATTGGCTTGCATGCATAAGCAACCCGGCACCAACGATGAACGAGTGCAGGGCCGAGCAACATTCATCATTCATGTCTACACACTGAACGATATGAACGCGTTCTCGTTCATTAATGAACAAGAACGTTCATATCGTTCAGTTATATCGCCTAATGTGTAGGGCCTATTAGGTGCATAAACATGGTGACATATTGACTATCTCCGATTTTGACTTTGCGATTTTCCCCCCGGAGCCCTGAACCTCCGATACTGACTATCTTTACTTGAGATTTCTACTATGTGAGATTTTGACTAAGTGCCAATTTTGACTATACTATATACTAGATTGTACACTATATAGTCAAGATTGACTTTCCTGCACAGTTTATGTTTTCTTGAGATACCGACCCATGGGAGTGCGCATCGGTATCACAAGCTGTGTACATACGGTGCAATATGTGCTAACTTTCCTTACTATATAGTCAAAATCGTAAGGTTACATCGCATCGTGTGTATGCACCTTTATACACCATATAACATTATTCTCCTATAGCCACATGAAATATAGCAGAGAACGGGAGGCTTTCAAGTTGCTGGCTGCCGGGATCCTGGTGGTCAGTATTCCGATGCCGGAATCCCGACACCCAGTGAAATACTGGCGGTTGTAATCCCCACCACCGCCCAGAATCCCCACTCTGGTGGTGGTCCACGCCATCACCCGAGGGGAACGTCTGAAGGCTGCCACCAGGCCCGAAGCGCGGTGAGCAGACACGCTGCGCTCGCCATCGGTATTCCGGCTGTCAGGACTGAGCGTCAGTCTTCCGACCGCCTGGGTCCCGACAGCTGGGATATCATACTGAATCCCAGAGCAGCACATATGACATATCAGTAGGTATATTAATCATCTATATATATTGGTGGTATTCAGTTTGCCGGCTGTTGGGATCCCGGCGCACAGTATAATAAAGTTGTCATTTTTGTCTGTTTGTTCCAGCATCATGCAAAACTACTGGATGAATTTGGATGGCATTTTCACTATTTTATAGCTTAGTGACCTAGAAAGACAATGATGTATGTATTATTTCAATGTGACATCAGGAAGAGGAGCAATAAAGGAATAACCAGATGGTTTACACTCGGCATGTGCAGTGTGCAGGCTCCTCAAGTCTAAAATGACTATATATATATATATATATATATATATATATATATAAAAGAATCAATGTGGAGCGGCACTCAGAGGCTTTTATGCAAACAACGTGTATTCAAATTCAGCAGTACATCACTTCAGTATATCAACGTTTCGGTGCCAACATGCACTGTTGTCAGTATATGATGCAGCATACAGCAATAGACACATACGTGTATGTGTGATTCTTATGTTTGGCGGAAAACACCGCATCGGATCAGGACACCGGGGTAATTGTATCTATATATTGAGTGCCGGACCCAGTTTCGATAGATAGATAGATAGATAGATAGATAGATAGATAGATAGATAGATAGATAGATAGATAGATAGATAGATAGATAGATAGAATTTTTTTGGAGAAATATGCTTCTCGGGACATCCATGTGGTAAGTGACACTGAGATGCAGTCAAAATACCGGCACAGGAGACCGACGCCGGAATCCCATCAGCCGTATTTTTACTGACAGACAGAATCCCGACACCCGCTCTGTCCACGCCACCAACCGAGTGGGAATAGAAGAGTGGTGAGTGCAGCGAGCCTGCAAGGCGCTCGCTGCTGGGATCCCGGCATACTGGATGCCGCTGTCGGTATAGTGACAGCCGGCATCTCGTCTGACGTGACACTTACCTTACCATCTACATTCTACACTATAATACAAATATACAATATACTGTATGGAACTTTACAGCAGGTTATATTAAGTAATTCATATGTGTCTATGGGGGAGATTTATCGAAGTTTGGAGACAGATAAAGTGGACAAAGCTAACGTTCCAACCAATCAGCATATTTCATTTTTCAAGCAGAGAGCCCATTTATCAACGAGTGATAAAACTTGTTGTGAATGATAAATGGCGTGCCAGCCAATCAGCTCAAACACATGACAGTTAGGAGTTGAACACATGACAGGAGCTGATTGGCTGGAGCACCATTTATCATACACAATGAGTTTTATCATTCACAACGAGTTTTATCACTCATTGATAAATGAGCCCCACAGCCTGTAAAATCTCACCTTTATCTCTCTCCAAGCTTTGATAAATCTCCCCCGTATCTTCTATAGCAGCATTGTCATTAAAGAAAACATTATAACATAAGTACACACTACTATAAATGAAAGATAATGGTCCAGATTTATCAAACCCTGGAGAGTGATAAATTGCACGGTGATAAAGTAGCAGCCAATAAACTCCTAACTGCCATGTTACAGGCTGTGTTTGAAAAATTACAGTTAGGAGCTGATTGGTTGGTACTTCATCACCGTGCAATTTTTCACTCTCCAAAGCTTGATAAATCTAGGCCAATATTCCAGTAGTAAATAGCATGGCACATACAGTGTATGCAGCAATATTGAAGAGATCTGATGTTACCTTGTGATAGTGCTGAATTTCTATACTAGAGACTGGTCGTGGGAACATGGGGGTTTTGATGTCCGGCAGTCCATTCTCTATGGTACCATTGGTTGTCATGTTACAGCGCAGAGGTGAGATGTCCTGGCTGGATGTGTGTCTGCTATGTGCTCTGCTGGAGTTTCCCAGTGTCTTTTTCTGGACAGATAGGGGAGCTCCTCTCCCTTTAATAACACAAGTTCAGAGCCATCCTGTCATTGGAGGAGGAAAGTGATCCTGATTGGCTGCAGGGATCAGACCCTCCACACCCTCTTCTTCCCTCTTTTTCCAAGTTCCAAATATGATAGCAAGAGCTTGTAGTGTGAATGACTTGTAGGGAAATGTGTACAATAACTCCATTCACTGGCTGTACTGTTTCACTGGATGTAAAATGTACATTATGCTTAATGATTGTCTACGAGGAGGCGAGAATCTGATATATGAGTATGTATGACTTGTCTTCTCTAATTGATGTGTATTCCTTTACTTATACTGTGAATGCGGAGATAAGTATAGATATGCCTAGCAAATATTTTAAACTTGAATCAGCACTTTTCAGGCGCAACAAGGGTCACTCATGCGCAGCACTTCTTCCAACTAGCGCAAATGGTTGTGTCTATGTTCCCCTCATGGAAAGGACCAGGTAGTGACAGCACGAGAGGGCAGAAGAGAACTTTCACCCTTACAGCACGTTAATGTTTTATCCATTCTCTGTTTGTTTTAGGTTATTCTGTTTTAACTATGCACCACTGTACTCTCGCGGGATCGCTTCGCCACACTTCGGGCTCAGTATCTCGCTCCACTTCGCTCTCCACAGGTTACTATTCCAAATAGTTGGTGACATGGACCCAGGGGCTTATGGGAAAGTTCCTCTCCATGAAGGGAAACTAGATGCTACCTAACGCAAATGTTAGTGGGACTGGTCCTGTAAGTATACATAGGCAATCCTGACATGGTGTTATGTCTGTCTCTAAAAGATAAGCATTTCACAGTTAATAACACATTGCAGTTCTCATAAAAGCTTATAGAAGTGTAGTATGAAAAGTTGACATTGAGAATGCTGGCATGATGGATTACCAATGTCGACAGGTGAGCAGGTGAGAGATGTGTGCCCTAATATCTGTGCATAAGAAGGTGAGAGATATGTGCCCTAATGTCTGTGTATAAGAAGGTGAGAGATGTGTGCCCTAATATCTGTGTATAAGAAGGTGAGAGATGTGTGCCCTAATGTCTGTATATAAGAAGGTGAGAGATCTGTGCCCTAATGTCTGTATATAAGAAGGTGAGAGATGTGTGCCCTAATGTCTGTATATAAGAAGGTGAGAGATGTGTGCCCTAATGCCTGTGTATAAGAAGGTGAGAGATGTGTGCCCCAATATCTGTGTATAAGAAGGAGATAGATGTGTGCCCTAATATCTGTGTATAAGAAGATGATAGATGTGTTCCCTAATATCTGTGTATAAGAAGGTGAGAGATGTGTGCCCTAATGTCTGTGTGTAAGAAGGTGAGACATGTGTGCCCTAATGTCTGTGTATAAGAAGGTGATAGATATGTGCCCTAATGTCTGTGTATAAGAAGGTGAGAGATGTGTGCCCTAATGTCTGTGTATAAGAAGGTGAGAGATGTGTACCCTAATGTCTGTGTATAAGAAGGTGATAGATGTGTGCCCTAATGTCTGTGTATAAGAAGGTGAGAGATGTGTGCCCTAATGTCTGTGTATAAGAAGGTGATAGATGTGTGCCCTAATGCCTGTGTCAAAGTCAGAAAAATATCTCTATACACACTGCCATATTTGCACCTCACACTGGTCCGCGCTGCGCATGCGTGCGCTCTCCCGTGAAGGCGCATACCCGCTGTTGCGTGCACCCGCTGGTGCACGGTATGCGTATTTACGGTAAAGTTTGTGTAGTCGTAGCGTGCGACTCAATCGTTACATATTTTTCACAAATAATGTATTTTATAGATCATGGTCCCTTTGATAGATTCTGAAAGTTTGGTTAATATAGAATGTTTATGAACAGAGGAATCCCTCTTTGTTTGATACGAAGGGTCAGATAGGAGTAATACAGTGGTGTTTAGTATCCATCGGAAGAATATTTAATTAGAAAAATTCCGGTGTTGGTTTGAAGCAGATCAATCGCTCGTGCGAATAGTTATGGACATAAGAAGTTTATGAACATTTACTTTATTTGCACTTTATTACCCATGCGGCGGGAAACCCAGTTTCCCTCCCACCTGAGCAGTTGGAAATAGTCACAGCCCACCTGTATGAATCAACCTATGACCTTTTGTTATAATGCGAAGCCGAATTCCTGTGTCCAATGAACAATGAGATTGTAGGGACCATTGAATTGTATTGTGTGTGGGGCATAAATAGCAGGCCGACCATATCCAACTTCACTCTCTTCAACGGTTCTCATTGCTGATAATCGGGAGCTGGATATCGAGGCGCATGCGATCGTTCCCCTTGTGCGTAAGTTCTCTCCGTAATCATATTGTCTTACTGTGAGCCATTTCTCTCTCTCCCTCTCTTCTCTTTCTCTCGTATTTTTCCTTGATTAGACTTGAATTGTATTGTATTGTATTTCCTGTGTAGTTATCTGGTTAGTTGGTTTATGTTATATTGTAGTGTATGCTTTGTACTGTGATTCCTTTTGCAAGTATAATAGTCATAATACACATAATAGGTTTCGGACCCTAAGCCCAGGTATCTGTGTATTCTTTATAGTGTTAAGTACTCCCTGAGCATCGGTGACACTCAAGCAGCTTTGTAGTTAATCAGGTTACACAAGGTTGCACTTACACTTTGTCTCTACATTAAGGTTTGCTGTGTATTTCATTGCTAAAGGTATAGATATAAAGGTTTAACGTTGTGAGCGTCTGCATCGCTGGTGATCTCCTCGTGGTCCCGAGCGCTGCTACGCTATAGCGAATCATTACGATAAGTCAACAGCCAATAGTCTGCCTGCCTGCGATCACTTGGCCGTGAGTGAACGTGACGCCTGAGCGTCTCGATCACGGCTAAGCGATCGATACGCAACTTGCGTACCCTTACGGTACTTCTTACGTAGATAGCGTACAGTGTTCTTAGACCTCATAAAGGGTTATATACACGATAAATATTTAGCTTTATCAATTGGCGGCTCGTCCTGTCCTTCACATATCTGCACTAGGTAGATCAGCAGACATTATCCCTCAGCAAAGGGCGGGAGGTTGTCTCGTAGTGCTGACGGGATAAGCGTCTGCTTCGCTTAGATAAAAGAGTGCTGAAGGAATCCGGGAACCGGAGGTAAGAACAAAACGCTAGTGTCTTTTAAAACTGTTTATTTTTCTGTCTTGCGTACACACGCACGCACACATATATATCTGCATTTCCGTTTCATTTTCGTATATCATTCTCCTGTCTGCCAGTTTTATAGTTGATAAAAAAAGTGCCAAAAGAGATTTGCTGTTATTTCATAGTTTAAGAGTAAAGGTAATATAGTTAAAAGATAGACAAACACACAGTTTTGCCTGGGAGATAAGGCGAAGTCAGTGTGTTGTGTGGTAGATGACCAGGGATCATCTACATTGATAAAAATATAAATTGTGTTACGGTGGATCTTTGCTTTGCGTACACGTGTCCCTAACAAAAGACTTGTGTACGCAATCCAAAGGCGGACGCACGCAGCGTACATTACGCAACGGAGCATCCGGTTACGCCCACGTAGCTCAAGTCACGATAAGTTGATTTTTAACGCAACGCGATAAGTAACGCAAAGCGGTAAATAGCGCCACAGGCGATAAATAACGCAAGTCTATTTTTGGAAATCCAAAATTTAAATTAACAGATCCTGCTCCTAATTGGTAACACAGCTGGGCTAAAGAAAAATTTCTGCGCAGAAATAGAAATAGAAGCAAAAGTGTACATGTGATGAGTGAGTGTTTTTGTATTACATAAGTTTATATAACTTAAAGGTTGAACCACAAGAAAAGTCGAGTACTCGTGAGGTACACGCGTGTAAGTGACGTGCACGGTGGCTAGGGAGGCATCCTTGGTTAAACATAATATTTGAGCATTAGAGTATAGCGGACCAGTATAGAACAAGACCAGGAGGTCAGACCAGGAGGTCGTACAGAACAAGACCAGGAGGTCATAGTAGACCAGCAGGACCAGGTACAGTAAACAGGGAAGTCCGCTATACAGTTCAGAGGCACAACACCAAGAGAAGGGTTGGTGCAAGACCCATATAGGCCGTACAAGCTCTGGCTGAAGGAATTCGCAGTCGTAAGTTTCGATTCCATTGGTCTTTCCGTACACAAGCTTAGTTGTTTGTGTACTGAACGACTGGACCGCACGTAATTGTGTACAGTAGTTAGTAATCTGACCTAGTACCATTAGAGTAAAGGGGTCACAAACGCTATTTGTACATTCTGACGTGATTTGTGTAATTTTTTATTTTTCAAGAAGGGAAGTTCGCTGGTCACTCAGGAACTATCTGACAAACCTCACCTTTACTGGAAAGAGTAAGTGTTCTGCGGATAACCCTCGCATGTTCCAGTAAACAACGGTTTTTATAGGTGCCCTGGGTCGAGTGCGCCAGCACCATATCGGTGTGATCAGGTCGCATTGGTCGGCGTGGGCGAGTGAGTGGGGTACTCGGTAAACCGCCACCGTCAGCCTATTGTGAACAATCTGGTTTTCTGTAAGGGTTCGCTGAAGACCTTGATATAGAGATCAGAGGTAGAGCAAGCAACGCCTGCAGAGTTATGGGGGCCAGTTGTTCAGGTAGGGGGCGATCAACCTCGGTTCGGGTTGATTCAGTGGTCCGACCAATTGGGTCGGCCAGGTATATCATGTGTGAGAAATATGGAAGTCACACAGAGGTTTTATGTGATGAATGGGAGAGAATGACGGTACAAGACCGGGAGAAATTCCCAAGAATAGGTAGCTTCAGCCCAGAGGTGTTACAAAATTTAAGGAGGAGGATATGTCTCATAAAATCAACAAAGAGACGAGTTCAGCATTATGATTATTTACAGTTGTGGCAACAGGAAGGTGAGATACAGAGAGGTTTGGCTCAGGCGGCGGGATCTGGCTCTAACAGAAAACTGATTGCCACGGCCCCGCCGCCACCATATATATCAGGAGAGAAGTTGATTACGGAGAAAGACGCACTAAAGTGTAACACAAAATCACTTAGTAACTGTGTAAATGTTAATGATAATGTTAACCCATTAACCCATGCAAGTATTAACCCGTGCAAGTTGTACCCTGTTTTGAACTTTCCTCAGGAGTGTGATCAAGAAGACGAAGCGACAACGATTTCAGCGCTCTCTCTAGCAGCCACCATAGCAGAGACCACAGTAGGCACAGCAACACCCACGAGATTAGTAAAGGCCCCTAGCGGAGGGATAGGTGAGGTCGTATCAACTGGTAAGTACGGCACCATGCATTATGCTGAGACTATTTCACCACAAGCAGTAGAATCTACACAGAATGAGGTTGTTAGAATTACTCCTGTTAGGGTAATAGCAGTTCCCAATGGGAAAACAGATGTATCAGGAGCCACTCCCATAAGGAACATTGCCATGTACAGCCCATTTTCCCGAATGGAATTAAGGACCATAGTGTCTGAATTCCCTGACCCTAGAAAAGATTTAGTTGCCAGCCAAAAATACATCACAGACTTAGGAAACACTTTAGAGCCCAATAATAAAGATTGGCAGATATTGCTAAAAGCTTGTTTACCCTCCAATGTCGACTCAGCTCAATTTTTAGCTGATTGTGGACTAGATCTGGATGTACCTCTTACAGATGTGTACAACAAAGATAACGTAAGAAGGATAAACTTACAGTTAAAGGAGCATTTCCCAGCAGTTGTTAAATGGAACAAAATATTTTCCATTAAACAAAAAGAGTCAGAAACAGCTGCAGAATATTTTCACCGGGCACTATTAGAAATGGCAAAGTACACTGGTATAGAGGACATTAGGACAAATCCAAACCATCGAGAAGTAGCAGTATCTGTACTAATGGATGGTTTGAAGGAAACATTAAAGGCAAGGGTACAGACCACGCAACCATGTTGGCGAGGTCTGTCAGTGTCCACTTTGAGAGAGGCTGCTATTGATCACGACCGAAACATCACCAGACACAGGGAGTCGCAGAGTGATAAGCTAATGTCAGTAAGTATACAGGCTCTGACCACAAAGCAGCCTGCGTATGTACCATCCAACCCTGTGGGTAAGTCAACTATGATAACATGTTATTCTTGTCAAAGACAGGGACACTATGCACGAGACTGTAGAGCGAAAAATTCGCAAAGATCATACCAACCCCCTAGACAACGACACGACACACGACATTGGGAGCAAGGTCCGCAGAAACGGAGTTATGAGCCACATACAGGGGAAACAAAAAGATATCCCCCAAACAGAGACTGGCATGCCTCTGGTAGTTCCCAACTATCTCCCTCACAAATAGTTGCTGCCAGCGGGATTCAGGGAGGTCACCATACCCAATAGGGGTGTGGCCATACCTGTAATCTGCAGCCAGTGAAATTGATTGCCAACCTTGAAAGTGAACCCGAGGTCGCAATTAATGTAGCTGGTAAAACTTTAAACTTTCTTGTAGACACAGGGGCGGCCAAGTCAGTGATAAATTCGACAGTGGGCATGAGAACCACTGGTAGGACAATTCCAGCCATGGGAGTAACAGGAGTAGTCCAGCACTACCCTGTTAGCAAACCAGCCGAGATTACAATAGGGCCTTTGCATACCAAGCATTCCTTTTTGCTGGCTGCATCGGCACCAACCAATCTCCTGGGAAGAGACTTACTGTGTAAAATGGGGTGCGTCATTTATTGTACTCCTGAAGGTGTATTCTTGGACATACCTGAGAATCACGCTCAGGAAGTGCGAGACACGTTAGACTCCCCATCAAAATTAATGTCACATACCATTATGACAAATAGGAATCCATCCCAAGTAGAAGAGATGACATCTCAGATACCAGAGTCACTTTGGACAAAAGACGGACAGGACACTGGATTAATGGCAAACGTAGCTCCAGTAGTTGTACAAGTAAAAGATGGTAGGATAGCTCCAAAAATCCCACAGTATCCTCTGAAGCCAGAGGTGGAGTTAGGAGTTTACCCAGTAATAGAGCGCTTGCTACAACAGGGCATTCTGGTAAGAACGTCCAGCACTGCCAATAGTCCTATCTTCCCTGTTAAGAAGAGTGGGGGGAGGGGTTACAGGCTAGTGCAGGATCTAAGGGGGATTAACAAAATAGTTGAGAGTCAGTTCCCCGTAGTGCCAAATCCAGCTGTCATCCTAATGCAAATCCCTCCCACTGCCAAATTTTTCACTGTTATTGACCTCTGCTCCGCTTTCTTTTCGGTACCTCTGCACCCTGACAGCCAATATTTGTTTGCATTCACATACAGAGGAGTCCAATACACGTGGACTCGATTTCCCCAAGGTTTCATAGATAGTCCAAGTATATTTTCTCAGGCTTTGCATGATTGTTTACAGTCTTTCCAACCAGACAGTGGATCAGTATTGATACAGTATGTGGACGATTTATTACTGTGTTCAGATTCACCGGAAGCATCTCTGAAGGATACGAAACAGCTCCTGTTTCATCTTTCAGACACCGGACACAAGGTGTCCAAAGACAAGTTGCAATTATGCCAAACTAAGGTAAAATATTTGGGACACTGTCTAACACAAGGACTGAGACACCTGACCGCTGATAGAATCCAAGCAATTAGAGACATGACCCTGCCACAAACCCAGCAACAGATCAGAACGTTTTTAGGAATGTGTGGGTATTGCCGTAATTGGATCCCAGGGTTTTCCATTTTAGCGTTACCTTTGCAGGAAATGGTCTCCTCGAACAAACCTGATAGGATTTCGCATACAGACGAGTCCGAAACAGCATTTGAGAGACTCAAACAGTGCCTAACGCAGGCACCAGCACTAGGTATGCCAGACTATGGGAAACCCTTTGAACTATACGGAACAGAAAGTGCTGGTTGCGCGGCAGGCGTACTAACCCAAAAACACGGTGATGCCAGCAGGCCAGTTGCATACTACAGCGCTCAGCTAGATACGGTAGCGCGATCCCTCCCCACATGCTTGCGAAGCGTTGCTGCGATAGCATTGCTAGTGACAAAAAGCGAAGATGTCGTGCTAGGCCACAACCTCACAATCCATACGCCACATGCGGTATCAGCCTTATTGAATTCTGCCCAAACCAGACACGTCTCATCAGCGAGGTTTACAAGATGGGAATTAGCACTAATGGCCCCCGTAAACATCACCATAAGGAGATGCAGTGCATTAAATCCTGCAACATATCTCCCAGGTGTGCCTGGTCAGGCACAAAGGGTGGAAGGTGAGAGTGCTGGGGAAGGAGGATTTAATACAAAGGAAGATACACATGATTGTATGGAATATTTGACCCAAAATTTTACCGCAAGGCCTGACATCAGTGACAACCCACTGGAAGATGCAGAACTCACGTTCTACACGGACGGTAGTTGTCACAGACAGTCAGACTCGGGAGACTTGTGTACTGGATACGCAGTCGTAGATGACCAAGACACCATAGAAGCGGAACCGCTAGGCCCACCTCACTCAGCCCAGGTTGCTGAACTGGTCGCCCTAACCAGAGCATGTGAATTGGCTAAGGGTAAGTCAGCCAATATCTACACCGATTCTAGATACGCATTCGGGGTAGTCCATGATTTCGGAGCCCTATGGCGCCTCAGAAATTTCATGACGGCAGCTGGTACACCGGTAGCGCATGCAGCTCACATAAAAAGGCTTCTAACAGCGATACAGGAACCCGACAGAGTGGCTGTTATCAAATGTAAAGCACACACATATAGCCAAGACCCGGTATCACTTGGTAACAGCCGAGCAGACGAAGCTGCTAAGTTAGCAGCTGCTACCCCCATACAGACAGACACCACACAACTGATGGTATTCAATACCATCAACACACAGAAGTTGTGTAAAATGCAAAATTTGTGTTCCACACAGGAAAAGGCAGTCTGGAAGGCAAAGGGATGTGGCCAAGAGTCCTCAGGACTCTGGACGGATGGACATGGTAAACCAGTGGCCCCCAGAGCATATCTTCCATGTCTGGCTGAAGCAGCTCACGGGCTGACTCATCTAGGCAAGGAGGGAATGTGCAAATTGGTAAGAGCCTATTGGTGCGCCCCAGGATTCTCCTCTCATGCGAGTAAAAGAGCAATGTCATGCCTTACCTGTCTGAGAAAGAATATTGGAAAGGCAATACCTACAGAACCATCCCATATCCCACCTGCCGGCGGCCCTTTCCAGGTAATACAAATTGACTTCATTCAATTACCCCCTTGTCGGAATTTGAAATATGTACTTGTTTGTATAGATGTTTTCTCGAATTGGGTCGAAGCATTTCCTGCAGCTACAAATACCGCTATGTTTACAGCTAAGAAAATTGTGCAGGAATTTGTATGTAGATATGGTATCCCTAGAATAATCGAAAGTGATAGGGGTACCCATTTTACAGGTGATGTCTTTCAAGGAATGTGTAAGTTGATGGGAATTGATAGCAAGCTGCACACTCCGTACCGTCCACAGGCGAGTGCGAAGGTCGAAAGAGTGAACAGCACTATTAAAAATAAATTGAGTAAAGTGATGGCAGAGACAGGATTGACATGGCCAGAAGCTTTACCCATTGTATTGTACAGTATCAGAACCACTCCCAGGTCCCCTCTTAATCTGTCCCCCTTTGAAATCTTATTTGGTCGACAACCGCATGTCATGATTAACCCTCAGGATGATTTGAAATGTAACAATGAAGTAACTGTAAAGTACTTGATTAACATGAGTAAACAGTTAAGGAATCAAAATGATAATCTAAAGTTGGTGATTCCTGATCTACCTGATAGTAATTGTCATGACATTGAACCTGGGGATTATGTAATGATATGAAATTTTCTACGCTCAGGTTGCCTTATTGACAGATGGGAAGGACCATACCAGGTCTTATTGACTAGCACTACAGCATTGAAGGTTGCTGAGAGAGAGACTTGGGTCCATTCATCCCACTGCAAGAAGGTTGCTGATCCAGAGAAGTCCCGTGATAAGGAACAGACGGTAGAGGTTGTATCACTGGAGTGTCTGTTCCAGGAGGACTGAGGCGGCACCTGAGCCTTGAAGACCGAGAGCTGTTGTCGACTCCCCACTCCCTTTTATTGTTTTTTTTTTCCACTTCCCATCCCCTCTCCCTCAAATGTATTTTTCCTCCTTCTCATTCTTCTTCGTCTCCTCCTCAAAGATGGACTTGCCCCAAGAGACTGTGATCCGGATTTTCCTGTTGACCAGAGCAGTCTGTTCCGGCGAGAGTACCATGGAGGTCGATAGAGGTTCTGGAATGAGTTCTGATGATAAAGATGGAGGCGTAGTTTTCCAAGATCAACCTAACCAACTAGCAAAGGCGAGTATCAGAAAACGATCCGATAGCATTGACCATAGAAGAAATTGTGACGGATTGTTAGCTGAAGAAAATTGTATCTGTAGGCTCTGTAACAATGTCATTGAAGATGGGTGCATTAAGAAATGCCAATCCAGTTTTAATATCCATATGGACCGGCATCCATTGAGTGATTATCACTCCTTAGTGGGTAATGTATTAAACAAAACAGATTGTTGGGTATGCTCTCAAGTACCTCAGGGTCATAGCAAATCAGGGCTAGTACCATTTCCTTTAACGATAGGGGAGGTACTTGAGTTAAATGGTGGGAGACCGGTGGACCGGAGGTTTAATATCTCCAGCCCTCCTAGTTTGAAGCTCCACCAATACCACGTGGATAGGTCCCTATTATGTTTTAACATCTCCAATCCCAGAAAGCCGGGAAATTGGGAAGTATCATGGAGTAACCACACCATGACCTTTTCACATAGAGCAGATAGAATGCCTACAGATACAGAGCTTGTACGCCACATAGCCAGTAGAGGAAAATCTTTCCGGTATAGATACACCTTAGGAAATAGGATTACTAGAGTTGGAGAAGTATCACCAGGATACTGTGCACATATCGTACAACCTGATACGTGCATTAAGCAGATGGAAGAATTAGGGCTAGGAGATTTCACCTGGAAGGTGTGTAATATGGTAATGTCTTTCTCCGTCCCATATGTTCTCCCCGATGATGCATATTTCATATGCGGGAGAAAGGCGTACAAGTGGCTTGCCCCAAACTCTGAAGGATTGTGTTATATTGGAAGAGTACTGCCTGAAGTAATGACTGTAACTCATGATAAAATGAAAGACATACACCGTGGTGCCCAAGCTCCTTATACTCACACTCATTACGAGCACCTCGTTAAAAGACAACTGTCAGAAAGGTTAGAGCATCCGGCCTCTGATCTGATCCATGAATCCACCGGGATTCAGGTTCTGGTGGCGTTAGATTTCACTCGCACCGCTCGAGGAGTGATGAATTATAGATACATTTCCGCACTCGCCAATTTGTTAGATAATATCACTGAAATGTATGATGACACGTTTAGATACACTGGAAGAGAACTTCAAGCTTATAAAACAGAACTGGTACAGCATAGAATGGTTCTTAATTACCTCACAGCAGTGACAGGCGGATATTGTGTTACATTGGCAACACAGTACGGCGTGAAGTGTTGCACGTATATCACAAATAGCACCGAGGATCCGGTAGAGGTCATAGACCAAAAGATGGACGATATTCTCCAATTAAAGTGGGAATTTCGCCGAAAACACAATCTCACTCTTGCTGCTGTAGGTAATGAGCTGACTGGTTGGGTGTCATGGTTGAACCCGCGAAATTGGTTCTCTGGTTTAGGAGACTGGGCTCAAGGAGTCATAATGGATGTTGGGAAGTTTCTACTATGTATCTTAGGTGTCGTTATATCGATTGGATTGATATTTAGATGCGGGCAGGCTTTAATGAGGTGCAAACAAAGTACCAGAGTGATGAGTTTGAGGAGTGAGGAAACTGTGATTAACCTGGATTTGATTTACGACCCAACGATAGAAACAATGATGTGATGAAAATGCGATTTCTACGGTCCGTTTCTTTCACCTGTTTTTCTGGTTTTTCTCCAAGATAACAAGACCCCCTTGGACGAGGAAGTTGATGAGACGCTATACAGACAACGGATAGACCAAAGAAGAAGTTTTGACCACTTGAGATATGGACACTTGATGAACTTTGCCATGGATCCCCAGTTTCCCTAGAATTCTTAAAATTACGCTAGCCCAACATTTTTTGTAAATCTAATGGCATTGACAAAGCTTATTGCTCACGCTTAATGAGCAAAACAGCGCAAAGAAGACGACTTTCAACTGATACCGAACAAAACTTCAACCGACAGATGTACATTAACCTGACATAGAATACCACCGCATTTACCGTAATTATGTCTTTTCTTCATTTCTACAACCCTCAGGTAATGACACACATAGTATAGGGAATACAGGCACAGATATCAGCAATCACATATTCCCCCATTCATGTATCATCAACTAAAATGTGCTCCCCATTTTGTTCAAAATCCGAAAAGAGCTCGGTAAAGTTTGACAGCCCATCCACAGACCTGTACCACGGGATAAGAAGGAATTCAAATGTATACTTCGCAATACCTCGAAGCTTGATTTACAACACGTACGGCACGATGATACATGACCCCCCAAACATGGACTCATACACACATGCTTCTGCTATCACACTAGGTCATACCTTCTTCACACCTACTCCTCTCTCCTCCCTCACCCAACCATGGAAATGAATTAACCCCTGACATATATTTTTCTCCTTTTTGAAATGTTTTAGAAGGTGGCAGTTATTATTGACTGCCAAAGGGTGGACTGTCAAAGTCAGAAAAATATCTCTATACACACTGCCATATTTGCACCTCACACTGGTCCGCGCTGCGCATGCGTGCGCTCTCCCGTGAAGGCGCATACCCGCTGTTGCGTGCACCCGCTGGTGCACGGTATGCGTATTTACGGTAAAGTTTGTGTAGTCGTAGCGTGCGACTCAATCGTTACATATTTTTCACAAATAATGTATTTTATAGATCATGGTCCCTTTGATAGATTCTGAAAGTTTGGTTAATATAGAATGTTTATGAACAGAGGAATCCCTCTTTGTTTGATACGAAGGGTCAGATAGGAGTAATACAGTGGTGTTTAGTATCCATCGGAAGAATATTTAATTAGAAATATTCCGGTGTTGGTTTGAAGCAGATCAATCGCTCGTGCGAATAGTTATGGACATAAGAAGTTTATGAACATTTACTTTATTTGCACTTTATTACCCATGCGGCGGGAAACCCAGTTTCCCTCCCACCTGAGCAGTTGGAAATAGTCACAGCCCACCTGTATGAATCAACCTATGACCTTTTGTTATAATGCGAAGCCGAATTCCTGTGTCCAATGAACAATGAGATTGTAAGGACCATTGAATTGTATTGTGTGTGGGGCATAAATAGCAGGCCGACCATATCCAACTTCACTCTCTTCAACGGTTCTCATTGCTGATAATCGGGAGCTGGATATCGAGGCGCATGCGATCGTTCCCCTTGTGCGTAAGTTCTCTCCGTAATCATATTGTCTTACTGTGAGCCATTTCTCTCTCTCCCTCTCTTCTCTTTCTCTCGTATTTTTCCTTGATTAGACTTGAATTGAATTGTATTGTATTTCCTGTGTAGTTATCTGGTTAGTTGGTTTATGTTATATTGTAGTGTATGCTTTGTACTGTGATTCCTTTTGCAAGTATAATAGTCATAATACACATAATAGGTTTCGGACCCTAAGCCCAGGTATCTGTGTATTCTTTATAGTGTTAAGTACTCCCTGAGCATCGGTGACACTCAAGCAGCTTTGTAGTTAATCAGGTTACACAAGGTTGCACTTACACTTTGTCTCTACATTAAGGTTTGCTGTGTATTTCATTGCTAAAGGTATAGATATAAAGGTTTAACGTTGTGAGCGTCTGCATCGCTGGTGATCTCCTCGTGGTCCCGAGCGCTGCTACGCTATAGCGAATCATTACGATAAGTCAACAGCCAATAGTCTGCCTGCCTGCGATCACTTGGCCGTGAGTGAACGTGACGCCTGAGCGTCTCGATCACGGCTAAGCGATCGATACGCAACTTGCGTACCCTTACGGTACTTCTTACGTAGATAGCGTACAGTGTTCTTAGACCTCATAAAGGGTTATATACACGATAAATATTTAGCTTTATCACCTGTGTATAAGAAGGTGAGAGATGTGTGCCCTAATATGTGTGTATAAGAAGGTGAGAGATGTGTGCCCTAATATCTGTGTGTAAGATGTAAGATGTGTGCCCTAATGTCTGTGTATAAGAAGGTGAGAGATGTGTGCGCTAATGTCTGTGAATAAGACGGTGAGAGATGTGTGCCCTAATGCCTGTGTATAAGAAGGTGAGAGATGTGTGCCCTAATGTCTGTGTATAAGAAGGTGAGAGATGTGTGCCCTAATGTCTGTGTGTAAGAAGGTGAGAGATGTGTGCCCTGTCTGTGTGTAAGAAGGTGAGAGATGTGTGCCCTAATATCTGTGTGTAAGAAGGTGAGAGATGTGTGCCCTAATATCTGTTTATAAGAAGATGATAGATGTGTGCCCTAATGTCTGTGTATAAGAAGGTGATAGATGTGTGCCCTAATGTCTGTATATAAAAAGGTGAGAGATGTGTGCCCTAATGTCTGTGTGTAAGAAGGTGAGGGATGTGTGCCCTAATGTCTGTGTAAAAGAAGGTGATAGATGTGTGCCCTAATCATGTCTGTGTATAAGAAGATGATAGATGTGTGCCCTAATGTCTGTGTATAAGAAGGTTAGAAATGTGTGCCCTAATGTCTGTGTGTAAGAAGGTGATAGATGTGTGCCCTAATATCTGTGTGTAAGAAGGTGAGAGATGTATGCCCTAATATCTGTGTATAAGAAGATGATAGATGTGTCCCCTAATATCTGTGTATAAGAAGGTGAGAGATGTGTGCCCTAATATCTGTGTATAAGAAGGTGAGAGATGTGTGCCCTAATGTGTGTGTGTAAGAAGGTGATAGATATGTGCCCTAATGTCTGTATATAAGAAGGTGAGACATGTGTGCCCTGTCTGTGTGTAAGAAGGTGAGAGATGTATGCCCTAATGTCTGTGTATAAGAAGGTGAGAGATGTGTGCCCTAATATCTGTGTGTAAGAAGTAGTGATGTGCACCGGACATTTTTCGGGTTTTGTGTTTTGGTTTTGGATTCGGTTCCGCGGCCGTGTTTTGGATTCGGACGCGTTTTGGCAAAACCTTACCGAAATTTTTTTGTCGGATTCGGGTGTGTTTTGGATTCAGGTGTTTTTTTCAAAAAAACCCTAAAAAACAGCTTAAATCATAGAATTTGGGGGTCATTTTGATCCCATAGTATTATTAACCTCAATTACCATAATTTCCACTCATTTCCAGTCTATTCTGAACACCTCACACCTCACAATATTATTTTTAGTCCTTCAATTTGCACCGAGGTCGCTGGATGGCTAAGCTAAGCGACACAAGTGGCCGACACAAACACCTGGCCCATCTAGGAGTGGCACTGCAGTGTCAATCAAGACAGGATGGCACTTCCAAAAAATTGTCCCCAAACAGCACATGATGCAAAGAAAAAAAGAGGCGCACCAAGGTGGCTGTTTGACTAAGCTAAGCGACACAAGTGGCCGACACAAACACCTGGCCCATCTAGGAGTGGCACTGCAGTGTCAATCAAGACAGGATTGCACTTCCAAAAAATTGTCCCCAAACAGCACATGATGCAAAGAAAAAAAGAGGCGCACCAAGGTCGCTGTGTGACTAAGCTAAGTGACACAAGTGGCCGACACAAACACCTGGCCCATCTAGGAGTGGCACTGCAGTGTCAGGCAGGATGGCACTTCCAAAAAATTGTCCCCAAACAGCACATGATGCAAAGAAAAAAAGAGGCGCACCAAGGTCGCTGTGTGACTAAGCTAAGCGACACAAGTGGCCGACACAAACACCTGGCCCATCTAGGAGTGGCACTGCAGTGTCAATCAAGACAGGATGGCACTTCCAAAAAATTGTCCCCAAACAGCACATGATGCAAAGAAAAAAAGAGGTGCACCAAGGTCGCTGTGTGACTAAGCTAAGCGACACAAGTGGCCGACACAAACACCTGGCCCATCTAGGAGTGGCACTGCAGTGTCAGATAGGATGGCACTTCCAAAAAATTGTCCCCAAACAGCACATGATGCAAAGAAAAAAAGAGGCGCACCAAGGTCGCTGTGAGACTAAGCTAAGCAACACAAGTGGCCGACACAAACACCTGGCCCATCTTGGAGTGGCACTGCAGTGTCAATCAAGACAGGATGGCACTTCCAAAAAATTGTCCCCAAACAGCACATGATGCAAAGAAAAAAAGAGGCGCACCAAGGTGGCTGTTTGACTAAGCTAAGCGACACAAATGGCCGACACAAACACCTGGCCCAACTAGGAGTGGCACTGCAGTGTCAATCAAGACAGGATGGCACTTCCAAAAAATTGTCCCCAAACAGCACATGATGCAAAGAAAAAAAGAGGCGCACCAAGGTGGCTGTTTGACTAAGCTAAGCGACACAAGTGGCAGACACAAACACCTGGCCCATCTAGGAGTGGCACTGCAGTGTCAATCAAGACAGGATGGCACTTCCAAAAAATTGTCCCCAAACAGCACATGATGCAAAGAAAAAAAGTGGCGCACCAAGGTCGCTGTGTGACTAAGCTAAGCGACACAAGTGGCCGACACAAACACCTGGCCCATCTAGGAGTGGCACTGCAGTCTCAATCAAGACAGGATGGCACTTCCATAAATTGTCCCCAAACAGCACATGATGCAAAGAAAAATGAAAGAAAAAAGAGGTGCAAGATGGAATAGTCCTTGGGCCCTCCCTCCCACCCTTATGTTCTATAAACAGGACATGCACATTTTAACGAACCCATCATTTCAGCGACAGGGTCTGCCACATGACTGTGACTGAAATGACTGGTTGGTTTGTGCCCCCACCAAAAAAGAAGCAATCAATCTCTCCTTGCACAAACTGGCTCTACAGAGGCAAGATGTCCACCTCATCATCATCCTCCGATTCCTCACCCCGTTCACTGTGTACATCCCCCTCCTCACAGATTATTAATTCGTCCCCACTGGAATCCACCATCTCAGGTCCCCGTGTACTTTCTGGAGGCAATTGCTGCTGGTGAATGTCTCCACGGAGGAATTGATTATAATTCATTTTGATGAACATCATCTTCTCCACATTTTCTGGAAGTAACCTCGTACGCCGATTGCTGACAAGGTGAGCGGCTGCACTAAACACTCTTTCGGAGTACACACTGGAGGGAGGGCAACTTAGGTAGAATAAAGCCAGTTTGTGCAAGGGCCTCCAAATTGCCTCTTTTTCCTGCCAGTATACGTACGGACTGTCTGACGTGCCTACTTGGATGCGGTCACTCATATAATCCTCCACCATTCTTTCCATGGTGAGAGAATCATATGCAGTGACAGTAGACAACATGTCAGTAATCATTGGCAGGTCCTTCAGTCCGGACCAGATGTCAGCACTCGCTCCAGACTGCCTGCATCACCGCCATGGGTGGGCTAGGAATTCTTAGCCTTTTCCTCGCACCCCCAGTTGCGGGAGAATGTGAAGGAGGAAATGTTGACGGGTCACGTTCCGCTTGACTTGACAATTTTCTCACCAGCAGGTCTTTGAACCTTTGCAGACTTGTGTCTGCCGGAAAGAGAGATACAACGTAGGTTTTAAATCTAGGATCGAGCACGGTGGCCAAAATGTAGTGCTCTGATTTCAACAGATTGACCACCCGTGAATCCTGGTTAAGCGAATTAAGGGCTCCATCCACAAGTCCCACATGCCTAGCGGAATCGCTCTGTTTTAGCTCCTCCTTCAATGTCTCCAGCTTCTTCTGCAAAAGCCTGATGAGGGGAATGACCTGACTCAGGCTGGCAGTGTCTGAACTGACTTCACGTGTGGCAAGTTCAAAGGGTTGCAGAACCTTGCACAACGTTGAAATCATTCTCCACTGCGCTTGAGTCAGGTGCATTCCCCCTCCTTTGCCTATATCGTGGGCAGATGTATAGGCTTGAATGGCCTTTTGCTGCTCCTCCATCCTCTGAAGCATATAGAGGGTTGAATTCCACCTCGTTACCACCTCTTGCTTCAGATGATGGCAGGGCAGGTTCAGGAATGTTTGGTGGTGCTCCAGTCTTCTGTACGCGGTGCCTGAATGCCGAAAGTGGCCCGCAATTCTTCGGGCCACCGACAGCATCTCTTGCATGCCCCTGTCGTTTTTTAAATAATTCTGCACCACCAAATTCAATGTATGTGCAAAACATGGGACGTGCTGGAATTTGCCCAGATGTAATGCACGCACAATATTGCTGGCGTTGTCCGATGTCACAAATCCCCAGGAGAGTCCAATTGGGGTAAGCCATTCTGCGATGATCTTCCTCAGTTCCCGTAAGAGGTTGTCAGCTGTGTGCCTCTTATGGAAAGCGGTGATACAAAGCGTAGCCTGCCTAGGAACGACTTGGCGTTTGCGAGATGCTGCTACTGGTGCCGCCGCTGCTGTTCTTGCTGCGGGAGGCAATACATCTACCCAGTGGGCTGTCACAGTCATATTGTCCTGAGTCTGCCCTGCTCCACTTGTCCACTTGTCCACATGTCCGTGGTTAAGTGGACATTGGGTACAACTGCATTTTTTAGGACACTGGTGAGTCTTTTTCTGAGGTCTGTGTACATTTTCGGTATCGCCTGTCTAGAGAAATGGAACCTAGATGGTATTTGGTACCGGGGACACAGTACCTCATTCAAGTCTATAGTTGCCTCTGAATTAACGATGGATACCGGAACCACGTTTCTCACCGCCCAGGCTGCCAAGGCCTGAGTTATCTGCTTTGCAGCAGGATGACTGCTGTGATATTTCATCTTCCTCGCAAAGGACTGTTGGACAGTCAATTGCTTACTGGAAGTAGTACAAGTGGTCTTCCGACTTCCCCTCTTGGATGACGATCGACTCCCAGCAGCAACAACAGCAGCGCCAGCAGCAGTAGGCGTTACACTCAAGGATGCATCGGAGGAATCCCAGGCAGGAGAGGACTCGTCAGACTTGCCAGTGACATGGCCTGCAGGACTATTGCATTTCCTGGGTAAGGAGGAAATTGACACTGAGGGAGTTGGTGGTGTGGTTTGCAGGAGCTTGGTTACAAGAGGAAGGGATTTAGTGGTCAGTGGACTGCTTCCGCTGTCACCCAAAGTTTTTGAACTTGTCACTGACTTATGATGAATGCGCTGCAGGTGACGTATAAGGGAGGATGTTCCGAGGTGGTTAACGTCCTTACCCCTACTTAATACAGCTTGACAAAGGCAACACACGGCTTGAAACCTGTTGTCCGCATTTGTGTTGAAATAATTCCACACCGAAGAGCTGATTTTTTTTGTATTTTGACCAGGCATGTCAATGGCCATATTCCTCCCACGGACAACAGGTGTCTCCCCGGGTGCCTGACTTAAACAAACCACCTCACCATCAGAATCCTCCTTGTCAATTTCCTCCCCAGCGCCAGCAACACCCATATCCTCATCCTGGTGTACTTCAACAGTGACATCTTCAATTTGACTATCAGGAACTGGACTGCGGGTGCTCCTTCCAGCACTTGCAGGGGGCGTGCAAATGGTGGAAGGCGCAAGCTCTTCCCGTCCAGTGTTGGGAAGGTCAGGCATCGCAATCGACACAATTGGACTCTCCTTGGGGATTTGTGATTTAGAAGAACGCACAGTTCTTTGCTGTGCTTTTGCCAGCTTAAGTCTTTTCTTTTTTCTAGCGAGAGGATGAGTGCTTCCATCCTCATGTGAAGCTGAACCACTAGCCATGAACATAGGCCAGGGCCTCAGCCGTTCCTTGCCACTCCGTGTCGTAAATGGCATATTGGCAAGTTTACGCTTCTCCTCAGACGCTTTTAATTTTGATTTTTGGGTCATTTTACTGAACTTTTGTGTTTTGGATTTTACATGCTCTCTACTATGACATTGGGCATCGGCCTTGGCAGACGACGTTGATGGCATTTCATCATCTCGGCCATGACTAGTGGCAGCAGCTTCAGCACGAGGTGGAAGTGGATATTGATCTTTCCCTATTTTAACCTCCACATTTTTGTTCTCCATTTTTTAATGTGTGGAATTATATGCCAGTATCAATAGCAATGGCCTACTACTATATTTACTGCGCACAACTGAAATGCACCACAGGTATGGATGGATAGTATACTTGACGACACAGAGGTAGGTACAGCAGTGGCCTACCGTACTGCTATATATAGTATACTGGTGGTCACTGTGTCAGCAAACTGCAAAACTAAAATGCACCACAGGTATAGAATGTAGATGGATAGTATACTTAATGGATGACGACACAGAGGTAGGTACAGCAGTGGCCTACCGTACTGCTATATATAGTATACTGGTGGTCACTGTGTCAGCAAACTGCAAAACTAAAATGCACCACAGGTATAGAATGTAGATGGATAGTATACTTAATGGATGACGACACAGAGGTCGGTACAGCAGTGGCCTACCGTACTGCTATATATAGTATACTGGTGGACACTGTGTCAGCAAACTGCAAAACTAAAATGCACCACAGGTATAGAATGTAGATGGATAGTATAATTAATGGATGACAAAACAGAGGTAGGTACAGCAGTGGCCTACCGTACTGCTATATATAGTATACTGGTGGACACTGTCAGCAAACTGCAAAACTAAAATGCACCACAGGTATAGAATGTAGATGGATAGTATACTTAATGGATGACGACACAGAGGTAGGTACAGCAGTGGCCTACCGTACTGCTATATATAGTATACTGGTGGACACTGTGTCAGCAAACTGCAAAACTAAAATGCACCACAGGTATAGAATGTAGATGGATAGTATACTTAATGGATGACGACACAGAGGTAGGTACAGCAGTGGCCTACCGTACTGCTATATATAGTATACTGGTGGGCACTGTGTCAGCAAACTGCAAAACTAAAATGCACCACAGGTATAGAATGTAGATGGATAGTATACTTAATGGATGACGACACAGAGATAGGTACAGCAGTGGCCTACCGTACTGCTATATATAGTATACTGGTGGACACTGTCAGCAAACTGCAAAACTAAAATGCACCACAGGTATAGAATGTAGATGGATAGTATACTTAATGGATGACGACACAGAGGTAGGTACAGCAGTGGCCTACCGTACTGCTATATATAGTATACTGGTGGACACTGTGTCAGCAAACTGCAAAACTAAAATGCACCACAGGTATAGAATGTAGATGGGTAGTATACTTAATGGATGACGACACAGAGGTAGGTACAGCAGTGGCCTACCGTACTGCTATATATAGTATACTGGTGGACACTGTGTCAGCAAACTGCAAAACTAAAATGCACCACAGGTATAGAATGTAGATGGATAGTAAACTTAATGGATGACGACACAGAGGTAGGTACTGCAGTGGCCTACCGTACTGCTATATATAGTATACTGGTGGACACTGTGTCAGCAAACTGCAAAACTAAAATGCACCACAGGTATAGAATGTAGATGGATAGTATACTTAATGGATGACGACACAGAGGTAGGTACAGCAGTGGCCTACCGTACTGCTATTTATAGTATACTGGTGGACACTGTCAGCAAACTGCAAAACTAAAATGCACCACAGGTATAGAATGTAGATGGATAGTATACTTAATGGATGACGACACAGAGGTAGGTACTGCAGTGGCCTACCGTACTGCTATATATAGTATACTGGTGGACACTGTGTCAGCAAACTGCAAAACTAAAATGCACCACAGGTATAGAATGTAGATGGATAGTATACTTAATGGATGACGACACAGAGATAGGTACAGCAGTGGCCTACCGTACTGCTATATATAGTATACTGGTGGACACTGTCAGCAAACTGCAAAACTAAAATGCACCACAGGTATAGAATGTAGATGGATAGTATACTTAATGGATGACGACACAGAGGTAGGTACAGCAGTGGCCTACCGTACTGCTATATATAGTATACTGGTGGTCACTGTGTCAGCAAACTGCAAAACTAAAATGCACCACAGGTATAGAATGTAGATGGATAGTATACTTAATGGATGAAGACACAGAGGTAGGTACAGCAGTGGCCTACCGTACTGCTATATATAGTATACTGGTGGTCACTGTGTCAGCAAACTGCAAAACTAAAATGCACCACAGGTATAGAATGTAGATGGATAGTATACTTAATGGATGACGACACAGAGGTAGGTACAGCAGTGGCCTACCGTACTGCTATATATAGTATACTGGTGGACACTGTGTCAGCAAACTGCAAAACTAAAATGCACCACAGGTATAGAATGTAGATGGATAGTATACTTAATGGATGACGACACAGAGGTAGGTACAGCAGTGGCCTACCGCACTGCTATATATAGTATACTGGTGGACACTGTGTCAGCAAACTGCAAAACTAAAATGCACCACAGGTATAGAATGTAGATGGATAGTATACTTAATGGATGACGACACAGAGGTAGGTACAGCAGTGGCCTACCATACTGCTATTTATAGTATACTGGTGGACACTGTCAGCAAACTGCAAAACTAAAATGCACCACAGGTATAGAATGTAGATGGATAGTATACTTAATGGATGACGACACAGAGGTAGGTACAGCAGTGGCCTACCGTACTGCTATATATAGTATACTGGTGGTCACTGTGTCAGCAAACTGCAAAACTAAAATGCACCACAGGTATAGAATGTAGATGGATAGTATACTTAATGGATGACGACACAGAGATAGGTACAGCAGTGGCCTACCGTACTGCTATATATAGTATACTGGTGGACACTGTCAGCAAACTGCAAAACTAAAATGCACCACAGGTATAGAATGTAGATGGATAGTATACTTAATGGATGACGACACAGAGGTAGGTACAGCAGTGGCCTACCGTACTGCTATATATAGTATAGTGGTGGTCACTGTGTCAGCAAACTGCAAAACTAAAATGCACCACAGGTATAGAATGTAGATGGATAGTATACTTAATGGATGACGACACAGAGGTAGGTACAGCAGTGGCCTACCGTACTGCTATATATAGTATACTGGTGGACACTGTGTCAGCAAACTGCAAAACTAAAATGCACCACAGGTATAGAATGTAGATGGATAGTATACTTAATGGATGACGACACAGAGGTAGGTACAGCAGTGGCCTACCGTACTGCTATATATAGTATAGTGGTGGTCACTGTGTCAGCAAACTGCAAAACTAAAATGCACCACAGGTATAGAATGTAGATGGATAGTATACTTAATGGATGACGACACAGAGGTAGGTACAGCAGTGGCCTACCGTACTGCTATATATAGTATACTGGTGGACACTGTGTCAGCAAACTGCAAAACTAAAATGCACCACAGGTATAGAATGTAGATGGATAGTATACTTAATGGATGACGACACAGAGGTAGGTACAGCAGTGGCCTACCATACTGCTATTTATAGTATACTGGTGGACACTGTCAGCAAACTGCAAAACTAAAATGCACCACAGGTATAGAATGTAGATGGATAGTATACTTAATGGATGACGACACAGAGGTAGGTACAGCAGTGGCCTACCGTACTGCTATATATAGTATACTGGTGGTCACTGTGTCAGCAAACTGCAAAACTAAAATGCACCACAGGTATAGAATGTAGATGGATAGTATACTTAATGGATGACGACACAGAGGTAGGTACTGCAGTGGCCTACCGTACTGTTATATATAGTATACTGGTGGTCACTGTGTCAGCAAACTGCAAAACTAAAATGCACCACAGGTATAGAATGTAGATGGATAGTATACTTAATGGATGACGACACAGAGGTAGGTACAGCAGTGGCCTACCGTACTGCTATATATAGTATACTGGTGGACACTGTGTCAGCAAACTGCAAAACTTAAATGCACCACAGGTATAGAATGTAGATGAATAGTATACTTAATGGATGACGACACAGAGGTAGGTACAGCAGTGGCCTACCGTACTGCTATATATAGTATACTGGTGGAAACTGTGTCAGCAAACTGCAAAACTAAAATGCACCACAGGTATAGAATGTAGATGGATAGTATACTTAATGGATGACGACACAGAGGTAGGTACAGCAGTGGCCTACCGTACTGCTATATATAGTATACTGGTGGACACTGTCAGCAAACTGCAAAACTAAAATGCACCACAGGTATATAATGTAGATGGATAGTATACTTAATGGATGACGACACAGAGGTAGGTACAGCAGTGGCCTACCGTACTGCTATATATAGTATACTGGTGGTCACTGTGTCAGCAAACTGCAAAACTAAAATGCACCACAGGTATAGAATGTAGATGGATAGTATACTTAATGGATGACGACACAGAGGTAGGTACAGCAGTGGCCTACCGTACTGCTATATATAGTATACTGGTGGTCACTGTGTCAGCAAACTGCAAAACTAAAATGCACCACAGGTATAGAATGTAGCTGGATAGTATACTTAATGGATGACGACACAGAGGTAGGTACAGCAGTGGCCTACCGTACTGCTATATATAGTATACTGGTGGACACTGTCAGCAAACTGCAAAACTAAAATGCACCACAGGTATAGAATGTAGATGGATAGTATACTTAATGGATGACGACACAGAGGTAGGTACAGCAGTGGCCTACCGTACTGCTATATATAGTATACTGGTGGTCACTGTGTCAGCAAACTGCAAAACTAAAATGCACCACAGGTATAGAATGTAGATGGATAGTATACTTAATGGATGACGACACAGAGGTAGGTACAGCAGTGGCCTACCGTACTGCTATATATAGTATACTGGTGGTCACTGTGTCAGCAAACTGCAAAACTAAAATGCACCACAGGTATAGAATGTAGATGGATAGTATACTTAATGGATGACGACACAGAGGTAGGTACAGCAGTGGCCTACCGTACTGCTATATATAGTATACTGGTGGTCACTGTGTCAGCAAACTGCAAAACTAAAATGCACCACAGGTATAGAATGTAGCTGGATAGTATACTTAATGGATGACGACACAGAGGTAGGTACAGCAGTGGCCTACCGTACTGCTATATATAGTATACTGGTGGACACTGTCAGCAAACTGCAAAACTAAAATGCACCACAGGTATAGAATGTAGATGGATAGTATACTTAATGGATGACGACACAGAGGTAGGTACAGCAGTGGCCTACCGTACTGCTATATATAGTATACTGGTGGTCACTGTGTCAGCAAACTGCAAAACTAAAATGCACCACAGGTATAGAATGTAGATGGATAGTATACTTAATGGATGACGACACAGAGGTAGGTACAGCAGTGGCCTACCGTACTGTTATATATAGTATACTGGTGGTCACTGTGTCAGCAAACTGCAAAACTAAAATGCACCACAGGTATAGAATGTAGATGGATAGTATACTTAATGGATGACGACACAGAGGTAGGTACAGCAGTGGCCTACCGTACTGCTATATATAGTATACTGGTGGACACTGTGTCAGCAAACTGCAAAACTAAAATGCACCACAGGTATAGAATGTAGATGGATAGTATACTTAATGGATGACGACACAGAGGTAGGTACAACAGTGCACTCTGCACTGTACTCCTCCTATATAATATTAATTATACTGGTGGTCCCGAGTCCCCACAATAAAGCAGCACACTGAGCACAGATATGGAGTGTTTTTCAGGCAGACAACGTATACTGGTGGTCACTGTCAGCAAAACTCTGCACTGTACTCCTGCTATAGCTGCTCCCCAGTCCCCACAATTAAGCAGTGTGAGCACTCAGCACAGATATATTATGCAGCACACTGAGCACAGATATGGTTGGTATGGAGCGTTTTTTTCAGGCAGAGAACGGATAAAAACTGGTGGTCACTTATCAGCAAAACTCTGCACCGTACTCCTCCTAACAGCTGCTCCCCAGTCCTCCCCACAATTAAGCAATAAACCAATCAACTTCAACAATAAACGGAGAGGACGCCAGCCACGTCCTCTCCCTATCATCTCCAATGCACGAATGAAAATGGCGGCGACGCGCGGCTGCTTATATAGAATCCGAATCTCGCGAGAATCCGACAGCGGGATGATGACGTTCGGGCGCGCTCGGGTTAGCCGAGCAAGGCGGGAAGGTTCGAACTTGCCTCGGACCCGTGTAAAAAGGGTGAAGTTCGGGGGGGTTCGGTTTCCGAGAAACCGAACCCGCTCATCTCTAGTAAGAAGGTGAGAGATGTGTGCCCTAATGTCTGTGTGTAAGAAGGTGAGAGATGTGTGCCCTAATGTCTGTGTGTAAGAAGGTGAAAGATGTGTGCCCTAATATCTGTGTGTAAGAAGTTGAGAGATGTGTGCCCTAATATCTGTGTGTAAGAAGGTGAGAGATGTGTGCCCTAATATCTGTGTATAAGAAGATGATAGATGTGTTCCCTAAAATCTGTGTATAAGAAGGTGAGAGATATGTGCCCTAATATCTGTGTATAAGAAGGTGAGAGATGTGTGCCCTAATGTCTTTATATAAGAAGGTGAGAAATGTGTGCCCTAATGTCTGTGTGTAAGAAGGTGAGAAGTGTGTGCCCTTATGTCTGTGTATAAGAAGGTGATAGATGTGTGCCCTAATATCTGTGTATAAGTAGGCGAGAGATGTGTGCCCTAATATCTGTGTATAAGAAGGTGAGAGATGTGTGCCCTAATGTCTGTGTGTAAGAAGGTGAGAGATGTGTGCCCTAATATCTGTGTGTAAGAAGGTGAGAGATGTATGCCCTGTCTGTGTGTAAGAAAGTGAGAGGTGTGCCCTAATATCTGTGTATAAGAAGATGATAGATGTGTTCCCTAATATCTGTGTATAAGAAGGTGAGAGATATGTGCCCTAATATCTGTGTATAAGAAGATGAGAGATGTGTGCCCAAATGTCTGTGCATAAGAAGGTGATAGATATGTGCCCTAATGTCTGTATATAAGAAGGTGAGACATGTGTGCCCTGTCTGTGTGTAAGAAGGTGAGAGATGTGTGCCCTAATGTCTGTGTATAAGAAGGTGATAGATGTGTGCCCTAATGTCTGTGTATAAGAAGGTGAGAGATGTGTGCCCTAATATCTGTGTGTAAGAAGGTGAGAGATGTGTGCCCTAATGTCTGTGTGTAAGAAGGTGAGAGATGTGTGCCCTAATGTCTGTGTATAAGAAGGTGATAGATGTGTGCCCTAATGTCTGTGTATAAGAAGGTGAGAGATGTGTGCCCTAATATCTGTGTGTAAGAAGGTGAGAGATGTGTGCCCTAATGTCTGTGTGTAAGAAGGTGAGAGATGTGTGCCCTAATGTCTGTGTGTAAGAAGGTGAGAGATGTGTGCCCTAATATCTGTGTGTAAGAAGGTGAGAGATTTGTGCCCTAATGTCTGTGTGTAAGAAGGTGAGAGATGTGTGCCCTAATGACTGTGTATAAGAAGGTGAGAGATGTGTGCCCTAAAGTCTGTGTATAAGAAGGTGAGATGTGTACCCTAATGTCTGTGTATAAGAAGGTGATAGATATGTGCCCTAATGACTGTGTATAAGAAGGTGAGAGATGTGTGCCCTAATGTCTGTGCATAAGAAGGTGAGAGATGTGTGCCCTAATGACTGTGTATAAGAAGGTGAGAGATGTGTGCCCTAATGTCTGTGTATAAGAGGGTGAGACATGTAGGCCCTAATGTCTGTGTATAAGAAGGTGAGAGATGTGTGCCCTAATGTCTGTGTATAAGAGGGTGAGACATGTATGCCCTAATGTCTGTGTATAAGAAGGTGAGAGATGTGTGCCCTAACATCTGTGTTAAAGAAGGTGAGAGATGTGTGCCCTAATGACTGTGTATAAGAAGGTGAGAGATTTGTGCCCTAATGTCTGTGTATAAGAGGGTGAGACAGGTATGCCCTAATGTCTGTGTATAAGAAGCTGATCACACTGCAATATCCCACACAGTTTTCTCTGCCAGGGGCAAAAAGGGTGCAGATTGCAGTGCTGCCATGTGATCTCGCCAGCCTGAGCTGAAGAGATTATCACAGGGTACACTGCAGTATTTAAAAAAAATAATAATTTCTGAGTAAATTTGGCCACATCCCATCGCATTATAAGTATGGGGAATGCGATGTGGGTTACTAAAAAATTACAATGAAAGGGTTTGGGGTAGAGATGAGCGGGTTCAGTTTTACTCGGATTTACTCGGGTATTTCGGGTTTTGCTTATTGGCTATCCAAAACGCGTGACATCCGTGATCCAATAAGATGCCGTTTCGAGCCCCGAGTAAAATCGAACCCGCACATCTCTAGTTTGGAGCAGTAAGAAGGAGGTGAGAGATGTGTGTCCTCCTGATGTCTATGTATTAGGAGAAGAGAGGTCTATCTCCTGATGTCTGTGTATTAGGTGAAGAGAGGTATATCTCCTGATGTCTGTGTATTAGGAGAAGAGAGGTCTATCTCCTGATGTCTGTGTATTAGGTGAAGAGAGGTATATCTCCTAATGTCTGTGTATTAGGTGAAGAGAGGTCTATCTCCTGATGTCTGTGTATTAGGAGAAGAGAGGTATATCTCCTGATGTCTGTGTATTAGGAGAAGAGAGGTCTATCTCCTGATGTCTGTGTATTAGGAGAAGAGAGGTCTGTCTCCTGATGTCTGTGTATTAGGAAAAGAGAGGTCTGTCTCCTGATGTCTGTGTATTAGGAGAAGAGAGGTCTATCTCCTGATGTCTGTGTATTAGGAGAAGAGAGGTCTATCTCCTGATGTCTGTGTATTAGGGGAAGAGAGGTCTATCTCCTGATGTCTGTGTATAAGGTAAAGGTAAGAGTAATGCCCTTATGTCTCTGTATAAGAAGGAGGTAAGACTAGAGATGTGTGTCCTCCTGACGTCTGTGTTTTATGATAAAAGAGCTCTGCTTCCCAATGCCCATTTAAGAGATTTGCGGGATTGAGTAAAAACCGGAATGCCAGATCGGACCAGCAACCTCTGCCACTGTGGTGCTTGTAGTGCACAATCCCATCAGTCCATGTCCGGGGGGTGTCCAATTCAAGGGGTGTCTGTGGCAGCGGTCACCAGGGAGATGGGTAGTGAGAGAATTACAGCATCCCTGTATGGTTCAGAGCTTTCCGGTTTTTACCCCATCCCTGAACCATATGGGGAAGCTGTAATCTCTGTTACAGACACGCACCAGATGGAACACCCCCCGGATGGGGACGCATACTACAAGCTCAAAAGTGGCAGAGTTTGCTGCAAGGAACCGGTCCGGTCCTGTGCTCCTGGGTCTGGAACATTGCGTTTTTTACCCAATCCCAAGGTCCGCACCCTACTATCTGCATATAAAGTGGTCTCTGCCCAAATTTCTGTGTATAAGAAGGAGGTAAAAGATGTGTGTTCTATGCATTATACCAAGGGGGGGGTCTACATCTTGATTACTGTGTATAAGGAGGCGGTTGGAGGTCTGTGTCTTAAAGTATGTGTATTATGAGAAGTTGACAGATGTATGATGCCTGTGTATTAGGAGAAAAGGGATCCTGATATATGTGTATTAGGAGAAAAGAGAAGTGTGTAGTGGACGTTATAATGGCAGTGATCGCGCTGAGCCCAAAAAAGAGTGGGTCCCAGGGACCCCTCACTTTTAAAAATTGGGGTCCTACCGGTCTTTTTCTGGGTCCCATCGGAATGAAGGTTCTTATTAATCTTAATCTTGTTTGGACACTACAAAAGTGTTGCAAGGTGGGGGGATGGGGTGACAATGCTGCTGGGCTGTGTAGCATGCAGGACACCCTGCACCAGAGGTGTAACTAGACATTTTGGTGCCCTTAGGCAGAAAGTGAATTGGTGTTCAACCTGCTAGACTGCAAAGCATAGGCAGTGCGCGGCGAAGGCTCGCCACAAAATTTTAGGGGCGTGGCTTCATGAGAAAGGGGTGTGACCACACATTGCACCAGGTAGAGCACGTTATACACAATGCGCCAGGTAGAGCACGTTATGCGCATTGCACCGGGTAGAGCACGTTATACACAATGCGCCAGGTAGAGCACGTTATACACAATGCGCCAGGCAGAGCACGTTATACACTTTGCGCCAGGCAGAGCACGTTATACACAATGCACCAGGTAGAGCACGTTATACACAATGCGCCCAGTTGAGCACGTTATACACATTGCGCCAGGTAGAGCACGTTATACACAATGCACCAGGTAGAGTACGTTCTACACAATGCACCCGGTAGAGCACGTTATACACATTGCACCAGGCAGAGCACGTTATACACATTGCGCCAGGTAGAGCACATTATACACATTGCACCAGGTAGAGCGCATTATACACATTGCACCAGGTGACCACTTAGACACATTATAGCCACCATTTTGGACCCCCAGTTGTCGTCCCCAGACACAGTGATCACGGGTGTCAGTGGAGGGGGTTTCAGATGGGTGTGTGTATAATGGGCACTATGAACAGGTTGTGGGGAGTGCGTATGATTGGCACTGTGTGAGTATGTGTATAATGGCTAATGTGTGGATATTGGGTGTGTGTATGATGGGCAATGTGTGGTTGGTGGGGTGCATGTGATGGCACAGTGTGGCTATGGAGGGTGTGGGTATATGGGGGTGGGGTAACTATGCTGATCAATGTGTGCATTTGTGTTGGTGTATGCTGGACACTGCCCTCACCCCCAGTGTTTGGATCGTTAGCTGTTGCCATCCCGCCAATTGCCCATATGTTTATTACGAACATGAATGCCAGGGGCTGCTTGAAAACACCTTGCTTGAAAGACACCTCTTCTCTTTAGCTCCTCACTGCTGTGGGCATCCCTGGCTTTCTCTGCGGCCACCTGTCTCCTCCTCGTCCTGGTGCTGCTATTCGCTTCTACCCCTCTCCGCCGCGGCCACTCAGGACTCAGCATTGCCGCGCCGAGTCTTGGAATTCACCGGCGCATGCCCCCGCATCCTGAGTGGTCACGGTGGTGAGGGGGAGAAGTGAATAGCAGTGCCGGGATGGGGAGGAGACAGGTGGCCGCAGAGAGAGCCTGTTAATGCTGCGGGAGAAGCCTTCTGAGTACGGGTGCCGCGGCGCAGCTGCATGCAGGAGCGAAAGGCACCAACAGCTCCTGCCTCCTCCTCCCCGTCTAATAATCCTCCCGGAAGCCCGGCTATTGAAAGGATTTGAGAGGGAGACCTCATTGTATCCACGTGATTGGCCGCTGGACCCGGAGACCTAAAAGGCACCACGTGATTGGCCGCTGGACCCAGAGACATCAAAGAAGCCACAAGATTGGCAGCGGGACCCGCGGAGAGATCAAAGGAGCTACAGGACTGTCTACAACGGAGCGCGTCCCCAGGGATGCACTCATTTTGTAAAAGCAAGTCCCCGATCCTCATTATGGGGTAAAATACGCGCTATAGCGTGTTTTTGCGATCACTGCATGGTAAGAGGGCACTATAGTGTGGCATAATATGAACTGGGGTACTGTAACTTGGCATAATTTGAACTGGATGACACTAATACCCCTTTCAGACAGAGAAAACAATCCAGTAATTTCCCGGTACTGGAAGGGTCGACCCGGGATTTTTTTCTGTCTGAAAGGGTCAATATGGGACTGAATTCATGGGACTTCGACCCAGGTTTCTACTTGGGTTTTTCCCGGATCTTACACGGGTTGCCGGCTGTCTGAAAGTGTCTGACCTGGGATTTTAAAAATGGGTGGCGGTTAACAGCGCTTATTGGCTGAGCTGGCGGGGCACTAGTGATTGGCTGAGTAGCAGGGTCTCTCTGATTGGCTGAGCGGGCGTGGTGCTGGCATCTGAGGTCACAATTGTGCTGCAGGCGAGACAGAGAGAGACAGCATGGCGCACTGGAAGGAGGAAGAGATCAGGGAGCTGCTTTCTGTTTAGAGGAAAGGAGGAGATCCGGAAGCAGATTACTGGGACAGTGATGGATACCACAGTGCCAAGATACTTACCTCAAGGAGCATTGGGAGTCATTCCGACCCGTTCACATGCAGCGGTTTGTCGCTGCTGTGCGAACGGGTCCGGAATGCGCATGCGTTGCAGCCGCACTGCGCATGCGCGACGCTGCCCGGCGACAGGGGTCGCCGGGTTACGTTGCGTCCTACAAAGGAAGCGGTCGCAGAGCCGACCGCAAAGAAGATTGACAGATCGGACCGTTGGAGACCGTTTTCGGGGGAGTGGAGAAGAAAATGCAGGCGTGTCCAGCAGAACGGAGGGCGGATGTCTGACGTCAAAGCCGGCCCCAGCATCACAGAGATCGTCGCACAGGGTAAGTATGTCCATGCCTAGTCAACTTCTGCTTGAAATTTTTTTAGCTTAGCAGGGCTGCACAAGCGATCGCAGCCCTGCTAAGCTAAAATACACTCCCCCATAGGCATAGACTAGTTGCTGGCTGCGATCAACTCGGAATGACCACCATTGAGCACACACAGCAGCAGGTAGTGAATAAATTGAAAGCTCTCAGAATATTTTACAATAAAGTTCACGACCACAGCAGGAGGAAAAGTGGTGCTGCTGAATGGAGTGGGCTTACGATGATCAGTGCAATTAAGTTTTTGGCAATTCTGCACTGGTTAATCCCATTGCCATTTCATCGTCTAGTTGTGCGTCCTCACGAAGCGCTAACCCAGAGAACAGCCAATCCATTCCACCGCCGCCATCAATGTTTTGTGATGACATCACTGAGATCAGCAACACTGATCCGATGGCTGCTGTGGGGGACCCAGTCACCAATACTATTGAGGTCAATATGTATGACAGAACATGATACCAAGTGGCGCAACTATATACACTCAGTGATACAAACATCTTATGTAATACCCTGCTAGACCCCTATGTGGGGAAATGAATTGTATAGGTTTAGTCTTGCCATGTTTGTGTATAACCTGTAGTAAGTAAAGCTAAATTCCACATATGTACAAATACCCTCACAGAGGGATGTTAGGGTATTAACTGTGGTACTCCCACAGAAAGGACTCCGGTATTAGATAATCCCCCTCCGTGAGGAGAGTTGGGATATTCCCCGCTGCCGGGTACTGAGACTATGTGGACATGAAATTACAGGGACAAGTCCATACTCCTGAAAAAGGGGGGTTATTTTGTGTGGGGCTAAAGGACTCTGACCAGCTCGTGCAAATAACGGTTGGAGGGACAGATCCGAGTGCCTGAAGAGAGGCTACAAAGAGGTGCCAGAGAGAACGGTTGGTGGTTGTCTGCGGAGGAGAGACTGAGAGAGGGGTTTGCGTCATCACCGGCGAGAATTGCAAGCATAAAACACCGCGGAGCAGCCCCTTACCTGGTCATCACGGTCAGAAAGTGACGCTGCCGGCTCTGGTTTGATCTGAAGCGGAGTCTCAACAGTAACCCCTAAGCCGTGGTTGGTCCAGCTGTGAGCCACAGCAGGACTTCAATCACCACTTTTCTCTGGGGCGGAACGAAGTGAGGTTGGAGGAAAGGCGGTGCCAGAAGTGACACCCCAGTTGGGGGGCGGCCCAGCAGTGAGTGGCAGCGAGATGTCAACCCCCGCACCTCCCCTTGGGCTGGATGAGGGAGGCGCTCCATAATACAGAACTTTGAGGAGGCAGCGCCAGCGGCTGGGGACGTCGGCACAGCACTGCTGAGGGGAGTGGATTTGTAAATGCAGCTAGTAAGGTACCTGTACACGGAATGGCACAACACTTCAGTGCACCCAGTAACACTTAGACAGAGCCACTACAAGTCCTTACTGTACTTAGGACACCCAATCCAGGAACTTTCATGGTAACAGGCAGGAGGCCACCTAGGACCAGTACTGAGTCAGATAAGCGACTTTATTGAGGCTGGCTACCTAATATCTGCCACGCTGTTCCCCTTAGCTGTCGGACAGGAATTGGAATGTAGTAATGATTTGTGACCCTTTACTAAACCTAGGATCATCAGAGGCCGCTAATAAGCTTACCAGAAGTTGATGACGATCACGTCCCGCAGCACCTGAGCCCCTGGTAGGAAACTGCCGTTACAAACCCATTTTGAGCATTAACACAGACTATCAGGTCGACAGTCAGTCAACAGATTGTTAGTCTATAACGTTTACTCTATAACCCTCATTCCATTGGCATAGAAGACCGTCCGAGTGAGTGCAGTACTACCGCAGACATAACAATCTCCCATTCCACCACCAACACTCATTAAAATTATAATGACCCTTACAATTCTCTCGGATTCGTAGAACCAGGAGTAGAAGGAGGACTATGCAAAGTTCCATACCCTCAGGAGATTAACGTTAGGTATCAGTTCTTGAACGAGCCTAGCTACATTTGGCAGGGACATCTCCTGTTTAGTCCACCATCATCAAACTATTTTTTGAATGTTCACCAATGAGATAGTAAGAGAGTACCCAGACTGAAGCTTTACAACCCTAGGGGAACCCCTTCCCTTTTTGGTACCATTAAGAATACTAAGTTAATATAGTTAAGGCTACTATTACATGTTAAACTGTCTCAAACCACATGGGGTTGTTATATGTATTTTTTTATTTAGGTTATTCTACCGTATGCTGATATGCAGGGGTGACCAATTGTTCCAGAAAAATAAAAGTCTTTTATTTAAGTTACGGTATAGAGGTAGTGATGTTTGCTGATAATATCCGTAAGTAATTGGGATCCACGGCCAGTGAATTCTTTCCAAATCAGGGTAGGTAATTCACATACAGTGTATTCCACAAGGAGGTGGTTGTGTCATCCCTGCCCGTCTCTCGCTGTGAGGCCAGAACTTGAAGACCCTGCGTATTAAAGAGAGGAACAGGTACGATTCTAGAGATTGGGCGCTAACCTAAAGGATACACGCGCTTACTGTCCCATAGATCCTAAGACCGACAACTCACTGACCCAGGCACGAGATTGTTCATTACAAAACTTTGGAGTCCACGAACAGGATATCCGTAAAATGTCGGCTCTACAGACTCCAGCATCGACGTCAGGCAGAAGGCTTCTTCCAGCGTCCCCCAGAAAGGAAAATTCGACTACCACGATGGCATCACCTATAACTATGCCATACTACAGTACTTTGGGGCACCCGTGATTGCCTACATATGCCGGAAATGTACGAACATCCAGCTGAAGCACACTTAAGGAGTACAAGGACAAACTGTATTATTTGTTTCGGTTATACCCACTTAATGGTATATGCAATTAGCGGCGAATCGCGGCAACTTATCGACGTTTTTTAATTCGACACAATTCGACAGGTGGCTTCCGGAATTCACCATATTCAATGAAAAACGGATTCGACAGTCCCGCAGGCGAAAAACGGCTGATTTGCTGGATTTTGCCGCGATTTAAAAAAACAGGGAAAAACCCGGAAAAAAATGGCGTGGGGTCCCCCCTCCAAAGCATAACCAGCCTCGGGCTCTTCGAGCTGGTCCTGGTTCTAAAAATGCGGGGGGGAAACTGACAGGGGATCCCCCGTATTTTTAAAACCAGCACCGGGCTCTGCGCCTGATGCTGGTGCAAAAAATATGGGGGACAAAAAGAGTAGGGGTCCCCCGTATTTTTTACACCAGCATCGGGCTCCACTAGCTGGACAGATAATGCCACAGCCGGGGGTCACTTTTATACAGTGCCTTGCGGCCGTGGCATTAAATTTCCAACTAGTCACCCCTGGCCGGGGTACCCTGGGGGAGTGGGGACCCCTTCAATCAAGGGGTCCCCCCCAGCCACCCAAGGGCCAGGGGTGAAGCCCGAGGCTGTCCCCCCCATCCAAGGGCTGCGGATGGGAGGCTGATAGCCTTGAGTAAAATGACAGAATGTTGTTTTTTCCAATAGTACTACAAGTCCCAGCAAGCCCCCCAAGCAAGATGGTACTTGGAGAACCAAAAGTACCAGCATGCGGGAGAAAAACGTGCCCGCTGGTACCTGTAGTACTACTGAAAAAAAAATACCCCAAAAAAACAGGAGACACACACCGTGACAAGTGCAACTTTATTACACACTGCCGACACACATACATACTTACCTATGTTGACACGTCGACTGCCACAGTCTCCGACGATCCGAGGTACCTGTGAAAAAAATTAGACTCACCTCAATCCAGTGTCCGGGACATAATCCACGTACTTGTTAAAAAAAGAAAACGAACACATCCGGACTGAAAGGGGTCCCATGTTTACACATCAGACCCCTTTCCCCGAATGCCGGGACACCACGTGACTCCTGTCACTGAGGTCCCTTCAGCCAATCAGGAAACGCTACTTCCGTGGCGCTCACCTGATTGGCTGTGCGCGTGTGACCTCAGACAGCGCATCGCAAAGCCTCTCCATTACTTTCAATGGTGGGAACTTTGCGGGTAGCGGTGGGGTTAACCCGCGGTCAGCCGCTGACCGCGGGTGACCTCACCGCTGACGCAAAGTTCCCACCATTGAATATAATGGAGAGGCTTTGCGATGCGCTGTCTGAGGTCAGACGCACACAGAGCCAATCAGCAGAGTGCAAGGACGTTGCACTCGCTGATTGGCTGAAGAGACACTTCTGTGACAGCTGTCACGGGGGTGTCTGCATTCGTGGAAAGGGGTCTCATGTGTCAACATGGGACCCCTTTCAGTCCGGCATGGTACGGGTGTTCGTTTATTTGTTTTGCCAAGTACGAGGATTTATATCTGGACACTGGATTGAGGTGAGTATAATTATCTTTTATTTTCAGGTACCCGTGGATTCTACTTGGAGAAGAGGACCGACTGCTTCGTTTCAACATAGGTAAGTATGTGTGTGTCGGCAGTGTGTAATAAAGTTGTACTTGTCACGGTGTGTGTCTCCTGTTTTTATTTGGGTATTTTTTTCCCAGTAGTACTACAGGTACCAGCGGGCCCGTTTTTCTCCCGCATGCTGGTACTTGTGGTTCTCCAAGTACCAGCTTGCAGGGGAGGCTTGCTGGGACTTGTAGTACTACTGGAAAAAACAATATTCTTTCAATTTTGACAAGGCTATCAGCCCCCCATCCGCAGCCCTTGGATGGGGGGGACAGCCTCGGGCTTCACTCCCCCAGGGTACCCCGGCCAGGGGTGACTAGTTGGATATTTAATGCCACGGCCGCAAGGCACTGTATAAAAGTGACCCCCGGCTGTGGCATTATCTGTCCAGCTAGTGGAGCCCGATGCTGGTGTATAAAATACGGGGGACCCCTACTCTTTTTGTCCCCCGTATTTTTTGCACCAGCACCAGGCGCAGAGCCCGGAGCTGGTTTTAAAAATACGGGGGATCCCCTGTCAATTTTTCCCCCCACATTTCTAGAACCAGGACCAGCTCGAAGAGCCTGAGGCTGGTTATGCTTTGGAGGGGGGACCCCACGCCATTTTTTTTCTGAATTTTACCATTCCATCTAAAAAATAAAAAAATATATATTATTTTAAAAAATATATAAATAATACTTGTGCCTCCAAAAAAGACAAACCAAGTACCTAATCCCTTCTAATATAAATAGATATGCTATTATCAATAAAAAAACACAAAAAAACATGTTTTAATTTTTTTTTATTAGTTTCACCCACCAAAGTGTGGCGGATTGAAAATGTCGAATTTACTGTCTAAAAGCACTGTTGTCGAATTTCCAAACTTCAATTGAATACACTTTGGTCGAATTGCAGCACTTGTATCATTGCAGAAAAGTCGAGTTTGACAAAAGTCGAATTTCAAAAAGTCGAATTTTGAAAGTCCGTTTTTTGGACGGAAAGCACTGAATTGCATTGACAATTTTTTTTGGGGGGGCGAAAAATTCCCGAAATTCGACAATTTCGGGAATTCGACCGCAATTGCATATACCCCATAGTGAGAAACAACAAATGGAGATTGTGATGGGACCACTGAAAGGCTCTGCATTACGCGAGGTGAAGGCCTGGGAGGTTGAGGAAAAAGAGACGGAGGATATTTTCCAAAAACTCGGGAGTAGATTTGATTCCAAAACAGTAGCGGAGGTCAAAAGTCGCCTTTATGCAAGGAAACAGCGACCCAATGAATCACTGCGGGATTTCGCCTTGGGACTACAGGAGGCAATGAAAGCAGTTAAAATCCTCAACGCCCGCAAGTTTGTCCAGGCCGATGAGACTCTAATTAACTTATTTATAGAAGGAGCTCAAGGTGAGGCGGTTCGATCTCAATTATGAATGTGGAAGCGTCAACAGCCGAATTCCTCATTTTCTGAGTTTAAGGAGGCAATCCTCCAAATCCTTGGGTTAAACTAAAGCGACGACGCTGACCACGAATCAGCAGCTAAAAAACTTGACGAGGAGAGTCCACACGAAGATAAATCATGCCCCAGGTTCGAAACCCTGATACTGAAAGGGGCCGTTTCCCAGCAGGCCCAAGCCCCAGCGGGAACAGACCCTATCAGTATGCTTGGCAGCAAACTTACGGAGCTCATACTGAATTTGGTTCGGATGAATCAAGGAATAGACGAGTTAAATGGAGAGCAAGGTGATAACCGGCGAAGAGAATGGCGCCAAGGGTGCAGTGGCCGGAATCAACCTCGTTGGGACATACCCAGAGAGTCGGGCCGGCGGCCCACTGATCAATTCGACCCCCAGTGGAGACCGATCTGCAGGGTTTGTCAACAAAGTGGACATGTCGAGCGAAACTGCCCTAATGCCAATTTAAACAGGGAGACCCCAAGGCAAGGGACCGACCCTCGGAAGGAGGCCCAGTAACCGTTCCGTCGTCGCAGGAGTGATGGCCCAGGTACGTTGGCCGTGCCCGCATCTGAAGATCCAGATTTATGGGGTCGAAGTAACGGCATTCCTGGATACGGGGTCGCAAGTATCTACTATACGTCTCGCAGAGTTTCTCCGATATTGGGATGAAACCACCATCGTAACTCCACCAACTACCTGGCTCCATCTACTGGCCAACAACAGCCAACCAATCACATACCGAGGATATTGGGAACCTGATATGAGGATAGGGAAGGCCAAGTTGTATCGACAAGGGTGCTTAGATAGTACTGCGCCTAGTACACATTTACCTCAGGTTATCTTAAGCATGAATATCCTGAAAAACTGCCCCGATGAGTTGGTGGAAGCTCTACGACGCGAAATGAGGACTGCGGCTCCCAGAGAGCGGAGGGCCTTACAACAGACGGTACGGTTGCTTTAGAAGCAGAGGAGATTCACCAACAGTCGGGGGGAGGTCGGGAAGGCCCGGATTATAGATCGACAACCAGTCTTATTAGAGCCCAAGTCCGAGCAGGTGGTGTGGTGCAAGACCAGGATAGGTCCCCTGGGTCGAGATTATGAGGCCTTGGTAGAATCCTGCGACCATGATGGACAGCAACCTTTTGCTGTGGCAAGAACATTGGCAATTGTGGAACATGGAAGGGTACCTGTGCGTGTACTAAACCCACATAGCTACCCTATATGACTTTACAAGCACTATCCAGTCGCTAGGGTGAGCCAAGTCGACTTCCAGAACATCGTGATACAGAGTGTGATCACAGCTCAAAATGAGGCAACAGCGGAAGAACCATTAGTGGATAGTGGCGGAACTCCGTGGTGGGCCGAGATACAAATCGGCGATGAGAGCACGTCAGACGCCCAGAGAGAGGGGGTACTTCATGTGGTACGACGAAACGCGGGGGTTTTTAATCAACACCCTTCTGATTTTGGCAAGGCAGAGAAAGTGTTTCATTATATCCCTATGGGAACAATTCCTCCGATTAAAGAAAGGCATCGTCCTTTACCCCCAGCTATGTACCAGCCCGTACGAAACATGATCAATGAAATGAAGGAGGGTGGAGTCATTCGGGAGAGACACAGTCCATGGGCGGCCCCAGTTGTGATTGTAAAGAAGAAAGATGGTAAACTCCGTTTCTGCGTAGACTATCACAAGTTAAACGCCATAACTCACAAGGACGCTTACCCACTGCCATGATTCGAAGAGTCTTTGACGGCCTTGAAGACGGCCGCATACTTCTCAACACTAGATCTTACCAGTGGCTACTGGCAAATTCAAATGGCCCCCGAAGATCGGAAGAAAACAGCTTTCACAACCCCAATGGGCTTATTTGAATTTGAAAGGATGCCCTTTGGGCTCTGCAATGCACCGACCACATTCCAACGGGTCATGGAACAGTGTCTTGGACATCATAATTTTGAGTCCATCCTATTATATCTTGACGATGTCATCATTTTTTCAAAAAGTTATGAGGATCACTTACGGCACTTGGAGGAAATCTTCAATTTACTGACCAAGGCTGGACTGAAACTCAAACCAGCCAAATGCCATTTGCTCAAACCAAAGGTGCGGTACCTTTGTCATGTCGTTAGTGCCAAAGGAGTGATGCCTGACCCGGAGAAAATCAACGTTGTGCAGGACTGGCCAGTACCCCGAATGGCCCGAGATGTCCGGAGCTTCCTGGGATTCGTTGGTTATTACCGGCGTTTCATCGAGCAGTTCACCAAGGTGTCCGCCCCAATGCATGAACTCCTTAGGGGCCGGTCAGGTATTGAAAGAAGGGGCTCGTCTCTGGTCGATTGGGGGGAAGGACATCAAAAGGCCTTTGATCAGCTGAAAGTCTCACTGACGGAAGCTCCGTTGCTCGCCTATCTGGACCATGACAAACCTTTCGAAGTGTATACCGATGCCAGTCACCGTGGATTGGGGGCCATCTTGTCACAGAGACAGAACGGACGGGAACGAGTTATTGCCTACACTAGCAGGGGCCTCGCAAGACTAAGCGGAACAGTGAGAACTACAGCACCTTTAAGCTGGAATTATTAGCTCTCGTCTGGGCCATCACGGAAAAATGTAAGGACTACTTGGCCGCCACACCATTTATCATCATGACGGACAACAATCCTTTAGCTCATCTATCTACTGCTCGGCTGGGGGCCCTCGAACAGAGATGGGTATCTCGCCTCGCCAACTTCAGTTATACGGTGTCGTTTAGAAGTGGAAAGTCGAATGTCAATGCCGACGCCCTATCGCGGCTACCAACTGCAGATGTTGCAGAAGAGGATAAAGATGTGGAGGAAGACACTGAGACTCCAGTGTTCAAAGCCTGTGGAACAGGAATGACTGTCACTTCTGACCCTTTATCCGCCTCCATTGATCTGCACGCCGAGGATCTTCCATGCGACCAAACCCCTGTCGACTGGTCAGGGATACAACAGCAAATCCCCGTGTTGAGAGAATTAGTGGCTCTACTACAACATAACCGCCGGTTAAACAGAGTTCAACGAGCCAGAGCTGATCCGGAGCTCATAAAATGGTGGAGAAATCGGGAGCGTATCCAGCTACAACAGGGTCTTTTAGTACGAATTAGCATCAACCCCGGTACTCATCAGACAGTCACTCAGGTCATTGTCCCAAGAGATCGGGCCACCCTCCTGTTAGAAGGATCGATCCGGGCACTTTGGTATGCAAAAGACAGAAGCAATATTAAGAAAGAGATACTTCTGGATTGGCATGAGAGAAGATATCGAAAGGTGGTGCCGAAAACTGTGTGCCGTGTAGCCTCAAGCGACGTCCTGACAGTAATCAGAAAGATGCATTACATCCCATCAAGAGCCAACATCTATTGCAAATTGTTACTCTGGATCATGTAAAGCTTGAGCCTAGCGCTAGCGGGTATCAATATGCTTTGACCATGACCGACCATTATAGTAAGTTCCTGGTAGTAGTACCGGCTAAAGATCTTACCGCAAAGACCACCGCTGAACTTTTCCTCAAACACTTTGCTAGGCCTTATGGATATCCTGATTGCATCCTGATGGATCAAGGTCCTGCTTTTGAATCACAACTTTTTCATGAACTCTGTTCTTATTACGGTTCCTGGAAAGCGAGAACCACCGTTTACCACCCACAGGGAAACGGATTATGTGAGAGGGCTAATCAGACTATAATTAGCATGCTAAGAAGTCTACCGACAGAAGATTGGGCCAAGTGGCCGACTTTACTACCAGAGCTCACCTATCTGTATAACAACACGGAACATTGTTCCACGGAGATTACCCCTTATTACCTCATGTTCGGCCGTCGGGGCAAACTACCCTATGATTTGGAACTGATGCCTGTGGCGACTTATACCGACACTCCTCAAACTGACTGGGTCCGTGAACATCAGCGAAGGATCAAAACAGCCCAAGCCATTGTAGAAAAGAGAATGGAGATGGTCCATCGGAGGCAGGAAAAGAATTATAACGCACATACCTGGCCTGTACCTATAAAAATAGGAGACACAGTTTGGAAGAAGCGGAACCAACGCTGTAGTAAATTAGATACGTTGTGGGAGACCCTCCCTTATGACGTGATCAGTGTTCCGGAGGGGGAGCGATACACTTACAAAATCCGCCGCGATCCGGAGGGACCAGCTAGTGTGGTGTCCAGTGATCAAATCAAAGTTTGCAACATGAAATTCTCTGAGGAAAGACACGACTCATCTGTAGCAGATGAACAGAGAACTCCTGAGGTCATACCAATCCATGACCCCATTGAACTCTTGCTCTTTATGGGTAACCCAGGGCCACATGGCCCAGTCAAGCGTGTATACCCCGACTCCAATGTTAACGGGCCATTAGAATGTGGCAAAGCCCCTTTCAGCAGAAATGACTTAATGGAGCGTGATATACCTGCCCAGCGAGATACGCCGGCCACAAGGGTCAGGAGGTCAGAACGTACTAACAGAGATATCTTACCTTTGAGATACCGAGAATAAAGGGGTATATAATGCTTACCTGTTGATCTTGATTACTCTGTTTGGGTGTGAAATGGAAAATGTTTTACCATTCAGCTACCATGGTCACTGTTATACTGAGGATGTAACTAAGGTTGTTGCAAATGTTATGTACCAGAGTTCCGGCCGTGTTCACTCAGGTAACTGTTGGACATGGTCTAGAATTCACTATGGGAAGGGTGGCGAAATGCGTGAGCCCACGCATATTTCCAGCAGGAGAGTATGTAATACCCTGCTAGACCCCTTGTGGGGAAATGAATTGTATAGGTTTAGTCTTGCCATGTTTGTGTATAACCTGTAATAAGTAAAGCTAAATTACACATATGTACAAATACCCTCACATAGGGACGTCAGGGTATTAATTGTGGTACTCCCACAGAAAGGACTCTGGTATTAGATAATCCCCCTCCGTGAGGAGAGTTGGGATATTCCCCGCTGCCAGGAACAGAGACTATGTGGACATGGAATTACAGGGACAAGTCCATACGCCTGAAAAAGGGGGGTTATTTTGTGTGGGGCTGAAGGACTCAGACCAGCTTGTGCAAATAACGGCTGGAGGGACAGATCCGAGTGCCTGAAGAGAGGCTACAAAGAGGTGCCAGAGAGAACAGTTGGTGGTTGTCTGCGGAGGAGAGACTGAGAGAGGGGTGTGCGTCATCACCGGCGAGAACAGCAAGCATAAACTGCCGCGGAGCAGCCCCTTACCCGGTCATTGCGGTCAGAAAGTGATGCCGCCAGCTCCGGTCTGATCAGGAGCGGAGTCTCAACAGTAACCCCTAAGCCGTGGGCGGTCCGGCTGTGAGCTGCAGCAGGACTTCAATCGCCACTTCTCTCCGGAGCGGAACGAAGTGAGGTCAGAGGAGAGGTGGCGCCAGCAGTGACACCCCAGTTGGGGGGCAGCCCAGCAGTGAGTGGCAGCGAAACGTCAACCCCCCACACCTACCCTTGGGCTGGACAAGGTAGGCGCTCCATAATAAAGAACCTTGAGGAGGCGGCACCAGCCGCCGGGGACATCGGCACAACAGTGCTGAGGGGAGTGGATCTGTAAATGCAGCTAGTAAGGTACCTGTACAGGGAATGGCACAACACTTAAGTGCACCCAGTAACACTTAGACAGAGCCACTACAAGTCCTTACTGTACTCGGGACATCCAATCCAGGAACTTTCATGGTGACAGGCAGGAGGCCACCTAGGACCAGTACTGAGTCAGATTATTGAGGCTGGCTACCTAATATCTGCCACGCTGTTCCCTTTAGCTGTCGGACAGGAATTGGAAGGTAGTAATGATTTGTGACCCTTTACTAAACCTGGGATCATCAGAGGCCGCTTATAAGCTTAGCAGAAGTTGATGACGGTCACGTCCCGCAGCACCTGAGCCCCTGGTGGGAAACTGCCATTACAAACCCATTTGAGCATTAACACGGAATAGCAGGTCGACAGTCAGTCAACAGATTGTTAGTCTATAACCTTTGCTCTATAACCCTCATTCCATTGGCACAGAGGACCGTCCGAGTGAGTGCAGTACTACCGCAGACATTACAATCTCCCATTCCACCACCAACACTCATTAAAATTATAATGACCCTTACAATTCTCTCGGATTTGTAGAACCAGGAGTAGAAGGAGGACTATGCAAAATTCCGTACCCTCAGGAGATTAACGTTAGGTATCCATTCTTGAACAAGCCTAGCTACATTTGTCAGGGACATCACCTGTTTAGTCCACCATCATCAGACTATCTTTTGAATGTGCACCAACGAGGTAGTAAGAGAGTACTCAGACTGAAGCTTTACAACCCTAGGGGAACCCCTTCCGTTAAGAATACTAAGTTAATATAGTTAAGGCTACTATTACATGTTAAACTGTCTCAAACCCCAAGGGGTTGTTATATGTATTTTTTTATTTAGGTTATTCTACCGTATGCTGATATGCAAGGGTGACCAATTGTTCCAGTAAAATAAAAGTCTTTTATTTAAGTTACGGTATAGAGATAGTGATGTTTGCTGATAATATCCATAAGTAATTGTGATCCACGGCCAGTGAATTCTTTCCAAATCAGGGTAGGTAATTCACATACAGAGGTATATTTACTAAAATTCGTATTTTACGAATGAGGTTAAAGTTCAATCACGAATGACATCGAAAGTGTAAAGTTGCAACTTTTTGAATTTATTACGACTAATTTACTAAGCTGTCATATTCTGCATTTTCGTATTTACCGATGTCGATGTCATTCGTATTTTTTGGCAGTGTTTTACGTGAGTGAATTGTAAAACACTGCCGACTTTAACACAATGAATCTCGGCCGGATCTGTGAGATCCGTGCTGGGCTTCATTGTGCACCTTTCGAAAAAAAGAAAACATTGTTAAAATTTTGGGGGGGAAATGCGTGGGGTCCCCCCTCCTAAGCAAAACCAGCCTTGGGCTCTTTGAGCCGGTCCTGGTTGAAAAAATATAGGGAAAAAAGTGACAGGGGTTTCCCCGTATTTAAACAACCAGCACCGGGCTCTGCGCCTGGTCCTGGTTCCAAAAATACGGGGGACAAAAAGCGTAGGGGTCCCCCGTATTTCTGAAACCAGCACCGGCTCCACTAGCCAGATACATAATGCCACAGCCAGGGGACACTTTTATATTGGTCCCTGCGGCCCTGGCATTACATACCCAACTAGTCACCCCTGGCCGGGGTACCCTGGAGGAGTGGGGACCCCTTCAATCAAGGGGTCCCCCCCCTCCAGCCACCCAAGGGCCAGGGGTGAAGCCCGAGGCTGTCCCCCCCATCCAAGGGCTGCGGATGGGGGGCTGATAGCCTTTTTGTCAAAATTTGAATATTGTTTTTAGTAGCAGTACTACAAGTCCCAGCAAGCCTCCCCCGCAAGCTGGTACTTGGAGAACCACAAGTACCAGCATGCGGTGGAAAACCGGGCCCACTGGTACCTGTAGTACTACTACTAAAAAAATAACCCAATAAAAACAGAAGACACACACCTTGAAAGTAAAAGTTTAATACATCCACACCTCCATACACACATACTTACCTATGTTCACTACTACTAAAAAAATACCCCAATAAAAACAGAAGACACACACCTTGAAAGTAAAAGTTTAATACATACATCCACACCTCCATACACACATACTTACCTATGTTCACACGAGGGTCGGTCCTCTTCTCCATGTAGAATCCATGGGGTACCTGTTGAAAAAATTATACTCACATAATCCAGTGTTGTTCGGTCCTCTTCTGTTCTATTTGTAATCCACGTACTTTGCAAAATAAAAAAACGAATACACGACCACGCACTGAAAGGGGTCCCATGTTTTCACATGGAACCCCTTTCCCCGACTGCCAGGAACCCCCCCTGACTTCTGTCTAAGAGGGTTCCTTCAGCCAATCAGGGAGCGCCACGTTGTGGCACCCTCCTGATTGGCTGTGTGCTCCTGTAGTGTATGTCAGGCAGCACACGGCAGTGATACAATGTAGCGCCTATGCGCTCCATTGTAACCAATGGTGGGAACTTTGTGGTCAGCGGTGAGGTTACTTTCGGTTAACCGCTGACCACAAAGTTCCCACCATTGGTTACAATGGAGCGCATAGGCGCAACATTGTAACACTGCCGTGTGCTGCCTGACATACACTACAGGAGCACACAGCCAATCAGGAGGGTGCCACAACGTGGCGCTCCCTAATTGGCTGAAGGAACCCTCTTAGGCAGAAGTCAGGGGGGGTTCCTGGCAGTCGGGGAAAGGGGTTCCATGTGAAAACATGGGACCCCTTTCAGTGCGTGGTCGTGTATCCGTTTTTTTATTTTGCAAAGTACGTGGATTACAAATAGAACAGAAGAGGACCGAACAACACTGGATTATGTGAGTATAATTTTTTCAACAGGTACCCCATGGATTCTACATGGAGAAGAGGACCGACCCTCGTGTGAACATAGGTAAGTATGTGTGTATGGAGGTGTGGATGTATGTATTAAACTTTTACTTTCAAGGTGTGTGTCTTCTGTTTTTATTGGGGTATTTTTTTAGTAGTAGTACTACAGGTACCAGTGGGCCCGGTTTTCCACCACATGCTGGTACTTGTGGTTCTCCAAGTACCAGCTTGCGGGGGAGGCTTGCTGGGATTCGTAGTACTGCTACTAAAAACAATGGCCCTCATTCCGAGTTGATCGGTCGCAAGGCGAATTTAGCAGAGTTACACACGCTAAGCCGCCGCCTACTGGGAGTGAATCTTAGCTTCTTAAAATTGCGACCGATGTATTCGCAATATTGTGATTACTAACTACTTAGCAGTTTCAGAGTAGCTTCAGACTTACTCTGCCTGTGCGATCATTTCAGTGCTTGTCGTTCCTGGTTGACGTCACAAACACACCCAGCGTTCGCCCAGGCACTCCCACCGTTTCCCCGGCCACTCCTGCGTTTTTTCCGGAAACGGTAGCGTTTTCAGCCACACGCCCCTGAAACGCCGTGTTTCCGCCCAGTAACACCCATTTCCTGTCAATCACATTACGATCGCCGGAGCGAAGAAAAAGCCGTGAGTAAAAATACTTTCATCATAGTAAAGTTACTTGGCGCAGTCGCAGTGCGAACATTGCGCATGCGTACTAAGCGGATTTTCACTGCGATGCGATGAAAAATACCGAGCGAACAACTCGGAATGAGGGCCAATATTCAAATTTTGACAAAAAGGCTATCAGCCCCCCATCCGCAGCCCTTGGATGGGGGGGACAGCCTCGGGCTTCACCCCTGGCCCTTGGGTGGCTGGAGGGGGGGGACCCCTTGATTGAAGGGGTCCCCACTCCTCCAGGGTACCCCGGCCAGGGGTGACTAGTTGGGTATGTAATGCCAGGGCCGCAGGGACCAATATAAAAGTGTCCCCTGGCTGTGGCATTATGTATCTGGCTAGTGGAGGCCGGTGCTGGTTTCAGAAATACGGGGGACCCCTACGCTTTTTGTCCCCCGTATTTTTGGAACTAGGACCAGGCGCAGAGCCCGGTGCTGGTTGTTTAATTATGGGGGAACCCCTGTCACTTTTTTCCCCATATTTTTTCAACCAGGACCGGCTCAAAGAGCCCGAGGCTGGTTTTGCTTAGGAGTGGTGACCCTACGCATTTTTTTTTTTTAAATTAACACTTTCCAACCCCTTCCCACTGAAAAACATGCACGGATCTCATGGATCCCTGCATGCCTATCCGAACACGGTAAATAAAAGCAGGTCTGTTTTATTTTAGCACTTTTTCACGATCTGTATTTTTTCACGGCAGTGTTTGGCTATTGTCGGCAGTGTTTGTGAATTGCACTTTTTAGTAAATGACCGATTTCTACCAAATTCCAGGCGTATTTGACCGATGGTGTATTCATTCGTATTTTTTTCCTAGGACTTCCAAAAAAATACGAATGCCCTCATCACTGCCGTGATTTGAGTTTAGTAAATTCCCGAGATGACACTTTGAAGAAAAAACACCATCTCGGTCAAAATCGGGACCTTAGTAAATATACCCCACAGTGTCTTCCACAAGGAGGTGGTTGTGTCATCCCTGCCCGTCTCTCGCTGTGGGGCCAGAACTTGAAGACCCTGCGTATTAAAGAGAGGAACGGGTACGATTCTAGAGATTGGCTGCTAACCTAAAGGATACACGCGCTTACTGTCCCGTAGATCCTAAGACCGACAACTCACTGTTCCAGCACGAGATTGTTCATTACACTTACACATTGTTGTAAGGAATTCAAATTCACAGATACGCTTCAAATAAAAAGTTGTCACAAATTTCTTTTTAGATGTTCAACTCTAAGAATAGAAAGGAACACAGAACATAGGGGGTAATTCAGAGTTGATCGCAGCAGCAAGTTTGTTAGCAATTGGGTAAAACCATGAGCAGTGCAGGTGTGGCAGATATAACATTTGCAGAGAGAGTTAGACTTGGGTGGGTTATTTAGTTTCTGTGCAGGGTAAATACTGGCTGCTTTATTTTTACACTGCAATTTAGATTTCAGTTTGAACACACCCCACCCAAATCTAACTCTCTCTGCACATGTTATATCTGTCCCCCCTGCAGTGCACATGGGGGGTCATTCCGAGTTGTTCGCACGTTTCCGATTTTCACCATACTGCGATTAGTCGCTTACTGCGCATGCGCAAGGTTCGCAGAGCGCATGCGCTTAGTTATTTTACACAAAAGTTAGGTATTTTACTCACGGCATAACAAGGATTTTTCATCGTTCTGGTGATCGTACTGTGATTGACAGGAAGTGGGTGTTTCTGGGTGGAAACTGGCCGTTTTATGGGAGTGTGTGGAAAAACGCAGGCGTTCGAGTTGCAAAACGCAGGAGTGGCTGGAGAAACGGGGGAGTGGTTGGGCAAACGCTGGGTGTGTTTGTGACGTCAAACCAGGAACGAAAAGGACTGAGCTGGTCGCAATGGCTGAGTAAGTCTGGAGCTACTCAGAAACTGCTAAGAAATTTCTATTCGCAATTCTGCTAATTTTTCGTTCGCACTTCTGCTAAGCTAAGATACACTTCCAGAGGGCGGTGGCCTAGCGTGTGCAATGCGATCAACTCAGAATTACCCCCATAGTGCAATCCTGTTGGTAATACAGGGAATTTTATTGGTTATTGGTCTCACTCACATAGAGGAATGAATAGAAGGCAAGTAGATATCAAATCTCTAGATGCAGACAGTTCAACTTCCTTCCCCATTAAGCACATAGAGAAATAAAATAGTGATAGTGCAATATTATCTGTCTTAAAGTTAAAAAAGATTTTTTTTATAAAATACACTCACAAACATAAATTGAAAATAGGCATATAAAACAAGCAGGGGACAGACTGTGCTGTTTAGAGGACCCAGAAGCCGGATGCCGCGATAAGTGATATGGGAGACACCTGACTAACCAGGACTTGTGGTGATTATACCCTCATTTTACTGTTGGCGGTACCTGTCTATTCACTGAAGGGCTCTCCAGCATACCCTTTGTTTTATATGCCTATTTTCAACTTTTTATTTGAAGTGTATCTGTGAGTTTGAATTCCTTACAACAATGTGTAAGATGTTTGTATCACTGAGTGTATAAAGTTGCGCCACTTGGTATCACATTCTGTCATACATATTGCTTGCTTGAATCACAGTGAAGGTTCCTATTGTGAGTCCAAGGGATGCCACTGACATTAAGCGCACAAAGGGTTAATTTTCTCTTGTCACTATTGAGGTCGATGCCAGTGGAAGCAGCACTGGGACTCCGGCTGGGGCACCAACTTCTGCGCAGACTGAGACCCCAAAGTTGCGTAGGAACAGTAATTTGTTTTTGTTTTTCTTTACACATACTTAAGATTTTTGTTTTATTTCAAATCCAGATTATAGTATGGGCCATTTTACACAATGATGTTGTTTGCACTTGTTATTATTTTTAAATGCTGCGTTACACATTCAGCTCCTGACTGTCATGTATTTCATCAATATCAGAAGGCTATGGCCCTCATTCCGAGTTGATCGGTCGCAAGGCGAATTTAGCAGAGTTACACACGCTAAGCCGCCGCCTGCTGGGAGTGAATCTTAGCTTCTTAAAATTGCGACCGATGTATTCGCAATATTGCGATTACTAACTACTTAGCAGTTTCAGAGTAGCTTCAGACTTACTCTGCCTGTGCGATCAGTTCAGTGCTTGTCGTTCCTGTTTGACGTCACAAACACACCCAGCGTTCGCCCAGGCACTCCCACCGTTTCTCCGGCCACTCCTGCGTTTTTTCCGGAAACGGTAGCGTTTTCAGCCACACGCCCCTGAAACGCCGTGTTTCCGCCCAGTAACACCCATTTCCTGTCAATCACATTACGATCGCCGGAGCGATGAAAAAGCCGTGAGTAAAATTACTTTCTACATAGCAAAGTTACTTGGCGCAGTCGCAGTGCGAACATTGCGCATGCGTACTAAGCGGATTTTCATTGCGATGCGATGAAAAATACCGAGCGAACAACTCGGAATGAGGGCCTATATTAGCTGTTGCACCATTTATGAGTAATAACGACTGCTAACTAGTGATGTGCACTGGAAATTTTTCGGGTTTTGTGTTTTGGTTTTGGGTTCGGTTCCGCGGCCGTGTTTTTGGTTCGGACGCGTTTTGGCAAAACCTCACCGGAAATTTTTTGTCGGATTCGGGTGTGTTTTGGATTCGGGTGTTTTTTTTTCAAAAAACACTAAAAAACAGCTTAAATCATAGAATTTGGGGGTCATTTTGATCCCATAGTATTATTAACCTCAATAACCATAATTTCCACTCATTTTCAGTCTATTCTGAACACCTCACAATATTATTTTTAGTCCTAAAATTTGCACCGAGGTCGCTGGATGGCTAAGCTAAGCGACACAAGTGGCCGACACAAACACCTGGCCCCTCTAGGAGTGGCACTGCAGTGTCAGGCAGGATGGCACTTGAAAAAAATAGTCCCCAAACAGCACATGATACAAAGAAAAAAAGAGGCGCAATGAGGTAGCTGTGTGACTAAGCTAAGCGACCCTAGTGGCCGACACAAACACCTGGCCCATCTAGGAGTGGCACTGCAGTGTCAGACAGGATGGCACTTGAAAAAAATAGTCCCCAAACAGCACATGATGCAAAGAAAAAAAGAGGCGCAATGAGGTAGCTGTGTGACTAAGCTAAGCGACCCTAGTGGCCGACACAAACACCTGGCCCATCTAGGAGTGGCACTGCAGTGTCAGACAGGATGGCACTTGAAAAAAATAGTCCCCAAACAGCACATGATGCAAAGAAAAAAAGAGACGCAATGAGGTAGCTGTGTGACTAAGCTCAGCGACCCAAGTGGCCGACACAAACACCTGGCCCATCTAGGAGTGGCACTGCAGTGTCAGACAGGATGGCACTTGAAAAAAATAGTCCCCAAACAGCACATGATGCAAAGAAAAAAAGAGGCGCAATGAGGTAGCTGTGTGACTAAGCTCAGCGACCCAAGTGGCCGACACAAACACCTGGCCCATCTAGGAGTGGCACTGCAGTGTCAGACAGGATGGCACTTGAAAAAAATAGTCCCCAAACAGCACATGATGCAAAGAAAAAAAGTGGCGCAATGAGGTAGCTGTGTGACTAAGCTAAGCGACCCTAGTGGCCGACACAAACACCTGGCCCATATAGGAGTGGCACTGCAGTGTCAGACAGGATGGCACTTGAAAAAAATAGTCCCCAAACAGCACATGATGCAAAAAAAAAGAGGCGCAATGAGGTAGCTGTGTGACTAAGCTGAGCGACCCTAGTGGCCGCCACAAACACCTGGCCCATCTAGGAGTGGCACTGCAGTGTCAGACAGGATGGCACTTGAAAAAAATAGTCCCCAAACAGCACATGATGCAAAGAAAAAAAGAGGTGCACCAAGGTCGCTGGATGGCTAAGCTAAGCGACCCAAGTGGCCGACACAAACACCTGGCCCATCTAGGAGTGGCACTGCAGTGTCACACAGGATGGCAGATTTAAAAAATAGTCCCCGAACAGCACATGATGCAAAGAAAAAAAGAGGTGCAATGAGGTAGCTGTGTGACTAAGCTAAGCGACCCAAGTGGCCGACACAAACACCTGGCCCATCTAGGAGTGGCACTGCAGTGTCAGACAGAATGGCACTTGAAAAAAATAGTCCCCAAACAGCACATGATGCAAAGAAAAAAAGAGGCGCAAGGAGGTAGCTGTGTGACTAAGCTAAGCGACCCTAGTGGCCGACACAAACACCTGGCCCATCTAGGAGTGGCACTGCAGTGTCAGACAGGATGGCACTTGAAAAAAATAGTCCCCAAACAGCACATGATGCAAAGAAAAAAAGAGGCGCAATGAGGTAGCTGTGTGACTAAGCTAAGCGACCCTAGTGGCCGACACAAACACCTGGCCCATCTAGGAGTGGCACTGCAGTGTCAGACAGGATGGCACTTGAAAAAAATACTCCCCAAACAGCACATGATGCAAAGAAAAATGAAAGAAAAAAGAGGTGCAAGATGGAATTGTCCTTGGGCCCTCCCACCCACCCTTATGTTGTATAAACAGGACATGCACACTTTAACGAACCCATCATTTCAGCGACAGGGTCTGCCACACGACTGTGACTGAAATGACTGGTTGGTTTGGGCCCCCACCAAAAAAGAAGCAATCAATCTCTCCTTGCACAAACTGGCTCTACAGAGGCAAGATGTCCACCTCATCATCATCGTCCGATTCATCACCCCTTTCACTGTGTACATCCCCCTCATAGTAACATAGTAACATAGTATCTGAGGTTAAAAAAAGACAATTGTCCATCGAGTTCAACCTATTTGTGGTCTCCTATGCATGATGATTTGACTAAAATTTCTGACTGATGCTGCTGTCAGCCATTGCATTTTATCCCTATTTATAGTAACTATAATGCATGACTATGCACCATACCCCTGGATATCCTTATCCATTAGGAATTTATCTAACCCATTCTTAAAGGTGTTGACAGATTCCGCCATTACAACTCCCTCGGGCAGGGAATTCCAAACACGTATTGTCCTTACCGTGAAAAAGCCTTTACGCCGTATTGTGCGGAATCTCCTCTCCTCTAACCTGAGCGAGTGTCCACGAGTCCTCTGTGTTGATCTAACCAAAAACAGGTCCTCACAGATTATTAATTTGTCCCCACTGGAATCCACCATCTCAGGTCCCCGTGTACTTTCTGGAGGCAATTGCTGCTGGTGAATGTCTCCACGGAGGAATTGATTATAATTCATTTTAATGAACATCATCTTCTCCACATTTTCTGGAAGTAACCTTGTACGCCGATTGCTGACAAGGTGAGCGGCTGCACTAAACACTCTTTCGGAGTACACACTGGAGGGAGGGCAACTTAGGTAGAATAAAGCCAGTTTCTTCAAGGGCCTCCAAATTGCCTCTTTTTCCTGTCAGTATACGTACGGACTGTCTGACGTGCCTACTTGGATGCGGTCACTCATATAATCCTCCACCATTCTTTCAATGGTGAGAGAATCATATGCAGTGACAGTAGACGACATGTCAGTAATCGTTGGCAGGTCCTTCAGTCCGGACCAGATGTCAGCACTCGCTCCAGACTGCCCTGCATCACCGCCAGCGGGTGGGCTCGGAATTCTTAGCCTTTTCCTCGCACCCCCAGTTGCGGGAGAATGTGAAGGAGGAGCTGTTGACGGGTCACGTTCCGCTTGACTTGACAATTTTCTCACCAGCAGGTCTTTGAACCCCTGCAGACTTGTGTCTGCCGGAAAGAGAGATACAACATAGGTTTTAAATCTAGGATCGAGCACGGTGGCCAAAATGTAGTGCTCTGATTTCAACAGATTGACCACCCGTGAATCCTGGTTAAGCGAATGAAGGGCTCCATCCACAAGTCCCACACGCCTAGCGGAATCGCTCTGTTTTAGTAACCATCAGTGTTCCGCCATCGATCCCCAGTAACCATCGGTGTTCCGCCATCGATCCCAAGTCTCCATCTGTGTTCCGCCATCGATCCCAAGTCACCACCGGTGTTCCGCCATCGATCCCAAGTCACCATCGGTGTTCCGCCATCGATTCCAAGTCACCATCGGTGTTCCGTCATCGATCCCAAGTATTTCTCTGAACTGTGTTTAATAAAACCTTTGAACTTTCCCTTGTTGTCGTGGTCACGCCTTCGGGCATTTGTTCTAAAGGTACCCTGTATGTCCAAGAACCCTGTACTGCCTCCCAGGTACACATATACCTCAGCCCCTACAACTGAGGCTTCCCCCTGGTCAGCACCAGCCCTCAGTTTGTGACAGTAAGCACTGACCCAATGGATCCGGCCGGAGACCAGGTCCAAGCGACCAGGCCGATGCAAGAACTTGCAGCCTGCCTTGAACGTCAGGGGGCTACACGGGGCCATGTGATTCGCTGTCTCCAGGACCTCTCCTCTCGGCTGGATGGAATACAAGTTACCCTCCGTGGTTCAGGGGCGTCCAGTGTGCCGACTGCAGTACCTTTGGTAGTATCCCCACCCACCATTCCCGTTTCTGCTCCTTGTCTCCATTTACAGACACCTGCCAAGTTTGATGGTTCCCCAAAAGCCTGTCGGGGTTTCCTAAATCAGTGTGAGATATATTTCGAGTTACAGCCTGGCAGTTTCCCAACTGACCGCACAAAGGTTGCTTACATCATCTCCCTCCTCAGTGGCTCCACCCTCGATTGGGCATCACCTCTATGGGAGAAGTCTGATGCCCTGCTCTCTTCATATGCAGACTTCGTGGCAACCTTCAGGCGCATCTTTGACGAAGCAGGTCATGTGACCTCAGCCTCCTCTGATATCCTCCGGCTACGTCAGGGGACACGAACAGTCGGTAAATATCTGGTACAGTTCCAGATCCTAGCGTCTGAACTTTCCTGGAATGATGACGCTCTTTACTCAGCCCAAGATGGGGCGTCTGTGTCTACAGCCCAAGATGGGGCGTCTGTGTCTGCAGCCCAAGAAGGGGCATCTGTTTCTGCAGCCCAAGAAGGGGCGTATGTTTCTGCAACCCCAGGAGGGGTATCCAATGTTCAAGCTCTAGTAGGGGCATATGAGTCTTCTCAAAAAGGAGTTTCTGATCTGTCAACCCCAGGAGGGGTGCTGGAGAAAACAACCCTGAGAGAGGTGTCTGATTCATCAACCCCAGGAGGGGTCACCAGAGTTTCAGTCCCAAGGGAAGTATCCAGAGCCAAGTTCCCAGATGGAAATTTTTGTGCTACAGATGCAGTTATGAACTCCTGTTTGCCGTCTTCAGAGAGCACCACCCTGTTGGCATCCAGCATGGACCAGGTCCAGGATGGTCTAACTGAACACACGGATACCACTCATTCCGGTTCTAACCGGATTCTGACTTCAGTTCCAGCTGATTCAACTGTCTCCAGACTCAATCCGGTTCCATCCGTCTGTCTGAAGATTCCTTCGGTTCCAGCCGATTCCGATATCTCTGGACCCAATCCGGTTCCATCCGTAGGTCCAAAGACTCCTTCAGTTCCAGCTGATTCAACTGTCAATCCGAAGACTCCTCCGGTCCCAGCCGGTTCAAGTTTTTCCGGACCCAATCCGGTCCCATCCGTCTGTCCGGATCAGCCTCCTTCGGTTCCAGACGATTCTAGAACCTTCAAATTTAATCCTGTCCTATCCGTCGGTCTAAAGACTCCGCCGGTCTCAGCCGGTTCAAGTTTGTCTGGACTCAATCTGGTCTCATCCATAAATTCGGTACAGCCTCCTCTGGTTCCAGCCAGTTCAAGTTCATCAGGATTCAATCTAGATTCTTCCGTTTGTTCAGGTAAAGAATTTATAAGAAGTGTCCTGGGGCCACTCCTAAAGGAGGGGGTGCTGTCACGATCCAGGTAATTCCTTATCAGTATTTACCTTCCAAATGCCTCCTGAGACTGTCCCAGTGTTCCAAGCCTGGATTCCATCTCCACTGTCTGTGTGCAGCACGCTGCATCTCTTTGTCTCTAATCTCTTTACTGTGATTCTGGCAGCATCAGGGTTAAGTTTCACATGCAAGTTACAAACAATCTTTCCCTCCAAAAGCTAACATGGGCGCAGCCATGTTTTCCTAATCACATGATACCTTTCAGCCTATAAGAGGCACTCTGCTCTCAGCCTGATTACCCAGCAGCTGCACTCTGGTCTCTGGTTAATCAGCCAGCCAATCCCTGCTTCCCAGCAGGTATAAATATCTTGTTCCTGGGGTGGAAAGAGGTCAGTGCTTCAATTGTCTTCAGTGATCCCAGTGTGCAGTTCTCCCATGGACTTTCTCTGCAGTACAGCCTGACTCTGCAGTGTCTCAACATTGCACCCCGTGACTGGCAGTTACCCGACACCGGCTTCCAGCTTCTAGCTTCCAGCGGTGCTCTGCCCTGCCAGTAACCATCAGTGTTCCGCCATCGATCCCCAGTAACCATCGGTGTTCTGCCATCGATCCCAAGTCTCCATCGGTGTTCCGCCATCGATCCCAAGTCACCATCGGTGTTCCGTCATCGATCCCAAGTCACCATCGGTGTTCCGTCATCGATCCCAAGTATTTCTCTGAACTGTGTTTAATAAAACCTTTGAACTTTCCCTTGTTGTCGTGGTCACGCCTTCGGGCATTTGTTCTAAAGGTACCCTGTATGTCCAAGAACCCTGTACTGCCTCCCAGGTACACATATACCTCAGCCCCTACAACTGAGGCTTCCCCCTGGTCAGCACCAGCCCTCAGTTTGTGACAAACTGTCTCCTCTCGTATATAAACGGAGAGGACACCAGCCACGTCCTCTCCCTATCAATCTCAATGCACGTGTGAAAATGGCGGCGACGCGCGGCTGCTTATATAGAATCCGAATCTCGCGAGAATCCGACAGCGGGATGATGACGTTCGGGCGCGCTCGGGTAAGCCGAGCAAGGCGGGAGGATCCGAGTCTGCTCGGACCCGTGTAAAAAAAGGTAAAGCTCGGGTGGGTTCGGTTTCTCGGAAACCGAACCCGCTCATCACTACTGCTAACAACATCATAGGCCTGTACACACCTGCACGCTAATAGCACAAATTATCCTTTAGAAAGGATAAATCGTGCATAGCATGCAGTGTTTGTACAATCGCGCGCTTCCATCACACATTAGTCTTGACCGATACTCAAAATGTATATGTTGCAGTGTTTAGCTAGTGCGCAGGAGGTAGGAGGCCCTAAGCACATATATGCTGACATCACTGCTATTTGATTTTTAAATTGTTTTTTTTTAACCTCCATTTCTAGTCTTTGACGTACCTGAACGGAAGAAAAAAACTTCAAAGATGGAGCAGGCTACGCGCATAATGACAAGAATCCTTGTCAATCAGCTGCGAGATTCCGATGCTGAAATGCAGGCACTGGAGGATGCCCGACTCCAAACGCTTTTTTGACAACGAGAAAGAGTTACAAAATTCATTTCTCACACAACTTGTAGGTATGCATGAACGCATTTCTAGGGAAAACAGAGAGGCACAGATGTCCTTTCTTAATGGTCTGGTTTCTAGATTACACAATCCGCACCCACCACACCCTTATCCAGTGTATCCTCCTCATTATTCTGAGGGTCATTTTTCCAACTACCAGCATCATAGCAGAGGCATGAAGTTTATGGAAACAAACTCCTCAAATCCACCTAATGCTACTACACAAGTCACTGTGCATAATAGTCCAGATGGCACAGGGAATACTACTCACTATGGCGCAGTGCATAGTTATCTAGATGGCACAGGGAATACTAATCACTATGGCGCAGTGCATAGTTATCTAGATGGCACAGGGAATACTACTCACTATGGCGCAGTGTATAGTTATCTAGATGGCACAGGGAATACTACTCACTATGGTGCAGTGCATAGTTATCTAGATGGCACAGGGAATACTACTCACTATGGCACAGTGCATAGTTATCTAGATGGCACAGGGAATACTAATCACTATGGCGCAGTGCATAGTTATCTAGATGGCACAGGGAGTACTACTCACTATGGCGCAGTGCATAGTTATCTAGATGGCACAGGGAATACTACTCACTATGGTGCAGTGCATAGTTATCTAGATGGCACAGGGAATACTACTCACTATGGCGCAGTGCATAGTTATCTAGATGGCACAGGGAATACTACTCACTATGGTGCAGTGCATAGTTATCTAGATGGCACAGGGAATACTACTCACTATGGCGCAGTGCATAGTTATCTAGATGGCACAGGGAATACTAGTCACTATGGCGCAGTGCATAGTTATCTAGATGGCACAGGGAATACTAGTCACTATGGTGCAGTGCATAGTTATCTAGATGGCACAGGGAATACTAGTCACTATGGTGCAGTGCATAGTTATCTAGATGGCACAGGGAATACTAGTCACTATGGTGCAGTGCATAGTTATCTAGATGGCACAGGGAATACTAGTCACTATGGCGCAGTGCATAGTTATCTAGATGGCACAGGGAATACTAGTCACTATGGCGCAGTGCATAGTTATCTAGATGGCACAGGGAATACTACTCACTATGGTGCAGTGCATAGTTATCTAGATGGCACAGGGAATACTACTCACTATGGCGCAGTGCATAGTTATCTAGATGGCACAGGGAATACTACTCACTATGGTGCAGTGCATAGTTATCTAGATGGCACAGGGAATACTACTCACTATGGTGCAGTGCATAGTTATCTAGATGGCACAGGGAATACTACTCACTATGGCGCAGTGCATAGTTATCTAGATGGCACAGGGAATACTAGTCACTATGGCGCAGTGCATAGTTATCTAGATGGCACAGGGAATACTAGTCACTATGGTGCAGTGCATAGTTATCTAGATGGCACAGGGAATACTAGTCACTATGGTGCAGTGCATAGTTATCTAGATGGCACAGGGAATACTAGTCACTATGGTGCAGTGCATAGTTATCTAGATGGCACAGGGAATACTAGTCACTATGGCGCAGTGCATAGTTATCTAGATGGCACAGGGAATACTAGTCACTATGGCGCAGTGCATAGTTATCTAGATGGCACAGGGAATACTACTCACTATGGTGCAGTGCATAGTTATCTAGATGGCACAGGGAATACTACTCACTATGGCGCAGTGCATAGTTATCTAGATGGCACAGGGAATACTACTCACTATGGTGCAGTGCATAGTTATCTAGATGGCACAGGGAATACTACTCACTATGGTGCAGTGCATAGTTATCTAGATGGCACAGGGAATACTACTCACTATGGCGCAGTGCATAGTTATCTAGATGGCACAGGGAATACTAGTCACTATGGCGCAGTGCATAGTTATCTAGATGGCACAGGGAATACTACTCACTATGGTGCAGTGCATAGTTATCTAGATGGCACAGGGAATACTACTCACTATGGCACTGTGCATAGTTATCTAGATGGCACAGGGAATACTACTCACTATGGCGCAGTGCATAATTATCTAGATGGCACAGGGAATACTAGTCACTATGGTGCAGTGCATAGTTATCTAGATGGCACAGGGAATACTACTCACTATGGCGCAGTGCATAGTTATCTAGATGGCACAGGGAATACTACTCACTATGGCGCAGTGCATAGTTATCTAGATGGCACAGGGAATACTAGTCACTATGGTGCAGTGCATAGTTATCTAGATGGCACAGGGAATACTAGTCACTATGGCGCAGTGCATAGTTATCTAGATGGCACAGGGAATACTACTCACTATGGTGCAGTGCATAGTTATCTAGATGGCACAGGGAATACTACTCACTATGGCACTGTGCATAGTTATCTAGATGGCACAGGGAATACTACTCACTATGGCGCAGTGCATAGTTATCTAGATGGCACAGGGAATACTAGTCACTATGGCGCAGTGCATAGTTATCTAGATGGCACAGGGAATACTAGTCACTATGGCGCAGTGCATAGTTATCTAGATGGCACAGGGAATACTACTCACTATGGTGCAGTGCATAGTTATCTAGATGGCACAGGGAATACTACTCACTATGGCACTGTGCATAGTTATCTAGATGGCACAGGGAATACTACTCACTATGGCGCAGTGCATAGTTATCTAGATGGCACAGGGAATACTAGTCACTATGGTGCAGTGCATAGTTATCTAGATGGCACAGGGAATACTACTCACTATGGCGCAGTGCATAGTAATCTAGATGGCACAGGGAATACTACTCACTATGGCGCAGTGCATAGTTATCTAGATGGCACAGGGAATACTAGTCACTATGGTGCAGTGCATAGTTATCTAGATGGCACAGGGAATACTAGTCACTATGGCGCAGTGCATAGTTATCTAGATGGCACAGGGAATACTACTCACTATGGCACTGTGCATAGTTATCTAGATGGCACAGGGAATACTACTCACTATGGCGCAGTGCATAGTTATCTAGATGGCACAGGGAATACTAGTCACTATGGTGCAGTGCATAGTTATCTAGATGGCACAGGGAATACTACTCACTATGGCGCAGTGCATAGTTATCTAGATGGCACAGGGAATACTACTCACTATGGCGCAGTGCATAGTTATCTAGATGGCACAGGGAATACTACTCACTATGGCACAGTGCATAGTTATCTAGATGGCACAGGGAATACTACTCACTATGGCGCAGTGCATAGTTATCTAGATGGCACAGGGAATACTACTCACTATGGCGCAGTGCATAGTTATCTAGATGGCACAGGGAATACTACTCACTATGGTGCAGTGCATAGTTATCTAGATGGCACAGGGAATACTAACTATGGTGCAGTGCATAGTTATCTAGATGGCACAGGGAATACTACTCACTATGGCGCAGTGCATAGTTATCTAGATGGCACAGGGAATACTACTCACTATGGCGCAGTGCATAGTTATCTAGATGGCACAGGGAATAATTTTTCACACGGCACTGTGCGTAGCAGTCATCATGCCAATAAGCAGACCAGTCCTGATGGTACAGTACATAGCAGTCCACATGCCACTGTGCATAATAGTCCAGATGGCACAGGGAATAATCCTCCACATGACACTGTACATACTTACCCAGATGGCACAGGGAATAATCCTCCACATGACACTGTACATACCTACACAGATGGCACAGGGAATAATCCTCCACATGGCACTGTGCATACTTACCCAGATGGCACAGGGAATAATCCTCCACATGGCACTGTGCATACTTACCCAGATGGCACAGGGAATAATACTCCACATGGCACTGTGCACACTTACCCAGATGGCACAGGGAATAATACTCCACATGACACTGTGCATACTTACCCGGATGGCACAGGGAATAATACTCCACATGACACTGTGCATACTTACCCAGATGGCACAGGGAATAATACTCCACATGGCACTGTGCATACTTACCCAGATGGCACAGGGAATAATACTCCACATGACACTGTGCATACTTACCCGGATGGCACAGGGAATAATACTCCACATGACACTGTGCATACTTACCCAGATGGCACAGGGAATAATACTCCACATGGCACTGTGCATACTTACCCGGATGGCACAGGGAATAATACTCCACATGGCACTGTGCATACTTACCCAGATGGCACAGGGAATAATACTCCACATGGCACTGTGCATACTTACCCAGATGGCACAGGGAATAATACTCCACATGGCACTGTGCATACTTACCCAGATGGCACAGGGAATAATCCTCCACATGGCACTGTGCATACTTACCCAGACGGCACAGGGAATAATACTCCACATGGCACTGTGCATACTTACCCAGATGGCACAGGGAATAATACTCCACATGACACTGTGCATACTTACCCAGATGGCACAGGGAATAATCCTCCACATGGCACTGTGCATACTTACCCAGATGGCACAGGGAATAATACTCCACATGGCACTGTGTATACATATCCAGATGGCACAGGGAATAATAATAATAATAATTTTATTTATATAGCGCTCTTTCTCCAATAGGACTCAAGGCGCTTAATAGATACATAGCATAATATAGTACAGAAAATAATGAAGTACATTTTCATAAAATACAGGAGCATGAAGATACTAAAAGGGACACTATGGAAATGCTTGAGTAAACAGGAAAGTCTTGAGTCTACTTTTGAAGGATTCTATAGTTGGGGCCTCTCGCACTGTGCGGGGAAGTGAGTTCCATAGAGTCGGAGCCGCATGACTAAAAGCTTGACCCCCAGATGAATTACGGTAGATTCTAGGTACTGCTAAATCCTCCACATGGCACTGTGCATACTTACCCAGATGGCACAGGGAATAATCCTCCACATGGCACTGTGCATACATATCCAGATGGCACTACTCATAACCGTCCACTGGGCAGCACTTCTTACAGACAGTTGTAAATAATGTTTTTCTTTGTCTTTTGTCTTTTTGAAAATGTTCTTGTGTATTCAGCACTTTACAGGCCTGTCAAGTGCCCAGACCATACTTGGCCGTTACCTCAGCCTCTTCTACAAATGGGGGTGTACGTTAGGCTTAATGTACATGTATTATGCCCTCTATTTATGTGCCTACAGTGGCAAATAATGTTTTTCTTTGTCTTTTGTCTTTGTGAAAATGTTCTTGTGTATTCAGCACTTTACAGGCCTGTCAAGTGCCCAGACCATACCTGGCCATTGTCTACACACATTATGCCTTCTATTTCTGTGTCTAATGTATACACACATTATGGCCTATTTATGTTAAAAAATTTAAGAAGCATTTTAAACTGTAAAGATGTTATATTTAAAGTGATACATGTGAGGTAACATGTACATAACTTTTTCAGAAACAATAAAACCAAAACTTTTTCTAAAACAATAAAAACAAAACTTTTTTGCAACATATCTGTTGTGTCTTCTACTGTGTCATCATTGGCGTATCTATAATGGGTGCAGTGTGTGCGAGGCACACGGGCCCCCAGGGTCCAGGGGGGCCCACCCCGCACACACTGCACCCATTTGTTTAATACCTCTCTGGAGTCCCCCGTTGGAGCCATCCCTTCTCAGCAGCGTAATAGAGTTTGAACACTAGGGGAACAAACTCTATTGCACGTGCTGAAAACTCAGGAAAGATAGCACGGCGGCCATTTTTCCGGAGTTTTGCGCATGCGCATTAGCAAAATCTTTGGGAAAATGGCCGCCGCGCCGTGTTCCCGGAGGTTTGCGCATGCGCAATAGAGTCTGTTCTCAGACTCTATTACGCTGCGGAGAAGGATGGCACCGCCGGGGGACCCAGTAGAGGTAAGTATTAAAATACCGGTGCATCAGTCAGAGAGGAGGGGGCCCCTGAAGCAGAAGGCTGCACACGGGCCTCCTCCTCTCTTAAAACGCCCCTGTGTGTCATAGTAGTTAAGTTAGCAGTGAGGGTGTTGTGGATTTCCTCAGCACTGCCACTACTTGTCTCCCCCTCGTAGGTTGCTGCTTCTACTGGAATATTGCACAGTTCAGAGTCCTTAACATTCCACTCCAGTAAAAAGAGTTCCTTCTGTATCTCACAAAAGTTGCAGCAACCGCATCCGGCACCAGGGTGATGGCAATGTTATTGCGCTTTAGTAGACACCGCCAGCGCCCCTTCAGTCTCCCAAAGGCGTCCTCCACCACCATCCTGGCAGAGCTGAGAATTTGGGTAAAATGCACTTGTTCCAGAGAGAATGGGAGATGCTGTGTGAAGCCCTTGATGAGCCATCGCCTCAACGGGTTCGCTGCATCTCCAATAAGGTGCACCGGGATCTCCACCCCATCTACAAACTTTGATTTCTAGAATGGTAAAAGAATGTTAATATAAAGTATTGGTGGCATACATAATGTTCAGGAAAGTACAGGGAATAATTAGGAATACCAACAATCTAATCCTGACATGGGTGAGGTAAGTATCCCTACCCTCCCACTCCTCCCCTACCGCCTAACCCTCCCTTTCCACAGCCTAACCCTAACCTGCCCCCTTGGTGCCTAACCCTATCCATCCATACCCACCTTCGGGGTCACAGCTATGAGGATCTTCACCGCAAACCTTTCCCATATTCCATGGTGAAACACAACAGAGATGAGGAACCTTCAGCCTTCCATCTGTTGTGGAACTACACATGCCAGCATGCCCTGCCACAGTTGCAGCAGCCCCAAATAGAAAATTTGTGGTAGGGTCCATGCTGGGAGGTTTAGTTCCACAGCAGCTATAGTTTAACACCCCTGCTATACCCTATACCAGCCCTATACCATAATTGCAATCTATTGTATTATTATTCTGCTGTGAAAAATATAACCCATCAAAAGATATATATTTACCTCTCTAGGGAACAACCAGCCATGTTGGTTCTCCTCTGCAATCTGGAACAATTCAGAGTTGCCAAGTACCCGGGAGTCGTGAGCACGAACCGGCCAGCCGATGAAGACATCTGTGAATTGAACAGTATACGTCTTAGCTGTGTTTCACAATATACATCATAGTCCCAGCATATCACTCACATTAAAACACACCATACTACTTACCAATACTTATGGTCCACTACAGCCTGCAGGATGATGGAGAGCCAGCCTTTTCAGTTGTAGTAATCAGCTGGGATGTCTATGGGGGCAATAATGGGTATGTGGGTCCCATCTATGGCTCCAGCACACTGAGGATATCCACATCGCAGGAAACCTTTTATAGTATCATCCAGCCGGTCACCTTGCGGTAAGGAGAAGAAGCGTTGGTAAAGGGTTTCCAGCAATGCCTGGGTCACTTCCCGCACTAGCACAGACACCGTCGATATGCCAACACCGAACAAGCAGAAGATGGAGCGGTATTTCCCCGGTGTTGCATACCATCACAACACAATTGCCAGTCTCCTGCACGGCTCGAAGGCCTTGCGATAGTTGGTGCCTCCCCTTGTGAGTGCTGGAGTGAGAAGTTCCAGCAGGTAGTAAAACGTAGCATGCGACATCCGAAAATGTGCCATCCACTGCTCTGGCTGATAAGCTTCCACAGTCGCCCAGAAAGCTTGTCAATGCCTGTGGTCTCTGGTCCACAACGATCGATTAGTCGCGCTGGTAAATCGCAGGGTAGACTTAATGCTGCCCAAAATCAGGGCTCTCCTCCTGCACAAATACTGGCGATGAGTATTAGCTCTCTCCGCCAGAAATTGCTCCCTTCTCCTCTTGGCATAAGACTGTGCCAGGTAGCACAGTGCTAGCAGCTGCATCAGGCTCTCATTTGCTGTGTGAGACAGCAAAAAACAGCAAGAACTCAGGAACTCAGGGCTACTCAGCAGTAACAAGTCTATTGCAGGGCTGACACAGGTTCTGCCTGAAAGGGGTCAACCCAGGAATAATCCGGGTTAAATGTGCTGTATGAAAGGGGTTAGGAACTGTAACCTGGGTTTTTCCAGGTTTCACAAAACCGGGAAAAACACAGGATTTTGAGATTTTTCTGTCCGAAAGTGCTATAATGTGGCACAGTATGAACAGGGAGCACTGTAATGTGGCATAATATGAACTGGGGACACTGTATGTCATAATGCGACTTGGGGATAGTGTGGCTAGATAGGTACTGGCAGCCCTACATTGTGACATCATGTAAACTATTTAGGTACGATGGTTAAAAATTGAACTAGGGCAATATTATGGAACAACTGCTGCAGAGAGGTATCCCTCTAGAAGCATTTGGACAGTATTACATTCAGTATGTTGCTACTGGCCCCACAAAGTTCTGGTTACACCCCTGGTATGGGATGTGTTCTGTACTAGAAGAGGTGAGTATAAGGGAGATGACACGTATGCAACGTGATACCTGTGTATGAGCAGGAGATGAGGGATAAATATTCTAAATCTGTGTATTAGGAGTAGAGACATCTACGGCCTCGTGTCTCTCTATAAGGAGGAGATGTGAGACTGAGAAATTTCCTAATTCCCTAATTTATTTATATACAGAGCAGGTGAGAGATGTGTGTCCTGTGTCTGTGTATTAGAAGAGAGGTCTGTCACTTGATAACTGTGTGTAAGTAGAAAATGTATGTCCTCATCTCTGTATTAGGAGAAGAGAGGGTTGTGTCATGATGTCACTGTATAAGACACAGGTGAATATGGAGTAGGTGAATTATGTGTGTCCTCCTCATGTCTGTCTATTAGAAGGGAGAAAGTTGATGAACAGTATATTAGGTTTATATTACATTCTTGTGTTTTGATTTGGTAGTTATGTCCTAATGTACAGTATACTGTATAAGTATTAGTTACCGGCCCATCAAAATAACGGAACAACATAACATTAATGTCAGCTGTGCCTGCCCGCACAGAGCAACACTCGTATTGATCCATTGAGCGTCATCTAGTGGCTGCCAATGTGCAAAATACTTGAATTCCCCACATAGAGGTGAGTAGCATCGTTAGCCTTTTAATGGTAAATGATTTCAAATACTGTATATCCCTCTCCTGTAGCAATCCTAGCCTGCGTATTGTAACATATCTGTTTTACAGAGACTCCTTTTATACAAGTTACCATTTTCTGGCAAAAAATATTTATTAAGTTTGACAGGATGAGGATTAACAAATCCTCAGAAGTTAATGCTGATCACAGTGATGAAATTGTGCATGAGATGAATAGTTTGGTCAACAAAACGTCTCCCTCTGCTGTTGCTGAGCCCTGTGGATTGGCCAGAGTTTCACTTCTTGACTCCAAGCTTAGTGAGAAAGTAGATCTCATGTGTATAAATCAGACAGATAAAAATGAGTACGGAAGGAAGTCCTCCTTCTCCTTTGTTTCATTCCAAAATACACCTGCTTCCTAATTCCAGCTGTTTACTTGGATTCAGTAGCATCTGTTGTAGCCAGATCTGTGTGACATTCTGGCAAGACAGACTGTATAATTAGGCCACCTATTTTCATATAATGGTTCTCATGAATATTTTACATAGTCATCTACATATAGAATTAAATTCAACTATAATATGAAATGTAGTTAATATTTGCAAATCATAATTATCTAAAAATTCTGCACACAAGAATTGTATATTCACTAATATTCAATTTAGTTTTCTTTTGTGGTCATTTTACATACAATGTACATTTGGATATTTACTAAAGGCAAAATTGAATGTAAAATCGAAAATAAAACCAAATCCCACTCAAAATTGAATATGAGCAAAACATTGGTACTTTTACATAGACGAATATAGAATCTCCTGATTTACTAACATTTAAATTGAAAATAGAACACAAAATCAAACTACACATCCCCAAACCAATAGACCAATAACATACAGGCAATTTTAGTTTCTTGACAACATTTTATTACCTAAACCTTCATTATGATGCATATAAAAGTAGAGATGTAGGTGGTCATTCCGAGTTGATCGCTAGCTGCATTCGTTCTCTGTGCAGCGATGAGGCAAAAAAAGGCACTTCTGCGCATGCGTATGCGGCGCATGCGTATGCGGCGCAATGCGCACACGCGGCGTACTATTACAACGAACGATGTAGTTTCACACAGGGTCTAGCAAAGCTTTTCAGTTGCACTGCTGACCGCAGAGTGATTGACATGAAGTGGGCATTTCTGCGTGTCAACTGACCGTTTTCAGGGAGTATTCAGAAAAACGCAGGCGTGCTAGGAAAAATGCAGGCGTGGCTGGGCGAACGCAAGGCGTGTTTGTGACGTCAAAACAGGAACTGAACAGTCTGAAGTCATCGCAAGCGCTGAGTAGGTATTGAGCTACTCTGAACCTGCACAAAAAAACTTTGACGCCGCTCTGTGATCCTTTCGTTCGCACTTCTGCTAAGCTAAAATACACTCCCAGTGGGAGGCGGCATAGCGTTTGCACGACTGCTAAAAACTGCTAGCGAGCGAACAACTCGGAATGACCCCCGATGTACGCTTTGCTGATGTCTTTACAATTAAGCACATACTCCAAAGTTTAATAGCCACTTGCAGCGTTTACCTTTTACACAGACATATGACAGTCAAGCATCGTTTGTGGTCGTTGATGGGGTAGTGGTGGAAAATAATGCAGGTGTGACGCGTTCATTTTTTGGGCGTGTTGCTGGGTGAGCATGCCAGTCCGCACTCATGAAGTGTGCCTTTGGCATCTGTGTTCAAGCTGCCATGCTGCATGCCCATTGATTTAATCGAGCTGCTGATTATGGAAGGATGCGCGTGTGTGCTGGTAATGTGTACGCAGCTGCTGTGACTTTGCGATTGCTTCGCTGGGCATCTCTGTACTTTTCAGGGCTTCTGGGTAGTGTAATCATTTTGCACATCCTCAACGTGCACAATCGCCGCTGCAATAGCCATAGCGCCTGTCCATGAATCAGGACAGATAACTCCGTAAAGGCTTTATGTGACAGGTCCAAATTACAGGATTTTGGATTTTTTTTAATTAATTTTAAAGAAATCAAGTAATGCTTGAGGATCTGTGCACATCTCTAATAAAAAGAGACTCAAACATGTGGTTCTCTGTGGCTATAGGAATTATGTGCCTCATTCAGAGATGGATGCAGTGCAGCTCCTGTGTCTTTGGATTCCCTGCCCCCAGGCGGTAACAGGCTGCGGATTAGGGGGCACTGTGTGCGACAATACAGAACCTGTTTTGCACATGCACAGACTTGGTCCTGTACTGTATATGGACAGGTTCCCCTACTATCGGAGCTGTATGCAAACCAGAATTATAGGAGTCACAGTAGCTTCTTGCCTGTATGAATAAATCAGGATTTTTTTCGATTTTGTATTCGATTATACAGTATGGGTGATTTTGAAATGGAAATCCTAAACCGAAAATAAAATCATTAGTCAAATTCGAACAACATCAAATTTGAATTTGAGATCGATTCAAAATCGAATCTTAGAAAAAATGTGGGATTTGATGAGTAAAAAAGAATGTCAATTAGATGCGATTTAAATCGAATTTTAATATACTGTACCCCTGGGAATTTTAAATAAATTAGTTTTTGTTGTAATTTTGCAGTGTATTATACTTACCTACTACTCTCACAAAATGTTTGGGAGACTCTTGAATCCTTGGGGGGGGGGGGGGGGGGGGGGAGAAAAAGCTAGTACCCTGGATGCAACCCGTCTCCTCGGATTATGTGGGCAGTCTGGACACTTGTTTACGTCATTTGCGTTGAGCTGCATCATTATAGACAGGGGAGTAGGCGCCCAGGTGGTAGTACAGGAATGTGGTGTCACGATTACATCATTGTGACCCCGCCCCCACCGTAAGTCACTCTAACAGCAGCATTGTACAGGGGGGCGGTGAGGCCATGGTGATGCCATCAGCACCACACCCCTATACCACCACCAGGATGCCTACAGGTATGCAGTGTACAGAAGTAATTTATCCGAAGGAGATTACCTGGTGCCCATTCTTTTCATCAGTTGCATCTGTGTCCCACTTCACTTGTTGCATCTATATTACATTGGTTTAAGGGGTCTAACAAAGAGGCTTCACATTTTGGTGTTAAAAAGTATAATTTTTTATATCTACGCATGTCACAGTGATACTGATTTACCACAGCTGTAATGTAAAGACCTGCTGCTGGTGCAAACACCTGTTGTTACTGACAACAGGAATCTTTGCCCTATGATAAATGTGCCCCTTAATCCCTGTTTGCTCCTCACTGAAATGAGCTTAATAACTCTAGATATGAAATGACCTTGGATTTTCCTCTTTTGCTATCCTGACCACAATCTCAGCACACATTCCAAAAAAGTGATCTCTGATATTAGCTTTTTATGTAAACCTCTCTTTTTCATTACATGGGGAATGTTTGCTTGCTTTTACACATTAGACATACAGAGAAATATGTTTAACAATCTGGTTAGCCAGAAAAGGGTCCATTTTTTACAAGTGTGGCCAACTTTACTTGTATTTTGACCCAAAAGCTTTTATCTCTGGTATGGTTTTTCCAAACATGATCACCACAGAGATAGAGGTGCACAGGCATCGTGACAGCATTTGTAACACTTGTTTTTGTAGTTTGAAAATTGTCAGAAAGGTACGCTTTTAAGAAAACAGATACAGTATCTATCTATGACAGGGCTTGACAAATCCCAGGGACCAGGTCGCCATTGTAGATGTGTAACAACAAAATCAGGACGACACTTGCAGCATCAGTGTAATACAGGACTTTACTCAGCATGAGTCAGACACCAAGTGGAAGTAACAGGAGACAAACAGGAAGTGAGTCACCTCGGCATGACATCATCTCCCATGATGCACAGCATGCATTTACATCCCCCCTTTGAAACTGGAAGGATGCAGAACATAGATGAAACAAATGTAACAATACAATGTTGGGCGTGAACAAAAGAAAAGACATTATACAATAAAGTCTTGGAACTTTGGGTTGGGTTTGGACACACGGCCCGATCTGGTAATGGTACACTGGGAACCTATAGGCATGTCCGCTGTGACACCAGAGGGCTCTATTACTTCAGAAGTGGTCTCTGAGGAAGGACTGTCCATGCAATGCGAATCATCACTGACATTGATTGCAGCTGTGGTAGAAACTGATGAGTCAGGCTGTGAAGAGATTTCTTCAGGTACACTTAACAGATGGCGGTGTTTGCTTTCATAGAGGGTATTATCAGACTGTACCACGACCTGCAGGATGCTGAACCAATGCCATTCTGTCAAATCCTTGCTCGGTTTGCATGCGGACAGGATGGCCTGGAGGCAGTGGCGATATGTTGATCTATTATAAGAAGCTTTGGCTGCCATTCTGCACTTGCTGATGTTCTCCCGTACCTGTGGCTCTACTCTGGGTTGCAGGAGCTCCTTTGTCATTGGGATGCCTGTGCGGGTGCGCCGTGCTAATAGGCACTGTGCAGGGGATGGAAGTCCATCTCGGGGCGTGTTTCTCAAGTTTAACAGTGACAAGTATATGTCCGATCCATCTCGTGCACACATCTCCATTAGGTGCTTTGCAGAGCGGACTGCACGCTCTGCCAATCCATTTGACTGTGGGTAGTGTGGACTACTAGTGATGTGCTGGAAGTCCCATGTATTCGCAAAGTCATTGAACTCTCTGCTCTTGAATTGCATGGCATTATCAGTGATCAACTGCTGTGGGGTGATATGTGCTGCAAAGTGCGCCTCAGCTTTGCAATGACCATTTGACTTGTGGTGCTGGGCAAGTAGTTTATCTCAAATCATCCTGAATAGGAGTCAACTAGTACCAGGTACTCCTTCCCCCTCCATTCGAATAGATCAGCCACAAGAATGGACCACGGAAGATCAGGAATGTCATGGAGCAGCATGGGTTCCCGTGGCAGTGGACGCAAGGCATTGCAGGGTGCACAAAACGAGACAGCACGGTCAATGTCACCGTACATGGAGGGCCAGAACGTGGTTTCACGGGCCCTACGCTTGGTAGCCTCCAGGCCAGGATAGCCCTGGTACATCTGCTGGGTGTAGAACTTCTGAAGGGCAGCCGGAATCACGAAGCGATGACTCCGCAGGATGACACCATCAGGGTGAGCTAATCTCTCATACAGTAGAAGGAGCAAAGTTCCATGGAGGAGGATGGCTAGCCATTGAGAATTACAGCAGAGAGACGCTGGGAAAGATCATCCACAAGTGTAGCAGCACACAGCTCTTCCAGCTGCTTTGTAGGGAGCATCTCCACAGCCATGATCTCACAGTCATCCTCAGCAGCGTTCATGTCAGTAGTCGAAAGGAAGACTCGAGACAGAGCATCAGCAACGTACATTTCTTTGCTTCGCTTATATATGACATCCAGGTGTACCACTGCAGCTTGAGCATCATGCCCTGAATACGGGAAGAAGCAGAGTGGATGGGCTTCTTCAGTATGGTGATGAGAGGCTGATGGTTGGTTTCCACTGTGACAGGACAGCCATAGATGAAGTCATGGAAACGGTTGCAGGCGAACACCAGTGCCAACAGTTCTTTCTCAATTTGTGCATACCTGGTTTCAGTGTCAGTGAGAGCTCTGGAAGCAAAAGCCACCGGTCTGCGGTGTTGGAGGCACACGGCCTCTAGACCACTGTGTGAAGCATCGGCAGAGAGGACTACCAGATCATGCATGTTGAAGTATTGCAGGACTGGTGGATTTGTCAGCATGGTCTTCAATCGATCAATAGCAGCCGCGTGTGCGTCCAGCCAGCGCTATTCTGTGATGTAGCTGCCGCAAAGGTGCAGTGGTTTCACTGTATTGCGGATCAAATTTAGACAGGTAGTTGGTCATCCCCAGGAAGCGCTGCAGTACCTGTTGGTCAGCCGAAAGCGGCATTTGCTGGATGGAAGAGATTTTATTCGGATCCGGTTTGACGCCTTGATTAGTGAGCACGGGGCCCATGTACGCCACTTCTGTAACTCTAAACTTGCATTTGTCTGGGTTCAGCTTGAGGTTCAAAGCACCGGCCCGTTCAAGTACCTGGTGCAGTCACTGGTTGTGTTCTTCTTTGGTGCGGACCCACACCGGGATGCCATTGACGATGATTTCACAGGGATAGCCTGCAAACAGTTGCTCCATGCAACGTTGGAAGACCTCACTGCCCTTAGTGATTCCATAGGGCATGAGAAGGAAGACATACCCCCCTATCGGAGTCATGAAAGCAGTGAGCAGGGACAAAGCTCTATCCAAAGTGATTTTCCAGAACCCACACTTTGCATCCAGGGTACTGATAACTGTGGCACCTGGCATGTCAGCAATCACTTGCTCGATGATGCGGAGAGGGTGATATGGACGCAGCAGTGCTTTGTTCAAGTGTACTGGATCAATACAAAGACGTACATTCCCATCCTTTTCTGATGCGGCCACCATGGTGGACACCCACTGTGTTGCTTCCTCTATGGGGGCAATGACACCCAACTGAGTCATTCTGTGGATCTATTTAATGATTTTGTCTTTCATTGCGATAGGAACCCTCCAGGGGCACAGACAGTAGGTACAATAGAGTAATCCAGCCTCATATGGTACATAACAGGAAGCTTGCCAAGTGAAATGCAATCAAATAAATCCTGAAAGTCTTTTATCTCTGGGACGGTCATCTGTATTGCGTGTACCTCAGGCCCCAATTTGAGAAGGCCTAGCTTCATACTGTCAGGCAGGCCTAGCAGTGGTTTAACCTTTTGATCCACAATGTGGAATAGCAAATCAGCACAAGTAAACTTTAGCTTTGTGGTACCCAGTGTGGTGATGAGCTGGCCACCATAAGATATCAAGTTGATCTTGTCTCGTGGGTTTATCTGTGCAGTTGGATCTATTTAACGTAGTTGTTTGTAGGATATGACATTGCACATCGCTCCTGAGTCTATTTTGACTGTGGCCACCTTGTTCATATGCTTTGTTCTCAGTTTGATAAATATTTTGCCCTTTTCATCCAAGTGGTCTACACTATCACAAACTGTCATACGAACCGATTCACACCCTGGCTCCGTTTCAACCTGGTTAATCCGCCGGGGTGAGCGGCAATAGCGCGACTGTCGCTTTATCTTTGTTTGATCTTTGGAGCGGCAGCACCTTGCAAAATGATTCCATTTGCCACATGCATTACATCGTATATCATATGTGGGGCAGCTTTGTTTGTCAGGGGGGTGCTGTGCCGCGCAGTGCCCACACGTGGAGGATCGGTGCGGAATGGCCGCCATGACACACACCTCAGCGTTCTTTCTTAGTTCCCTTGTGCCCTTTTCAGACTGCTCATTTAACATACAGATATTTATGGCAGTTTCTAATGTGAGGCCCTTCTCCCTCAGCAGATGTGCATGTACCTTGTCGCTGCATATACCGCATATGATTCTATCACGGATGAGCTCCTCTGGGAGGATACCAAAATTGCACTTATTTGCCAGCAGCTTTAGCGTGACGACGTAGGACTGTATAGTGTTGTCAAAGTCAAAAATATTACATAGAGAGACCATATAAACTGCACACATATAAGCCGCTATACTTGCAAATATGCGCAGCGAGCACAGCAAACACCAGACATCATGGAGATATAGAATTGGCTGATGAATTGATGTCATGAATACGTATCATTTGAACAGAACCAGATGTGCCCATCATGTTTGGTATTGAAGCAAGCAGAATGATGTGTGGGTTAGTTTGATGCTGGTTGTGAAGTTGTGGGACATTGCAGCAGATAGATATGATTATATGTATAAAAGCTAAGATCATATTGTTAGAACAATGGATGCTCAAGACAACCTTTTACTAAGTTTTCAGGGCTGAACCTGATTAGCATATACAAAGAGAATAGTGACTCAATACAAAGGAGAAAGAAAGACCCCTCCCCCAGGTACTGGTCAAACAGGAAGGTAGTGGTCAGGTGTGGCCTCAGAGAACAGATGTAATGTAGCTACACTCACACACACACACACACACAGCTACCTGGCACCCAGCAGCATGGCGGCTAAATCCCCAGGACATCCTCCAAACTAAAGGCTAAGTATTGAACTTCACATGGCTAGATAAGGAAACAGACAGATTGCTTTCTGGTTTAAATAGGATATTGTAACTTGGTTGTGTGATTGTTGGGTGTTTGTGGATACTCTGTGAAGTCTGTGATGGATTGGAACAGTATACCATCTGTAGCATAGTATTTGTGGTATTTGTTTGCCTATGGAGATTTAAAATAGATTGTGCTGGTTAGTTATACTATATATCCTGTTAATCATAAATACCACCATGCAGTTATGTTTGTGTTAATTACATTGTGATCTGGTCTTGTGATGAATATGCTCTGGTTATTGAGATACTGAAGTTGTTTGGGATGTGAAATTATGAGATGGTTCTAGGAAGTTGGATTACATTGTGAAAGGTGATTTAGATGGTTTGGAATTGTAAAATCAGAACATATGCATTGTTTTGAGGCTTGGACATTTTGGAATAACATGGAGTCTTGTGTCTCCTGCTATGTGATTGTGGTGTAGTTGAGAGTGCCATGTGTTTGGACCTGCAAATCTAAAATGGCTGCTGCTGGATGTCTTCCCCTCCCCCTTTCAGCCATGTGGTGTGGTCTTTAGAATCAAGTGGAGGTTTCCCAAAATGGAGTCTAGCTTCTGTCCCATGATATAGGGACAGCCAGTATGAGTAAGCCCAAGTATTTCATCAGCATTGACTAACTGCGCAGCGATTGTTCCTCACATGTGTAAGCTTCTCTGCAATCATGTTGTCTTACTGTGAGCCATTTCTCTCATATCTCTCTCTCTCTCTCTCCCTTCTCTTTTCTCCCATATCTCCCCTTTGACTAGTATTGTATTGTATTGTATTAGATTGGTATTGTATTGTATTTCTAGTGTAGCTATTTTGGTTAGGAAGTATCTGTTATATTGTAGTGTATCATTTGTACTGTTATTCCCTTTTACAAGTATATTAGATATAATACAGTTAATAGGCTTTGGACCCTAAACCAGTATCTGTGTATTGTCTATAGTTTTAAGTGTTCACTTGAGCGTCGGTGACGCTCAAGCAGCTTTGTAGCTAGTCAGGTTACACAAGGTTGCACTTACACCCTGTATTCACATTAATGTATTCTGTGTATTTCATTGATAAGGTTTAGACATAAAGGTATAGCGTTGTGAGCGCCTGCGCCGCTGGTGATCTCCTCGTGGTCTCGAGCGTCCGCTACGCCATAGCGAATCATTACTCTAGTCATAGCCAATAACGTGCTGTCCTGTGATCTCTGGGCCGTGAGCGAATGTGACGCTTGAGCGTCTCGCCTACGGCTGAGCGATCGTTACACAACTAGTGTACCCATACGGTACTTCTTAAGTAAACAGCGTACAGTGTTCTTAGACTTCATAAAGGGTTGTTTATACGACAAAAGAATTTAGCATTGTCAATTGGGGGACTCGTCCTGTCCTTCACATATCTCTGCTAGGTAATATCAGCAGACATTATCCATCAGCAAAGGGCGGGATCATATTCCTTGCAGTGCTGATTGGATAAGCGTCTGTTTCGCTTAGTAAAGGGTGCTGAGGGAATCCGGGACCGGAGGTAAGAACAGTACGCTATTGTCTTTGAAAAATCTGGTTTTTATTTCAATTTGGTGCCAACTACACACTCAGGCCTAGAATAACTTTAGGAGTTTTGAATGATGACTTTCTTTGTGACAAGAGGCCGCATGGTCTGTCCACCATTTTGTGTGACCCTCATGGAGGTGGAAGGGGGAGGAGCAGCGGCCATTTTGGGAAGGTCAAAATTTTTTTTTTTTTCTGAGCGGCTGGTTTTCAGTTGACTCAGGAAACAATCAGCCATCCACTGTCAAAAAGAAATCATCATTTAATGAGTTTTTTTTTATGCATTTATTTAATCTATATCATAGTCAATCATAAGTAATAGTGATTGGTACTTATATGTAATATCTATATGCGTGTGCTTACATCAATGTATGTTATTAGATTAAATTTAGAATTGCATTTTCATCTGTGTAAGTTTCACATCTCACCTTCCTGTTTGCCATTTGCATTGATAACGTGCTGAGAAAATTTGCTGCTATTAAAAAAAAAAAAAAGGTAAGGGAGTAACTGAAAAAAAACAAAAAACAAGCACACAGCATAGAAGATACTGTGTGGTGTTTGGTAAGCGTTTATATAGTGAAATATCGCTTATAGTAAGGCGATACAGAAGCCACAAGACAATAGCACACATTTGTTCAGTTTCCAAAATTTAGTTTAAATACCTTACTTTACTGTAACGCCTCTGGGGAGAGCTATCAGACTACGGGAAATGATTTTTCTGATCAGAAAACTATAAGAATGATAGTGGGTTGAAAACGGTATGAGTGTATTGAATCCCGCTTTGTGGACTTTGTGATCTATGTGATAAAACGGTATTGAATTCCGCTTTGTGGACTTTGTGATCTGTGTGATCTATGTGGAACGTGATGAGCACGATCTGAGTGAAAACGTGCAACAGAGTGTGATAAAGTTTTCGTTGTATTACGCTCTGGCTGTTTTGGAGCACAGTAGGGAGACTCCAATGATCCTACCATTTATGGGCAACAAGTGTCTATAAGTGGTACGATTGGACCGCACGGTTGTATGTGTGACCAATAACGCAACGTGATATGAGGTCGTATATCCATGCGTAAATCTTGCCCTCATACGTGTTGTAGGGAGCACATGCAAGCGTGATTTGTGTAAAAGAAAAAGGAAGGGAATTTTCTCAGGAAAATCTCTAGAGATAGGGCCTGCAACGGCTACACGTGTCTGCTAGAAGGCGGAACGGGGATACCCGGAGCAGAAGAAGTTCAGTGGAAGAGCTTTAAGGATTTCCAACGAAGTTCTGTGTTTGGTGCATTTTAGGAAGTTTTTCTGTGTTAAAAAGGTCCACAATGGCAGCCAAGTGCACAACACAGAGACGGTCGGAGGTCAGGATTCAGACTCCAGAGGCTTGCAGACCCCGAGGGTCTGCTCGGTTAGTAATGTGGAGGAGGTATGGTCCCCACACTGAGACCTTTTGTGATGAATGGACACGAAAGACTGCAGGGGATAAGGCACCATTTCCCGGGATAGGTAGTTTTGACTTAGAGGTGTTGCATAATTTAAGGCAAAGGATCAGTCTCATAAAATCCTGGAAACAACGAGTTAAACATGATGATTGTTTGCAGTTATGGCAACAGGAAAGTGAAATGCAAAGAAATGTAACTTACATATCTAACTTTCATCTTGAGAGGAGAGACATGGCATTGAAGAGGATTATGGTTGCAGAGAAATGGCACAATGTTGTACGATAAAAATGCACTTAGTAACTGTATTAAGAATGAAAGTGTTAAATGTAATAATGTTTATGAAAATGAAAGTGTAAAAATTACAAATGTTAACCTGTGCAAGTCGCACCCCATGTTAAACTTCCCTCAGGATTACCAACAAGAAAGTGAGCCCAGAACGATGTCGGCACCTCTTCCAGAAGCCATCCTACAAGACATCCAGGTGGACGCGACCAAATTGGTAAAGGCAATAATCAAACCCCCTAACGGAGGGTCAGGTGAGGTCGTGTCCACAGGTACGTACAATGTTTTATATCACGCACAAACAAATGTACCCCATATTGTAAGACCAAAACAAGGTGATGTGATTGAGTTTAGTCCTGTCAGGGTGATCACAGTCCCCAATGGGAAGACTGATGATCAGGGAACCATTCCCGTCAAGGACAGTGCAATGCGCCATCCCTGGTCCCGGACAGAATTGAGATCAATCATGTCTGATTACCCAGATCCTAGGAAAGATCTAAGTGTATGATCAAAGATTCACAGAAGGTATATCAACTCCCTAGACAACGACATAATCATGGTACCCAAGGAATCAGGTAGGTACAGGGAAAGCGGTTGATGGTGATGAGCATCCAAGCGTTTGAGGAGGCATCAAATCAGCCAAGACCCCAGTTCACTGACACTTGGAGAAAGCCAAGGATCTGTTACCATTGTAGAAGAGAAGGGCATTATGCCAACAACTGTAATAACCCACATAAAGTTAGACCCCCTAGACCAAGAAATGAGCAAAATTACAACACACACCATTATAATCAGAGATCAGATAGGAAGAATTTTGGGCCACACCCATAATATATAGTCAGGAAAGGTGATCATTAGGACTGATGGTAAGCCTGAGGTAACGGTTAATAAAGTGGGAGGTCATTCACTGAAGACACCGGAATGACCAGGTGAAACGTTGTAAATGTATCTGTGAAATGTTTTTTTTCTCTCTCTCTCTATCCCCATCTCTGACGATTATTGGTAAGAATTCAAACATTGCATATCCACTTGGTCCTTGCAGAAGTCTACCAAACCCCAGCATGACCTCCGCCACAATGTATTTCTGGCCAGATACAGACAGTGGAGTAATGCAGGTGCTGGTGGGGAGGGACTGCTCAAGGAGACCATTAGACACGTAGCTATGACAGCCTGATAATCTGACAATGTTTTTCTAATGCTAACAATGTTTTCTTAATGTTGACAATGTTTAAAAATGCTTTGTTTCTCTTTTCTTATTGATGGTTATTGTCGAGTTATGTAATGTATATATGCACATGAATTGTTCTCTATCTCTTTTGTTTTTTTTGTTGTCTCTCTCTTCCCACTCATGTTTCCATGGTTTAAAGATGCTATGTCACCCCTCAGTCGGACCAATGGTAATGCCAGATTTTTGCTCCTTACAGAAAGATCGCCGGTTAGGAAGGAATATTGCATCACCAGAATGTTCGTTTGGAAGACTGAGAGACAGCACCTTTGAGAGGACAGCAGAACAAGAAGAACAACAAGACGAGAGAACTTATTATCGTAACAAGTTCTCTCCCCCTCAAACTGTTTTCTTATGCCCCCTTTACAAATTTCTTCTTTTCTCCTCCTGTAAGATGGACTTGCCCCAAGAGACTGTGATATGGATTTTCCCGTTAACCATGATGTTGACCAGAGCAGTCTGTTTCGGTGAGAGTACCAGTGAGGTCGAGAAAGGATCCAGAAAGGTCCTGATGACTGAGACGGAGGTGTAAATTTCCAATAGCAACCCAATCACCAAGCAAAGGCGAGTACCGGGCACGATCTAACAACCATGTTATCTGTAAACATTTTCTTTGAAGGATTGTTAGTTCAAAAAGAAAAACTGTATCTGTAGGCTCTGTGACAATGGTTGAAGATGGATGCATAAAGAAATGCCAATCCAGTCTTAATATCCATATGGACCAGCATCCATTGAGTGACCATCACTCCTTAGTGGGTAACGTGTTAAATAAAACAGATTGTTGGGTATGCTCTCAAGTACCTCAGGGTCATAGCAAATCAGGGCTAGTACCATTTCCTTTAACGTTAGGGGAGGTACTTGAGCTAAGGGGTGGGAGACCGGTGGACCGGAGGTTTAACATCTCCAGCCCTCCTAGTTTGAAGCTCCACCAATACCATGTGGATAGGTCCCTCTTATGTTTTAATATCTCCAATCCCCGTAAGCCGGGAAATTGGGAAGTGACATGGAGCAACCTTACCATGACCTTTTCACACAGAGCAGATAGAATGCCTACAGATACAGAGCTTGTACGCCACATAGCCAGTAGAGGAAAATCTTTCCGGTATCGATATAACTTAGGAAATAGGATTACTAGAATTGGAGAGGTATCACCAGGATACTGTGCACATATCGTACAAACTGATACGTGCATTAAGCAGATGGAAGAATTAGGGTCAGGAGATTTCACCTGGAAGGTCTGTAACATGGTCATGTCCTTCTCCGTCCCTTATGTTCTCCCCGATGATGCATATTTCATATGCGGGAGAAAGGCGTACAAGTGGCTTGCCCCAAACTCTGAAGGATTGTGTTATATTGGAAAAGTATTGCCTGAAGTGATGACTGTTACACATGACAAAATGAAGGACATACACCGTGGTGCCCAAGCTCCTTATACTCACACTCATTACGAGCACCGAGTTAAAAGACAACTGTCAGAAAGGTTAGAGCATCCGGCCTCTGATCTTATCCATGAATCCACCGGGATTCAGGTTCTGGTAGCGTTAGATTTCACTCGCACCGCTCGAGGAGTGATGAATTATAGATACATTTCCGCACTCGCCAATTTGTTAGATAATATCACCGAAATGTATGATGACACGTTTAGATACACTGGAAGAGAACTTCAAGCTTATAAAACAGAACTAGTTCAGCATAGGATGGTTCTTAATTATCTTACAGCAGTAACAGGCGGATATTGTGTTACATTGGCAACACAGTACGGCATAAAGTGTTGCACGTATATCACAAATAGCACCGAGGATCCGGTAGAGGTCATAGACCAAAAGATGGACGATATTCTCCAATTGAAGTGGGAATTTCGTCGAAAACACAATCTCACCCTTGCTGCTGTAGGTAATGAGCTGACTGGTTGGGTGTCATGGTTGAACCCGCGAAATTGGTTCTCCGGTTTAGGAGACTGGGCTCAAGGAGTCATAATGGATGTTGGAAAGTTTCTACTATGTATCTTGGGTGTCGTTATATCGATTGGATTGATATTTAGATGCGGGCAGGCTTTAATGAGGTGCAAACAAAGTACAAAAGTGATGAGCCTGAGGAGTGAGGAAACTGTAATTAACCTGGATTTGATTTATGACCCAATGATAGAAACCATGATGTGATGAAAATGCGATTATAAGGTCCGTTTCTTTCACCTGTTTTTCTGCTTTTTCTCCAAGATACAAAGACCCCCTTGGACGAGAAAGTTGACGAGACGCTATACAGACAACAGACAAGCACCAAAGATGAAGTTTTGACAACCTATGATATGGACACTTGATGAACTTTGCCATGGATCCCCAGTTTCCCTAGTATTTTTAAACTCACGCTAGCCCAACATTTTTGTAAATCTGATGGCACTGACAAAGCTATTTGCTCATGCCCAAGGAGCAATACAGCGCAAAGAAGACGACTCTCAACAGATACCGAACAAAAACTTCAACAACAGATGTACATTTCCCTGACATAGAATACCACCGCATTTACCGTAATTATGTCTTTTCTTCATTTCTACAACCCTCAGGTAATGACACACATAGTCGATAGGGAATACAGGCTCAGATATCAGCAACCACATACTTCCCCCATTCATGTATCATCAACTAAAATGTGCTCCCCATTTTGTTCAAAATCCGAAAAGAGCTCGGTAAAGTTTGACAGCCCATCCACAGACCTGTACCACAGGATAAGAAGGAATTCAAATGTATACTTCGCAATACCTCGAAGCTTGATGTACAACACGTACGGCACGATGATACATGACCCCCCCAAACATGGATTCATACACACATGCTTCTGCTATCTCACTAGGTCATACCCTCTTCACACCTTCTCCTCTCTCCTCCCTTACCCAACCATGGAAATGTATTAACCCCTGACATATATTTTTCTCTTTTTGAAATGTTTTAGGAAGTGGCAGTTATTGGTGACTGCCAAAGGGTGGACTGTCAAAGTCAAAAATATTACATAGAGAGACCATATAAACTGCACACATATAAGCCGCTATACTTGCAAATATGCGCAGCGAGCACAGCAAACACCAGACATCATGGAGATATAGAATTGGCTGATGAATTGATGTCATGAATACGTATCATTTGAACAGAACCAGATGTGCCCATCATGTTTGGTATTGAAGCAAGCAGAATGATGTGTGGGTTAGTTTGATGCTGGTTGTGAAGTTGTGGGACATTGCAGCAGATAGATATGATTATATGTATAAAAGCTAAGATCATATTGTTAGAACAATGGATGCTCAAGACAACCTTTTACTAAGTTTTCAGGGCTGAACCTGATTAGCATATACAAAGAGAATAGTGACTCAATACAAAGGAGAAAGAAAGACCCCTCCCCCAGGTACTGGTCAAACAGGAAGGTAGTGGTCAGGTGTGGCCTCAGAGAACAGATGTAATGTAGCTACACTCACACACACACACACACAGCTACCTGGCACCCAGCAGCATGGCGGCTAAATCCCCAGGACATCCTCCAAACTAAAGGCTAAGTATTGAACTTCACATGGCTAGATAAGGAAACAGACAGATTGCTTTCTGGTTTAAATAGGATATTGTAACTTGGTTGTGTGATTGTTGGGTGTTTGTGGATACTCTGTGAAGTCTGTGATGGATTGGAACAGTATACCATCTGTAGCATAGTATTTGTGGTATTTGTTTGCCTATGGAGATTTAAAATAGATTGTGCTGGTTAGTTATACTATATATCCTGTTAATCATAAATACCACCATGCAGTTACGTTTGTGTTAATTACATTGTGATCTGGTCTTGTGATGAATATGCTCTGGTTATTGAGATACTGAAGTTGTTTGGGATGTGAAATTATGAGATGGTTCTAGGAAGTTGGATTACATTGTGAAAGGTGATTTAGATGGTTTGGAATTGTAAAATCAGAACATATGCATTGTTTTGAGGCTTGGACATTTTGGAATAACATGGAGTCTTGTGTCTCCTGCTATGTGATTGTGGTGTAGTTGAGAGTGCCATGTGTTTGGACCTGCAAATCTAAAATGGCTGCTGCTGGATGTCTTCCCCTCCCCCTTTCAGCCATGTGGTGTGGTCTTTAGAATCAAGTGGAGGTTTCCCAAAATGGAGTCTAGCTTCTGTCCCATGATATAGGGACAGCCAGTATGAGTAAGCCCAAGTATTTCATCAGCATTGACTAACTGCGCAGCGATTGTTCCTCACATGTGTAAGCTTCTCTGCAATCATGTTGTCTTACTGTGAGCCATTTCTCTCATATCTCTCTCTCTCTCTCTCTCTCTCTCTCTCTCCCTTCTCTTTTCTCCCATATCTCCCCTTTGACTAGTATTGTATTGTATTGTATTAGATTGGTATTGTATTGTATTTCTAGTGTAGCTATTTTGGTTAGGAAGTATCTGTTATATTGTAGTGTATCATTTGTACTGTTATTCCCTTTTACAAGTATATTAGATATAATACAGTTAATAGGCTTTGGACCCTAAACCAGTATCTGTGTATTGTCTATAGTTTTAAGTGTTCACTTGAGCGTCGGTGACGCTCAAGCAGCTTTGTAGCTAGTCAGGTTACACAAGGTTGCACTTACACCCTGTATTCACATTAATGTATTCTGTGTATTTCATTGATAAGGTTTAGACATAAAGGTATAGCGTTGTGAGCGCCTGCGCCGCTGGTGATCTCCTCGTGGTCTCGAGCGTCCGCTACGCCATAGCGAATCATTACTCTAGTCATAGCCAATAACGTGCTGTCCTGTGATCTCTGGGCCGTGAGCGAATGTGACGCTTGAGCGTCTCGCCTACGGCTGAGCGATCGTTACACAACTAGTGTACCCATACGGTACTTCTTAAGTAAACAGCGTACAGTGTTCTTAGACTTCATAAAGGGTTGTTTATACGACAAAAGAATTTAGCATTGTCAGTGTCATCACACTTTTGGTTTGTGCTGTTGAAAACATGCCTGTCCATGATTACATTCTTTACTGGCATGCAGATCTGTACAAACTTTGCAATTAGGATGTCAGGATCCTCTCTGTCTTCTCCATCAGCGTATACAAAAGCATCTGATTTGTCCACAGCATCGGTGCCTGCGAGGTTCAGCAGCGTCTATGCCTGGACTTTTTGATTTGTCTGAAATGCCTGCTATGGTATATATTCCCTTTTAAACCTCAGCCAGTTGTCAGCCACGTTTTAATCAAATATCAGCGGATCTATTCTCCTGCGACCTTGTGCCATGGCATTCCAGTTCTGACACCATGTAGAAGTGTAACAACAAAATCAGGATGACACTTGCAGCATCAGTGTAATACAGGTCTTTACTCAGCATGAGTCAGACACCAAGTGGAAGTAACAGGAGACAAAAAGGAAGTGAATCACCTCGGCATGACATCATCTCCCATGATGCACAGCATGCAATTACAGCCTGGTTACCAGATTATGAAGGGGGGGGGGGACAGGCCCCCTCTGTCCGTCCCAGCCAATCCTGACTGCTGTCTCCACACTACTGCTTACAGCTCTCCCGTAAGAGGGTCTATGTGTGGCCGGGGATTGCGGCTTTGGAGGGGGATGTAATGTGGCCACGGGGTGGAGGTGGGTGACTGTGGAGGGGTTAGTTGTGTGTCCATGGGGGTTAGCTGCTCATTAATGTGGCCACCGGGGAAGGGGGGATGGTTGTTGTTTGACCGGGAGCAACTGCACAGCAATGTGGCCACTGAGGGCTGGTTTGCCTGGGGGTACCCCCTTAGTTGAGTGGACTCAGGCGGGGGGGAAAGGGAACTTGTTATTTATTTATTTTTTATTTGGAGGGGGGCGATGGTCTGGCTCATACACTTTCATCCTGGCTTCTACATTTTAGAAAAATTTGTCAAGCCCTGATCTATGATGTATATACATGACTAGTTTTATGTTCAGGACTATGGCCCTCATTCCGAGTTGTTCGCTCGCAAGCTGCTTTTAGCAGCTTTGCACACGCTAAGCCGCCGCCTACTGGGAGTGAATCTTAGCTTATCAAAATTGCGAACGAAAGATTAGCAAAATTGCGAATAGACACTTCTTAGCAGTTTCTGAGTAGCTCCACACTTACTCGGCAACTGCGATCAGTTCAGTCAGTTTCGTTCCTGGTTTGACGTCACAAACACACCCAGCGTTCGGCCAGACACTCCTCCGTTTCTCCAGCCACTCCCGCGTTTTTCCCAGAAACGGTAGCGTTTTTTCGCACACACCCATAAAACGGCCTGTTTCCGCCCAGAAACACCCACTTCCTGTCAATCACATTACGATCAACAGAACGAAAAAACCTTGTAATGCCATGAGTAAAATACCTAACTGCATAGCAAATTTACTTGGCGCAGTCGCACTGCGGACATTGCGCATGCGCATTAGCGTCTAATCGCTCCGTTGCGACAAAAAAATAACGAGCGAACAACTCGGAATGACCCCCTATATTTTTACCTTAATGTTGACAGAACTGAATTCTCTTTTAATTTATTTTGGCCAGTTTACAGATCTCCGGTTGCTATTGTCCCAATAGTCTTTAAATCCTACACTGCCCCCTAATTATCTGTCATTTCCCTTACTGTACCCCATTTATTTGTCTAGCCTGGTAGCTGTTCCTGTTTTTTTTTTCATCTGATTTGTGTGTGCACTAGATACACTTGCTGCTGGACGTCATTCAAAGAGCCAGGAAGAGGAGGTATAGTGGGAGCAGTGTGTTTGGGAAGATAATGTAAGATCCTCAGTTAAGTATTAACAAAAAAAACCTGCACAGCAGTAGGCAGGAATTGTCAAATGTGGACCCATTGTCTTTGAAACGGAATTCGGGGTGCTTCTAGAGCCATAAAAACGAATATGTTCTACAATAGTAATCACATTTTTAGTAGAGATGAGCGGGTTCGGTTCCCTGAGAACGGACCCCCCCCCCAAACTACACTACCCGAGCCCGGATCTGAGTCCGACTTGGGTTTTTCTGCCTGACTCCGAAACCAGAACGAGGCAAAACGTCATCATCCCGCTGTCAGATTCTCGAGGGGTTTGGATTTCATATAAGGAGCTGCGCGTCGCCGCCATTTTCACTCCGGCATTGGAGAGCATAGCGAGAGGACGTGTCTCCGTCCTCAGTGTCTATGCGGGAGGGAAAGTGGGGTGGCAATTTCAGTGCTGTCTTGTGCTGCTCAGTCCAGTGTAGTGTCTTATGCTGCATCAGTCCAGTCACAGTGGTGGTGTACTCTACTGCCATATGTCCACTGTAGCTGTATAAGTCCATTGTAGTGCTGCTGTGTTGTCCTGCATCAGTACAGTGGTAGTGTCTTGTGCTGCATCAGTCCAGTCACAGTGGTGGTGTCCTCTGCTGCCATATGTCCAGTGCTGCTGTATGAGTCTAGTGGTGGTGTGTTGTGCTGCATCAGTCCAGTGGTGGTGTCTTGTGCTGCAATAATCCATTCACAGTGGTGGTGTCCTCTGCTGCCATATGTCCAGTGCTGCTGTATAAGTCCAGTTCATTGGTGCTGGGTTGTGCTGCATCAGTCCATTGGTGGTGTCTTGTGCTACATCAGTCCTGTCACAATGGTGGTGTCCTCTGCTGCCATATGTCCAGTGCTGCCGTATAAGTCCAGTCCATTGCAGTGGTGCTGTGTTGTCCAGCATCAGTCCAGTGGTGGTGTCCCTGTGCTGCTGTATAAGTCCAGTGATACTGCCGTATATATGTCCAGTGATACTGCCGTATATGTCCAGTAATACTGCCATATAATTCCAGTGATACTGCCGTATATGTCCAGTGGTACTGCCATATAATTCCAGTGATACTGCCATATAATGCCAGTGATACTGCCATATAAGTCCAGTGATAATGCCGTATAATTCCAGTGGTACTGCCATATAAATCCAGTGGTACTGCCATATAAATCCAGTCCAGTGATACTGCTGTATATGTCCAGTGGTACTGCCGTATAAATCCAGTCCAGTGATACTGCCATATATGTCCAGTGGTACTGCCATATAAATCCAGTCCAGTGATACTGCCATATATGTCTAGTGATACTGCTGTATATGTCCAGTGGTACTGCCGTATATGTCCAGCGGTACTGCTGTATAAATCCAGTGATACTGCCATATAATTCCAGTGATACTGCCGTATATGTTCAGTGGTACTGCCGTATAATTCCAGTGGTACTGCCATATATGTCCAGTGGTACTGCCGTATAAATCCAGTCCAGTGATACTGCTGTATATGTCCAGTGGTGCTTCTGTATAAATCCAGTAGTACTGGTGTATAAATCCAGTCCAGTGATACTGCCATATATGTCCAATGGTACTGCCGTATAAATCCAGTGATACTGCCATATATGTCAGTGGTACTGCCGTATAAATCCAGTGGTACTGCCGTATAAATCCAGTCCAGTGATACTGTATATGTCCAGTGATACTGCTGTATATGTCCAGTGGTACTGCCGTATATGTCCAGTGGTACTGCCGTATAAGTCCAGTCCAGTGATACTGTTTAAGTCCAGTGGTACCGCCACATAATTCCAGTGATACTGCCGTATATGTCCAGGGATACTGCCATATATGTCCAGCGGTACTACCGTATATGTCCAGTGGTACTGCCACATAATTCCAGTGATACTGCCGTATATGTCCAGGGATACTGCCATATATGTCCAGCGGTACTACCGTATATGTCCAGTGGTACTGCCATATAATTCCAGTGATACTGCCGTATATGTCCAGTGGTACTGCCATATAATTCCAGTGATACTGCCATATAATTCCAGTGATACTGCCATATAAGTCCAGTGATACTGCCATATAATTACAGTGGTACTGCCGCATAAGTCCAGTGGTACTGCCATATAATTCCAGTGATACCGCTCTAAAATTCCAGTGATACTGCCTTATAATTCCAGTGGTACTGGCGTATAAGTCCACTGATACTGATATCATTGTACAAGTATGCTGACCATTATCTTGGGTAAGGCCGGAGTGGAGGTGTAGCACTTTAGAACTTATTCCTTCAACCTCATTGCAGCCACAGGTGGTGGAATGGGTGAGCCTGTAAGAAGGTAGGGGTCAAACATATAGGATTATACATTGTCCAAAGATGATGGGAAGGCTGAAATAGCAATATACAAAAAATGTTGGGGATATGTTTGTAATTTTAAGTCCCAGGCCCCTGGATTTGAGCAATATGCCCATATGTGATAGTTTTATTTGTAGGAGAACATGATATGATGCAAATAAAGCTTGTAGAGTTTAATATTTGCAAATACATTAGTCTTAGTGAGATGCTAGATGGGTGCATTGTGGTATGATCAGAGAGTTTACAACACTTGGTTAACTTTGGTCCCACTGGTTTCTCTCAGTTCTGATCCGATGGCACTGCTGGACATCTTCCGATTTTGAAGGGAAGTAAGCATCATTTGTCTTTCATCTAATTCTAGTTTCCTTGGCTGACCACTGCATCTACGGTACTCAACACTGCCCATTTCTTTGTGCTTCAATGATGAGAAATACATGCAGGTACTTATCCATCATGCAGTACTATCAGGGAGGCGTCTTATTGGTTCCAAATTTATTCTGCTGCAGGGCAACGACCCCAAACATACAGCCAATGTCATTAAGAACTATCCTTAGCGTAAAGAAGAACAAGGAGTCCTAGAAGTGATGCTATGGCCACCACAGAGCCCTGATCTCAACATCATCGAGTCTGTCTGTGTTATGATCCAGACACTCAGGTCAGGGGAGATCTTATACTGTGAGACATGAGTACCAGGATGTAATGCTGGAAAGGGAAAACGGAATGGGAATAGCCCCTGGCGCCCTACCTCCGTTGTCTTACCCGTGCTGTCAGTTCACTCTTGCGAGACTATGGTTTCTTGGGCCCATAGCAAGCCGCGTTTGAAGGGCGGATTACGTCTGCCCAACTCTGATGCCCCCTCAGGTCTTAAGGAGAGACAAAGAGTGAACCGAGGCAGGGTAATAACAAAGGGCCCTCTAACTAATCAACAAGGCCAGGGGCTACTGGCTAACCTGAAACTAAAAGTATGCGCGGCTTATCGCCAGGGAAAAGAACAACCAAAATAATCCACTTGTCCACTCTCCTACACGGCACCGCCGAGTACCGGAGAGGACTATGGAAGCGGAAACCTCCGCAAATGCTCCAATGCAAGAAAATAATACAAAAGCGGCCTAGGCCGTAACACGCGGCAGGGCCGCCACTCACGAAACCAAGTGGGAACCTAAATCGACTGCCACAGGTAAATGAGGACCAGGAGAACTCCTTGGGACCAGATGACAAACTCCAAGATTCAGGGACTCAGAGAACTGGAGAGACCGGACACAGCAGACCAGGAACAGACGTTCACCAAACATGAGCAGCATGCAGGAAGCTATCACCGGCGTCTGTGTGAGGCACTGAGGAGGCATTTAACAGGGAACCCTCCAATAAGAGCACAGAGCCTAATTACAAAAAATGTCGTGCATTAATCAATCCCTGCAACAGGGAACGCGGTCCGCCTGTGGCGTCCCCGTTGCTAAGGTCCCAGCGGCTCGGCGCGCCCAGCGTCCTAGCGTTGCTAGGGACCCGGCGGCTCAGCACGCACAGCGTCCCTAGTTGCTAGGCACCGGGCGGGCAAGGAGGAGGGTGCAGCGGCCGCGGCCGTCGCTCGGAGATGGACCGAGCGACGCCACGGACCGTGGCGCCTAACAGTACCCTCCCTTGAGGAGGGGTCAAAGAACCCCTAAAGCCCGGCTTCTGAGTAAACTCCTGAAAAGATAATCTCTTGAGTTTAGGGGCATGAAGATCTCTATCCAAGACCCAAGATCTTTGCTCCGGACCATAGCCTTTCCAGTGAACCAAAAAATAATGCCGGCCCGAGAAATTTTTGAATCTAAAACCCTCTCTACCAAGAACTCCTGTTGCCCCTGAACATCCACCGGAGATCTACCCTGGGAAGTCCTCCGAGGAAATCTCCTGGTAGAAAAATGCTGTTTAAAAAGGGAACAGGGGAAAGTATTTCCAATTCTGAGAGATCTTGGCAAGCGTAGCCGAAAAGCAACTGGGTTGACCTTTTTAATGATAAGGAATGGTCCAATAAATTTGGGTCCCAATCTGGCCGAAGGTTGTCGGAGCTTGATGTTGCGAGTTGACAACCACACCTTATCTCCCACCTTAAAAGTGCAAGGACGTCGGAGCCTATCAGAAAATTTCTTTTCTCGGAAGGCAGCTTTTTTCAGGGCAAGGTGCACTTTTCTTCAAATTGCTCTGAGATGGGAGGTTAAGGTCAATGAGGAGACTGGAGAATGATGGAAAAAAGAGTTGGCTCTAGGATGAAAACCAAAGACTGAAAAGAATGGGGACTCCTTGGTGGAGGAATGACAGGAGTTATTATAAGCAAATTCGGCTAAAGGAAGAAATTCAGACCAATCATTCTGGAGTTTGGCCGAATACTAGCGTAAATATTGTTTTAATGACTGGTTGACTCGTTCGGTTTGCCCGTTAGACTGTGGATGGTAACCAGATGTTAAAGACAGTTTCATATTCAATGAGGCACAAAAACGTTTCCAGAATCGTGCGATAAATTGCGGACCCCGATCAGAGACAATATCAGTGGGCAAACCATGGAGCCTGAACACATGGCGGAGGAACAAAACTGCCAACCCTTGAGCAAAGGGTAATCGGGGAAGAGCAATGAAATGAGCCATTTTACTAAAACGGTCCACTACCACCCAAATGACTCGACGTCCGGCTGAAAGGGGAAGGTCCACCACGAAATTCATGGATATATGAGACCATGGCCTGAGAGGAACGGCTAAAGGTATGAGTTGCCCGATCAGCAACGAACGAGGGACCTTATGCTGTGCACAAACCTGACAGGAGTGGACAAATTCTTTTACGTCTTTAGAAAGACTAGGCCACCACACACAGCGAGAGACCAGTTCCAAGGTCTTAGTGATACCTGGATGACCAGAGACCTTGTTGTCATGAAACTCAGCTAAAACAGTGCCTCTCAAAAATTCAGGGACAAAAAGACGACCAGCAGGAGTAAGTCTAGGAGCCTGGTGTTGAAGCTGGTTTAACTGAGTAAATAAATCCTGTGTGAGACCTGCCCGGATGACTGAAGATGCAACTATGGGGGTAGTAACAGGATTGCTATTGTGAACCGGAAGAAAGCAACGTGACAGGGCATCAGCTTTCGTATTCTTGGAACCAGGCCTGAAGGTGATAATAAACCTGAAACGAGTAAAAAACAATGCCCAACGTGCCTGCCGAGCATTAAGCCGTTTAGCTGACTCAATATATTGCAGGTTCTTATGGTCAGTAAATACTGTAATAGTATGCCTAGCTCCCTCCAGCCAATGCCTCCACTCCTCGAAAGCCCATTTTACTGCCAGTAATTCCCGATTACCAACGTCATAGTTGGATTCTGCGGAGGAGAATTTCCTGGACATGAAGGCACAAGGATGTAATTCCTGAGACTCCGGATCTTCCTGAGAAAGGATAGCCCCCACTCCAACCTCTGAGGCATCAACCTCAACAATAAAGGGGAGCTCCGGATTAGGGTGTCTGAGGACAGGAGCTGAGACAAAGGCCTGCTTCAAGGCCCGAAAGGCAGACTCAGCTTCAGGCGACCAATTGGAAGGATCCGCTCCTTTTTTAGTCAAGGCTACTATAGGAGCGACCAGGTCAGAAAAGGAATGAATGAACCGCCTGTAATAATTTGCAAACCCTAAAAAGCGCTGAATTGCTTTTAAATTAGTGGGTTGCGCCCAATTAAGGATAGCCTGAAGTTTTTTCGGTTCCATAAAAAATCCCTGGGGAGAAATAATGTACCCCAAGAAGGACACTTCTGTGATGTGAAAATCACACTTCTCAAGCTTAGCGTATAAATGATTCTCTCGTAGTTTTTGAAGAACCAGACGCACCTGGGTAACATGTTGTTCCATAGACTGAGAGTAAATCAAAATGTCGTCTAAATAAACGACCACGAACTTCCCAAGGAAGTCACGGAGAACATCGTTGATGAGGTCCTGAAACACCGCAGGAGCATTTGACAGGCCAAACGGCATCACCAGGTATTCATAGTGACCCGACTGAGTGCTGAAAGCCGTCTTCCACTCATCCCCAGATCTTATTCTGATGAGGTTGTAAGCTCCCCTAAGATCGATTTTTGAAAAGATCATGGCGGAGCGTAACTGATCAAAAAGCACAGAAATCAATGGCAAAGGATAGGTGTTTTTAACCGAAATCTTATTCAAAGCCCGAAAATCAATACATGGTCTGAGTGACCCATCTTTTTTCTCGACAAAGAAAAAACCTGCACTCAACGGAGATTTTGAAGGCCTAATAAAGCCTTTTTTCAGGCTTTCCTGAATGTAATTATTCATGGCTGTTGTTTCTGGCCCAGACAGGGCATATAATCTCCCTTTAGGCAAAGTGGCACCTGGCACTAACTCTATCGCACAGTCATAGGACCGATGGGGAGGCAGAATGTCCGCATTGCCTTTGGAGAACACATCGGCAAAATCTTGATATTCTATAGGAATAAGTTCTGGGACGACTGCCGCCACCCGGACTGGATGGGAAATACATTCCTTAACACAAAAAGGACCCCATTGGGAAATCTCCCCGGACCGCCAATCTATGGTGGGATTATGAAAGGCAAGCCAGGGGTGACCCAAAACTACAGGAACTGCCGGACAATGTGTAAGGTAAAATTCTATGTCTTCAGAATGTAAGGCCCCCACTGTCAGTAATACTGGAGGTGTGCGGTGAGTAATTATCCCATTGGAAAGCGGACCCCCATCCAAGCCGTGCATGGTGATACGTTTGTCTAGTGGTATCTGTGGAATGCCTAAAGCCTTAGCCCAAGCCAAGTCCATAAAATTTCCTGCAGCTCCACTGTCGACGAAGGCCGACACCAATGAACTGAGGCTGCCAAAGGAAATCTTAACAGGAACTAATAGAGAATCATTTGAGGAGATTAGCTGCAGACCCAAGTGAACCCCCTCACAATTCACTTGGTCAGAGCGTTTCCAGACTTGTTCGGGCAGTTGCGAGCAATATGTCCCTGATAGAGTCAGTTATCTACCTTTTAACACAAGCTATTTACTAATACCTTCAAGCCGTAATGGCCGCTAAACCACGTGCATGTGCTACGCACTCCGTACGCTATTGGCGTACAAAGACCTTGCACGTGGTACGCAAGTTACAAACACATGCTGCGCTGAGTGTACGGAATACACACAGCGAGCGTACACACAGATAATAACCTTTTAAAACCTTAAACACAGAGTATGATTATACTGTAAGTCTTAGTATTGAGATACTGTAATGATATAACACTGGTTAACCTGGATATTTAAGCAAGCTGTTTGAGTGATTGAGATACTCAGAAACCCTTTGTACTAGCTAGAGAAACACAGACACCTTGCTGAGGTTCCAACACCTTTACTAACGAGATTTAGCTATGTAAAAAGGGAAAATACAGTTAACAGCTTATACACTACAAACTAACATCAATATCTAAACAGAATAACTGGACATAAATATACAATAGCGTCTTAATCCTAAACAATAACAGTGAGAGAGAGAGAGAGTATGGCAAATACAGAGATTAAGTTGGTCACAGAGAAAAACGTACACACTGGTGAATGATCGCTGCGCAGTCCTGGAAACCAGCTCTCTAGTTAGTCAATGATGAAAACCTTTCTGGAGAGTAGACTGAGCTGGCCCAGACTGGCTGCCTTATATACACTAAGTACAGTACACTACAAAGGGCCCTACAAACTTATTGTTCATTGGACACAAACCTGTCTTCGCATTATAACAAAAGGTCATAGGTTAGTTTGAACAGGTGGGTTGTGACTATTCCAAAATGCTCAGCTGGGAGGGATTCTCAGGACTCACACCACATGTGTAATAAAACAGCAAATACTTTTAAAGTCCATAAACTACTTTTACATATAACTATACGCTGGAGCGACCGATCTCTTCCTAACCAACACCGGAATGTTTCTAATAAAATACTCTTCGGTTAGGTACTAAACACCACTGCCCAGACCCTGTCTGACCCTTCGTATCATGCAAAGAGGAATTCCTTTGTTCATGAACCAGTTACACTAATCATACTTACAGATATTATTAAAGGGAATATTACCTACAAAACATGCTATGTGGGTTAAATATACTATAAACGAATCGCCCGCTACAAGCTCATAAACTCTACCGTAAATACGCATATACCGCGCGTACTCGCTGGAGCGAGCGTACGCAATTTGTGGACATGTGCACGTACAGCAGACTATATGCACGAGCAGCGGGCATGTGCATGGGGTTAAATATATGGCAATGTGAAGCATGATATTTTTCGACTTTGACAGTCCACCCTTTGGCAGTCATCAATAACTGCCACTTCCTAAACAATTCAAGCAGAAAAATATATGTCATCATGTAAATACCTTTTTATGATTGGGTAAAAGGAGGAGAGGAGAAGGTGGGAAAGATATGACCTAGTGAGATAGTAAAGCATGTGAGTATGAATCCATGTCTGAGGGGTCATGTATCATCGTGCCGTATGTGTTCTAAATCAAGCTTCGAGGTATTGCGAAGTATACATTTGAATCCTTCTTATCCCGTATTAAGGGTCTGTGGATGGGCTGTCAAACTCTACCGAGCTCTTATCGGCTTTTGGTTGCAACAAATGGGGGAGCACATTTAGTTGATGATACATGAATGGGGGGAACATGTGAATGCTGATATATGTGTCTATATTCCCTGTCGACTATGTGTGTCATTACCTGAAGGTTGTAGTGGCGAAGATAAGAAACAACGTTATAAATGTAGTCATACAATTATGTGAGTTTAGTATGCATTCGCCGATTGGAGTCTTGTCTGATGTCTTGTCTGGATCGTCGTATCTTTACTGTAGCTTTACGGATAATAGCAATCGAAAGCTTCTTCAAGTGTCCATAAAATTATAGTCTCTAAAGTATTGGGCTTTCGTAAAAAGTTAAAGTCACTAGGGATATTGGGGGTCTGTGACACAGTTCATCAATGGTCTGTATAAAAGAGGTTGTCAAATTCTTCTTCCAAGCGGATGTCTTTGTACCTTGGAGGAAAACAAAGGAGAAACGGGTGAAAGAAACGGACCGTGGAATCACATTTTCATCACAACATTGTCTCTATCGTTGGGTCATAAATCAAATTAGTTGTTGTTATTACAGTGTCCTCGCTCCTCAGACTCATCACTCTGGTATTACCTTTACACTTCGTTAAAGTCCAAATGCATCTAAATATCAGACCAACCAATATGACGACTCCCAGAATACACAAGAGGAATTTCCCTACATCCATGATAATACCTTGGGCCCATTCTCCTAAACCAGAGAACCAATTTCGTGGGTTCAACCATGACACCCAACTGGTCAGCTCATTACTCACAGCAGCGAGAGTGAGATTATGTCTCCTTCGGAACTCCCACTTCAATTGCAAAATGTCATCCATCTTTTGGTCTATGACCTCGGCCGGGTCCTCAGTGCTGTTTGTAATATACGTGCAGCACTTTACTCCATACTGAGTTGCTAGGGTAACACAATACCCGCCTGTCACTGCTGTGAGATAATTGAGAATCATCCTATGCTGAACCAGCTCTGTTTTGTAGGCTTGTAACTCTCTCCCAGTATACCTGAACGTGTCGTCATACATTTCGGTGATATTGTCTAATAAGTTTGCTAGCGCAGATATATATCTATAATTTATCACTCCTCTGGCGGTACGAGTGATGTCTAACGCGAGTAGGACTTGAATCCCGGTGGATTCATGGATCAAATCAGAGGCTGGATGCTCTGTCCTCTCTATCAGGTGCCGTTTAACGACGTGCTCGTAATGAGTGTGAGTATAAGGAGCTTGGGCACCGCGGTGAATGTCTTTCATTTTGATATGGGATACAGTCATTACTTCAGGCAGTACTTTTCCAATGTAACACAATCCCTCTGAGTTTGGGGCAAGCCTTTCTCCCGCATATGAAATATACATCATCGGGGAGAACATATGGGACGGAGTATGACATAACCATGTTACAAACTTTCCATGTGAAATCTCCTAACCCTAACTCTCCCATCTGTCTAGTACACGTATCCGGTTGTACGATAAGTGCACAGTATCCTGGTGATACTTCTCCAACTCGCATGGTTCTACTTCCTAGAGTGTATCTATACCGGAAAAATCTTCCACTGTCGGCTATGTGGCGTATAAGCTCTGAATCTATGGGCATTCTATCGGCTCTATGTGAAAATGTCATGGTTTGATTACTCCATGACACTTCCCAATTTCCCGGCTTTCGGGGATTGGAAATGTTAAAGCATACTAAGGACCTATCCACATGATATTGGTGGAGCTTCAAACTAGGAGGACTAGAGATATTAAACCTCTTGTCCACCGGCCTCCTACCACTTAACTGAAGTACCTCTCCTACAGTTAAAGGGAATGGTACTAGCCCTGATTTGCTGTGACCTTGAGGTACTTGAGAGCATACCCAACAGTCTGTCTGGTTTAACACTTTACCCACTAAGGAGTGATAGTCACTCAATGGATGCCGGTCCATGTGGATATTAAAACTGGACTGACATTTCTTGATGCACCCATCCTCAACTATATTGTCACAATGCCTACAGATGCAGTTTTCTTCAGCTAACAATCCTTCACAATTCCTTCTATTGTCAATGCTACCAGATCGTTTTTTGATACTCGCCTTTACTCGGTGATTGTGTTGCTCTTGGAAATCTACGCCTCCATCCTGGTCATCCGAACCCATTCCAGATCCTTTCTCGACCTCCATGGTACTCTCACAGAAACAGACTGCTCTGGTCAACAATAGGGTCAACAGGAAAATCCGGATCACAGTCTCTTAGGGCGAGTCCATCTTACAGGAGGAGAAAGAGAAATTTGTACTGGGGGTACAAAAAATAATTTGAGGGGAAAGAAAAATGTTACGATGCTTTTGTCCTCTAGTCTTGTTGTTCTTCTTGCTCTGTTGTCATCTTAAAGGTGCTGTCTCTCAATCTTCCAAACGAACATTCCGGTGATACAATATTCCTTCCAAATCTGCGATCTTTCTGTAAGGAGCAAAAATCTTGCATTACCATTTGTCTAACTGATGTGTGACATACCATCTGTAAAGCATGAGAACATGAGAGAGAAGAGAAAAAAAAAAACAAACGAGAGAGAGAACAATTCATATATATGTTACATAAAACAACAAACAAAAAAAACATTGTCAGATCTTCCGTTCACCATCAGGCTGTCACACCATCACATCCATTGGTATCTTTGCGCAGTCTCCCCCACCAGTATTTCCACACTTCACCCTTTTGTGCCTGGCCAGGACACACCGATGTCGGTAGGTCACACTGGGGTTAGGCAGACTTCTGCAAAGACCAAGTAGCTATGTGATGTTTGAGTTCTGCCGATGAACGTCAGAGATGGGGAAAAATAAACATTTACAGATAAATTACAAAGTTTACCCGGCCGTTCCTGTGTCTACAAGGAACTGACCTCCCAATATCATTAACTGTAACCTCAGGTTTACTGCCAGTCCTAATGATCAACTTTCCTGACTGCATATTACAGGTGCGGCCCAAACTTCTTCCTAGGTGATTCCTGATTACAATTTCGTGTATCATGACTTTGCTCATGTTTTTGTCTAGGGGGTTGATATACCTTTTGTGGATCTCTAAACCTACAACGTCGTGCAAAATGACCTTCCTTCTGGCAATTATAACATCTTATCACCTTTGACTTACCCACAGGGATCTGAGGCTTCTTACCTCCCTGTGCTTCCCTGTTTCTTTGGATATCATGGTCATGTCGTTGTCTAGGGGGTTCATATGACTTTTGTATATTTCTTGATCTACAATCTCTTGCAAAATGTCCCTCTTTGTGACAATGATAACAAACTATCACATATGAATTTCTCACAGGGGTTTGGGGCTTAAGCTGGTGTGGCTTCGTTGTCAGGGTTTGTCTACTGATTGTCATTTGCTTACTGCTCTGTGACTCCAGGTGTCTTTTGATGTTCCATTCATGGTCAATAGCAGACTCTCTCAAAACCGCCACCGAGATACCTCTCCAGTTAGGTTGAGAGGTTTGTACCCTTGTTCTCAACACTTCCTGTAAACCATCCATTAATACCTTAACCGCTATATCTCTATGCTGTGCATTTCTCTCAATGTCCGTGATCCCAGTGTCTCTAGCCATTACTTGCAGTGCTCGATTGAAATAATTAGAAGTACTTTCTCCTCCTCTTTGTCTTATGGAGAAGATTTTGTTCCACTCGAAAACGGCTGGGAAATATACTCCTAACTGTCGGTTGATCTGCTTAATACATTCCCGATTGTGTTCCTCCGTACGAGGTACTTCTGTGTCTAATTTACAATCAGTAATAAATTTCGCAGGGTCAACACTGGAGGGCAAACATGCCCTCAGCACTGTCCGCCAACCTTTGTTGGTGGGTTCTGTAGAGTTTCCTAGTTCTTTAATAAACCTCTGACATGCAACTAGATCTTTCCTAGGATCAGGGAATTCAGACATAATTGCTCCCAATTCTGTCCGGGACCAGGGACGGCGCATTGCACTGTCCCTGGCGGGAATGATTCCCTGAGCGTCAGTCTTCCCATTGGGGACTGTGATCACCCTGACAGGATTAAATTCAACCACATCATCTTGTGTTGGTTCTACAATATGAGGTACATTTGTTTGTGCGTGATATATAACACCGTACGTACCTGTGGACACGACCTCACCTGACCCTCCGTAAGGGGGTTTGACTACTGCCTTTACCGATTTGGTCGCGTCCACCTGGATGTCTTGTATGATGGCTGCTGGAAAAGGTGCCGACATCGTGCTGGGCTCACTTTCTTGCTTGTAATCCTGAGGGAAGTTTAACATGGGGTGCAACTTGCACGGGTTAACAGTTGTACATTTAACAGTTTTACTTTTATCATTGTTACATTTGTTACAATTATTTTTATCATCAATAATACAGTTGCTAAGTGCATGTTTATCATACACCAGTGTGCCATTCTCTGTAACCACTTTCATTCTTGTTGCCATATTTCTCTTACCAAAGTGAGAGTCAGCTGTGTAAGCTAATCCTCCTTGTATTTCACTTTCCCGTTGCCATAACTGTAAACAATCATAATGTCGGATCCGCCTCTTCGCGGACTTAATTAGACATATCCTTTTCTTTAAATTTTGTAACACCTTGGGACTAAAACTGCCTACCCGTGGGAACTTTTCCCTGTCATGCACAGTCATTCTTTCCCATTCATCGCACAAAACCTCTGTGTGTGAACCGTATTTCTCACACATGATATACCTTGCTGACCCTATTGGCCGGCTTACTAAATCAACCTGAACCAAGGTTGATCGCCCCCTACCTGAACAACTGGCCCCCATCTTTGCAGGTGTTGCTTTCACTACCTCTGACCTTCAAATCAGGGTCTTCAGCGAACCCTTACAAAAACCAAGATGTCCGGGTAGGCCGACGGTGAAAGTTTACGAGTACCTTCACACACTCGCCCACGTCGACCAATACGCCCACACACTGCCTTAGCGCTGGCGTACTCAACCTAGGGCCCCTGCGACCTGAACCTCTATTTACTGGAACGTGTGGGTGTGATCCGAAGAGCACTTACCCTTCTCAGTAACTATCAGTTGCTGGAGAGTTCCCGAGTGACCAGCAAACCTCCCTTAAAATAAAAAATTACACAAATCACGTTAGAATGTACAAATAGCATTTATGACCCCTCTAGCGTACGCAAACGGTACTGGGTCAAGTTACAAACTAATGCACACAATTACATGCGGTACAATCGTACTGCACATAAGCAACTAATCTTATGTTCGGAATGACCAACGGAATCGAAAATTACGGCTGCAAATTCCTTCAGCCAGAGCTTGATGGCCTATATGGGTACTCTATCTATAGCGGACTTCCTAGTCTGCTGTACCTAGACCTCCTGGTCTGTCTCTGGACCTCCTGTTCCGTGACCTCCTGGTCTGTGTCTCAGTAGACCTCCTAATCTGCTGTACTCTAATGCTCTTATTTCAATATTTAACAAGGGATGCCTCCCAAGCCACCGCGCTGTCACTTTCACGGATGTACCTCTACGAGAACTCGATTTCTAGGTTCCAACCAAAATGAGAAACTTATATATATATGCACACACTCTTTTACCTCATATACTCTTTACTTTCATTTCTGTACAGAAATCCCTTTCATTCAGTATCGCAGTCTAGTCCCAGAGGAGTTGCAACTAGAGAAGGTTCCTTTTAGATTAAAAGTTAGGATACTGAGATTAATTTGCGCTATTATCGCGTTGCTTCCGTATCGCCTACTTGTCAGGTCCGGGTGTTTTTGTGAATCCGTTAACCTGGAACCAACCACAGGTGTAGGTGCTGGGGTATGAAGAAAACAGGGAGGACGAAGGAAGTTCCGTTTCATATATTTATTAAAGTAACAATTCAGTAAGGAGTTAAATGACTAGTTGTTAATCATCATTATACTGAAGTATTGCAGGAATGACAGAAATAATATGCAAGAGAAAACTCAGAAATAAATAAAAGAAATGTTCATGGAAACATATGCAAAAACAAGCTGAAGAATAAATGTTGAATTGTCCAAATATAAACAGGCTTTGATGCTGAACTGCAGATTGTGTTTAACTGGTTAATGCAGACATGGAGAATTAACTGTAAGAATTTGCAATGGAGTTTTAAGAGTTAACTGAGAGACTGTGAAGAATTATCCTTGTAATGACAACATAGAAAAAGTACTGAATTGGGTTACTTGCGGGTTCCGGAGATCACTGTGAAACTGTAGTAGATGGTGAGGTGATGAATGGGTTAAATGCAGAGTTGAACAAACGAACAGCTGAGGGAATTGGAATCCTCCAGACTTTGTATGATAGGCAGACAGACAAGGTAACCTCATGCAGGACACTGGGAATCCAAGTATTTCCAATAGGTGTGCAATTGACTGATAGCACAATGGAGAGCCGGTAGATCTTTGGCAGTGAAGGCTGCAAAACGGACCTCTGGGAACGGAGGCGATATCTGGACCACGGGAATCACACAGGAATGCACGGAGAGAGTTCAGAGCTAGAGCACAGCTTTGATACAACAAAGCACTGGCCCAGAGTGACATAATCCCAGCCTACTTAAAGGCAGCACAAGCACGGGATTGGCTTACACCTGCCCACAGGTGTTTTCACAAGTGCTCAGTATTAGCTATTTGGTCTCCAACATGGCCACCTCCTATACAGCAGACACACCGCAGTGCCTTAGGCCATTTGGTCCCCGCACTCACAGTTCCCAGACTCTGCATTACCTGTGCCATTGATCACGCCGTGTCCCCACACGGGCGCACAGCACCGCGAGCAACCGCACTGGCAATGGATGAACCCCAGAACCCGCAAAGGTGAGAGACCGGTTCGTGACAGTACCCCCTCTTCTACGGGTGGTCTCCGAACACCTTTGAACCTTGTCAGGATTTTTGGAGAAGTATTTCTGTACCAGTCTTGGAGCATGAACATCTTCAGAGAAAACCCAGGATCTCTCCTCCGGGCCGTAACCCTTCCAGTCGACCAGAAACTGTAAACGTCCATATCGGGAACGTGAGTCCACAATCTCTTTAACTTCAAATTCCTCATTCTGCAAAGAGTGAACTTTAGGAGATTTGGACTGGGTAGTACGGAACTTATTGAGAATCAAAGGCTTCAGTAAAGATGTATGAAAGGCGTTAGGAATTCTCAAAGACGGTGGCAGCTTGACTTTGTATGACACAGGGTTGAGTACCTTTACAATGGGAAATGGACCAATAAACCTGGGAGCAAATTTCTTAGAAGAAACTTTGAACTTGAGATTGCGCGTAGAAATCCAAACTTGGTCTCCCACTTTGTAATTCGGTACAGCTTTACGTTTTTTATCTGCAAAAGATTTATAACGAGCGGAAGTTTTGACCAAGGACTTACGTACACAACTCCAGATGCTAGATAGACGTTGAAGCTCTTGATCTGCCGCTGGGACCTCTAGGGCTGGCAATGGATGAAACTCTGGCACACGAGGATGAAAGCCGAAGTTAATATAAAAGGGCGTAGATTCTGAAGATGAATGGAAGAGATTATTATGAGCAAATTCTGCCAATGGTAGGTAGTCAACCCAGTCATCCTGTGAGGACGATATATATAGCCGGAGAAATGTTTCAAGGTCTTGGTTGACTCTCACAGTTTGTCCATCTGTCTGAGGATGATATGCAGAAGAAAAGTTCAACTTGACATTTAAAGATGAACAAAGCGACCTCCAAAACTTGGCCACAAACTGTGTTCCCCGATCAGAAACAATTTCTCGAGGAAGGCCATGCAACTTGAAGATTTCAGAGATGAACAATCTGGCTAGTAAAGGGGCTGATGGTAACCCAGTTAATGGAATGAAATGTGCCATTTTCGAAAATCGATCCACTATCACCCAAATGGTATTTCGCCCTTTTGATGGAGGTAGATCGGTCACGAAATCCATTGAGATATGAGTCCATGGTTGTTTGGGTATGGATAGTGGATGTAACAAACCTGGTGGAGAACTTCTTGGACTCTTATGTTGGGCACATTTAGGACATGCTGCTATAAACTCTTGGACATCGGCTTTGAGACGTGGCCACCAATAAGACTGTTGAATAAACTTGAGAGTCTTTAGAACCCCAGGATGACCCATGAAGGAAGAGGAGTGAGCCCAGGTAAGCAGCCGTTTTCGAAGACTTGTGGCGACAAAGGTCTTGCCAGGCGGAGGAACTGGAGAGGTTCGAGTCATTAAAAAGGACCTAGGATTCACAATGGCTTGATTCGTGGTAGCATCATTTAATTCAGAAGAAGCAAAGGACCGGGAAAGGGCATCTGCCTTTTTGTTCTGAGACCCTGGACGATAGGTGAGTTTGAAATCAAATCGTGAGAAGAAAAGCGCCCATCGAGCTTGTCGTGGATTCAAACACTGAGCTGACTGCAGATACAGAAGATTCTTATGATCAGTATAAACTGTAATGCGATGTTGAGCTCCTTCTAGAAGGTATCTCCACTCCTCAAATGCCAACTTGATGGCAAGTAACTCTTGCTCACCGATTGCATAATTACGTTCTGCCGGGAGGAACTTACGGGAGAAATATCCGCAGGGATGGACCTTTTTATCTTCAAAGACTTGTGACAACACAGCTCCTACTGCTTCTGTAGATGCATCCACCTCTAGTAGAAAGGGACGATTCAGATCAGGCTGTCGAAGAATGGGGGCTGACACAAAGGCTTGCTTTAAATCAGAGAAGGCTTTGATTGCTTCTGAAGACCAGTTCGTAGGATTTGCTCCCTTACGAGTTAGGGCTGTGATGGGAGCAGCTAACGTAGAATAATTCTTAATGAATCTCCTATAGAAATTAGCAAAGCCGAGAAATCGCTGAATCCCCTTGAGAGTTGTAGGAGTGGACCAATCTCGGATAGCTTGTACCTTACCGGGATCCATACATAGCTCTGATCCAGAAATGATGTAACCAAGGAACGGTATGGTAGATACTTCAAAAGTGCACTTCTCTAACTTACAATAAAGTTGATTTTTCCTCAGACGTGTCAGTACCTCTTTAACTTGGTGACGGTGAGACTTTATATCCCTAGAGAATATTAGGATATCATCCAGGTACACTACTAGACACTTGTAGAGAAGATCACGAAAAAGTTCATTCACATAGCTTTGAAAAACTGCAGGTGCATTACAAAGACCGAAAGGCATTACAAGGTATTCGTAATGCCCATCCCGGGTATTAAAAGCAGTCTTCCACTCGTCCCCTTCTCGGATGCGGATTAAATTGTAGGCCCCTCGGAGATCCAGTTTTGTAAACACAGTAGCTCCTTTTACCCGGTCAAATAATTCTGGAATTAAGGGTAATGGATACTTGTTTTTCATAGTGATCTCATTGAGTCCACGGTAATCTATGCATGGTCGTAACCCACCGTCCTTCTTCTTAACGAAAAAGAATCCGGCTCCTGCAGGTGAAGAAGATGGTCTGATAAATCCTTTGGTTAGATTTTCTTGTATATAATCAGACATAGCTTGCGTCTCTGGGATGGATAGAGGATAAATTCGTCCCCTAGGAGGTGTTTTACCCGGAACCAGGACAATTGGGCAGTCCCATTCGCGATGAGGAGGTAGAGAGTCCGCTGCTTGTTTACTGAAAACATCCGCAAAGGATTGATACACCGGAGGTAGGTCGGGAAGGCTGATTGACCGGAGAGGTACAATTGAGGCTAAACAGTCCTTGGTACAAGATTTACCCCATAAAAGGACTTCCATGGTTTGCCAATTAAGTTGAGGGTTATGTTTCTGCAGCCAAGGTAAACCAAGTATCACATCTTGAGAGGCTTTGGGAATCACGTAGAAGGAGAGGTATTCGGAATGGAGCACACCAACTTTCATCTTGAGACATACGGTTCGATGAGTAATTATACCATCTGGAATTCGACTTCCATCCACTGCTGTAACGGCAACTGCTGCTTCCAGAGGCATGGTTTGAACTTTAGACCGCATGACAAAGGCTGAGGAGATGAAGTTCTCGGCTGCCCCAGAATCTAGGAGAGCTGAAACTTTCACTGTAGAACTTGGAACTTCTAATTGAATAGACAAGGTCGGCTCTTTCCCAGAACGTGATTCTAGAGTAACTCCTAGCTTAACCTCTCTTGAATAAGCTAGGAGCGAGAGTTTCCCGGTCGGAGTTTGCAGAATTTAACTAAGTGTTCAGAGGACCCACAGTACATGCAGAGGTTACCCTGTCGACGACGAAGTCGTTCCTCTTCTGTGAGGCGAGAGCGCCCAATCTGCATAGGTTCGTCTGTCGTTACCGGAGACTGTGATGAAGAATCTTGTCGAGGCCTAGGATGATAACGTGGACTGGATCGCTCTGCCCTGGATTTCTCTAAACATCGCTCCCTGTAGCGTAGGTCAAGTTTGTTACAGAGAGAAATCAATTCATCCAGTTTAGTTGGCACATCCCGGATAGTTAAATCGTCCTTGATTCTCTCAGAAAGTCCATTCCAAAACGCGGCGATCAGGGCCTCCTCATTCCAGTTTAACTCTGAAGACAACGTGCGAAACTGAACAATATATTGATTGACAGGACGTAAACCTTGACGTAGACGGAGAATCTCCAAAGATGCTGAGGTGGTCCTGCCGGGTTCGTCAAAGATTCTCCGGAAAGAAGATACAAACTCTTTGTAATTAGAGAGGATAGGATCACCTCTCTCCCATAATGGTGATGCCCACTCCAGAGCCTGACCGGAGAGGAGGGCAATAATATATGCGACCTTAGAACGAGCTGATGGGAAACTGGCGGACATCAGTTCGAACTGGATCTCGCATTGATTCAGGAATCCCCTGCAAAGTTTTGGAGTTCCGTCAAACTTACTCGGAGAGGGTAACTGCAAGCGGGACGTAGGCAGCATCACAGGAGAAGCTGTAGTGGTAACTGGGACAACCGGAGTTGGAATCTGGACTTGAGACGTTTTAATTGCTGTATGAAGAGTCTCTAAACGGTCTGCCATAGTTTGCATAAACTGCACTATTTGTGTCTGTATAGACTCCTGGTTTTCCAGACGGGAAAGGATATTTGACGTAGCACCGCCTCCTGCGAATTGGTCACTTGACGGATCCATGGGGCCAGTGCTTACTGTCAGGTCCGGGTGTTTTTGTGAATCCGTTAACCTGGAACCAACCACAGGTGTAGGTGCTGGGGTATGAAGAAAACAGGGAGGACGAAGGAAGTTCCGTTTCATATATTTATTAAAGTAACAATTCAGTAAGGAGTTAAATGACTAGTTGTTAATCATCATTATACTGAAGTATTGCAGGAATGACAGAAATAATATGCAAGAGAAAACTCAGAAATAAATAAAAGAAATGTTCATGGAAACATATGCAAAAACAAGCTGAAGAATAAATGTTGAATTGTCCAAATATAAACAGGCTTTGATGCTGAACTGCAGATTGTGTTTAACTGGTTAATGCAGACATGGAGAATTAACTGTAAGAATTTGCAATGGAGTTTTAAGAGTTAACTGAGAGACTGTGAAGAATTATCCTTGTAATGACAACATAGAAAAAGTACTGAATTGTGTTACTTGCGGGTTCCGGAGATCACTGTGAAACTGTAGTAGATGGTGAGGTGATGAATGGGTTAAATGCAGAGTTGAACAAACGAACAGCTGAGGGAATTGGAATCCTCCAGACTTTGTATGATAGGCAGACAGACAAGGTTACCTCATGCAGGACACTGGGAATCCAAGTATTTCCAATAGGTGTGCAATTGACTGATAGCACAATGGAGAGCCGGTAGATCTTTGGCAGTGAAGGCTGCAAAACGGACCTCTGGGAACGGAGGCGATATCTGGACCACGGGAATCACACAGGAATGCACGGAGAGAGTTCAGAGCTAGAGCACAGCTTTGATACAACAAAGCACTGGCCCAGAGTGACATAATCCCAGCCTACTTAAAGGCAGCACAAGCACGGGATTGGCTTACACCTGCCCACAGGTGTTTTCACAAGTGCTCAGTATTAGCTATTTGGTCTCCAACATGGCCACCTCCTATACAGCAGACACACCGCAGTGCCTTAGGCCATTTGGTCCCCGCACTCACAGTTCCCAGACTCTGCATTACCTGTGCCATTGATCACGCCGTGTCCCCACACGGGCGCACAGCACCGCGAGCAACCGCACTGGCAACGGATGAACCCCAGAACCCGCAAAGGTGAGAGACCGGTTCGTGACACTACTAAAACAATACTATCGTGTGATTCGTATTACGTGGGCATACCCATACGCTCCGTTGCGTAATATACGCTCCGTGCGTCGGCCCTTGCGTCGCGTACGCTCGTTCTGCCCCTTGTTAGAGACACGTGTACGCAGGCCAGATATGTCCACAGTAACACAACTAACACGTTTATATCAATGCAAATTATTTTTAACTGTAATCATCTACCAAGCACCACACAGGTCTCCCTTGTATCTTAGGCAAAGCCGTGTGCGTGTTTTACAAATTACTCCCTTACGCATTAATTTTACTTTTAACTACCAATAGCAACAAATCTTTCTCAGCACGTTATCAATGATAAATGGCAAACAGGAAAGCGAGATGTGAAAATACACAGATGAAAATGCAATTCTAAATTAATCTAATAACATACATTGATGTCAACACACACATATAATATTACATATATGTACTAATCACTATTACATCTATGAGACCTTATTCAGTGCTTCTAATTTGCATATGAATGTGCTTTTAACTATCTGTGAAGGCGATTTCTTTCACTGCTGGGAGAAAAAAAAAACAGTTGAGAAGTGTCACCAGTTACACAGGTTAATTTGCATCTCAATGGCCCATCTCACAAGTAGCAGAGTTAAAACAGACTATTGAAGGAAGAAAGAGGGGAAAAAACCAACAACTCTGTTTTATTTGTGTATTTCCTAAATCAAATATTCATTTTACTATTAACTTACATTAAACTCTATCTAAACTATTTATAATTAATTATGATATGGATTAAATAAATGCATTGGAAACTCATAAATGGTGATTTCTTTTTGACAATGGATGGCTGATTATTCCTGAGTCAACTGAAAATCAGCCATTCAGAAGAAAAAAAATTGACCTTCCCAAAATGGCCGCTGCTCCTCCCCCTTCCACCTCCATGAGGGTTACACAAAATGGAGGACAGACCATGCGGCTTCTTTTGTCACAAGGAAAATCATCATTCAAGCCCCTGAAGTTATTTTTTTTTAAGCCTGGGTTAAAAATAAAACTATCAAGCTATGCAGAGCGATTAAAAATACTTTCAAACCTACTTAACAGAAATTAAAAACCGTTTAAAAAGACAATAGCGTAACGTTCTTACCTTCCTCGGATTCCACCAGCATCCCTACAACCCAAGAGAATCAGACACAGACGCACATCCGATCAGCACTACAAGATACCACCTTGCCGCCCTTTGCTGATCGATAAAGTCTGCGCATTTTCGCCTGACTGCGGATATGAGGTGGACCGGACTTGCCCCCAATTTATAGAGTCAGTTATCTACCTTTTAACACAAGCTATTTACTAATACCTTCAAGCCGTAATGGCCGCTAAACCACGTGCACGTGCTACGCACTCCGTACGCTATTGGCGTACAAAGACCTCGCACGTGGTACGCAAGTTACGAACACACGCTGCGCTGAGTGTACGGAATACACACAGCGAGCGTACACACAGATAATAACCTTTTAAAACCTTAAACACAGAGTATGATTATACTGTAAGTCTTAGTATTGAGATACTGTAATGATATAACACTGGTTAACCTGGATATTTAAGCAAGCTGTTTGAGTGTTTGAGATACTCAGAAACCCTTTGTACTAGCTAGAGAAACACAGACACCTTGCTGAGGTTCCAACACCTTTACTAACGAGATTTAGCTATGTAAAAAGGGAAAATACAGTTAACAGCTTATACACTACAAACTAACATCAATATCTAAACAGAATAACTGGACATAAATATACAATAGCGTCTTAATCCTAAACAATAACAGTGAGAGAGAGAGTATGGCAAATACAGACAGAGATTAAGTTGGTCACAGAGAAAAACTTACACACTGGGGAATGATCGCTGCGCAGTCCTGGAAACCAGCTCTCTAGTTAGTCAATGATGAAAACCTTTGTGGAGAGTAGACTGAGCTGGCCCAGACTGGCTGCCTTATATACACTAAGTACAGTACACTACAAAGGGCCCTACAATCTTATTGTTCATTGGACACAGAAACCTGTCTTCGCATTATAACAAAAGGTCATAGGTTAGTTTGAACAGGTGGGTTGTGACTATTCCAAAATGCTCAGCTGGGAGGGATTCTCAGGACTCACACCACATGTGTAATAAAATAGCAAATACTTTTAAAGTCCATAAACTACTTTTACATATAACTATACGCTGGAGCGACCGATCTCTTCCTAACCAACACCGGAATGTTTCTAATAAAATACTCTTCGGTTAGGTACTAAACACCACCGCCCAGACCCTGTCTGACCCTTCGTATCATGCAAAGAGGAATTCCTTTGTTCATGAACCAGTTACACTAATCATACTTACAGATATTATTAAAGGGAATATTACCTACAAAACATGCTATGTGGGTTAAATATACTATAAACGAATCGCCCGCTACAAGCTCATAAACTCTACCGTAAATACGCATATACCGATATACCGCGCATACTCGCTGGAGCGAGCGTACGCAATTTGCGGACATGTGCACGTACAGCAGACTATATGCACGAGCAGCGGGCATGTGCATGGGGTTAAATATATGGCAATGTGAAGCATGATATTTTTCGACTTTGACATCCCTTACCACCACAATACAAACAAAGACCAGAACTTAATCTTCTGGTTCTTTCCTCTGGAGACAGCCGGGAGAGACCCATCTGCATGGACTCCTCGACGTCCTCAGGAAAGGTATAAACACAAGGATTAGGCCTAAAAGTTGTTCCTCTTTCAGCCCTCCATTCTCGGAGATGACGACCTATTTTAATAGCAAGCTCCATGAGTTTGTCGAGAGTCTCAGGAGCGGGGTACTGAAGGAGACTGTCTTTAATAAGTTCAGACAAACCGAGGCGAAACTGACTGCGCAGGGCTGGGTCATTCCAGCCACAGTCGTTCGACCAACGGCGAAATTCGGTACAATACACCTCTGCTGGATTTTTACCTTGTTTAAGGGCACACAGGTGACTCTCAGCTGATGCCTCTCTATCTGGGTCATCATATAACAGGCCTAATGATTTAAAAAAGGCGTCTACAGATAACAAAGCAGGATCATCTGTTCTTAACCCAAACGCCCAGGTCTGTGGATCACCCTGGAGCAACAACATAACTATCCCAACCCGCTGAGATTCAGTACCAGAGGAACGAGGCCTTAAATGAAAATAAAGCTTAGAAGCTTCCTTAAAATTAAAAAAATCTTTTCGGTTACATAAAAAACGGTCGGGTAAATGCATCTTTGGCTCAGGGACCACACTCGGGGAGGCTCGCAAAAGATCTTCCTGCGATTTCACCCGAAGAGTAAGGTCCTGAACCATCTGAGTTAGTTCATGAATTTGGTTAACCAAAAGCTGAACGGGATTTGGCCCTAACCCTGCCGGATTCATGAAGCCGAATTTTACTCTCACCAAAACAAAAAATGGAAAAAATGAACCCCTTTTTTTTTTTTTAATGTTTTGGGCCGGTGATAATGTTATGATCCAGACACTCAGGTCAGGGGAGATCTTATACTGTGAGACCTGAGAACCAGGATGTAATGCTGGAAAGGGAAAACGGAATGGGAATAGCCCCTGGCGCCCTACCTCCGTTGTCTTACCCGTGCTGTCAGTTCACTCTTGCGAGACTATGGTTTCTTGGGCCCATGGCAGCCGCGTTTGAAGGGCGGATTACGTCTGCCCAACTCCGATGCCCCCTCAGGTCTTAAGGAGAGACAAAGAGTGAACCGAGGCAGGGTAATAACAAGGGGCCCTCTAACTAATCAACAAGGCCAGGGGCTACTGGCTAACCTGAAACTAAAAGTATGCGCGGCTTACCGCCTGGGAAAAGAACAACCAAAATAATCCACTTGTCCACTCTCCTACATGGCACCGCCGAGTACCGGAGAGGACTATGGAAGCGGAAACCTCCGCAAATGCTCCAATGCAAGAAAATAATACAAAAGCGGCCTAGGTTGTAACACGCGGCAGGGCCGCCACTCACGAAACCAAGTGGGAACCTAAATCGACTGCCACAGGTAAATGAGGACCAGGAGAACTCCTTGGGACCAGATGACAAACTCCAAGATTCAGGGACTCAGAGAACTGGAGAGACCGGACACAGCAGACCAGGAACAGACGTTCACCAAACATGAGCAGCATGCAGGAAGCTATCACCGGCGTCTGTGTGAGGCACTGAGGAGGCATTTAACAGGGAACCCTCCAATAAGAGCACAGAACCTAATTACAAAAAAAGAACATGTGTGAACACTTTAATTAATCAATCCCTGCAACGGGGAACGCGGTCCGCCTGTGGCGTCCCCGTTGCTAAGGTCCCAGCGGCTCGGCGCGCCCAGCGTCCTAGCGTTGCTAGGGACCCGGCGGCTCAGCACGCACGGCGTCCCTAGTTGCTAGGCACCGGGCAGGCAAGGAGGAGGGTGCAGTGGCCGCGGTCGTCGCTCGGAGATGGACCGAGCGACGCCACGGACCGCGGCGCCTAACAGTCTGGGATTACATGAAGAGATAGAAGGATATAAGCAAGCCTACATCCACAGAAGATCTGTGGTTAGTTCTCCAAGATGTTTGGAACAACCTCCATGCTGAGATCCTTCAAAAACTGTGTGCAAGTGTACCTAGAAGAATTGCTGCTGTTTTGAAGGAAAAGGGTGGTCACACCAAAAATTTATTTGATTTAGAGTTCTCTTCTGTTCATTCACTTTGCATTTTGTTAATTGATAAAAATAAACTATTAACACTTCTATCTTTGAAAGCATTCCTACTTTGCTGCATTTTTCCACACCTGCCTAAAACTTTTGCACAGTAATATATATAAAGGAAGCAGTGGATGGACATTTATGTGATTGGAAGCTGAGGACAATTTAAGGTGTGAAATTAACTGTTTTAGCGGTTTGAGTTAGGGTATTAGGGTTAGTTTGGGGGATGGGGTTAGGGAATCAGGGATAGGATATTAGGGTTGGTTTATCAGTTTGGATTAAGGTATTCAGGTAAAGGCCGGGTTATGATTAGGGAGACCTTGATAGATACTGTATACTCCTGTACTTATGGGCGGCACATTTGTTAAAAGATGCCATATTAAAGCATCTGAAATGTTGAAAAGCTATCTCTGCGTATGTGCATACTTCTTTCAAATCGATGGAGTGCCGCCCATAAGTACAGGAGAATGTTTGGAATTGCAATACCAGGGAAGGCACCCAGGTACATGCAAAAGCTTAAGTGGAGTGCAGGTCTTTTCTTTTCTGCTTAATTTTATATATAAACAAATATAAAACCACAGCACTCGCCACCCCAGAAGCGGGGTGCAATGTCTGCACTCACCACTCATAGGGCGGGGTGCATGTAGCCCATGGCCACCTTCTTAAATATATACAAACAGAAAATTAAGCACTCACCATAGCAAGCTCACTTATCCTCACAACATAAATAAATAAATGATGGGGGTTTAGTTAGTTAATTGGCCAATGCACGTAAGCCTGCAAACCGCTCGCCAAGGTACCCCAACTTTTTGCAGGTTCTACACTATCACAGAGTCTTAAAAATTAAAACCTGGCAACTGTATCACACATAATATAACTGCAAATATGCCCACTAGGTTTAATGTGTACCTGCCACATACCTTATGGCTTTTAAAGGTACACTAGTCAACTGACACTGGCTGATAAATTACTAAGGAACAGCTAACACAGGTTTAGAACAATTGAGTTTACATAGGGGTGCATGAAAAAGACCTGATGACAGTGCCGCAATAAAGGGCATTGAAACGTCTTTAAAGTACACTGTGAAGATGTTCATTATTTAAGCCGCTGGGAGTGCCGCACCTCTGGAATACCTGTGCATTGATCTTGTGGGGACACCCGGCGCAGCAGCAACGCTTGACTGGGAGAGCCGGGCTTCTTGGTACTATATATATATATATATATATATATATATTAACTTGCCCCATATGGCATAGGCTATAGGCTATACAGCGTTATGTATATGTATATATATTTTTGTAAATCTAAAAAGAGACAGAGAGAGAGATGAACCTTGAAGATGCGCTGCTGGAGTCCCCGTCGCAGCCGCTGGTCAGGGTTTGCAGGGAAAGGGGAAAGATCAGTTGGTGGTTGGGGATGTCTTTGCGCCATCCCTGGTCATGACCTCCTTCTCGGCAGGCAGCTCCTTGTGTGGCTTACAATACAGGCACAGGGATCGGATCTTCTCCTCGGTCATCAGGATGGGGGGAAGGAAGGCAGGAGGAGGGATGCAGGGACTCCAGCCCTGGCCTGGCAGATCCGACACTTGTGTGCATGGAGCAACTGTGGGAGCCTCACATTTTTTCAGCATGCACAGCACACATTCTGGCTGTCATAGCCTTCATTTTTTTGTTCACTCAGCGGGGACGCCCTTCAAGTGCCTGCGCTCATAGGCAGCTGCCTAAAGCTGCCTAATGGTGGCGCCATCCCTGTTTACTGGATTGCTGTTCTGAAGGGTTCAAAACTAATAGAATGGGTTGTTACACCTCAAATATGGATGCCACCTGCATAGAGAATTAGATGGCCATTTGGGGGGCAAGGCATATGTGACCCATGGTATTTGTGTTGGTGACACAGAAACATGGTCATTTGGGGGCATGTGGTTGCCTGCTACGTTCCTGCTCTTAAGAGAGTTTCTGGGACTCATCAGTGTAGGTGCAGGTACAGACTACAGAGAGATCCCAACAGGGAAAATCGATACAGTTATATACTGTTGCATGTTCTGAAAATTGTTGCTATATAAAAAGTACTAATATCTCTTATAAGGATTTGCATATTGTAGCTGCAATAACATCCATACTAGAAGCTCATTTATTATGTGATATGAGCAGATCGCTTTCCTAGTCACATGCAGTAGTTATAGGTTGGAAAACATGACATGACAATCAAGTTCAACCTTTGACCCAGAGAAAGGCAAACCATTATAACCCATAGTTCTATTTGCCTTAAGAGTGGAAAAATACTTTCCAAACCCTGTTCTAGCAATCAGACCTTTTTTGTAGATCGACAAAATAAATCAAGTTACTATTGCCACTAGTTAACCTTTCTTACATATTTCTATCATATGTTTTTTTTTGGTCGTCATCATTATTTTAATGCTGTATAATAATAATAATAATAATAATAATAATAATGTAGCAGGCTGGCTAAATATGTACCAGAAACGTGGGGTTGGTAACGGGATCCCGGCAGTCAGGATGCCGGCAGTGAAATACTGTCCCTTTTCTGAGGGTTTTAGACTCCCACATAGAACCTATTGACCTTTCTGACCACACCTTGGTGTGGATCTCCTTGGTGACACCTGTAGACAGGGGCTCCTTTAAGCAGTGGAGATTTCTCGCCCATTTAGCCTCCTCCCTGAAATTTCGTGACAGGATACTCACATCCTGGTTGGACTATGCTCACGACAATACTGATCATGCTACTGCTAATCCTGCACTGTTTTAGCAAGCCTCTAAGGCGGTGATCTGAGGAAATATTATTTCATTTGCGACAATTTGAGGAAATTTTTAGAGACTTTCAAGTCGGCACAGTCAAGACTTACTGTCTCATTCCGTAGATTCAAAGCTGCCCCTACCTCATCTAATAAGCAGAGTTATTTGTAATGTAAGACCCATTTTGACAAAGTTGGCTATGGCAGATCACTATACTTTTAACAAAGGTTACCAATTTTATAAATATGGCAACAAAACTGGCCGATTGCTGTCCAATCTCCTTCGGGGCCCTCTCTCGCCTACTCTCATCAAACGTTTATGTAGAGAAGCGGATGTTTACATCTCCTCTAGCGAACAGGTTATTGAGGAATTGCACTAATTTTATACCACTCTATATACTGCCTCACCCTACACAAAACTCTAATACAAAAAATAGCGATATCTTTTGATCAACTGTATCCCCACCCCAATTGTCATCCAATTCTGCGGCCTCCCTCACCTTGGAGGAAGTCCAAAGGACTATTAAAGAATTAAAAGTGGTAAAAGCCCCTGGTCCTGACGGGTTTAGTGGAGAATACTACAGGCTTCTTTCTGATAAAATTAGTGAACCCCTTACTAATATGTATAATTACATATTATCTACTCACTCATTACCCCTATACTTTAATTCGGCCATTTTGAAAGTTATCACCAAACCTGGTAAGGCCCCGGACTCCTCATATAGACCCATCTCCCTCCTCAATAATGATTACAAAATATTATTAAAGATATTTGCGGAGATGGTGAAGGTACTTATGCCCTCCCTGATTCATGAGGACCAGACTGGTTTTATTTGGGGGAGGCACTCCACTGCTAATATTCAAAGGGTACTGGCTGCAGCCCAATGGCAACGCTCCACTAATGCCCCAGGCTTATCGGCTATTATTTCCTTTGATGCTGAGAAGGCCTTTGACCTGGTGTCTTGGGAGCATTTATTTACTACACTTTATCGGTTTGGATTCACTCAGGGTTTGATCACAATCTTGAGCACGCTTTATAAAAATTCTGCATCTCTGATATTCTGTAATGGCTTTATTTCTATCCCTTTTTTTATTTCCTGGGGCACCAGGCAGGGCTATCTGCTCTCACCACTCCTTTTTGCGCTTGCTCTTGAGCCGCTGGCCATCGCCCTTCGCCAGTCCTCTGCGTTTCGGGGAAACCGGGTTGGTACTGTGGAGTTGAAAGTCGCTCTGTTTGAGGACGACATGCTGCTATTTGTGTCTGACATGGCTTCCTCACTCCCTGAGGCTCTTAGATTTATAGATTTCTATGGTTCATTTTCAGGTTACAAAATTAATTGTCAGGTCTGTAATTCTGTCTGTTCCCGTAGGGGGCACTAGTGGGTCAGTGGTGGTGCGGTGGAGAAAACGAGGAGGCTGTAGAAAGTTCCTGCGCATGTGCGCATTGATGTTTATTAACACACAGGAGTGTAAACAGTGACTGGACACAAAGGTAATGCTGATGATTGAAAGTCAATGAGAGTAACTAAACGATGATTAACTTAACAGTCGGCAGTAACAGAAATTAATATGCAGATGGAAACAGATGCAATTGATGACAGGAATATCAGGCAGTAAATAACTCCGGTAAATGGTTTTAAAAAGTCAATGATATTAAATAGCAATGATGATTGGTTTTGTAGTAGGTAAAACGGAAACAATATGCATATGAAGCACATGCAACTGAAGACAAGATTATAGGCAATACATAACTCCGCTGGATAGTTTGGAAACCAATAATGAGGATACACACAGTCTGTATATAGGCACATGTCCACTAAGCCAAGCAAGGCCCAAGCAGGAGACAGTCTATAACGCAGCAAGTTGGTAGATTAAGTGCTGAATGCAATTGCACAATGCAGAGTTGGCGGTATTTACTACACAGGTGAGAATGGTGAGAAACACCTGGAGAAAGTCTCTTACTGCAAGTAGTGTGGTGGCTGACTGTGGCAGAAGTTCGTAGGAAAGCTGGAGTAAATGCTGGGACCTGTAGTTCCACAGGAATACTGGAACAGGGAGATCACTTGGAGATGCCAGAAATAGAAGATCGCTGGAAACAGGAGATTGAAGACTGAAGACTGGAGATTGGAATTGGAAACTGAAGATTGGAAACTGCTGGGACCTGTAGTTCCACAGGACTAATACACAGGGGAATCTCTGAAGACAGAAGTTTGAAGCCAGGAGACGCTTGTTCACAGGATGTGACGCATTGTTCAAGGCAATGACACTGAGCAGGAACTCTAAGTATATACCTCCTTGTCAGCAGGGAATGGAGAATCAAGTCATGTGAGCGCCCAATGCTCAGGAGTGGATAGCACCAAGTCAGCTGACTGCAGGTATCATGGCGGCGCCCATACTCTGGAGATGGTGGGAATACATCGGGTACATGCTGTATGGTACACACTGGAGAGAGTCTCTGCGCATTGCAGGCAATTATAGAATACGCTGCCAGGCTGAGGATGTGACCTCCGGAGGCCAGTACACATACCTCCCAACATGACACTCTCCAGGAGGGACAGAATGCTCTGCTCCTGGACATCCCTCTTAATTTATGATTGCCGGCACCTGTGTTGAAACACCTTTCTTATTCATTAACCTGTTCAGCACAGGTGCTGGCAATCATAAATTAAGAGAAAAAGTCCAGAAGCAGAGCATTCTGTCCCTCCTGGAGAGGGTCATGTTGGGAGGTATGAGTATATCAGAGCACTGGTAAGTGTTGTGATGCAAAATGCAGATTCCAGACAGTACCCCACCTTTTATGGGTGGGCACCGAACACCCACACTGGAACTTGGAGGATCCTTGAAGAAGAACTTAGGAATACACAAAAGCAGAGGTCCTCAAAAGTCTTCCGAACTTTCATCTTCAGAAGAAAGACTTTTGTCATCAGAACAAGTAGACCATTCATGGTCATTTGAGACAGAATTTACTTCCTGGGAGAAGACATAGCTAGGAAGGATAGAACCTCCCATAACGTAACTTGACTCGTCATCAACAAACTCACTTTCAGAGTCAGAGTCCAGATCTAGTGTAGTCATGGGAGTCTTTTGTTTAGGAACAACAATATCTGAGTCAACCTGTGGTCCAGTGAATTTGAAACTATGTGAGACACCAGAAATAGAGTTAACAGAAGCATAGCCAACTCTTACATCATCAGATGGTAGACTTTGAACTGGTTTTGAAGTTTTCCTATTCCTGTAATTCTTAAAATCTCTGGTGCATTGATTCAACGAAGCCTGATTATGCTTGGAAAGAGGTGGATTGAAGAACTGAGAACTGGAAGACTGATTAGAAGACTGAGTAGATGCTGAGCCCGAGCAGTCAATACTCTGATACGTGTTGCTGTAAGATGGAGACACAGAAGTATATGCAACTTTAAAATCTAAAGTCCGAGATCCCTGTTTTAATTTTGCGATGTTTCCTTTCTTCGCGGTTTGGAAATCTTTGATAGCTTGGTCTAACGAAGCCTGATCTTGCACAGAAAGTGATTCTGGGGAGGATTTAGCAGTAGGTAGACTGCTGACAAATTGGGAAGAATGCCCAGATGGCTTCGAATGGCCTAACTTTGGAGCAAACTCCTGTTTTACTGCTTTGAGGAAAGCGACAAGATCTTTCAGTAGCGGATCTTTAGATTCAATGAGAGGATTTGCCCAATCCAGTGCTTTACCTTTGAAGAACAGGAGAAAATATCTGATTGCATTGACTGGAGTAATACTCATTGAAGATCCCGACTCAGTAAAAGTGAGGTATTGGCTCGCTAATGCACGGAACTGAGCATAATCACCATTAAAGTAAATTGGAGCTTCAGTATCAAGTGGACACTTGGAAGGCTGAATGTCAATTGAAGTCTCAGAAGACAATGTAGGTCACTTGAGAGTAGAGGACTGGAATAAGCATTCAGAAACAGGAGTAGAATCAACTTGAAATGCTCTAGGATGGAGAGAGGACGTCATCTCCAGAACTGACTGACAGGAGTTCCCAGCTGAGGTTGACTGAACACTAGAAGCTTCATTTTGGGGTGAGATGCTTAGAGCTCCCCACTGGGTTGAGGCAACTGCAATATCTGCAAGAACTGTGGACTCTGGACATATTGACAGGGGTTCATTACTTGAAACACTGGAAAGAACTGCACCAGGTTCGGAGGAACTGGAATCGGTAGGAACTGAAGGCGACTTTTGACAGACGGCTGGAACCGGGATTTGTCCAGGACTACTTGAATCGACTTGAACTGAAAGTGGCTGATCCGGACAGATGGGTAGGACTGGATTGGGTCCAGAAAAGCTTGAACCGGCTGGGACCGGATAGGGTCCAGAAAAGCTTGAACCAGCTGGAACTGGAGGAGTCTTCGGACTGACGGATAGGACCGGATTAGATCCGAAGATGCTGGAATCGGCTGGAACCGAAGGAGGTAGCTCAGCATTCGAAACAGAGCTACTCGGGCTGGCTGGAACCAGTGGAGTCTTCGGACTGACGGATAGGACCGGATTAGATTCGAAGAGGCTGGAATCGGCTGGAACAGAAGGAGGCTGATCCGGACAGATGGATGGGACCGGATTGGGTCCGGAAAAGCTTGAACCGGCTGGAACCGGAGGAGTCTTTGGGTTGACGGATAGGACCGGATTAGATCCGAAGGTGCTGGAATCAGCTGGAACTGAAGGAGGCTGATCCGGCAGACGGATGGGACCGGATTGGGTCCGTAAAAGCTTGAACCAGCTGGAACCGGAGGAGTCTTCGGGTTGATGGATAGGACCGGATTAGATCCAAAGATGCTGGAATCGGCTGGAACCAAAGGAGGTAGCTCATCATTGGAAACAGAGCTACTCGGGCTGGCTGGAACCAGTGGAGTCTTTGGACCGATGGCTGGAACCGGGTTAGGTCCATTGTTACTTAACTCTTTTTAAACAGAATCCGGATGTTCAGATGATCCATCTTGGAGCTGTACAGAGCTGGTAGCACTCTCAGAAGTTGACAAACAAAAGTTCATGTCTGTACCTGTAGCTTTAAGAACTCCTCCTGGGATCTTGGCCCTGGATACCTCTCTTGAGGCTGAAACTCCAAAGACCCCTCCCGGGGTTAACAGATCAGACACACTTCTTTGAGTTACATGCCCGGATGCCGCTTCTGGAATCTGAACATCAGATACCCCTTCTGGGGTCACAACATCTGATGCCTCACCTGGGGCTGTAGAAACAGAAACTTCTTTAGTTATGTGTGACATAACCAGTCTCTTTTGATTTCTGAACTTGTAATTGGGACTATTTGTAACAGGACCCCAATCGTAGACTTTTTGGACACTCCTGTCTGGAATAGAGGAACCTGGAACTGCAGAGGATACACAGGAAGGTTTGCAGGTGAGAACTCTGCAATGTTGGGACCGGTCACCAACTTGTGACTTGCAGAGAGAACAGTCTCTAATGAGGTGACAAGAACTTCCACAGTAGAAACAGAGGTGAAGCTGCTTGCGATGCCGGCGTTCAGCTTCCGAGAGTCTGGAGCGCCGGTAGCTCTGGAATCTTCCCTCTCTTTGCACAGGAGGAGAAATTTTAGTTTTAAGGAATTCTGACACCGTGGTTGCATTAGTCTCAGTAGGATGAGCAGGACTTCTTACTGTGTTTAAAGCGCCTCCTAGGATTTCTAGTATTATTGGAATAATTCTTGATAGAAGACTTTGAAGTTGTTCCAATAGATGACAGAGGAATTCGCCCTCTCAGGAGAATTAGCTTTAAAGGGAGTGCCACAGGAATGACTTGTACGAGGTCCAACCATAGGAACGGATTGTGCAGGAGAAGCTGGAATAATTGGAGCAGGAGTGACTTGAACAGAGGAGAAACGGAACTTGGAAGGGATTGCTGCATAGTATCCAAGCAGGTAGACATTCCCTATAGAAACAGGATCACTTGCTGTTGCGCAGCCTCTTGACCATCGAGTCACGATGCAAAACCTTGGAGGGCCCCTGACTCCACACTCTGACCACCGTCCGAGTCCATTGGCCTTGAACAAACTGTCGGGTCTGTAACTCTGTCTGTTCCCGGAGGGGGAACTAGTGGGTCAGTGGTGGTGCGGTGGAGAAAACGAGGAGGCTGTAGAAAGTTCCTGCGCATGTGCGCATTGATATTTATTAACACACAGGAGTGTAAACAGTGAATGGAACACAAAGGTAATGTTGATGATTGAAAGTCAATGAGAGTAACTAAACAATGATTAACTTAACAGTCGGCAGTAACAGAAATTAATATGCAGATGGAAACAGATGCAATTGATGACAGGAATATCAGGCAGTAAATAACTCCGGTACATGGTTTTAAAAAGTCAATGATATTAAATAGCAATGATGATTGGTTTTGTAGTAGGTAAAACGGAAACAATATGCAGGTGAAGCAGATGCAACTGAAGACAAGATTATAGGCAATACATAACTCCGCTGGATAGTTTGGAAACCAATAATGAGGATACACACAGTCTGTATATAGGCACATGTCCACTAAGCCAAGCAAGGCCCAAGCAGGAGACAGTCTATAACGCAGCAAGTTGGTAGATTAAGTGCTGAATGCAATTGCACAGTGCAGAGTTGGTGGTAATTACTACACAGGTGAGAATGGTGAGAAACACCTGGAGAAAGTCTCTTACTGCAAATAGTGTGGAGGCTGACTCTGGCAGAAGTTCATAGGAAAGCTGGAGTAAATGCTGGGACCTGTAGTTCCACAGGAATACTGGAACAGGGAGATCACTTGGAGATGCCAGAAATAGAAGTTCGCTGGAAACAGGATATTGAAGACTGGAGACTGGAGATTGGAACTGGGAACTGGAAACTGAAGATTGGAAACTGCTGGGACCTGTAGTAGGTCTATCTACACGTCTCTACCTCTGAAAAGGAACTGTTTCTGCCTTATTCCCCAAGTGCCTTACTACATACGGAAAGTAAGATGATTCCTAAGGAATTCCTATTGAACCCTCTGTTTAGAGACACTTATGCCGCTTGGCGAGCAATTAATCGAAAGATTAAACGTAATTGGAAATTTACTCCCTATATTTCTATACAGTATATTGTAATCCTTCGTTCACTCCGGCCTTGAAGAATGGGACTTTTACAGTTTGGAAACAACATGGTATAATGACCATAAAGAATGTGTTTGACCCTGGAGGTGTCATTAAATCCTTCCAATCCCTTAAGGAAGAGAATGACATTTGCAATAAGTCCTTTTACATGTACTTACAACTACACCATTATGTACAGTCCCTGCCTTCTTTCTCTTCTTCCATACTAGCCAGCGATCCCTTAGTACAACTTTTTAACTCATTGCGAACCAGTTCTTATCATACTAAAATGTTGCTTGGCCTGTTAGCTGTTAATAACCATGTTACTGTATGGAGGGCAACACACGACAGTTGGTCGAAGGATATCCCCTCCTTCCCCAAGTTTGATGAGTTATTATTACACTTTGACTCAGATATGAGACACCTTTGCACCACTATGTTGCAGGAGGTCTACATCCGAGTTTTAAAAAGGGCCTATATTTCTCAATATCAAAGGAGTCATCTGGTAGACGCAGAATCTGGGCACTGCCCTAAATGCAAATCACCCAAGGCATCCTTTGCCATAATTTTTGGCAGTGTCATAAGATTTTGGAATAAAGTTGTGGCTTATATTAATAGACTTTTTTTCATTGCAGCTTAAACCAGACCCTTTAGCCCTCCTCTGCTTATATTTTCATAGTTGGAATCTAGGCCCACATAATAACTCTATCATGCCGTTACTTGTAATTATTATAATTTTTTATAACATAGTTTTTATTCGTGGGATCATAAGAGCCAACAGGAACCAACCAATAGTAGTTACAGCATAGTATGTTACAAATACAACTTCTCAGTCGGTACGTATAAAGAGGACTAAAAAAGAACAAAAATGATCCATGTTTGACTCGAAGCCTGGTAATATAAGACAAGAAAGATGGCAGTCAGCAGAGAGACTAACCGACTGAGGTTAGAGAGTCAAATAGAAGAAGGTAGAGAAGAGAGAGAGAGAGAATAGAAAAAAGAGAGAGGTAGAGATAGAAAGATAGAGTAGGGCAGGATAGGGTGGTCCCGGGGGGGGGGGTTCCATCAAATATAGCACAGGGCATTACTAGTTGAAAGGCGAAGGAGCATGTTGGGTAGTTAGCCATGGGCTCCATACTTTATTAAAGGACTTAGAGGAGCAGTTTATGATACTAGTCATGTAGTCCATACGGTAAACGTACCAGATGCGTGCTACTATAGATTGCAGAGAGGGCGGAGCAGGGTTTTTCCAGTCCGCGGCCAATTGACATGTCAATGCAGAGACTATATGGCGTAACAGTTTATTTTGAAATTTCGTTAGTATTGGCAGGTTTAATGGAAGGAGAATATATTTATGGTCGTAAGGAATAGGAATCTGTAATATGCTAGAAATAAGATTAATCACATCTTTCCATATATTCACTATTTTAGGGCATGTCCACCATATATGTAGAAAAGAGCCCTCTGCGCCACATCCTCTCCAACATCTATCCGACGCATCAGGGTACATTCTGCTCAAACGAGATGGAACATAATACCATCTATATAATAATTTATAAACATTCTCTTTAATTCTAACACATATGGAGCTAGATGCTGCGTTATCCCGGACTTCAGACCATTCCTCATCATCTAAAGCCGAGCCCAGATCCAGTTCCCATGCTCTCTCATGATGATCACGTTGAGAGGAAGGTTCCTCATTGAGAGTGGTATATAATAGGGAAATTAAGCCGTTGGTTGAGTGACGTCTGAGACACACTATCTCGAACGTAGTCAGGGGCCTGCTAGAGAGGACGTGGCTCATGGAGGAATGAAAGTGCCTAAGTTGCAAGAATTGGTAAAAGTATCTGGAGGGGATAGCAGTGTCTTCTTGAATCGTGGAAAATTGAGGAAAACTAGAGTCTCTAGTGATATCATTCCGGTATAAGATACCTCTATCCTGCCGAGGGGCAAATAACGGCTTGTGTGTACCAGGGGGAAATGCAGGGTTGTGTAAAATTGGGATGATAGGGGAGGGGGCTGGGGCCAAGCGAAATTTCCTATTGGCAAAGTCCCAAACCGTTAATGAGCGGGACACTATGGGGTGGAGGGACACGCTTCGTGGGCGGCTGGATTTCGGGAGCCAAAGGAGAGAAGAGAGAGTAGAGAGACCTAGTTCAGCAGATTCTATAGATACCCAGACCCTCCGAGACTCAGGGTTGCACCATTGTATGCATTGTGAAAGCTGCGTAGCTAAATAATATCTTTTAAAGTCTGGAATGCCCAGACCACCACTACATGTGGGGCGCTGCAATAGTTTCAGTCGAACTCGGGGACGCTTATTTGCCCATATAAATTGTGACATGTGAAACTGTAAGAATTTACAGGCAGATGGAGGGATAAATATCGGTAGGGTTTGGAATAGATATAGTATCCGAGGGAGCACGTTCATCTTCACTGAGTTCACCCTACCTATCCAGGAGATAAAGAGGTTAGACCAGGAGGACAAATCCGATTTAATACGGTCTAAAAGTCTAGGGAAATTAGCTTGGTAAAGTTGATGATGACAATGTGTTAGGAAAATGCCTAGGTATTTAATTTTTTGTTTGTGCCATTGAAAGGGAAAGGAGTTTTCCAAAGAGAGCTTAATCGGGCCAGGAATGTAAAAATTCAACACCTCAGTTTTACTCGCGTTAATCTTATAGCCGGAATGCTTAGAATAGAGATCAATTTCAGAAAGGAGCGGCTGTAACGACTGAGTCGGGGATCCAAGGGATAGTAGGATATCTTCAGCGTACAAGGCAATTTTATGTTCAGAAGAACCCACCCGCACCCCGGCTATATCCGCGTTAGCACGGATTCTAGCTGCCAGCGACTCCATAACCAATGCAAACAGCAGGGTAGAGAGCGGGCACCCCTGTCAGGTGCCGTTAGGGATTCCGAAAGGAGAGGAGGTGAGGCGATTGACTGAGACCGTAGCAGTAGGAGATCTATAAAGCGCCGAGACACCTTCTAAAAATTACAGAGAAAGCGAAGGACCAGGATATCCTGTCAAAAGCCTTCTCAGCATCCAGTGCTAGTAACAACGATGGCAGCTTTTGCTTATGAATAGAATAAATCAGATCTATGGCTCTCCTGGTATTATCGGAGGCCTGACGGCCAGAGATAAAGCCCACTTGGTCCGGGTGTATCAACTGTGTGAGTAGGGGAGCCAAGCGGTTAGCCAAAATTTTTGCATAGATCTTAAGGTCAACATTCAGTAATGAGATCGGGCGATAATTGGAACATAGCGTGGGATCTCTCTCCGGTTTCGAAACCACAATAATATCGGCATGTACAGTTGCCGGTGCAAACGACGCTCCCTCTAGAACATTATTAAAAAGTGAAGTAAGATAAGGGGCTAATTCTGTGATGAATGTTTTATAATATTGAGCGGTGAAGCCATCTGGGCCAGGCGCAGCTGACGACCGCATAGACTTTACAGCAGCAACCGTCTCTTCCAACGAGATAGTCTCATTGAGAAGAGAGATCTGTCACTTCGTCAGGCACGGCAAGGGGGTGTCTAGGAGATATGAACATGCTACCTCTGGACCGTCAGAGGAAAGAGGAGGGGCAGGGAGATTATACAAGGAGCTATAAAAGCTCCAAAATTCCTCCACCATCAGTTTAGGGTCATAAGTGTGCATATTTAAGGTATTGGAGTGTAGTTTTTCTATCATTCCAGTAGCTCTCTTACTTCTTAGCTTATTGGCTAAGAAACTGTCTATTTTATCCGCTTTATCATAGAATTTTTGACGGACCTTCTGTAGTATAGATGCCGCTCGTCGCGACAAAAGAGTATTTAACTGACCCCTAAGATTATCTATCTGTTAGGGTCTCCTGCTCTGTGCTGCCACGTCGTCATGGCAACCGGGAGACAAGTGCTAGCGGAGTAACCTGAGCGTAGCTGATACTCCGGTTCAGGTCTTTTGCTGTGCAGTGGTTACAGGCTCTGTGCACGGCAGGGGATCCGGTGCTGGTTTTTGTGCTCACAGTCTGTGAGGTCTGAGTGGGGCGTGGACAGCACCTGCTATATAAACCCTCTTCTCAGGTTAGGCAGATGCTGCTGAATCTTTGTTGGTTAGTCAGTTCCTGAAAGCTAGCTAGTACTGTGTAAACTTTGTATTTGTTTGTTGCTTACTGCAAATAGGCCTTGGGATTTGGTATTACACTCTGCCAATCCAGACCTAGCAGTAAGACTGGAGTCAGTCGTTTAACCTGCTGGGGTTCTTTTGCTACTCTGTGAACCTAGCAAGTTTGCGGCTGTATTCTCAGACTTGCCTGCCAAAATCCTTTCTCACTGTGCAAGGTGTTCAGGTGTCAGTTTAGTGGCAGTAAGCTGAACCAGTGCACTGCAAGTGAGGACTAGGATTGTGGAGACTCTCCTTGTGTCTATTATTCCATCTCTGACCAAGGAGTTTACTGCCACACCCGTTGGTAACCCTTTAGGGTTTTGCTGTTGCCCTTAGCAACAGCATTTCGGGTTCTCTACGTATTAAATCACTACATCTCGCTTCTTTCCATCTGAGCATTCCTAATACTAGGGAGACACCCAGTTTCTTAGCCTTTAGGCTTCTCTGTTCACTTTGTGTTTATTTTGTTACCCTATCACCTTCTGTGTATGTAATGTCATATTCCCCAGTCTGTCTGTGAGTTCATTTGTTTTGCATCCCTCACCGTTCAGACACCAGTACATTCCTGCTGGCACTGGTGTGCATAACATATTCAGCAGCCTAATACTCCTGTTAAAATTTTGTGGGAATATGGAGCATACCCCTCAAAATACTTTGCAACAGGTGGTCGATCAGGTGCAGGTCCTGACTCGACAATTTAATGATTTGTCCATTAAAATGCACACCTCACAGGCCGCTGGCGGAGCTCCCACAGCAGCAGTACCTTCAGGGGTTAAGGAGCCGAAAGTAAATCTCCCGGATCGTTTTTCTGGAGATCGCTCGCAGTTCTTTTGTTTCAAGGAGAGCTGCAAGCTATATTTCCAGCTTAGGCCTCAGTCTTCTGGGTCGGAGATTCAGCAGGTGGGCATAGTGATTTCCTTGCTACAAGGAGACCCACAGGTCTGGGCATATGGGTTGCAGCCTGACTGTCCGTCGCTTAAAAGTGTTGATGCTTTTTTTACGGCACTGGGCATTTTGTATGATGACCCTGACAAGACGGCCTCAGCCGAGGCTCAGATTTCGATCCTTAAGCAAGGGCGAAGGCCAGTTGAGGTTTATTGTACGGAGTTTCGGAAGTTGGCCCATGATACCCAGTGGAATGACCCAGCCCTGAGACACCTGTACCGAAGAGGTCTTTCTAACCAGTTAAAAGACCAACTGGTACAATATCCCTTGCCTGAGAGCTTGGATCAGCTCATGCAGTTATCCATTCGGGTGGATAGATGGCTGAGAGAGCGCAGGCTTGAAAGGGAGACCGAGGTTTCCTTCTTTCCCAAGGGAACCTCAGACTCTGAGGAATTTTCCGAGGAGCCGATGCAGATTGGGGCTACCCGTCTCTCCTCGCGTGAGAAGACGCGGAGGAGACAGCAGGGGTTATGTTTGTACTGTGGGAATAAAGGTCATGTGGTAGTATCATGCCCAGAAAAGCCGGAAAACTCAGGGCCTGAGGGTGATGGGAAATATCCTGTCAGGTCAGAAGTCGGAATTTCCCAAGAAGACTTTTATCATTCCGGTGACCTTGAAGATCCTCGGTCAAACTGTCAAGACTGAGGCCTTTGTGGACAGTGGGGCCGACGGGGTTTTTATGGACCGCCAATTCGCCCTGAAACACTCTGTTCCCTTAGTACCCTTGGCATCGGAAATTGAGATTTGTGGGTTAAACGGGGAACCATTATCCCCGGGTAAAATTACCTCTTGCACTAGCCAGATTTCTTTGTTTATTGGAGCCACACACTCTGAAAAATTGTCCTTTTATGTGACTGTCTGTACTTTTGCCCCATTGGTGTTGGGGTTACCCTGGTTAAGGGCCCACAATCCTCAATTTGACTGGGTCTCTGGGGAGATTCTTAGTTGGGGTACTGATTGTTTCAGGAGTTGCTTGAGCCTTCCAGTCAGGCTTTCGCAGCTAAGTTTGCCAGGATTGCCAGGATGTTATGCAGATTTTGCGGACGTGTTCTCCAAAAGAGTTGCAGAGGTACTACCTCCCCATCGCCCCTATGACTGTGCCATTGATTTGTTGCCGAATGCTAAGCTTCCCAAGAGCAGGTTGTACTCCCTGTCACGTCCTGAGACTCAGGCTATGGCAGAGTACATTCAGGAGAACTTGGCTAAGGGATTTATCAGACCTTCACAGTCTCCAGTTGGGTCGGGGTTCTTCTTCGTGGGTAAAAAGGACGGTTCGTTGCGACCCTGCATCGACTTCAGGGAATTGAACCGTATCACGATTAAAAACTCATACCCACTGCCTCTCATTTCGGTCTTGTTTGACCAGCTTCGTACTGCCACCATTTTTTCCTCGATTGACCTACGCGGTGCGTACAATCTAATCCGAATAAGAGAGGGGGATGAATGGAAGACTGCCTTTAATACCCACTCAGGGCATTATGAATATTTGGTGATGCCTTTTGGGCTCTGTAATGCCCCGGCAGTCTTCCAGGACTTCATGAACGATGTGCTCAGGGAATATTTGGATAGATTCTTAGTTGTATACTTAGATGACATCCTAATCTTCTCCCATTCCCTGGAGGAACATCGGAAGCATGTACGCTTAGTCCTCCAGAAACTCAGAGACCACCGGCTTGGGGCGAAGCTGGAGAAGTGCGAATTTGAAGTTCAGCAAATCGCATTTCTAGGATATATTATCTCCCCAGAAGGTTTCCAAATGGAGGGTTCCAAGGTACAGGCAGTCCTGGATTGGGTGCAGCCCACTAGTTTGAAGGCGCTTCAGCGTTTTCTGGGTTTTGCGAATTTTTATAGACGATTTATCGCTGGATTTTCGTCTATAGTAGCGCCCTTGGTGGCACTCACTAAGAAAGGGGCGGATGTTGCTCACTGGTCTTGTGAGGCCAAAGCGGCTTTTGCCCGTCTCAAAAGGGCATTTGTCTTGGCCAAGGTGCTGCGACACCCAGATCCAGAGCGTCCTTTTGTGGTGGAGGTGGATGCCTCTGAGATGGGTATTGGGGCAGTGCTCTCTCAGATGGGGGTGTCTGATAATCGCCTTCATCCCTGTGCTTACTTTTCCCGTAAATTTTCGCCTGCCGAGATGAATTATGACGTGGGTAACCGGGAATTGTTGGCTATTAAGGATGCACTCGAGGAGTGGAGACACTGGCTTGAGGGGGCTAAGTTTGTGGTCTCAATTCTCACCGACCATAAGAATTTGGCATATTTAGAGTCAGCGAAGCGCCTCAATGCCAGGCAGGCACGATGGGCTTTGTTTTTCGCTTGCTTTAATTTTTTGATAACATATCGCCCTGGGTCAAAAAACATCAAGGCTGATGCGCTCTCGCAGAGTTTTGCTCCAATCCAGGAGACCACCGAGGAGCCCATTGTGTCCCCATCATGTATTAAAGTGGGCATTACCCAGGACCTCTTGTCATTAGTCCTTAGAGCACAGGTGTCACAACTGAGGGCCTGAGCTGACGGAAGGCAGCCTCAGTTGTAGGGGCTGAGATGTACCGGAACCTGGGAGGTTGTATCAGACCCCTGGACATGTAAGTAACATGAAGAGAAACCGCCCGAAGGCGTGACCACGACAACTTGAGTAAAAGTCAATGATATTTATTTATGACAAACTCCATGCATCACAGTAGCAGTAAAAAGTAACATAAAAATCAGCAGAGAAATAATAATACAGTTCCTGGGTACTACAGGGTGGCAGGGGCCACAGAGCTCTGGTGGTATGAGACAGTTCTTATTATCTGCAAGTTGGAAAGTCCTTACCAGGCTCAACTGTAGCAATGAGGAAAGCCCAGGGTCGTACCAGCTGGTGTTCCAGGGAAAGCTGGACTGCTGTAGATAAAATGCTGCTGTGGGTACTGGTTAGAACCAGACAGGTGTTGGCACGGAGTGGATACTGGCTGGAACCAGTTAAATAATAAATAAAGCTTGAGAGCGATGCAATGTAGATGAAATGCAGAATTTGAGAGCGGAGAAATAATAATACCGGTGGAGAGTGGTAAACTGCAGAAAGGACACCGGCCCTTTAAGAGAAGCTGTACACTGCTGGAAGCTGAGCTGGAAGCAGGTGATGTTGTAGCTGGAAACAGGTGAGTCCAGAATGGATCGGAGAGTCAGGCTACACCGCAGATGGAATGCTGGTGCGGGTCTCTATAGCAGAAGTCTGGAGACAGGAGCTGGAACCTGAAAGACATTCACAGAAGAGAGACAAACTGGAACTAGGTTTGACAACCAAAGCACTGACGCCTTCCTTGCTCAGGCACAACCTATTTATACCTGCAGCAAGGAAGGCATTGGCTAGGCAATTATGCAAATTAATAATACTGACAACGGATTGGTAGGAATGATCAGCTGACAGAATCCAAGATGGCTGCGCCCATGCAGACACTTGGAGGGAAGTTTGGATTGTAATCCATGTGGTCTGGAAAACAGTAATGGCGGCGCCAGCCACCGGAGACAGGAGACGCCAGGCTGACAGATGCACATCCGACCACGCGGACACAGCGGAGGCCGCGGCTGACGTAATCGCCACTCTGAATGCAGAAGCTCAGGGACGGCGGCGGAGGCCGCGGGAGACGCCATGCCAGATGTATAAGGCGTTACTGTGACTGCGTCCAGAGAGACAGGAGAGGATGCGGGAATGTGCACATCAGGATAACAGATGGGATCCGGTCCTGGAGCGCTGAGCCAGCCTTAGGAGGCATCTGATAGGTAAGAAATGGCGTCCAGATACCCGGATCGTGACAGCACCCCCCCCTTTAGGAGTGGCCCCAGGACACTTCTTTGGCTTTTGAGGAAACTTGGAATGGAATCTCCGGACCAAGGCAGGAGCATGGACATCAGAAGCATTGGTCCATGAACGTTTCTCAGGGCCATAACCCTTCCAGTCAATAAGATACTGAAGTTGACCGTAACGGTGACGTGAGTCCAGGATCTTGGCTACTTCATACTCAACGCCTCGTTGAGTTTGGACTTTCGGAGTTGGAGGAAGTGAGGAATGAAACCGATTCAAGATTAGCGGTTTCAACAGGGAAACATGGAATGTCCTGGGTATCTTTAAGAAGGGAGGCAACTGGAGTCTGTAAGCAACAGGATTGATGACTTGATCAATTTTAAAAGGACCGATGTAGCGAGGTGCAAACTTCATACTGGGAACTCTTAACCTCAAATTCTTCGTGGATAACCATACCCGATCACCCACCTTGAGAGCAGGAACTGCTCGACGCTTCTTACCCGCAAACTTCTTGTACCTGAACGATGCCTTGAGCAGAGCTGATCGTACGCTCTTCCAGATATTGGCAAACTGATGCAAGGTGATATCCACTGCGGGAACAGAAGTTGCTGGAAGCGGTTGGAACTCAGGGACTTTAGGGTGGAATCCAAAGTTGGTGAAGAATGGTGTTGAAGAAGATGAAGAATGATACTGGTTGTTATGACAGAACTCGGCCCAGGGAAGTAATTGAACCCAGTCATCTTGAGAGGAGGACACATAGATGCGGAGGAAGGACTCCAAGTCCTGATTCACCCTCTCAGTTTGACCATTGGTCTGAGGATGGTAAGCCGTGGAAAACTTTAGCTTGACTTGGAGGGCTTGACATAAACTTCGCCAGAATTTGGCTGTGAATTGAACTCCTCGATCTGAGATAATTTCTTCTGGAAGACCGTGGAGTCGAAAGATCTCTTGTATGAATACTTGAGCCAACTTGGAAGCTGACGGAAGACCGGTGAGAGGAATGAAGTGTGCCATCTTGGTGAACCGGTCAACTACCACCCAGATGGTATTAAACTTGTTGCACATGGGCAAATCTGTAATAAAATCCATCGACAAATGGGTCCATGGTCGACGGGGAACAGATAGTGGAACCAGTTGCCCCGCAGGCGACTGGCGGGATACTTTATGTTGAGCACACTTTGGGCAAGATGCAATAAACTCCAAAACGTCCTTTTTCAGAGTTGGCCACCAATAGGACCTAGAGATAAACTCCAGGGTTTTTTGGATACCTGTATGTCCGGCAAAGCGGGAAGCATGGGCCCAATGCATGAGCTTCTTCCTTAGTGTCGGCTTCACAAAACTTTTCCCTTATGGGGGCGTAGAGTCCATCCCTACCGTGGAGAATGCCAACGGACTTATAATAGGATGCTTGTCTGAAGACTCTGACTCATTTTCTTGCTCCCATGAGCGGGAAAGGGCATCGGCCTTGCGATTCTGAGAGCCCGGACAGAACTGGAGTTTAAAGTCGAACCTGGAAAAGAAAAGTGCCCATCTGGCCTGACGAGGGTTGAGACATTGTGCGCCTTTCAGATATAGAAGGTTCTTGTGGTCTGTAAGGATGGTGATTGAATGAGAAGCTCCCTCCAACAGATATCTCCACTCCTCTAGAGCGAGCTTGATGGCTAGCAACTCCTGGTCACCAATGGCATAGTTGCGCTCCGCTGGGGAGAACTTCCGTGAGAAGAAACTGCAAGGATGTAAATGGCCATCTTTAGCCCTCTGCGATAACACCGCTCCTACTCCAACGGAGGAGGCATCCACCTCAAGGATGAAAGGAGAGTCGATGTCAGGCTGTTTCAGGACAGGCGCAGAGATGAACCTCTGTTTTAAAAGATGAAAAGCTTGCATGGCTTCTTCAGACCACTTGGACGGGTTAGCACCCTTCTTGGTGAAAGCAGTAATAGGCGCCACAATGGTGGAAAAGTCTCGTATAAACTTTCGGTAATAATTGGCGAACCCTAAGAACCTCTGGACCCCTTTGAGGGTTAAGGGTACCGGCCAATTCTGGATTGCTTGTAGTTTCTCAGGATCCATCTCTAGTCCGGAACCGGACACAATGTACCCTAGAAACGGAATGGACTTGACTTCAAAGACGCATTTCTCTAATTTGCAATAGAGATGATTGACACGGAGACGGGACAGAACCTCCTTTACCCAAAAACGATGTTCCTCTAAATTGTTGGCAAAAATGAGGATATCATCTAGATAGACCACGACATGACGGTATAGAATGTCTCTGAAGATCTCATTGACGAAATGCTGGAAGACAGCTGGAGCATTGCTCAATCCGAAGGGCATGACGAGGTACTCATAATGTCCGTCACGGGTGTTAAATGCGGTCTTCCACTCGTCACCCTCACGGATCCGGATGAGATTGTATGCACCTCTCAAGTCCATCTTTGTAAAGATGGTAGCTCCGCTAACTCTGTCAAAGAGCTCAGTAATCAGGGGTAAAGGATAGCGGTTCTTGATGGTAATGTCGTTCAAACCTCTGTAGTCGATGCACGGCCGCAGACCACCATCTTTCTTTTTTACAAAAAAGAAGCCTGCGCGGGCTGGAGAAGAAGAAGGTCGAATGAACCCCTTTGCTAGGTTCTCTTTAATGTATTCCTCCATAGAATGCGTCTCGGGCAGAGACAACGGATAAGTTCGGCCTCGAGGTGGAACCTTCCCTGGAACGAGATCAATCGGGCAGTCCCATTCTCTATGAGGAGGAAGGATATCAGCAGAAGCTTTACTGAACACATCCGTGAAATCTTGATATGGAGGAGGTGGAACATCAGACGACCTGGGGGAGGAAGAACAGACAGGCAACACTTTAAACAAACATGTCTCAGCACAGGAGGGACCCCATGCCAGGATTTGCGTAGTCGTCCAATCAATTGTAGGATTGTGAAGACGGAGCCATGGAAGGCCCAGGACCACAGGATGTGTGGCTCTTGGAATCACTAAAAGTGAAATAAGTTCGGAATGAAGAACTCCCACTCTCAGACGAACTGGTAGAGTCCTTAGAGCAATAACTGTATCAAAAATTTTACTGCCATCCACGGCAGTTAAGGAAAAGGAGGAAGGAAGTCTCTCGGTGGGTAGGGACCACCGTTTAACATAGGCTTCGGTAATAAAGTTCCCAGCTGCTCCGGAATCCAGGAGGGCAATGATGTTCTGATAACGTTGAGCAACTTGAAGCGAGACTGGGAGATTACAATCTTGAGGAGATGGAGAGGAGATCATTACTCCTAGCCGGCCCTCTCCTTGGCGAGCTAGGATTTGAAGTTTCCCGGACGTTTGGGACAGGCATGAATAGTGTGAGACGGGGCTGCACAATACAGACAGAGAGACTCAGAGAGACGTCTTCGGCGCTCAGCAGGAGTTAAACGGGAACGGCCAATTTGCATGGGTTCATCTTTAGTTGGTAACAGTTGGCGAGGAGGAGGAGCAGAAGATTTTGGAGCAGATGATCTTCCACGCTCAGTTGCTCTCTCTCTGAAACGTAAGTCAACTTTTGTACAAAGTGAGATTAGCTCATCTAACTTGGAGGGTAAGTCTCTGGTAGCTAACTCATCTTTAATACGCTCGGATAAACCATGCCAGAATGCAGCATACAGGGCCTCGTCGTTCCATGCCAGTTCAGATGCCAGGATCTGGAACTGTATAAGATATTGTCCTACAGTATGTGATCCCTGGCGTAAATGGAGAATCTCAGACGAAGCTGAAGTTACCCGGCCTGGCTCGTCGAAGATGCGCCTGAATGTTGACACGAATGCAGTGTAAGAAGATAGCAGGGTGTCGGACCCATAACGGTGATGCCCAGTCAAGGGCTGAGCCACTGAGAAGTGAGATGATGTAGGCAATTTTTGTACGGTCACTGGGAAAATTGCCAGGTTGTAGCTCAAACTGAATCTCACACTGGTTGAGAAATCCCCTGCAGAATCTTGGAGATCCGTCAAATTTTGCTGGCGTTGGAAGATGAAGACGTGGAGCAGAAACGGGTAAGGTGGGTGGGGTTATAGTTGGAGTCACTGTGGTTGACGCCCCAGATGCGCCTGATCCACGGAGAGTTGTCTGAATCCCATCCAGCCGAGTAGAGAAATCCTGGAGACAGCGGATGATGTGGCCCTGTGCAGCCTCCTGATGTTCAAGTCGGGCTGCCAGTTCTTGCATCGGCCTGGCCGCTTGATCCTGGTCTCCGGCTGGATTCATTTGGTCAGTGCTTACTGTCACAACTGAGGGCCTGAGCTGACGGAAGGCAGCCTCAGTTGTAGGGGCTGAGATGTACCGGAACCTGGGAGGTTGTATCCGACCCCTGGACATGTAAGTAACATGAAGAGAAACCGCCCGAAGGCGTGACCACGACAACTTGAGTAAAAGTCAATGATATTTATTTATGACAAACTCCATGCATCACAGTAGCAGTAAAAAGTAACATAAAAATCAGCAGAGAAATAATAATACAGTTCCTGGGTACTACAGGGTGGCAGGGGCCACAGAGCTCTGGTGGTATGAGACAGTTCTTATTATCTGCAAGTTGGAAAGTCCTTACCAGGCTCAACTGTAGCAATGAGGAAAGCCCAAGGTCGTACCAGCTGGTGTTCCAGGGAAAGCTGGACTGCTGTAGATAAAATGCTGCTGTGGGTACTGGTTAGAACCAGACAGGTGTTGGCACGGAGTGGATACTGGCTGGAACCAGTTAAATAATAAATAAAGCTTGAGAGCGATGCAATGTAGATGAAATGTAGAATTTGAGAGCGGAGAAATAATAATACCGGTGGAGAGTGGTAAACTGCAGAAAGGACACCGGTCCTTTAAGAGAAGCTGTACACTGCTGGAAGCTGAGCTGGAAGCAGGTGATGTTGTAGCTGGAAACAGGTGAGTCCAGAATGGATCGGAGAGTCAGGCTACACCGCAGATGGAATGCTGGTGCGGGTCTCTATAGCAGAAGTCTGGAGACAGGAGCTGGAACCTGAAAGACATTCACAGAAGAGAGACAAACTGGAACTAGGTATGACAACCAAAGCACTGACGCCTTCCTTGCTCAGGCACAACCTATTTATACCTGCAGCAAGGAAGGCATTGGCTAGGCAATTATGCAAATTAATAATACTGACAACGGATTGGTAGGAATGATCAGCTGACAGAATCCAAGATGGCTGCGCCCATGCAGACACTTGGAGGGAAGTTTGGATTGTAATCCATGTGGTCTGGAAAACAGTAATGGCGGCGCCGGCCACCGGAGACAGGAGATGCCAGGCTGACAGATGCACATCCGACCACGCGGACACAGCGGAGGCCGCGGCTGACGTAATCGCCACTCTGAATGCAGAAGCTCAGGGACTGCGGCGGAGGCCGCGGGAGACGCCATGCCAGATGTATAAGGCGTTACTGTGACTGCGTCCAGAGAGACAGGAGAGGATGCGGGAATGTGCACATCAGGATAACAGATGGGATCCGGTCCTGGAGCGCTGAGCCAGCCTTAGGAGGCATGTGATAGGTAAGAAATGGCGTCCAGATACCCGGATCGTGACAACAGGAGCAGGCTCCTCCAGACCTTCCGGTAGGTCTTTTGTTTGTGCCTCCTAGGTTAAGACAGCGAGTGTTCCTGGAATTCCATGCCAAGAAGTCGGCAGGTCACCCGGGTATTGCCAGAACTCGGGAGTTGCTATCTAGGGCGGTGTGGTGGCCCTCGGTGGCTAGGGATGTGGATCAGTGGGTTCGGGCATGTGACATCTGTGCCCGAAATAAGACTCCTAGAGGGGTTCCTGTTGGCCCTTTACATCCACTCTCTATTCCATCTAAGCCATGGACCCACATTTCAATGGATTTTGTGGTGGACTTGCCCAAATCCTCGGGGATGACAGCCATCTGGGTTGTCGTTGACAGGTTTTCGAAGATGGCGCACTTCGTTCCATTGGTTGAGCTGCCATCGGCCAGATGCCTGTCTGAATTATTTATGCTGCATGTTGTGCGCCTCCACGGGTTGCCACTTGATGTGGTCTCTGACCGCGGATCCCAGTTTGTGGCCAAATTCTGGAGGGCATTTTGTTCCGATCTCCAGATTTCGGTCAGCTTATCGTCAGGCTACCATCCGCAGTCTAATGGGCAGACTGAAAGGGTGAACCAGTCCTTGGAGCAGTTCCTCAGGTGTTATGTCTCCAAGTGTCAGACTGACTGGGTGGCTCATCTGTCCGTGGCGGAGTTTGCCTATAACAACGCGGCTCACTCTGCTACAGGGATCTCTCCCTTCCTTTGTGTGTATGGGCATCATCCTAAGGCCAATTCTTTTGACCCCCTGGATTCCACGCCTGGTGGTTCCTCTGTTGTTTCGGTCCTTAGAGGTATTTGGAGGAAAGTGAAGAAAGCCCTTGTGTCTGTGTCATTAGTGACCAAAAGGGTTTTTGATAAGCGGAAAAGACCCTGCAGCTTCAAATTAGGAGACTTCGTCTGGTTGTCTACCAAGAATTTGAAGTTGAGACAGCCATCTCATAAGTTAGGCCCCCGGTTCATCGGTCCTTATAAGATCACTAGGGTTATCAATCCGGTGGCATTTCAGTTAGATCTACCCCGTTCTTTGGGTATCAATAAAACATTTCATTGTTCCCTTTTAAAACGGGCGATTAGTAATCCTTCTTCCAGTGGAAGACCTTCCCCTCTTCTGATACGTGGCCAGAGGGAGTTTGTTGTTGAAAGGATTCTTGACTCCAAGATGGTTCGGGGTCGGCTGTCATTTTTGGTGCACTGGAAGGGGTATGGCCCGGAGGAGCGGTCGTGGGTGCGCAGTTGTGATCTTCATGCCCCCAGACTGTTACGCTCTTTCTTCTCGCAGTTCCCCGATAAACCCGGTGGTAGGGGTTCTTTGACCCCTCGTCAGAGGGGGGGTACTGTTAGGGTCTCCTGCTCTGTGCTGCCACGTCATCATGGCAACCGGGAGACAAGTGCTAGCGGAGTAACCTGAGCGTAGCTGATACTCCGGTTCAGGTCTTTTGCTGTGCAGTGGTTACAGGCTCTGTGCACGGCAGGGGATCCGGTGCTGGTTTTTGTGCTCACAGTCTGTGAGGTCTGAGTGGGGCGTGGACAGCACCTGCTATATAAACCCTCTTCTCAGGTTAGGCAGATGCTGCTGAATCTTTGTTGGTTAGTCAGTTCCTGAAAGCTAGCTAGTACTGTGTAAACTTTGTATTTGTTTGTTGCTTACTGCAAATAGGCCTTGGGATTTGGTATTACACTCTGCCAATCCAGACCTAGCAGTAAGACTGGAGTCAGTCGTTTAACCTGCTGGGGTTCTTTTGCTACTCTGTGAACCTAGCAAGTTTGCGGCTGTATTCTCAGACTTGCCTGCCAAAATCCTTTCTCACTGTGCAAGGTGTTCAGGTGTCAGTTTAGTGGCAGTAAGCTGAACCAGTGCACTGCAAGTGAGGACTAGGATTGTGGAGACTCTCCTTGTGTCTATTATTCCATCTCTGACCAAGGAGTTTACTGCCACACCCGTTGGTAACCCTTTAGGGTTTTGCTGTTGCCCTTAGCAACAGCATTTCGGGTTCTCTACGTATTAAATCACTACATCTCGCTTCTTTCCATCTGAGCATGCCTAATACTAGGGAGACACCCAGTTTCTTAGCCTTTGGGCTTCTCTGTTCACTTTGTGTTTATTTTGTTACCCTATCACCTTCTGTGTATGTAATGTCATATTCCCCAGTCTGTCTGTGAGTTCATTTGTTTTGCATCCCTCACCGTTCAGACACCAGTACATTCCTGCTGGCACTGGTGTGCATAACACTATCTGGGACAGTAGAGAGTCACTCGGGGCATTCTTATGTTGGGCTAGAAGCGCAGAAACTTGAGATTCCAATGAGGAAATTTCCTGTGCAGCTTTCTTGCGCATGGTTGAGGCCTTAGATATAAAATGACCCCGAATAGTGGCTTTGTGCGCTTCCCAAATAAGACTAGGAGAGACTTCTGGGGAGATGTTTTCCTCAAAGAAAAATTTCAGGGTAATTTGGTGTCTGAGAGAGTGGAGGGATATGAAAGGAGGGTGTCGTCTAGACGCCATTTGCGTGCCTTATTAGGGGTTCTGTAGAGTTCTAACAGGATATATACCCCCGCATGGTCTGTCCATGAACAGGGAGTGATGCCAGCATCACAAATCAATGTTGTGAGTGATTGAGACACATGGATCATGTCTATTCGAGAATAATGCTGGTGAGGTGCGGAGAAGTGAGTATAATCCCTTGCTGTGGAATGTTTAAGGCGCCAGGTGTCCCGTAGATTAAGCCGTGTGAGGGAGGATATTAACGTGAGAGAGGCTTCAGCCGGAGATGCATCTTTCTTATTTTTTGGGGAATTGGATTTATCTAAAAGGGGATCTATCACAGTGTTAAAGTCTCCACCTAATACGATGTGGCCCTGCGCTACTCTATCAAGACGCAGAAAAAGTGCGTGGAAAAAACGTGATTGGTCTTGATTAGGGGCGTATACTGACACAAGCATTAGGACTTCTGTGCGAAGTGTGCCAATCACTATGACATATCGGCCATCAGGGTCAGCAATGGTTGTAGTGTGCACAAATGGGATGTTACGGTGGATCAGTATAGCTACCCCCCTTTTCTTACAGTCAGCGGAAGCAAAAAAGGTTTGGGTAAACTGCTTACCTTGAAGTCGAGAATGTGTACCAGTGAAGTGAGTCTCCTGAAGGAAAACTACATCAGCCTTTTCTCTTCGACAGGCGGATAACATCACTGTACGTTTCTTGGGGGAATTAAGCCCATTAACATTCACAGAAAACAATTTAAGCGCCATGTGACACTAAGGAGTGGTAAAGAATCAATGGAAACCCCGCCCGGGGAGAAAAGGAAAAGAAAGAAGAAAAGGAACAGCAAGAAACAAGGAGCAGATATGTAGAAAAAGAGAAAGTAATAGAAAACCCATACGGGAAAAAACCCTGAAACATAGGGTCCCATTCAAGGACCGCTACACAGATAATAAACATTATATTCTAAATAACAAATAAAGGGAGCACGGGGGTAGCGGGAACAAAAAAAAAACCCAATGCAGGAGAAGCAGGTCCTCCCGGACGGCAATAGTGGAGTCGGCAATAGCCGAAAATTTGATTATGTAACCCAAATCACACAAAAAAAAACGTACTGTGTCGTATAGAGAATAAAAAATAAATAATGGGGGGGGTTAGGGTATGGGGGAGGGGGAAAAAAAAGGGGGAGGGAAGGGGAAAAGAGGGGGAGGCCAAAGGAAAATAAGGTGAGCAAGGCAAGCTCAGCATAATAGCATAAAGCTAGGTATAACATATAACAAACATTAAAGTCTGAGAAACGATATGAGAACTAATAACATTCACATAAAGAAAAGAAGATGGAGGCCAGAGTCCCCATCTGTCAACAAAAAACATAGTATAAGGAGATACACCCCTAAAACAGTGAGGACTGTCTGAGTATATCTAAGAGTGTCCACAAAGATCAAGGGGGGTCATTAGTGCCATTGCGATGACGAGTTACCCTTTTCCATTCAGGTGGTGGAATCTGGGGGCATTTTGGCCCAGAGGAGGAGGCATCGGCACCATCAGGAGACGACACAGGGAGGAGATCAAGTTTAGCCAACAGCTCCTGACCCTGTGTCAAAGTTTTAACGGAATGAATGGAGTTGTTCACTGTAACTTTTAGCATAAAAGGAAATCCCCATCTATAGCGTATTTGATGCTGACGTAGTATCCTAGTAACAGGCTGGAGGTCTCGTCGCTTTTGAATGGTAGAGGGGTCCAAATCTTGAAAAACCTGCAGTTGCATACCTCGGAAATCGAGCACTGGGGAGTCTCGAACCGACGTTAGAATCCGTTCTTTCGAACGATAATAATGTAGACGAACTATTACGTCTCTGGGTGGTTGAGTCGGAGCAGGCTTTGCCCGAGGCGCTCTGTGATCTCTATCACAAGACAGTCGCCATCTGAGAGATCAGGCAATACATGCTGAAAGAAGTCTTTCAAAAAGGATGGTAGAGCAGAGCTAAGAATCGATTCCGCCACATTACGTATACGCAGATTATTGCGACAGGAGCGATTTTCCTGAACTTCTTGACGTTCTTTAAGATCCTCCATCTCATCATGGAGTCTAGAGAGTCCCGAGTCAAGGCGTTGCTGAGAACGGCAGAGGTCATCCGTCTTAGATTCAAGAGCGTCTGTACTATTGCCAAGGGCCGTGAGATCAGACTTGAAGTCGGCAATGGCTGTGGAGAGTTCTTGTTTAAAGGCAGATTGAACCCCCTCAAGTAAACTGGTCATTACTGCTTGGATCTGCGGGTCTATACCCGTCTCTGAAGAACAGGGGGATGAAGGAGAGTCCGTAAGCAATGCAGGAATCGGAGGACCCTTAGATTTTGAGGCAAAAAAATTGGTGGGGGCCTGCGTGTTTTTCTTATTTTTTTTGCGCCATTATGGAGGACTAATAGGGTAGGCGAGGAATCACAAACGTAAAAGGAGACACAGACGTTGCTTGTGGAATGTACGTTAAGTAGAAAAGGGAAAAGTATAAAGAAAGCTATTACGGTCCAGGTAGGACAAATTGCGCTGCTAGCCCAGCATTCCGGGTAGTAGATGAAGGGCAGGTAGTGCCCCGAGGTGGCACTCGTATTATAGAAGAGGGCTGTATATATGCTCTATTGGTAGCAAATGCTGCAAAAGGTGTACGGCCTAAATACAGAAATACATAGCAGTAAGCCTAGCAGAAACATACAAAATCTGCCGCAATTGTAAAAGCCTCCCCCCCTATAGCCTCCACGTCCCCAATCAGCACAGTGCAGGCAGCTTTAGTGTTGCCACTGAGCCCGTCCCTCCGCTGGCCAGAAGGAACATAAATCTGGCAACGTCAGGGGGAGAAAAAGGCCCAGCGACCCCACTGCTATTGCCACAGGGCAGCCAACAATCGGTAAGCAGCACCGAGATGAGGCGGCTGCAGTGTGGCCCTGGGGCACGTCTCCCTAAAGGCTGGGCAGAGGAAGAATCATTTGGTGTCAGGGGGAGGAATTGGAGCACGACTGCTACACCTGGAGTGCAGCTGGCTATCAGTGAGCGGCACCAGGATCCAGCAGCTGCAGTGAAACACTAATATTAGAGCTCCGCTCAGGGCAGCTGGCAAGCAGTGTGGTAAGCCAGGAGCTAGCAGCCGTGATGTGGTGTAATTCTGGAGCCTGTCTTCCCCCAGAATGGCTGTCAGGCAGTATTAGGCGGTAGGAGCCGGCGGCATCTATGCGGCTCCCGCACTCCCTCCTCTACTCGTCGGGGAGAGCAGGGGCCAGGCAGCGCCGGAGGGGACGCTACTCCAGCCACTGGTGTGCAGCGCCGAGGAGGTCCCCCTCTGCCGGCACCAGCGGTGATCCTCCGAGCGACGCTGTGCGGGTCCCTGCGGCTCCGTCCTCCCGTACAGAGACGGACGCCGCACTCACGAACACCAGGGGCTCTGGAGCTCGGATCGCAGGGTCACGGTCCGCTCCGGCTCACAGCGCCCCTCTACAGTCTGGAGCAGTGATATTCAAGTGGGACAGAGGGGACTCGCTGGCGGTATCCGCAGCACTTCCGGTAACAGGAGGGTGGGGGGACACACAGTGTAATGGAGGTCCTAGTCTGGCGCCGGTGAACAGGCCGCAACCCGCAGGAGACAGTAAACCGGCTCCCCGATTCCGCAGCCAGCGTCCACCAACACCAGAGGCACTCAGCGTGTAGAAGCTGTGTCGTGGGAGCCGCAATGTGGAAGCATCAGGTGGGAAAGAGGGGGATTTAGATGCCCGATCTCAGGAGCACTCTGAGGGCACGTCCTATCCCTACAGCCACCAGGCCACGCCCCCCTCCGTTACTTGTAATTATTATAACAGCCGCCAGAAAGACTATCCTCTTGCATTGGATTGATAAGCGCCCACCCTCTCTATCTACGATGCAACAACTCTATTATATTATGATAGGAGGGCAACCTTCCCTGATGTAGAAAAGGGGGTAATAAAATTATACAAAGAGTGGTGCCCTCTCATTGAGTCCCTACCTCCACAAACGCAATCTGAAATACTACAGGCATTTGACTCCACCAGCTGGTTTATATTAAGACAGCTTTCCTAAGGGATTTACCTTAAATATGGCGATGTATAACGTGTACTCCCTCCTCTGATTCTCCTCATTGTAGTTTGACTGTCTACCATATCGAGGTACTATACTATTATTGTCCTTGTCTACTGTATGTCCTACTGGTGGTGCCCCACCCGCCTTGCATTTTAAAAGTTTTGGACCCTTTTTCTGTACTTTGTTTTTTACTTGCCACCCCCCCTCTCTTTTCCCCTTTGTGCTTTCCTCCCCCTTGTCTTGCTCTTTGTTTGTTCCTATCACTGTTTGTTGATTTCTTTACATACTTGATTTATTGGTATGATTTTAGGGTACTGTAAAGTGTTTCCGCGATTTCAAGCTGGGCCTGACCTATTGGTTTTGTTTTTTTACTATATACTTTATGTATGCCACTTTTTTATTTTCTACATGGTTGGATGGTTTATATCTTTCAAATGTGGACTTTACATTTTGATTCGCCTCATCATTGGCTTTCTTGGTATACGTACTGTACGGACAAATCTGGATTATTTGCTTGGACTGTTAGCCCACATTATGCCTACTTTCAAGAACTGACCCACTGCCCTAAATTGTATCAATTTTCCTTTTTGGCATTTTGTGATATGTTGTCTACTGAAAACTTTTAATAAACAGATTTGGAGAAAAAAATTATATGATAACTTAATTTTTTTGTTTTTCCCCATTGAGTGTTTTTGGGGCACATCAGAGTAGGGGAAAAGTCTTATGAACTTGTATATACAACTTTTGTAAGAAACTTGGCTTTCTCAATGTCTTATAATTTACCAGTTGATGTCATTAAAAAGGTAAAAATGATGTCAAAAAGCCGCATGACTTGATTCTTCCTTCCAGGATATTGGCACCTCCATCAGCATCTTCATCCCTCTGTGGGATTCCATGAGAAGTCTGCCTCGTGATTGGATGTGGGTTTTGCTGAAGGATAGAAAGATTGGGTCCAAGTGCGCAGCCCTGGGAGATGTTGGCATTGGTAAAGTCTAATATGGTTTAACACATGGAAACAAGAGCTTTTGTCCATGGTCACAGAGCTTTTCCCAGCGCAGTATCTGTCCTCACACACTGTTCTCATTGTTTCCCCTCCATTGCCTCTTGTCACTTCTCCTTGTCAGAGTTTAATTAGGACAACGGGCTTTCACAGGCTCATTTGTCACTTCACCAGCTTTCTAACACTTCCTAACGATGGAAGGTTTAGAGAGCCTTGTGGGTGTGCAGGATGAAGAGAGTTGGGAGCCATACAGGAAAACATTATTGAGAAGGGGCAGAGGGTGCCACTTAACAAGGTCACTAGGGTCATTTATCAAAGTCTATTTAAGCGCAGAACTACTGTTGCAAAACTGGTAGAAAGACAGCACCTGCATTTTCCTAATTCATTCTGGAATTTTAATAAGTTACAGTCTAATTAAAAAAGCCACCAAAACAATAGAAAACTCAGCGCTGTATTTGCAATTCAATGCTTCTGTTATTAGAATTGCAATATTTTTAATTTACTGCCAATTTCCTTCATTTTTACATTTGACATTATTTTCTTTCGGGGAAATTCTAATTGTCAATGACACTTTTTCAGAAAAATTATGTAACCTTCTCTGTCTTTCTATATATTACTTCCCTGTACTGTGGCCGACTAGTTGAATGCTCGTCTTTACCCTATGCAGCACAAGTCTTCACTAAAAAACAAAACTTAGGTGTGATTCCATTTGCCAACATTAAAGTAAACAAAAAAAAAATCACAATATATTATGTCAATAGTCATAAACCCCTGGAATCACTTACCTTTAACTAAATGTTAATGCTGGTAACTTTTTTTTATATTCTATTACAGGTTTAGTCTTTCATATCCAAAAATCCAATATTCAGAATATTCCGAAATCCAATTTTTTTTAAGCGTGACGGAAGTAGTGACCCCTTTGCTTTCTGATGGTTCAGTGTATATAAACTTTGTTTCATGCACAGAATTAATAAAAATATTGTTTCAAATGACCTTCAGGCTATGTGTATAAAGAGTTTATAAAGCATAAATGCATTTCGTGTTTAGACTTGGGTCCCATCCCAAAGATCTCATTATAATATTTAAATATTCCAAAATATGGAAAAATTTGAAATCCAAAATACTTCTGGTCCCAAGCATTTTGTATAATGTAGACTAATCCTGTATCTTTAAGAAATGTATAGAGATAGTCTGGCGCTATTGTTGCTGTGAAGGTGCCTGCTACTACGTCCAAAAGGCTTGGTTCATAGCCTTAAAATACACAGAAAACACACAAAAGAACAGCGCTGGCACTTTCACACTAAAAACTTATTGATTTAATATCACATATAAAATACATCTAAATGACCCATACCATATAAAATAATTAAGGTATATGACTCGCAGGATATTCCTTTCTTTATATAACCAGCCAGAGAATTTTAGCTGCTCCTCAATATTTAATTATATATGCAGCTGAGTGTTTGAACTGAGTAATACCATTAGATACTTATGTCCCAATTGTAACACTGTTTCCTCAATTGTTACAATAGTAGCTTGTCCAGTTACTCAGCAAGCCTGGATTAATCTCTCAGGTTACAGTTCTTTAGCAAGCAGCCAATTAAGTATACTTTCCAAGTAAAGTTCCTCAACACAATTATGTTGTCAGCCAGTGTGATCTCCACTTATAATATATCATAATTATAGCTCATAGAACTCGTAGAAATAATTATCTATGCAAGAGTGTTCAGCTTTACACGTGTCAAATTGATACCTCTCCCGGCTGTCGCTTCCAAATACAGCCTTATCCGGAGTCCACCGTCTAGTGGATAGCAGGTTTAGTATCGGATATTATCAACGTGTGTAGCTTTCTCTGGCCGGCCAGCAATTAGGTAGGGATGTCCCGTAAAAACTCCTCAGCAGTACGTCTGACAAACGCGTTTCCCCGCTTAGATATACAGCTCAGCGGCTTCCTCAGTGTCCATAGATGCACTGCAATTACACAGAGTTTAAATCTTGCGCCACTCGATTTGCGCATGCGTATACGTTGCGGTCCATGACTCAATTTGGTTTTGTTTCTGCATTTGCGTACTAAGGCTCTATGTGTTTCATACAGAGACAGTATTTTTTATTTTCTATATGGCTGTATTTGAACTCTGTGTAGGCTCTCTGGATGGTGTAACCTCATATACTTTATATTGTGTATCCTCTGACAATTCCCCACATAAAAACATATATCTATATAAACATAAAATACGTATTCCCACAAAACAATGATACATAAATAAATTATATTCTATAACATATAAAACAAATTCAGTGCTGCACACGTATTTCCCTGCACAATAATTCATCGCACCCGACTTTATGGATAAAATTACAAACATACATAAATATATAAATCTAGTGTATCCATCTTTTATCAATCGATCACTATTTACATATTTTTATAATATTTTTACACAATAATTCTCCTTATACATACAATACAGTCACAGTTTGCTTACTTATATCTATATCTATATCTCATTTATATTTATTTTTATTTATATTTATATTTTTACTGTTAATTCTTATATATCCATAAATATAGTCTAGTATCTCCCAAGTTATAGTATTATTCCTCAATTTGTGACAGAACGTATTTCTTACATTCACATACATAGCGGTAGCTATCTTATAAGCATATAGATCTATTAATATGCATCAATATGTACCATATACAGAAAGAAAAAGGAGAGTAAAAAGAGAGTAAAAAATAAACCATTGATATCAATATCCACTGTATAGTATATATTCATAGTAATAATAATATATATTTTTCTTTTGCAACAATACCATTTTCTCCGTTCATTTAATTCCCCCATATTCCCCACATCACCTATTATCCTCATGATGAAACAGAGCAACAGTTATAATTATTTCCCCCCTGATCTAAAATCTCAGAATCTGGGTAAAGAAAAAAGAATACCTTATAAAATTAGTTCTATTCACTATTCCACCTATTATTCTATATCTTATACTCCATTTAGTTCGACAGTATCATTTAATCCCCGCAGCATCAGTGAGTCCATCCTGAAAATCCAGTATGCCTCGCATCTGCAAAGAAAGGAATATCCTGTGAGTCATATACCTTAATTGTTTTATATGGTATGGGTCATGTAGATGTATTTTATATGTGATATTAAATCAATAAGTTTTTAGTGTGAATGTGGCAGCGCTGTTCTTTTGTGTGTAATCCTGTATCTGTTTTGTTTACCTGATTATTAAATGATGGTACTAAGAATCATGTAGAAAGTACAGCTTACGGGTCCTGTACTATTTCTTCATTCATTTACAGATGTTTTCCATTTAAATAACTTATGCACTAAGGGGTATATTTACTAAGCCTTGGATGGAGATAAAGTCGCTGGAGATTTAGTACCAGCCAATCGGCTCCTAACTGCTATGCCACAGGCTGGGTTTGAAAAATGACACTTAGGAGCAGATTGGCTGGTACTTTATCTCCAGCGATTTCTTCTCCATCCAAGGCTTAGTAAATAGACCCCTAAATCTCCTCCTTTCCTAATAAATGTCAAGTAGATTTACCTCTGCGCAGTAATACACAGGTAAAGAGGTTACTCTCATCCCCTCCTGAATAGGAAATTTAAATTTACTGGTAGCAATTATTAGATATAGGACAAGATTTATTAAGCCTTGGTCAGAGATAAAGTGGATGGAGATAAAAGGGTCTATTTACTAAGCCTTGAATGGAGATAAAGTTAATGGAGATAAATTCCCAGCCAATCATCTCTTAACTGCCAGGATACAGGCTGTGTTTGAAAAATGACAGTTAGGAGCTGATTGGTTGGTGCTTTATCTCTGTAGAAGTTATCACTCTCCAAGGCTTGATAAATCTGGGACATACTTTGATATCTGTTGCACATAAGTATGCTGATAAGCCATCCTATAGGAAAGAATAAACTTAATTCATTTAAAGTTTTTTTTTTTTTTTTAGATTTATATGTTTTACTGTTGCTGTTTATTTTATTCAAGGACAAGTTAGAAATTGTTGCACACAAAAGAAATTTCTTTTAATTAACAGAATAATAGAGTGTTTCATCCTTCCAATAACCCATAACAATACTTGGCTGATCCCAGGCCTTCCCAATTAGAGAGCGTAGGATGTGTATTTGTGTTTATATTGGTTCAATTTCAAATATTTACTAATTGCTTCACACACTCAAAGTATCACTAGCTTCACACTTTTTTGTCCAATCTCCCACCCATTGGCTGAGGCCAGTTCCTGGGTACAATGCACAGATAAATGTGTACATGTGTGTTGGAAGGAATGACAAAGCCCAGTACATAAACTACAAGAATAACTATTAACATTACAGAAAGTACATAATTGCAATGTGTTTCTAATTCATAGATGGTAATAAAATGATACAGTATAATATGAATTGTGTTTATATGCGCCCACCCAGTTCAGCTGTCAGTCACCGCCGGCGTCTGCACCAAGTGTACAGGCGGTCGGGTGATTGCCCGTACACACAGCACGATGCGCCAATATATCATTAGATATATTGGCCGTTGGCTGTGCTGCAGGGCTGAGGAAATATGTCTGTGAATGACGGCATTCACAGACATATCGCTCGTACACACTGGCTGACGGACCCGCGATATATCAGCCGTTCAATAGAAAGGCCGATATATCGCCCAGTGTGTACGCACCTTAAGTCATATTTCAAGAAACAACTTGTTTTCACATTAAAATGTTCATTATATTTACTCTCAAAGTAGTAGTAAATAATAATAAAAAGGATAGCAAACTCAAAACAACAAATCTTTAAACTGGACTCTTAGGCTGGGTACACACTAGGAAGACATAGGGCTGTATCAGCAGCGGTCATTTTTCACATGGAAAAAACGGGCTATTATTGGATAGCCCGAAGATGACCATCAAGAATATATTGTGATAAAAGCGCATTTTTTCCATGCGAAAAATGAATGTGGCTAAAAGGATACCCCCATATCATTCAGATCGGAAGTGGGTTGGTGGGTGTGCACACCCAATGTGTCTGTGAACAATACTGTCAACAGAGTCTAGAGCAGAAGTAAGGTAGGCATTGTATAGGAAAATGGCTTGTTCCTGGCAAGAGAAAGAGCTAATGGGGGAGAGAAGTGAGTCCAACAGGAGGTCCAACTTAAGTGATGGGAGCCGGCATCAGCAAGTGACGGCGCGATGGCAGCTTGTCCCTTGTTAGCTATGTCTTCTGTCGGCCCTGCAGCAGGGCCATCCAGAAGATGTCGCTGGCGACCGCAGGGGCACACAAATAGAGCATTCACACTGACTGATGTGGCCAGTATATTGTTCCGATCCACGGCTGTGTACCCAGCTTTCCAAAGTTTCAGGACCAAATGTAATAACCTTCTGGATTCACAAAGTGCCCCATTCAACATATTCAGCAAGTTACAATATTTGTCTTTAGAGCAGTGTTGGGGAACAGGTGGCCCTTTGAGCTTGCACCTGCGGTCTCCGCTACCTCCCTTCTGTATTGTCAGATTTGTTTGTTATAGCTTGTGACACTTGTTTACAATGTCTGCTCACATGTTATTACTGATAGGTTTCACTTTGATTGCATTTGTTGGTTTAGCTTGTTACTGAGATTAAGGGTAATGTGTGGCCAGTGGCGAAACTTGTGAGTGGTGGGCCCAGGTGCAAAAATATAATTTGGGCCCCCTTCCTCCACCCCAACCCAAGTTCACAATATGCTACACGGCAGTGGGTGACAGGGAGAGGCAGAGGGTTGCAGCATAAGGCAGGGGTGGGGGGCAGAGGTTGACAATGGAAGGATAGAGGAGGCAGAAGATGATAGCGGAATGCAGGGGGAGGCAGAGGGTGATAGGAAGAGACTGGGTGACAGGGAGAGGCAGTGGGTGATGGGGAACAGACATAACATCCTGTGTGGTGTGGAGGACAGAGGGCATGTACCTTGGTGGGGGCAGGAACACTGCGGCCTAGCTCTGTCTGTGCCCCTTGTGCTTTCCTCAGTGTGGCACTCGGTCAGGCAGACTCTGATTGTGCCAGTTACACCAGTTATGAACTGCCTTTAATTCACTGACAGCAGCTGTTAGTTAAATAGAGGCAGCATTTGTCTGTTATCAGCGCTGATAGGTGGCAGGACTTCTCCATCAGTCCGGCACACACAAGGTCAGCCCTACCTCCCTATGGTAAGGGGCAGGTCCCTCAGGCAGTGGGGTCCACCCTACTCTCTGCACTGATCCATTCATCCAACATTGCTCAAAATAATCTGCAGGGGAGGGGGGGGGGGGGGGAAGGAGAGTCATTGCTGGTCTGGGCAGCAGTGGGCCCCTTACTCCTTAGGGGCCCGATGCAATGCACCTGCTGCACCAATGGTAGTTCCGCCTCTGTGTGTGGCCCTTTTGAAGGTTAGAGAACCACCAACCCAGCTCCTGAAGAGTATCAGGTTAACTATCATTGCTTTAGATTCCTCCCAATATCCCAACAGAAAAACTATAGGAGCAGGTCTTCATAATACCAAAAATTGCTTTTAAGACAAAGCGGTCGATGTATCAAGCAGTAAAAACAGTGGACAAGTGGAGCAGTTGCTATAGCAACCAATCAGTTTCTACCTATCATTTTGTAGAATGTACTTGATTAATGCTACTGTATCTCAAAGCTGACTTACAATTTCCATACTCCTGTGCTCTCTCATCAACCCCTCAATAGCTCTTAGGGAGAATTTAATTGTATTTCCCCGCAGCTGCCACTAGATGGCACCTGATGGAGCCATTCAACTGTTGTTCCATTCGTGTGCGAATGGTTGCAGGGAGACACATTCCAGCCTCCTGAGATGACAAGCTGAAATGTGCAAAAGTATTCTGTTTGGGCACCCAAAAGGCACTGTTTGCATCGCTGTCAGTACTGTTGTGTGCCTCAGAAATAATGGGCGACTGATCATAGCAACAATTGAATTTCTCTGATTGGCACCCATTACTTTGAGAGCCCAAAGAAACAACTGAATTGCCCTCTAAGAGTCTGCAGCATGCAACCATCTATCCAGTGCCGTTTCTAGCGGCGGGCCAGCCATGCAATCGCACAGGGTGCCCGTCGCGGCACATTTCAATGTCCTGTAACTGCTCCCCTCCTCCCTGTCATTAGTACTCTGCTTGGGGGTGGAGTTTCATGGAATGATGTGTTTGCATTATGATGTCACGACGCAACGTGTCAGTTTGCGAAACTCCGCCCCCAAGCGGAGAACTATGGCAGGGAGGCAGGGGAGAAGAGGAGCAACTGGTGGCTGGCGGGCTGTGGGGGGCTGTACACAGCACTGACAACAAGCATTACACACCCCTGGCATTACACACCCCTAGCACCCTTGCCATTACATACCCCTGGCACCCCTGCCAATACACACCCCTTGCAACTAGCATTACCCCTGAGCGCAGTGGCGGAACTAGCGAACGGTGGGCCCAGGTGAGACAAAATGTTTTGTCCCGCCCCCTCTTATCCCATCCAAGTCCAACCCCTCACCCCTGGAGAGGATCTGGTGAGGGGGACCTGCTCAGGGCCAGAGAAATGGATACCTAGCAACAGTGTCGTACCTAGACATTTTAGCACTGTGTGCAAGAAACGGCATCGGAGCCCCAGCCCTGCATGCAAAACAGGGGCAGTGCGCGCCGTAGGCGCGTGCAAAAATACATAGGGGCGTGGCTTCGTGGGGAAGGGGTGTGGCCACAAAATAATACCAATTCATAAAACAGTTCACAGTAGTCTCCATTATTCAAATTACGCTGCACAGTAGCACCACTACACCAGGTAGAGACCCTTTTACACCTTACGGTGGACAGATTCCCCTTTTTACACATTACGGCAGACAGCGTCCCCTTTTTACACATTACGGCAGACAGCATCCACTTTTTACACATAACGGCAGACAGCGTGCCCTTTTTACACATAACGGCAGACAGCATCCCCTTTTTACACATAACGGCAGACAGCGTGCCCTTTTTACACATAACGGCAGACAGCATCCCCCTTTTTACACATAACGGCAGACAGCGTCCCCCTTTTTACACATAACGGCAGACAGCGTGCCCTTGTTACACATAGCGGCAGACAGCGTGCACTTTACACATAACGGCAGACAGCGTCCCCTTTTTACACATAACGGCAGACAGCGTCCCCTTTTTACACATTACGGCAGACAGTGTGCCCTTTTTACACATTACGGCAGACAGCGTCCCCCTTTTTACACATAACGGCAGACAGCATGCCCTTTTTACACATAACGGCAGACAGCGTCCCCTTTTTACACATAGCGGCAGACAGCGTGCCCTTGTTACACATAGCGGCAGACAGCGTACCCTTTTTACACATAATGGCAGACAGCGTCCCCTTTTTACACATTACGGCAGGCAGATTCCCCCTTTTTGCACATTAAGGCAGAAAGAAAGAAAGAAAGAAAGAAAGAAAGAAAGAAAGAAAGAAAGAAAGAAAGAAAGAATTATACTTACTCTCTCCGCTGGCTCAGGCTCCTCGGTGCAGCTTCTGGCAGAGATCCCGGGCAGGAGAGAAGGAGGAGGAGGGAGGTGGAGGAGGGAGCCGCAGCAGCGCTGTGTTATTGGTAGAGGCGCTGCTGCTGCTGTCCCTCTGCTTCACTATAGGCTGTTCGCCGTTGTGAATGCTGGGATGCACTTCACAGCGGCGGAAGACAGCCTATAGTGAAGCAGAGGGACAGCAGCAGCAGCGCCTCAACCAATAACATATCGCTGCTGCGACTGCCTCTTCCACCACCCTCCTCCTCCCCCCCCCCCCCCCCCCCCGTGCCCGCAGCACACAGCGGCATGTAATGAGTCAGTTTGACTCAGTACATGCTTTGGGCCCCTAGACAGTGGCGGACCCCAGTGCAACGCACTGGTTGCACTGGCGGTAGTTCCGCCTCTGCCTGAGCCCTTACAACGAACATTACTCCTGAGCCCTGACAACGAGCATTACCCCTGGCAAGGAGCATTACACACCCCTGCCAACTAGCATTACACACCCATGGCAACAAGCATGACACCTGTCCCAGAGCATGAATTCCCTGGCAACGAGTACGTGAAACCCTTGGCAACAAGCAGGTTATTTAAAAGTAATTAGAAGCTTTACTGTAGAGCATAAAGTGTGTGGCATAATATGGTGCAATTGGCATTACTGTGTAGGGCTTAATATAGTGTCATTTGTTTTTCTCCCTGTGGTGGCTGAGGTCTGTTGGTACAGGGTCAAAAACTGGGGTGTAAGGTAGTCTTTTCCTGTGAGGCCACGCCCATTTTTAGCTAGACCATGCCCATTTTAGCAAGGCCGTGCCCCCTCGCCGGGATCACGCGCATCCTCGGCACACACAAATTTGTGTTTTTTATATCTATGGGAGGGGGGGGGGGATTTTTTAATGTTGATGGGGGAGGGGTGCATTTTAAAATCTCGCAATGGGAGCCACATTAGCTAGAAACAGCCCTATCTATTTCACAGACTAAAAAGAAGTAAATAAAGAGATACACTTATGAGAGGCAAGACCCTTATCAGAGACTCAGAAAATCGGGCATCCCCTCCATCTAGGTACCTATAAAACACAGAGTTTGGAAGAGCACATTCTGGGGGTCATTCCGAGTTGATCGCTCGCTAGCAGTTTTTAGCAACCGTGCAAACGCTATGCCGCCCCCCACTGGGAGTGTATTTTAGCTTAGCAGAAGTGCAAACGAAAGGATCGCAGAGTGGTGGCAAAGTTTTTTTGTGCAGGTTCAGAGTAGCTTCAGACCTACTCAGCGCTTGCGATGACTTCAGACTATTCAGTTCCTGTTTTGACGTCAGGAACACGCCCTGCATTTGCCCAGCCACGCCTGCATTTTTCCTGGCACGCCTGCGTTTTTCCAAACACTCCCAGAAAATGGTCAGTTGACACCCAGAAACGCCCACTTCATGTCAATCACTCTGCGGGCAGCAGTGCGACTGAAAAGCTTCGCTAGACCTTGTGTGAAATGACATCGTTCGTTGTAATAGTACGTCGCGCGGGCGCATTGCGCCGCATACGCATGCGTAGAAGTGCCGATTTTTCCCCTGATCGCTGTGCAGCGAACGAAAACAGCTAGCGATCAACTCGGAATGACCCCCTCTGTACGAAGTTGTGCAAATGACCTTTCAGAAGCATCCATATAAATCTGGCCTAAAGCACAACATGTTTACTTTTAAAGAATATATATCAGCTCCATGGGTGTCCAGACTCTATAGACTTATTTTTGGTATACTCTTTTGCAAAACTCTTCATATAAAACTAAACGTTGTCAGGATAGCATGCTCTAACAAATGAGCAGACTAAGAGGGTGAACAAATGTCTTGAACAGTATTCGAGTGTACAGCATAATTGTCAAGTGGACAACTGGGCAGAGTACAGTAGTTGTCTCTGGCAGAGACTGTTTTGTGCAAATTATGACTATCATCCACAATCATCTAGCTCCCAATGATGTATCAGCAGTTCAGGAAATGCACCAAAGACTCAGGCACATATGTAATAAGATTACACCTTATCTGCATCAAGTGCAATCAAGACATAAACTGCAGGTAGATAAAATGCGCTCACCAACTCCATAATTTACTGTAAGAGAGAAGATTTAATTGTCTACTACAAACTTAAGAATTTCTCAGCCTACCCCTAAATTTTCTAATAAAGTTATTGGCCCATGCATAGTGTTAACTGTTCCTTCCCCAGTGAAATTGTAGTTGCCATTCTTCATGAGAATTCATACCACTTTCCATGTCTCCTAAATTAAAGTCGCTTAGAACTCCATTCCTACTGCTGTTCTTCTGGTCAAAGAGGAAACTATTGCTTAATCAAGTGAAAGTATTACGGACTGGAGAATAGTTCATTGGAACTTTTTGAGAATGTTCATTCTCCCCAACAAACTTGGAGTGCCTGGATGTTGCTTTGGAAGGATCCTGTTGGGATCCCAGCGCTCAGTATACCAGCGCCGGAATCCCGACACCCGGCATACTGACAACTATTCTCCCTCTTGGTGGTCCACGACCACCCTGGAGGGAGAATAAATAGCGTGGCGCATGTAGCGCACCACCGTGCCCGCAGCGTGGCAAGTGCAGCAAGCCTGCAAGGGATCCCGGGGCCGGTATACTGGCCGCTGGTATCCCGCTCGTCGGCCACTCATACTACACCCGTTGTGACGGCTCAATGCACATTTAAAGACTGACTCTTACTTTAAAAGACTGACTGGACAATGGGAGTCATTCAGATCTGATCGCTGCTGTGCGTTCACGCCCAGTGGGCGATCAGATCCGAACAGCGCATGCGTATGCACCGCAATGCACAGGCGTGATGGATGGCTGCAACGGGGATCGCCAGTCAGCAACGGGATTGTGCAAAGGATCCACTCACACGGGCATTCGCAAGGAGATTGACAGGAAGAGGGCATTTGTCAGTGGCAACTGACCGTTTTCAGGGAGTGTCTGGAAAAACGCAGGCATGTCCAAGCATTTTCAGGGAGGGTGTCTGACGTCAAATCCGGTCCCGAACAGCCTGATGTTATCACAGCGGCTGAGTAAGTCCTGGGCTGGGCAGAGACTGCACAAAATCAGTTTGTGCAGCTCAGCTACACATGCGATCGCACACTTGCACAGCGAAAATACACTCCCCTGTAGGCAGCGACTATCTGAACGCAGGACAGCAAAAATCACTGCCTAGCGATCAGATCTGAATTAGGCCCTATATGTTTCACAGCTGTTTGGAAACATTGCTTATAGCAGTGGTTCCCAAACTTTTTTGAATCACAGCGCCCTAGAGTATCAGAATTTTTTTCACGGCACCCCTAGGCCAAAAGTTTCTTATTGATAAATTTAGATAAAATAATACATTAATTAAATTGTGTTTACTTTATATGTCATCCTTAAGGGGGGTACACAAGGATAGATCCGAGCTTAAATTCTAAGCAATCTCACTAGAATGCTTAGAAATTAAGCACGGATCTCTCCGTGTGTATGCCCATAGCAATAGCGATGCGTGGCCCCGTGCATCGCTATAGCTGACTCTAGATTTGGCATGCATTCATGCCAAGTCTAGTGGATCGCTCATTTCACCACTGGGTGTGCTGAGCAGGGGGGAGAGATGTGTGCTGAGCGGTCTGCTAGATCGCTCAGCACACATCTCCCCGTGTGTACGGGGCTTTAGCCTCAGTTGTGTGGTGAGGGACAGGATTTGCTTCTGTATGTCGACATATTTTAAGATTGGAAGCCGCCAGCACTGGTTTTGCCTATTACATTGACCATAAATAATTTTAATTGGTCCTGAACAACCAATCCACAACACCCCTGCCAGTGTCTCGAGGCACCCCAGGGTGCCACGACACACAATTTGAGAACCACTGGCTTATAGGCTGAATCGACTTCCAGAATCCTGGTGTAGGGTAATTAACTCAGCCAAGGATTCAGAGTCCCTACAGAATGACTTACTTAAAATGGAAGATTGGGCAACTAAATGGAAAATGAGATATCACATAAAAAAAATTTAAAGTTATGCACTTTGGAACTAAAAATAACCATGCAACCTACAAATTAAATGGAGAGAATGTATGGGAAACGGTAATAGAAAAAGATTTGGGGGTGCTCATTGATAACAGATTTAACAACAGTACCCAATGTCGGTGTGCAGCAACAAAGGCAAATAAGATATAAGGGTGAATAACACAGGGAACTGAGACAAGGGATGAAAGTGTAATCCTACCATTATATAAATCATTGGTACTGCTACACCTTAAATATTATGTACAGTTCTGGGCGCCACACTATAAAAAAGATATACTAGAGCTGGAAAGGGTTCAGAGACGAGCTACAAAATTGATAAAGGGGTTTGAGTCACTGGAATATGAGGAAAGGCTTACTAGGTTAAATATGTTTACATTTGAAAAAAGGCGTCTAAGAGGTGACATTATTAATATAAATAAATAAATATATAAAGGGACAATACATGGAGCTATCAGGAGATTTGTTTATTAAGAGATCTCTACAAAGGACATGCGGACACCCTCTGAGGTTAGAGGAGAGAAAATGTCATACCCAAATAAGGAAGGGTTCTTCACAATAAGGGCAGTAAGGATCTGGAATTCTTTACCAGAGAAGGTCATAATGGCGAATTCAGTCCTTAAATTTAAGAATGGGTTAGATAAATTTCTAACTGAAAAAAATATCCAAGGATATAGCATTTAAAAGCTAATTGAGCATCTACCAATATATATGTTTGTTGTGAGAGGCAGAGAGGTTCCTGCATTAGGAGGAGGTGCAGGCCCTGACATGCCACATGGAGCATTATGGGGTTGCTCCAAGGTAGGTAGCTCTTAGCTTAGATATATTGTAGTAAGGAGCCATTATCATGTGGCTCCTTGCTGGTTAATCTTAGACCCAGATTGGGGTAATGGAGGTGTGAGGTGTGGTGCCTCTGGACTGGCTGAGTTGGATGGCCTTAGTGTGGCATACCTTTACATTCTATTAACACTTTTCACTTATTAATTTTTTAACACTATTTCTCTATTTTAATTGCATTTCATTTTTGTTTCACTTTCTCTATAGCTTCGGCTTCCTAAATACTAATTTATTAACACTATAGTTTTTTTACTGGTATGCTACGCTGGGCTTTCTGTCTTATGCTGGTGTTTTTGGGTGCCACACCCTGCACCTAGATATAGCGCTAGGGACCCCAAATATACAGAGACGCCTTGATGCGGCTTTGGGGCTTATTCACACATTTGCGCAAATATGTGTAACGAAGATCTCTGAATTCTATTATTATGTGGAATTTATATCTGGTTACGGTTATCATTCAGGGTGCTGGGGGAAACAAATGCCTTTTTTTCGTGCTTAGAAATACCCCTCCCTATCGAGCACCTGAATGATATCACTAAGCTAATTGAGCATCTACCATTATATATGTTTGTTGTGAGAGGCAGAGAGGTTCCTGCATTAGGAGGAGGTGCAGGCCCTGACATGCCACATGGAGCATTATGGGGTTGCTCCAAGGTAGGTAGCTCTTAGCTTAGACATATTGTAGTAAGGAGCCATTATCATGTGGTTTCTTGCAGGTTAATCTTAGACCCAGATTGGGGTAATGGAGGTGTGAGGTGTGGTGCCTCTGGACTGGCTGAGTTGGATGGCCTTAGTGTGGCATACCTTTACATTCTATTAACACTTTTCACTTATTCATTTTTTAACACTATTTCTCTATTTTAATTGCATTTCATTTTTGTTTCACTTTCTCTATAGCTTCGGCTTCCTAAATACTAATTTATTAACACTATAGTTTTTTCACTGGTATGCTACGCTGGGCTTTCTGTCTTATGCTGGTGTTTTTGGGTGCCACACCCTGCACCTAGATATAGCGCTAGGGACCCCAAATATACAGAGACACCTTGATGCGGCTTTGGGGCTTATTCACACATTTGCGCAAATATGTGCAACGAAGATCTCTCAATTCTATTATTATGTGGAATTTATATCTGGTTACGGTTATCATTCAGGGTGCTGGGGGAAACAAATGCCTTTTTTTCTTGCTTAGAAATACCCCTCCCTTTTGAGCACCTGAATGATATCACTAAGCTAATTGAGCATCTACCTATATATATGTGTACTGCCACACCTTAAATATTGTGTACAGTTCTGGGCGCCACACTATAAAAAAAGATATACTAGAGCTGGAAAGGGTTCAGAGACGAGCTACAAAATTGATAAAGGGGTTTGAGTCACTGGAATATGAGGAAAGGCTTACTAGGTTAAATATGTTTACATTTGAAAAAAGGCGTCTAAGAGGTGACATTATTAATATAAATAAATAAATATATAAAGGGACAATACATGGAGCTATCAGGAGATTTGTTTATTAAGAGATCTCTACAAAGGACATGCGGACACCCTCTGAGGTTAGAGGAGAGAAAATTTCATACCCAAATAAGGAAGGGTTCTTCACAGTAAGGGCAGTAAGGATCTGGAATTCTTTACCAGAGAAGGTCATAATGGCGAATTCAGTCCTTAAATTTAAGAATGGGTTGGATAAATTTCTAACTGAAAAAAATATCCAAGGATATAGCATTTAAAAAGATTGTATTGCATTGAGATTCAGGACTCGCAGTCTTATTGATGTTTGTATGTTCAGAACTTAATTTTGAGACATAGCTGTTGACGATTACAGATTTATACTGATATACAATAAGTTTCCCTCGACATTTAGAGATGTACACCTTGAACATTCACTGTAATACTCAGATTGACTTATTTGTATCATAGATTTCACTATAATAAGAATCTGTGTCAATATATTATTTCAGCTTAAACCATATGCTGTTATTAGAAGTAGCAAATCAACATTGTAACTATTGTGGTATGCTTGTATCACCTCTTTGTTACCTCAATAAAAATATTTAAAAAAAAAAAAAAAAAAAAGATTGTATTGCATAACTACGGGTATATCTGGTTATTTACAGAATAGTATAGGATCTAAATAAAGGTTGAACTCGATGGAAAACTTGTCTTTTTTCAACATAACTATGTTACTATGTTACTATGTGTAATGTAACTACAACTGCAGGCTTGCAGCCATTCAACCTGTCTGTGCAGGAATCTCCACCCATGAATACTATATAAGGAGCCATCACCTAGAATTCAGTGCTAGGTGATTGCTCTGCCTTTGCAAACTGCACACACCCCATGAACTTTTGAAAATGTTACCACATTGCCCTTCTGTATACACCTTGTCTGCTGTATACCTGGTCTGCAGTGTACTAATTATGGACTATTTGACCATGTGCAAAATTCTTCAAGTGGGCTGTTGTTATTATTGGGGTTGCTCATCTGCCTACTGTCACCATATTCGAGTGAGATCTCTGCCATCACAACACCCATTTTCACATTATTTTAGTAAAAATAATGTTAATAAATAGTAGTGATGAGCGGGTTCGGTTCCTCGGAATCCGAACCCCCCGAACTTCACCCATTTTACACGGTTTCCGAGGCAGACTCGGATCTTCCCGCCTTGCTCGGTTAACCCGAGCGCGCCCGAACGTCATCATCCCGCTGTCGGATTCTCGCGAGATTTGTATTCTATATAAGGAGCCTCGCGTCGCCGCCATTTCCACTCGTGCATTGGAGATGATAGGGAGAGGACGTGCAGCGTTCTCTCAGTTTCTGTGTTCAGTGTGCTGCAAATATCTGTGCTCAGTGTGCTGCAAATATCTGTGCTCAGTGTGCTGCAAATATCTGTGCTCAGTGTGCTTGCAAATATCTGTGCTCAGTGTGCTGAAAATATCTACGTTCTCTGCCTGAAAAACGCTCCATATCTGTGCTGCATTGTAGTATATAGTAGAAGGACAGTGCAGAATTTTGCTGACCACCAGTATTATATAGCAGTATGGTACAGTAGTCCACTGCTCTACCTACCTCTGTGTCGTCAAGTATACTATCCATCCATACCTGTGCTGCATTTTAGTTGTGCACAGTATATATAGTAGGAGGACAGTGCAGAATTTTGCTGGCCACCAGTATATATATAGCAGTACGGTACAGTAGTCCACTGCTCTACCTACCTCTGTGTCATCAAGTATACTCTCCATCCATACCTGTGCTGCATTTTAGTTGTGCACAGTATATATAGTAGGAGGACAGTGCAGAATTTTGCTGACCACCAGTATATATATATATAGCAGTACGGTACAGTAGTTCACTGCTCTACCTACCTCTGTGTCGTCAAGTATACTATCCATCCATACCTGTGCTGCATTTTAGTTGTGCGCAGTATATATAGTAGGAGGACAGTGCAAAATTTTGCTGACCACCAGTATATATATAGCAGTACGGTACAGTAGTCCACTGCTCTACCTGCCTCTGTGTCATCAAGTATACTATCCATCCATACCTGTGCTGCATTTTAGTTGTGCGCAGTATATATAGTAGGAGGACAGTGTAGAATTTTGCTGACCACCAGTATATATATAGCAGTACGGTACAGTAGTCCACTGCTCTACCTACCTCTGTGTCGTCAAGTATACTATCCATCCATACCTGTGCTGCATTTTAGTTGTGCGCAGTGTTATATAGTAGGAGGACAGTGCAGAATTTTGCTGACCACCAGTATATATATAGCAGTACGGTACAGTAGTCCACTGCTCTATCTACCTCTGTGTCGTCAAGTATACTATCCATCCATACCTGTGCTGCATTTTAGTTGTGCGCAGTATTATATAGTAGGAGGACATTGCAGAATTTTGCTGACCACCAGTATATATATAGCAGTACGGTACAGTAGTCCACTGCAATACCTACCTCTGTGTCGTCAAGTATACTGTCCATCCATACCTGTGCTGCATTTTAGTTGTGTGCAGTATTATATAGTAGGAGGACTGTGCAGAATTTTGTTGACTACCAGTATATATATAGCAGTACGGTACAGTAGTCCACTGCTCTACTTACCTCTGTGTCGTCAAGTATACTATCCATCCATACCTGTGGTGCATTTTAGTTGTGCGCAGTATTATATAGTAGGAGGACAGTGCAGAATTTTGCTGACCACCAGTATATATATATATATATATATATATATAGCAGTACAGTACAGTAGTCCACTGCTCTACCTAACTCTGTGTCGTCAAGTATACTATCCATCCATACCTGTGCTGCATTTTAGTTGTGCGCAGTATTATATAGTAGGAGGACAGTGCAGAATTTTGCTGACCACCAGTATATATATAGCAGTACGGTACAGTAGTCCACTGCAATACCTACCTCTGTGTCGTCAAGTATACTGTCCATCCATACCTGTGCTGCATTTTAGTTGTGTGCAGTATTATATAGTAGGAGGACAGTGCAGAATTTTGTTGACTACCAGTATATATATATATAGCAGTACGGTACAGTAGTCCACTGCTCTACTTACCTCTGTGTCGTCAAGTATACTATCCATCCATACCTGTGGTGCATTTTAGTTGTGCGCAGTATTATATAGTAGGAGGACAGTGCAGAATTTTGCTGACCACCAGTATATATATATATATAGCAGTACAGTACAGTAGTCCACTGCTCTACCTAACTCTGTGTCGTCAAGTATACTATCCATCCATACCTGTGCTGCATTTTAGTTGTGCGCAGTATTATATAGTAGGAGGACAGTGCAGAATTTTGCTGACCACCAGTATATATATATATATATATATATATATATATATATATAGCAGTACGGTACAGTAGTCCACTGCTCTACCTACCTCTGTGTCGTCAAATATACTATCCATCCATACCTGTGCTGCATTTTAGTTGTGCGCAGTATTATATAGTAGGAGGACAGTGCAGAATTTTGCTGACCACCAGTATATATATAGCAGTACGGTACAGTAGTCCACTGCTCTACCTACCTCTGTGTCGTCAAGTATAGTATCCATCCATACCTGTGCTGCATTTTAGTTGTGCGCAGTATTATATAGTAGGAGGACAGTGCAGAATTTTGCTGACCACCAGTATATATATATAGCAGTACGGTACAGTAGTCCACTGCTCTACCTACCTCTGTGTCGTCAAGTATACTATCCATCCATACCTGTGGTGCATTTTAGTTGTGCGCAGTATTATATAGTAGGAGGACAGTGCAGAATTTTGCTGACCACCAGTATATATATAGAAGTACGGTACAGTAGTCCATTGCTCTACCTCTGTGTCGTCAAGTATACTACAAAAGTTCAGTAAAATGACCCAAAAATCAAAATGAAAAGCTTCTGATGAGAAGCGTAAACTTGCCAATATGCCATTTATGACAAGGAGTGGCTAGGAACGGCTGAGGCCCTGGCCTATGTTCATGGCTAGTGGTTCAGATTCACATGAGGGTGGAAGCACTCATTCTCTCGCTAGAACACTGCAGTGCCACTCCTAGGTGGGCCAGGTGTTTGCGTCGGCCACTTGGGTCGCTTAGCTTAGCCATCCAGCGACCTTGGTGCACCTCTTTTTTTCTTTGCATCATGTGCTGTTTGGGGACTATTTTTTAAATCGGCCATCCTGTCTGACACTGCAGTGCCACTCCTAGATGGGCCAGGTGTTTGTGTCGGCCACTTGGGTCGCTTAGCTTAGTCATCCAGCGACCTTGGTGCACCTCTTTTTTTCTTTGCATCATGTGCTGTTTGGGGACAATATTTTGAAGTGCCATCCTGTCTGACACAGCAGTGCCACTCCTAGATGGGCCAGGTGTTTGTGTTGGCCACTTGGGTCGCTTAGCTTAGTCACCCAGTGATCTTGGTGCAAATTTTAGGACTAAAAATAATATTGTGAGGTGTGAGGTGTTCAGAATAGACTGGAAATGAGTGGAAATTATGGTTATTGAGGTTAATAATACTATGGGATCAAAATGACCCCCAAATTCTATGATTTAAGCTGTTTTTGAGGGTTTTTTGTAAAAGAAAACCGAATCCAAAACACAAAAGGCAGGTTTTGCCAAAACGCATCCGAATCCAAACACGGCCGCGGAACCGAATCCAGAACCAAAACACAAAACCCGAAAAATTTCCGGTGCAAATCACTAATAAATAGACCCCTTAGTGTGAAAGGGGTCTCCAGCAAAAACCCGGGATTTTTTATAGATGAAAAACCCGGGACTGAGCAGGGAAATTCTTGAGTCGTATGTCTGAAAGGGGTATTAGCATTGGCGTTTCTATAATGAGTGCAGTGTGTGCGGTGCATTTTTCGGAGTCCTGTGCATGCGCTGTAGACTCTGGCACTGTGCCAGAGTCTACAGCGCTCAGAGCGCTAGCAGCGGCGCAACGGCTACAGGAGAGATGGGGGCCCACACACGGAGTCTGCACACGGGTCCCCTCCTCTCTAGAGATGCCCCTGGGTATTAGTGTATCTTAATTAGCATCAGATTTGTTCCTAAACAAACATTTCCCTAAACCATCGACAAAGTAAAGATGTTGAAATCTAGGAACTTCATATCCCTAGATTTTTATTACTTGGATATTTTAAACAGAGTCTTATGGTTATTTAAAATATATGCCATGCCAACAACACTGGTATTGTGGAGTACAAATCAAAATAATTAATTTAAAGAGGAAGTGGAATCAGTAAATTAAGCTGGAAGTCCTGCATACGCAACTGTAGGAACCACATTACTTCTTATAGACACCCACATTACTTGGTGGAATTCCTTAGTGAAAATTATTGTAAAGTCATATTGATAAGGGAAGCAATAAAAGGAATTGGTAATTAAGGGGTATATTTATTAATATTATTTTTACTAAAATAATGTGAAAAGGGTGTGAAAACATCCTTTTTCACATTATTTTAGTTTCACCTGAATGTATTAAAGGGCATTTGGAGCAGTTTTCATGAAAAACTGCTCCAAACCCTTTGTTGAAGTTGGAAAATATTACAGTACACACATCACGTACAAACACCACATAGATGGCCTCCGTGTGCGTACTTATTCGGCCGTGCGTGCACATATTCGCAATTTGCATATGGTCGCTCCCGCGGTCCTGCGTATTAGCGCGTGGTATAAGTAATTACTGTGGAATTTGTACTCGCATGGAAAAGCCACAAAGACATATCATATATCTAATCCATATATTGCATAAATCACCCACTGTCTGCTTTCTCTTCTAATAGCATGAAGATGGGTCACACATAAATTATACTCCCAGAGACTCAAATACAATGGCCTTATTTACACAAAGCTCTGAAATCCTATGAAGAAGGCAAATACCTTTGTTTACCCCTATTATTCTAGAGTAGCCCAGTTTCTGTCAAAGACAATACTGGATTGTCATCGTCTTATCTGAAGAAAAGACAAACAAGAAAGACAATATCCAGGAACCTAGGTTGGCTGAAGAGAAACTCAATTAGCAATAGCTAACAAAATTACAAACCAGACATTTAGAAATCCGAGGTAATAACTTTCATAGTCTAAACTCTTGGAGATATATATATATATATATATATATATATATAAATGGAGTAAATAAAAGCGCCTAATAGTGTCGGTGAATAAAACCTATGCAATCAGGTGTACTTATTACAATAATGAATAGCAACTTAGCTTCAAATACTTTCAGGCTGATGACACTTAGAAGCCGAGCATGTAAAGAGAAAATAAAAGCAACATAGTGTGTACTGTTTTTAAAAAACTATTTTTACAGCGGCTTAAAAAGTTAGGAATATGGCTCATTCCAAAATATCAGGTAAGTAACACTGATGACTCTTAAAAGCATGTATAGAGAAGATAAAAGCTACATAAAACAATGTTTTCACAACGGCTTAGAAATTAGGAATGTGGCTCATTCCAATAAATATTAAGCAAGCATAGTAAAAAACAGCAACAATTTAATAGGCACAGTCCTGCCAAACATATAGGTAGCAAACGTACAAGAGACTTATAAAAATAGGCAATTCATCTGTCCATAAATGCAGGTAACACACGTACAGGATTGAATAATAAAAACAGCTTATCTGTCCGCATATGGGGAGTCCAAAGGGTAAGTAGCAGGTCCCTGTCCCAACGCGATTCGTCCTATTATGTGGACTTCATCAAGGGGATAGACACTCAGATTTGTGATTGAGCAGCACCCAGGTGCTGCTAAATCACAACAAATTGCAATATCAGGGGTATGTGTGTGTGTGTATATATATATATATATATATATATATATATAGATAGATAGATAGATATATGTATATAGATATATATGGATATATGTATATCTTGAGGATGGAAATAGATAATTATATCATGTGTGGGATCATATTGTTCAGAGTCATGTAAACATTAATCTGGTGGGAATAAGAATATTATCATATATTACAACTTTCAGTTATTAATAATACCAGATTTATGTATGATTAATGTGATGGGTTTAACTGGTCATGGGGCGGGAACTCAGATGCAAACAACAGAAATCACATCTCAAGTCTTAGCCATCGCCCACTTCTTGAGCTGACCAATGATTCCCGGTGCACAGGATATGTCCCACCCCTGAATCAATGGAAGAAGAGCACACAGTGTCTATTGTATTATGTTTTGATCCACTGTATAAAGAGCCAGCTGCATGCCAGGTCACTATCACAGACTCTGAAGGTCATCTACCTTGATGACTGAGGACCAGACTGGGAAGCGCAGGTGAAACTAAAACGTATGTACCATTGACTGTAGCCATTATTCTATTGTATTGTATTGTTATTGTAACCCCCTTTCAGTAATTATATGTTGATGTGTCGGAACCTGGCATTTTAAATACAATCTGGTGTTGTGTCTCCTTTCCCTGCTAAGGTTATAAGTGTATTACAATCACATGTGTAGCTGCTAAGGGCTCATGGAGTATCTTTGGGTGTGTACGCACTGAGTGTACTTTGTACAGCCAGCTCGGCATTTTTACGCAAAGTACGTACGCGGTACGGGGCTCTGTATGCTAATGGTGTAACAAGTATGTAGGTTAAGGATTGAGTACAGCAGCCACAGCGGCTCCATTTAAAGTGTATTAAATGTCTTTTTAAAGTGTTGATTTTAGTCCTGTAAGTAAACCGACGTTTACAATTGGGGGCTCGTATCCGGTTTTCACATGCTCACAGCCTAACAGGTCATAGCAGACTTAATCTTGCAGCAAAGGGTGGAAAGTTATCCTACGTAACCTTTTCCTGGTCGGTGGATGTTCTGAAAACCCTATTTGTGTGCTGTTAGATTGCGTCTGCTCTGTCTTGTCTGCAGAGGTGCTGATAGACCCCGTAAAACAGGAAAAAAGCTATTTAAAAATCGGTGTGTTTTTTTTGGCGCCAAAAGCGTACACAAAGGGCACCGATACTTTGCATACCCTCTCACATTGTTGCTGCAAGATTTAGATGGCTAGATTTGTTTAGATCTGTGTGAAAACTGATACATTTGTTGCTATATAGTTACATTTGAAATAACAGTATTTAAGGAAGGAAGTGTAAAGACACAAACGCAGGTCTGCATAAAGGGTTACACAGAACAAGTTGTGTCTAGTGGGCAATAGTAGTTAGTATTGCTCACATTTATAGAGTTGTGGGATTAGTTTTATTGCGGATGCATGGTTTTGTATACGTGTCTCGGACAAAGTACAGGACTGCACACGCAGCATAAAAGACACGCACGGTCGCGTGTTTACGCAAAGTGCATAAGAGTGCGGACGCTAAGTACAAATTACACGATAGTTTCATTCAGTTAAAATGTGGGACAGTAGCCATGCTACAATAGCACATAACTTTCCGGTTTCAAACGCAGATTAGTATAAGATTTTTGTTTAAACTGTATTGCCTCTGGGGGTAAAGCTGCCGATCAGAATGAGTGAAAATTTTCTGTACAGAAAAACAAAGCGTATTTGAGTGAGAGAAAGTAGGAGTGAACGTATTGAACCCCGGGAATTCGGGATCCCGTAGTTGGTACACCAAGTGAGTGGAGGCGTGGCGGCGTGAGGCGGCTGACTCACGTTAATATAGGATTTGGAATACGTAAGTCGTGAGGAGACTTACACAGGAGCGTGGTAGGGAATTGTGTTGTGACCCATATAGTTTTTTTTTATACGCTCCGGCTGAGGTTTCATAGCTTGTGATTCGATTCCAGTGATCGTAGGATGGATAGGTAACAAGTACCTATACACTGTGCGATTGGACCGCACGTTTGTGGGTGCAATACATAGCGCAACTTGATACCCCTTTACAAGCTTTGCGTAAGATCAAGGTATCATTAGCGCTGTATAGAGCATACGCAAGCGTGATTTGTGTACAAGTGCATAGGGAGTTTTCGCTGGTCTCTCTCAGGAAAATCTCCAACAACAGATATTTACTGGAATAGGTAAGTCACTCCTAAAAACTTCCAGTAAATATAGGTCAAAGTAGGGGCCCTAAATTGGGTACATCGCCTTCGCTATCGACAGTGTATGGTAGTACCGGCCAACGTGGGCGGGAGTGGGTGAAAGCGCTTGGAGAACTTTCACCGGCGGCTTATATTGAGTATTTTGGTGTTTGTGGGAAAAGGCTCACAATTATGGGAGCCAGTTGCTCAACTAAGGGACGTATGGTAGCCAGGGTTCAGGCAGAAGAGTTGCGGCCTAAGGGGTCCGCGAGGTTTACAATGTGTGAGGAATATGGTCCACACGTTGAAGTTTATTGTGACGAATGGGTACGTATGACTGACAACGATAGGGTATCATTCCCTAGGGTGGGCATCTTTGAACCAGAGGTACTACAGAATGTAGGCAGTAAAATATGTCTGATTAAATCCAGAAAACAAAGGATTAGACATAATGAGTATTTAAACCTGTGGCAACAAGAGGGAGAGATGCAAAGGGAACAAACTCGCAAAGCAAGTTCCAAACCTAGCAGGAATGAGGGCATGAACACACCATTATCGACACAGGTCGAAGTGGAAGAGATGGCTACAGTCAATGGTATATTCTACTATCGTATATACGATAGTAGAATGCAAGAGAAATGTATTAACCCTAATTTTTGCAAGATGTATCCTGTTTTGAAGTCTGTTCAAGGTTATAGGTCACAGGAAGATGAAGGACCCAGCCAAATCGCAGCTCTCATTCAAGCAGTCACCTTGCAGGAAACTCAGGTGGGGCCTGTCCAACCAGTAAGAGCAGTAACAGTATTCCCCACTGAAAGAACTGGTGAGGTCACAGCTACCGGTAAGTGTGAGACGGGTCATTGCACAGAGACAACACCTTACAGTAAACAGATTAGGAACAGAATGGTAGGATTACATCCTGTCTTGGAAATAGTAACTCCCAATGGCGGAACCGATAGTCAGGGAGTAATCCTCACCAGGAATAATGCAATGTATTGCCGTGGTCCAGATTAGAGCTGCGGTCATTCCTTTCAGAATTCCCCGATCCCCGGAAGCATTTAGCCAGATGTCAGAAGTTTATCAGAGATCTGGGTAATGCTCATGAACCAGCTAACAAAGATTGGCGGATACTTTTGAAAGTGTGCCTACTCCCTAATATTGACACCCAAAAATGTATCACTGATTGTAGATTAGAGTCGGATAGTCCTATGACTGACGGAGACAATCAGGAGAATGTGGAACGAATTAACAGGCAACTAGAGTGGTATTTCCCCATTACTGTTAAGTGGAGAAGAATTTTCTCCATAAGACAGAGGGAAAATGAGATGAATATTTCCATCGGGCCCGGCAAATAATGGATAGATACGTTGGGATATCAGATACAGGGAACGATGCGGATTACAGGGAAGTGGCTGTCTCTGTGCTAATGGACGGACTCAATAAGACAGTAAGGGACAGGGTACAAACATCTTTGCCTAATTGGAGAGGGGCCACAGTAGCTTGTCTTAGAGAGTGCGCAATTGAACACCACAAGAATATTGTTAGGCGCAGAGAACAACAGGAGGGGAAGCTGATGACAATAAGTCTACAGGCTCTGACAGGAAAGCCCCATCAGACCAAACCCCAGACCCCTGCTGTTTGGAAAAGACAGAGAATATGTTACATTTGTAAAAATAAAGGGCATTTTGTCAGAGATTGTAGGAGTAGTAGAACACATAGTCAATATAGACCCCTAGACAGAGAAAACAAGCCACATTATTAAACACATAGACGGGATCAAGGGACATATAGTAAGGAATCACGAGCCATATAGAAAACACAGATTCGGTTAATGGGAAGAACGGAATAAATGCAACTTTACCCTTTTGACAAAACTTGCTGGGGTTAAGATGAGGCCTCTAAATTTTTGCTTCTTTTTCTAGCAGAAATGGCCCCTGATTAACTTAACAGCAGTTTTGTTAAGGATGGTATAAATATAGCGTGCTCCCGCCCAGGAAGTACAAAGTATGTTGGATACCCACAAAGACTAATGTTGCATTTCACTGTTCTAGATGCATGTCCATCACAGGTAGAGGAAATTATCTCACAGATACCGGGTTCCCTATGAACTTAGGATGGATAGGACACTGGATTGATGGCTGGGATAGTCCCAGTAGAGATATGACACATATAATTTTTTTTAGGGGTATAGACAGTAGAGAATCACTTCCCCATAGTGCCCAATCCAGTTGTCAAATTTTATAAAATCCTCTTTGCCTCTACAAACTTATCTGTTACTAACCTCTATGTGATTTTTCTTCAAAGTTTCCTCCTCATCTCTTAAGTTCACCGACAGGAGGGTACAATACATGGACCTGATTACAGTTCAAACACCACATGCCTACTCGGTCTGTCAGAGTTCTGCCCAAATCCAGTATATCTCACCAGAACAAGGACATCAGTATTAATGCAGTTTGCCTGGTCATGCACAAAGGGTGGAGAATGAGAATACTGGTGAAGGGAGACTGTGTACAGACACCGATATGCATGATGGTGTGACAGCCTGTTGGTGAATGCCAAACCTGACATTTTCTTTTTTATTTACTATTTTTTCCCCTCTCTTTTCTCATCCAGAGACGGTTTATTCCACACAACTGATAACACACGATAGTAAATTAAAATGGAAAATTTGTGTTCCCTACAGGAAAAGGCAGTCTGGAGGGCAAAGGGGTATGGCCAGGAGTCCTCAGGACTTTGGACAGGTGGACACGGTAAGCCAGTAGCCCCCAGAGCATATCTTCCAAGTCTAGCTGAGGTGGCACACGGTCTGACTCATCTGGGCAAAGAGGGTATGTGCAAGCTGGTAAGAGCCTACTGGTGTGCACCAGGATTCTCTTATCATGCAGTTAAAAGAGACATGTTTTACTTGCTTGAGGAAGAATATTGGTAAGACAATACCAACAGAGCCATCCCATATCCCTCCGACAGACGGACCTTTTCAGGTAATACAAATTTACTTCATACAGTTACCACCCTGTAGGAATTTGAAATATGTGTTAGTTTGTATTGATGTATTTTCCAACTGGGTAGAGGCGTTCCCTGCTGCCACAAATACTGCTACGTTCACTGCAAAGAAAATTGTGCAGGAGTTTGTGTGTAGATATGGTATCCCTAGAATGATTGAAAGTGATAGGGGTACCCATTTTACAGGTGAAGTCTTTCAGGTCATGTGCAAACTGATGGGAATTAATAGCAAGCTACATCCTCCGTACCGACCACAGGTGAGTGCGAAGGTAGAGAGAGTGAACAGCACTATTAAGAACAAGCTGAGCAGAGTGATGGCTGAAACTGGATTGCTGTGGCCAGAGGCTTTACCACTAGTGTTGTACAGCATCAGAACCACTCCCAGGTCTCCACTTAACTTATCACCCTTTGAAATTCTTTTTGGTCGACAACCTCATGTAATGATAGACCCCCAGGATGATTTGAAATGCAATAAGGAAATGACTGTGAAATATTTGGTTGGGATGAGCCAGCAGCTGAGAAATCAACAAAGAAATCTAAAGCTGGTAATTCCTGACCTACCGGACAGTAATTGTCATGACATTGAGCCTGGGGACTATGTGATGATTCGAAATTTCTTACGCTCAGGTTGCCTCATAGACAGGTGGGAAGGACCATACCAAGTCTTGTTAACCAGCACGACAGCACTAAAGGTCGCCGAAAGAGAGACTTGGGTCCACTCGTCCCACTGCAAGAAGGTCGCTGACCCGGAGAGAACTCGTGACAAAGTAGTTTGGTAAATGTATGTTCAAAGTGAACTGTGTGTTCAAAGAGCAAGGCAAAGAGGCACTAGAGTGTTTGTTCCGGGAAAGTTGAGAGGCAGGACTGTTGAAAGGCATCTGAGCATGGAGAGCAACAAGATCTAGGACGGTTGTCGCACCATTTTCTTTTTTCACCCCCCCTGCATTTTCCCTTCTTTTTCTCCTCCTTATTTTCCTTCTTTCCCCTAACGAAATGGATCTATCACAAGAGACTGCGTTTCGGGTTCTACTAGTAATTCTGTTTTTGATCAGGACAATTTGTTTTGGTGAGGGTCCCAGAGAGGTCGAGCAGGGATCTGGAATGGGTTCTGATGGCGAGTACGAATTTGTAGGATCTCAGGAGCAGCACATCACTTGAGTAAAGGCTGGTATCAGTAAGCGCTCTGGTAGTCATGGAGCTCGGAGGCAATGTGAAGGGTTATTGTCTGACGAACCAGACAATGACACAGAGCTGATAGGATACCCATTGACTCTGAACTTGTACGCCAAATAGCCAACAGTGGGAGGTATTTTCGGTATAGGTATACCCGTGGAAGCAAGACCATGTGGGTTGGAAAAGTATCGTCAGGGTACTGTGCCCATATCATCCAGCCCGATACTTGTACTGAGCAGATGGGAGAACTAGGGATTGGTTTCTTTACTTGGAAAGTTTGCAATATGGTGATGTTACATTTTGTCCTCTATGTTCTCCCAGATGATGCCTATTTCATATGTGGGAGGAAAGCGTACAAGTGGCTTGCCCCGAGCTCAGAGGGATTGTGTTATATTGGGAGAGTACTACCAGAGGTCATGACCATAACCCATGATAAAATGAAAGACGTTCACCGCAGTGCTCAGGCTCCTTATACTCATACTCACTATGAACACATCATCAAGAGACACCTCATAGATAGGGCAGAGCACGCAGCCTCTGATTTGATCCACGAATCCACCGGGATTCAGTTCCTTCTCGCATTAGACATAAATTATAGGTATATCCATGCGCTAGCGAACTTCATAGATAACTTCATAGATAATATCACTGAGATGTATGATGACACCTTCAGATATACGGGAAGGGAGTTACAAGCCTACAAGAAGGAACTGATCCAGCACAAGATGGTCCTTAATTACGTCACAGCCGTGACAGGTGGGTACTGTGTTACTCTGGCAACTCAATATAGTGTGAAGTGCTGTACGTATATTACGAACAGCACTGACGACCCCACGGAGATCACCGATCAGAAGATGGACGAGATCTTGCAGTTGAAGTGGGAGTTCAGGAGGAAGCATAACCTTACCTTAGCGACTGTGGGTAATGAACTGACCGGCTGGGTCTCATGGTTGAACCTACGCAAATGGTTCTCAGGTTTTGGAGAGTGGGCTCAAAATGTCATTATGAGTGTGGGGAAGTTTCTCCTTTGTATCCTGGGAGTCATCATAATTATTGGTTTGATATTTAGGTGTGTTCAAATTCTAACGCGGCGCAAGCGCAGCACAAATTTGATGAGTCTAAGGAGTGAGGGCGCTATTATAGCAGCAGATTTAATTTATGATCCATCCATAGAGACAGTGTTATGATAAGGATTGCAAATGAATTTCATGGCCTGTTTCTTTCACCTGTTTTTCTTTGTTTCCCCCTCTGCCCAGATACATCCAACCGGAAAAGACGTCAGCCCTACCCAAAATGTTTATGTGAATGTATTTTTATATATGTGTCTTATCTTCATCTCTGCAACCTCCAGTTAATGGCACACATAGTCGACAGGTGATATCCACATATACTAGCACTCACGTATGTTCCCCCTCCATGTATCATCAACTAAATGTGCATCCCATTTCTTAAAACAAGAAGCCGAAAAAAGCTCGGTAGTGTTTGTTGGCCCATTTACAGACCCTTAATACAGGATGAGAAGGATTTAATGTATACTTCACAATACCTAGAAGCTTATTTAGAACATATACAGCACAATTATACATGCCCCTCAGACATTGGTTTATACATACATGCTTTTTACTTTCCCACTAGGCTATACATTTCCCACCTACAACTCTCCCCGATCATCCAAGCTTTTGTATATATTGTATAGGTAATATTTTTTTCTGTTTATTGATTAGTTAGTGGCAGTTATTGATGACTGCCAAAGGGTGGACTGTCGAAGTCAGAAAATATTACAGTACACACATCACGTACAGACACCACATAGATGGCCTCCTTGTGCGTACTTATTCGGCCGTGCGTGCACATATTCGCAATTTGCATATGGTCGCTCCCATGGTCCTGCGTATTAGCGCGTGGTATGAGTAATTACTGTGGAATTTGTACTCGCATGGAAAAGCCACAAAGACATATCATATATCTAATCCATATATTGCATAAATCACCCACTGTCTGCTTTCTCTTCTAATAGCATGAAAATGGGTCACACATAAATTATACTCCCAGAGACTCAAATACAATGGCCTTATTTACACAAAGCTTTGAAATCCTATGAAGAAGGCAAATACCTTTGTTGACCCCTATTACTCTAGAGTAGCCCAGTTTCTGTCGAAGACAATAAATACTGGATTGTCATTGTCTTATCTGAAGAAAAGACAAACAAGAAAGACAATATCCAGGAACCTAGGTTGGCTGAAGAGAAACTCAATTAGCAATAGCTAACAAAATGACAAACCAGACATTTAGAAATCTGAGGTAATAACATTGGTGTGTCGACGTTTCGGTCATCACGTGACCTTCTTCAGGACATCATACAAGGACATCAGGAAGACAACTGTCCAGTGCATCAGAATTCAACATATTTAAAATTGGTATTTTTCACAATTTTTCTTAAAAAGATCCACAACTCTTAGATGTAATCAATGGGTGGAACAAGTGAATAGGTGTCCATCAGACATAGGCCTTCCAGTGGAAAAAAGACTTCATCCAAATAGAATTATAAACTAATGCGGGTGCTGGACCAAGGAAAATAGCCAAAGAAGACCATCCTCCATATACAAATACGGTAAAGTCCACACTCCAAACTTGATAAGATCAACGATGGGGTGCTCCACAAAGGCCCATAGGCCAGCATATAGAAATTTGGGTATGCAGGCACTCACCAGTAAATTCCAACAGGTATTTATTAATAACTCACAGAGACATAAAGACGGTGTGTCGACGTATCAGTCATCACGTGACCTTCTTCAGGACATCATACAAGGACATCAGGAAGACAACTGTCCAGTGCATCACCATTCGAATGGTGATGCACTTGACAGTTGTCTTCCTGATGTCCTTGTATGATGTCCTGAAGAAGGTCACGTGATGACCGAAACGTCGACACACCGCCTTTATGTCTCTGTGAGTTATTAATAAATACCTGTTGGAATTTACTGGCGAGTGCCTGCATACCCAAATTTCTATATATATATATATATATATATATATACAGCAGACGCGGCACTCCTGGTGTCTAAATCAGTAAAAACTCTTTTGCAGGCAGATAGTTGAAGACAACGTTTCAATGACGTTTATTAAGTCATTTTCCTCAGGTCTAAAATAACAGAGAAACAGGTCTTACCTTATAAAGGATACATCACCCTGTGTGTGAACGGCTTGCGGTCAGTGGGACGCCGCCCGCCCCGTCCAGCGTGCCGGAAGGGACGTTGCACCGCGTCTCCTCCCCCGGCCGTGCTCCCCATCACCATGGTAACAAAAAAACAACAAACTAGGACAGCTGTAGATAAAAGATTATGCAGGCCTGACATCAGAACAGGATAGTAGCGTTTAGGCATGGTGTATATTACAGCATCGATACTATTACACCACAGAGATGCACATTGTAAAACAATAGCAAACCGCAAATACAGTGTATAGTATAGACCTACCAGCATAACTGCAACTCAATATACAACAATAAAATTAACAAAGAATAATAGAAGTTAGCAAGCATTAAATCCAGCATAATCGCCTATAACAATAAGGCAGTTCTAATATATCTAACAATAGTATATCAACCTAAATCAAATTCGGAAAGATAGAACCACAGGTCCACTAATGAGAATGCAAGAACCACACTTGCACCAACTATAATACTGGACCCACTATTAAGTATAGTGCTGGCATATGCATAGCACTGTGCACCTTAATCATGACAAGCCACATTACAGGAAATTATTGAAACCGTGGGACTCATTTAGTCCCCGTGGATGAACCGTATCTAAACGGTAGATCCACCGGGCTTCAAGCCTTAGGAGTTTGGCCCCACGGTCCCCATCACGAATGGAGGCTGGCACATGATCGATCATGCGATATCTGAGCGTGGTTAGTGGATGAAGTTTAGAAGCAAAGTGCCTGGCAACAGGCTGTTCACTGGTACCCTTGCTAATGGCCAGTTTAATGGCAGACCTGTGGGCTGCCATACGTTCCTTGAACATCCGTTGGGTCTTAACTATGTATGACAGCCCACAGGGGCACACCAGTTGATAAACCACGAAGTGGGAAGCACATGTCAGTGTATGTAATATGTACAGCGTTTTCCCAGAGTGGGGGTGTTGAAAAGTGTCGCCCGCTATCATGAACTGGTATGTTGTGCAAGTACAGCGAATACATCCCCTATTCCTACCCCCGGTTGGGTTAGTAGTGGTGGTATACTTAGTTATATCCGTTTTAACTAGAATGTCCCGGATATTTTTACTACGTTTGTAGCTGGACATTAATTTGGTGTTATGTAACCGCAACTCGGGGTCACTCTGAACAATAGGCCATAGTTTTTTAGATATTTGGTTGATACCTGTACTGGCTGAATGATATTGTATCACCCATGGAATAATGGGGCTAGATTTACTATGGATCTGTGGTGGACCCAGGGCCGGCTCTTCCATTAGGCAGCTTTAGGCGGCTGCCTAGGGGCGCCGGCCCTTGGAGGGCGCCACTGAATTCATCAAGCAATAAACTGAAGGATGTCTCTGTACGCGACATCCTCCCTTTACACTTCACTTGCTGCGGCTGCAGGTTTAATCAGGTACAGCTGCTGCTACCAGGCTGCGCTGCATAATGCCTCAGCGCTTCCTCCGTGCTGGCACGTGTATCATCAAGTCATGTGAAGCATAGTTACCTACCCTCCCTCATTCTGCAGGAGACTCCCTGAAATAGCAGCAATCTCCCTCACTCCCTGAATAGTCCAGCAATCTCCCTGATTACACCTTACTCCCATTATGTAGCTATTACATTCTTGGGGGAAGGGGGGGGGGGGGGGGGGGGAATAAATCAGAGATAAATACATTCAAATGGGACCATCAGTGCCATTTCCCGGCATTGGTTATAAGGCACAATGATCCCTGCGGCTACATGCATTTTAAATAAGGTTTCTTGTGGCCACTTACAGTATATGGAACCTCTTGTACAACACAATACACAAACAAATCCTGCAAAATATAAGTGTCTTTTCTTCAACAAATAGATATTACTAAGTTTGGGCCTCATTTACATTTGGATGTAAGTCATTTTCATAACATGCCCGCGCTTTTAGTTGTTACTTTCACAATCTCCCTGAAATGTTTTTACAAAAGTAGGCAAGTATGATGTGAAGGCACATATGAGGCAGATGTAACTATGGCTCCCGAGGGGTGCCCCCACTGTCGCTCCTTATAGCCCTGATGCACCTCCTCCAGGCCCCTGGATCCTGGCTCTCCAGCAGCAAGTTGAACCTGACTACATGTCTGCACCCAGCAGCATCATTGTAATGCTGCTGCTGACTATAAGGGGAACCCTGCCAATGATGAGGGAAAACAACATAAGGTGAGTAACCCATGGGGGTTTCTGCAGGACCACAAAGGGTGGGTGTGTATGGGGGGTTTGCACAGCACATTAGAGAAAACACAGGAACAAATTAAAATATATGTAGGTGCGTATATATGTACAGCATGTGTACACATACAATTAAATATCCCCCCAGATGTATATCACTCAGCATAAAAGTGAAACTGGCCTCAGTGTCCTATTCGATTTCTTACATACCACCTAACATTTATACATATTACAATATATCTTTTCATTTTAAAAGTCCTTGAGTGTCACCCCTTTTCTCTGTCTATGTATAATGATACCTCCGGGAGGGGTGCAGATTAGGGGGCGCTTGGCTGAAACTTTGCCTAGGGTGCAGAGAGACCTTGCACCAGCCCTGGGTGGACCTATTAGTGTGGCTCTATCAATATTCAATCCTTTTTGTTTTGCCTCCTGTAAAAGCTTAATTGGATACCCTCGTTCTATGAACTGGGCAATCATAACATCCATTTGTAGATTGGCTGTTTCTGAATCGGATGTAATACGTCTAATGCGAAGAAGCTGAGAAAATGGCAGACCCCGCTTAAGGGGTTGAGGGTGGAAACTACTGTAGTGTAGAACATTATTCTTATCGGTGGGTTTGCAAAAAAGAGAAGTCGCAATGCAGCCCTGATGAATGGATATTTGGACATCTAGATAATTAATAACTTGATCACTAATTGTGTATGTAAGTTTAATCGGATGTTGTTTTGCATTATGCCCAAGAATAATCGTTTCAAGCTGAACCTGAGAGCCCTGCCAAATCAATAAGAGATCATCGATGCAGTGGCAGTAAAACAATATACTAGCAGCTACATCCGGATCTTCAAAAAATATTTGCTGTTCAATATCGAACATAAAAATATTGGAATATGAACACCCCTTCCGCTGTAAGTATATATGCCCGTCATACAGGAAAAACATTTTTTGTAGCGTCATCTGTAACAATTGCATGCATAACTGTAGGTCAGGGCCCTGATACTCTGCGTGATTCGCTAAATAGCGTTCAACTGAGGCCAGCCCCATTTCGTGTGGGATAACTGTGTATAAATTTTGCACATCTATACTACATAACAACACGTTTGTCTCAAAAATAGGTAACTGCTGAAGTTTATGTAAAAGTGTGGTAGTATCGAGCAGGAAACGGGGATGGGCCTGTATACATGGCTGCATGATAGAATCTAAAAATAAAGCTACTGGTTGGAAGGTTGGAATAATGATGCTCTGGCGGATATAATGGGGCGACCTGGTGGATTATGGAGGGATTTGTGAATTTTGGGTGTCGTGTATAATACCGGCATAACCGGATGCGCAGGAATGAGTGCATCACGTATGGAACTAGAAATTTTTCCATCTCGGACTGCACTATCTAAAGTCCTGGTAAGATGTTCTTTAAATTCACCAGTAGGATCCCTACTAAGACAACAATATGTGTCCGAATCTTGTAGCTGGCGCTCAATTTCAGATTTGTAGTCCTGTAGATTTTGGATCACGAGCGTTCCCCCTTTGTCCACCGGGCGGAAAATTAGATTTTCTTGTGCTAATAAATGGTGAAGGGCTTCACTTTCTGTTTCGTTAAATTATAACGGATCTGCGCATTCTTCGACATATGTGCGCTGGTTTGTTCATCCAGAAGGCGTGCAAATGTCTTTATTGAAGCATTATGAGACTGAGGCTCAAATTTGGACTTAGGTAATATCTTCTGCAATTTGGCTGGTATTTCAGGGCGCTCCATAGTGGTTGACTGTTTGTTGAAAAATTCTTTTAACTTCAATTGTCGCTGCAGGCGATATTTTTCAATCTGCCAGTCAAAAGGATCTTGTTTCCGTGCTGGGACAAACGACAGGCCCCTGGACAGCACTTGTCGTTCTACAGCAGACAAATCATAGTCGGATAAATTCACTATTAGCGTCTCTGATGTTTTGGTGGCCTCCCCACTCTGCCTCTGCCATTGTTTGCTCCTTCTTGTGTACGGGCGCCGGCATCTCTTTTGTCTTGGACCAAAGTCCGTGTAGCAACCCCTAAAGGGTGAGCCCCTGGTGCTGATTGACTCGCTGAATCAGACTCGCTAGATGTGGGGGTATGTTCATGAGATTATTCTAGGTCCCTCTGTCTATACCGTCTACGACGGAAAAACGGTTTCTTTTGTTCATATAGATATATATGGATATATGTATATCTTGAGGATGGAAATAGATAATCATATCATGTGTGGGATTATATTGTTCAGAGTCACGTAAATATTAATCTGGTGGGAATAAGAATATTATCATATATTACAACTTTAAGTTATTAATAATACCAGATTTATGTATGATTAATGTGATGGGTTTAACTGGTCATGGGGCGGGAACTCAGATGCAAACAACAGAAATCACATCTCAAGTCTTAGCCATCACCCACTTCTTGAGCTGACCAATGATCCCTGGTGCACAGGATATGTCCCACCCCCGAACCAATGGAAGAAGAGCACACAGTATCTATTGTATTATGTTTTGATCCACTGTATAAAGAGCCAGCTGCATGCCAGGTCACTATCACAGACTCTGAAGGTCATCTACCTTGATGACTGAGGACCAGACTGGGAAGCGCAGGCGAAACTAAAATGTATGTACCATTGACTGTAGCCATTATTGTATTGTACTGTTATTGTAACCCCCTTTCAGTAATTATATGTTGGTGTGTCGGAACCCGGCATTTTAAATACAATCTGGTGTTGTGTCTCCTTTCCCTGCTAAGGTTATAAGTGTATTACAATCACATGTGTAGCTGCTAAGGGCTCACGGAGTATCTTTGGGTGTGTACAGCCAGCGCAGCGTTTGTACGCAAAGTACGTACACGGGCCCTCATTCCGAGTTGATCGGTCGCAAGGCGATTTTAGCAGAGTTACACACGCTAAGCCGCCGCCTACTGGGAGTGAATCTTAGCTTCTTAAAATTGCGAACGATGTATTCGCAATATTGCGATTACAAACTTCTTAGCAGTTTCAGAGTAGCTTCACACTTACTCTGCCAGTGCGATCAGTTCAGTGCTTGTCGTTCCTGGTTTGACGTTACAAACACTCCCAGCGTTCGCCCAGACACTCCCCCGTTTCTCCAGCCACTCCCGCGTTTTTCTCAGAAACGGTAGCGTTTTTTCCCACACGCCCTTAAAACGGCCTGTTTCCGCCCAGTAACACCCATTTCCTGTCAATCACACTATGATCGCCGGAGCGAAGAAAAAGCCGTGAGTAAAAATACTATCTTCATTGTAAATTTACTTGGCGCAGTCGCAGTGCGAACATTACGCATGTGCACTAAGCGGAAAATCACTGCGATGCGATGAAATTTACCGAGCGAACGACTCGGAATGAGGGCCACGGTACGGGGCTCTGTATGCTAATGGTGTATCAAGTACGTAGGTTAAGGATTGAGTACAGCGGCCGCAGCGGCTCCATTTAAAGTGTATTAAATGTCTTTTTAAAGTGTTGCTTTTAGTCCTGCAAGTAAACCAACGTTTACACCTTTAATTCACTTTTTTTTAGTAACCCACATCGCATTCCCCATACTTATAATGGGAAATGTGATGTGGCCAGATTTACTAAAAATAAATGTGAAAAAATACCACAGTGTGCCCTGTGATAATCTCGTCAGCTCAGGCTGGCGAGTTCACAGGGCAGCACTGCAAAAAGCACTGTTTTGACCAGCTTTCTCTGCCCCTGGCTCCAGTGATCAGCTATGTGTGTCCGATGAACACACAAGCTGATCAATGTGTAAAAAGAAAAAAAAAAAAGAAAAAAAACCCATACTCACCCGTCCAGGGGTATTTTTTCCGAAAAATACCCCGATGATGCTGCGGAGTATCATTGCAGGGACAGATCTTGACCGCAAGCTCTGCCCCTGCACGCGATATTTGATACATCCCTGCGCTGTAATCAATTATCGCAGTGCGAGTTGGGGCGATTTTATCACCTGTCATCCGCATCCTGGATGCGGATGGGATAAATAGGCCCCTAAGAGTACACAAAATCCGAATGTAGGATTTCAAAAACTATTTTTGTTGTTTGCACTTGCAAAATCACAGTATAAGGATGTGGCAGGTCCTTCATCATCAGGACACTGTAAGATGAAAGTTCATAACTTATGGCTGCAAAATAAATTCCAGGAACATAGCCACAGGTTGCCAAGGTGGACCTTTTGTGGACACTGTGACATCCAATGTCACTTACTATGTCACTTGTGAATTTTAGGAAGAACATATTTAAAAAGAAAAATCTATTCACTAGAAATTGTATCCCACAGCTAGCGTCCTTGGGGGTCATTCCGAGTTGATCATTAGCTGCCGTTGTTCGCAGGGCAGCGATCAGGCTAAAAATCGGCATTTCTGCACATGCGTATGCACCGCAATGCGCAAGCGTGTCGTACAGGTACAATGAGCATCATGGGTTTGCACAGAGTCTAACGAACATTCCAGTCTCACGGCCGAACGCAGGAAGATTGACATGAAGTGGGCGTTTCTGGGTGGCAACTGACCGTTTTCAGGAAGTGTTTGGTAAAACGCAGGCGTGGCTGAAAAAAAATCAGGCGTGGCTGGGCGTTCCCTGGGCGGGTGTGTGACGTCAAAAGCAGTCCCTCCGTCGTTAGAATCAACGCACACGAAGAGTAACTACAGGGCTGGTCTTGTTTTGCACAAAAAGATTTTGCAGGCGCTCTGCTGCACAAGCGTTCGCACTTCTGGAAAGCGAAAATACACTCCCCAGTGGGAGGCGGCATAGCGTTTGCACGGCTGCAAAAAACTGCTAGCGAGTGATCAACTCAGAATGAACCCCATTCTTAGAGCAGTAATATAATGAGTCAGACGGACTTATTATAGTACACCGCGGCCACCCGCTACCATATAATGGCACCTTTAGCTCACAAATCCCCTCCTCTCACCTTTGGATCCTGCAGAGTCCCGGTTGGCTGTCAATCAATTCACTTCTCCTGTCAGAGGAGTCAAAGAGCACCCGCAGTGCACCAACCATTAGATAATGCAGGTGGTACGGCGCATCACACCAACCACCAGGCCACCACTGTGCAGACTGCAATGGAGGACTGAAGCAGGTGGCCAATAACTTCAAGTTAGTAAAAAATAAAATGGTGGGTACCATACATTCTGCACCAGATGTCAATGGCATTAGAACTGGGGAGAATTAGATGTCATAGCTTTGTATGCTGATGACATGCTTTTATTTTTGGATACTATGAGAGTTCCCTGTCACCTGTGTAGCAAATTGTTAATGCCTTTGGGGTCTTCTCTGGTTTACTCATTAACTGGGATAAATCTAATTTTTTTTTTTATTGCCGGTTATAGAGGGACTGTTCTGTCACCTACAGTGAACTTAGAGATTCAAGCATTTGGGAGTTTGGATTCAGGGGTATAGAGTGCCATGCCGGGCCCTGGTAAAGGGGCTGTGGCTTAATGAATGGGCGTGACTATGCCCTTTAATATAAAAATATCTTAGTAATAAAATAAGTGCAGGGATGCGAAGTGGACCCACGCGTTCCACAAGCAGGGTGCCATTTTAACACAAGGGGGTGCGAGGGAGGGCACCCATTTCATACCTTATTTGATCTGGAAGTGGGTCACTCATCCCCATCCAGTGCCATCTTTCCAGTGATATTTGGGAAGATAGCGCTATCCACTAGAGAGAAAAGACTCTGGCACAGCGGACCCAAGCCACTCCAGCAGCCCAGTCCCGAGTAATTTGTACCCCCCCATTTGGCGCCACTGTTTGGATTACATCCTTGGTCTCTGATTAGGTGTCTCAGAATATAGACCGCCACCACGGCTCTTTTTAAATTTAAGGCTCATGTCTGGAAAAAACTTATTTTATTGGTTCTAGGTCGTATTAACTTATTTAAGATGTCTATCCTGCCTAAGTATTGTATAGTCTACAACACTCCCCGGTCTATAGTCCTAAAAAAAAGTATTTTCTGCTGTTGAAAGTATTTTGACTTATTTTATTTGGGGCAATAGATCAGCTAGAGTGACTATTAAAACTCTATATAAGTTTTAGACGTCTGGTGGGTTCTATTTTCTTTATTTGAGGATGTACTATGTGGTGGCTCAATTAGTTTATCTATCAACATGGGCCACTGGCTCCATTGGATTGACACTGGTGGGCTTCTTGTCTTAGCAGGTGGGACTGTTGGACCCTCCCCCTCCCTTTCTCCTTTACTTTTCTTCCTTTCTGGTCTTTCTGTATCTGGTCTTCCTCCCTTGCTATGACAGGCCTTGCCGATCTGTCGCTATGCTCATACCCTCTATGACTGATCTAGACATGGACTTGTGGTTTAATAGCTCCTCCCCTTAACTGCTTAAATTATCGTCAGATAATATATGGCTTCTGAAAGGTGTACTTTCCTTAGGTTAACTGTACACTGATGGTTGTTTTAAGTCCTTCTCATAGATGCAAAGTGAATTTATCCTCCCCAATACAATTTTTTTCGATATCTGCAGTTGCATAATGCAGTACAAACTCAATTCAACCACATAAACTCTACTATATCACCCTCTCCCATTAAGTCTTTAGTAACAAGCTTGGGCTCTCAGAACCAAATCTCTTCAGTCTATGCACTTCTCAATGCTAAAAAAATTTTCTCTGAGCAACTTGTCTCCTTAAAGTGGGATGCTGATATAGGCTCACTTTATGATGAGCACTGGATGCAGATTTTGGGCTCTATGTATTTTGGGCTCTATTCCGCGTGCTAGATATCAGCAGATACATCTTTATGTCTTACATAGAGTCTTCTGAACACCTGTGACCATGATGCAGGCCAATCTTAGAACTGACACCTTCTGTCCTAAATGCCATGAGGATATTGCTGTTTTTTGTCATCTGCTGTAGGACTGTCCTGATGTTTCACAATTCTGGACTCAGGTCTGGAATGACATATTACTTCCTAGCCTTAACCCTAAAGTATGTTTATTGGCTTGGACTTTGAAGAGACTCACTCTACAGTCCTTCATCGCTATGTCTTGTGTCTCACCACCTTAGCCAAAGTTATAGTTGCTCACACTTGGTTTGTGTCTGCTCCTCCTGATCCACCTAAGTGGGGAGCCCTGGTGAATGATGTGGTTAGACATGAGAAGCATATGTTTAAAACCCATAATACAATGCATAAATTCCATGCTAAGTGGGATCGATGGTGTCACACAGTAGCTCCATAAGTTTCCTTTATATGAACCATACAAGAGACAAACTTCTGTGAGTGGGGGCTGGCTTACCTTACTCCATTCCTATGGAACTACACTGCTCTAGACATGCTGTTATTTGTTCTACCACTCCTGTTTTCTTTAACTCATAGGGGTATATTCAATTAGCAGCGATAACGAACTTTTCGCGTGAAAAGTCCGGTTTTTGCGCGAAAAACCGGACTTTTCCCGTGAAACGCAATTACAGCCTATTCAATTTTCCGGGAAAATTTATCGGTGATCATTTTTTCACTAATTTCACTTCACCTACTCTGAAGCAGGTGAAAAGTTGGAAAAAGTCACTATTTTAAGGTAAAAATGTTTGGATATGGTACAGATCTCCTGGGACACCCCCCTTAATGACTAATTAGGCACGTTGAAGTTTTTAATTATTTTTAATCGGCCAATAATGACATGTCATTTTTGGGGTGAAAAAGTACAAAGTGATGGAAATTGGGGTTCAAGGTATGGGACAGGTATATTGGGGTGCTTTATGAGTGGGACAGATGTTTTTAGGCTTGCAGATGGGAGTAATCGGTCTGTTTCCACTTTTTTTTTAAAGTACCCTAAAATGACCCAAATATATACTTATACCCATTTTCATGTACCCCAAATTTAATGAGAGCATTTATTTTGCTCAAAAAAACTTGCTTTCTATCATTTTATTGCATTTTTAAAAAAATGCATATAACAGCCATTTCACGCAATTTAAGTCCCCAAAAACTCTCTAATGTGATCTCTAACACACTTCTCTTCTGTTTTCCTATGTTAGTTTAGCATTTTTTGGGGTACAGGTTGATTTCCCCATTTTCACCTGCACTTTTCACTGCAAGAATTTTCACGTGAAACCCGTTTGGAATTAAATAGGTAAAAAAACAGAGCGTTTTCGCAGCAATTTTCGCCCGATTGCCGCGAAAAAAATTTTGGGCGAAAAATTGCAGCAAATTTGCGGATAATTGAATACCCTAGATAGTATAGTGATTTACTAGCTTTGTTGTCCGTCAAATTATTGTGTTGGACGGGTTTATCTGTACCCTTCCCCAGTTTTGTGTATAGCAAGGTGATAAATGCTAGTGCTACCATTATCCATGCACTGTACTGTATTTTCCTTTTTTTCCCTCTTCTGTGTCTCATGATGAAAAAATTGTGGAATTTGATGGGAGAGCTGTGATTGAACTATTCAATAATTATACATAGAGGGGAGACAAGGGGGCAGTAAATAGCTATATATAAAGTGCTGGACAGATAGGGAAGTGAGCTGGAGTGACACAGGGGTGAGTTGGAATGACAGAGAGATGGCATTAGTAAGACACGAGGCAGATAATGCTCATGAGAAGGAATAGTGCTGGTGAGAAGCAGAAGGGATGGCTCTGGAGAGATGCATGGGGAATAATATTGATGAAATGTGCGGGAATGGCGTTGGTGAGAAGCAGGGGGATGACACTGGAGAGATGGGGAAATGGTCCTGGTGAGATGCAGGGGGAATGACGGTGAGGTGTGAGGGGAATGATGCTGTTGAGAAGCAGGGGGATGACACTGGAGAGATGGGGAAATGGTCCTGGTGAGATGCAGGGGGAATGACGGTGAGATGTGAGGGGAATGGTGCTGTTGAGAAGCAGGGGGATGACACTGGAGAGATGGGGAAATGGTCCTGGTGAGATGCAGGGGGAATGACGGTGAGATGTGCAGGGAATGGCATTGGTGAGAAGCAGGGGGATGACACTGGAGAGATGGGGAAATGGTCCTGGTGAGATGCAGGCGGAATGACGGTGAGATGTGAGGGGAATGGTGCTGTTGAGAAGCAGGGGGATGACACTGGAGAGTTGGGGAAAGGGTCCTGGTGAGATGCAGGCGGAATGACGGTGAGATGTGCGGGGAATGGCGTTGGTGAGAAGCAGGGGGATGACACTGGAGAGATGGGGAAATGGTCCTGGTGAGATGCAGGCGGAATGACGGTGAGATGTGCGGGGAATGGCGTTGGTGAGAAGCAGGGGGATGACACTGGAGAGATGGGGAAATGGTCCTGGTGAGATGCAGGCGGAATGACGGTGAGATGTGAGGGGAACGGTGCTGGTGAGAAGCAGGGGGCCCATTACAGTATGTAGTAATGTTTACTTTTTTGACATTTTTCTATCAGAAAAGTGTATGTCTGTCAGTGAGGCAGGGAAGTGCTCAGGGGATGTCTGGCAACTTTTAACCAGGGAGGAAAATAAGTGGCCCTGGCTTCTCTACCAGCACATGGCAATGGCAAAATGGATGTGGCAAATAGAAAAACTGCAGGCGTGATTTATCTAATGGGGATGCAGTTTAAATGTGTAGTGAAATATCTGAGAAATCATTATATCTGAGAACAATACATCACCTACCAGCCGTGTGTGACAAACAGAAACTATTCTAATGACTTATATAAAACATAGGAAACAATGGGCCTAATTCAGATGTGGATGGAGTGGCTGTCACTTGCTTGGATGCAGCAGTGATAGCGCTGTATGGTGATGCAGCAGGAGGCGTATATTACTAGTAGATGACTCCTGCTGCAGTAGTGATCTGACCTGCATCCTAGGACGCAGGCATCGGATCACATGACTCTCCATCGGACAGCTTACAGAGATTGCTGGACTCTTCTCTCCCCCTAAACAGCAGCGACATGCCTCCGTTATGGGAAAATGAGGGTGTTGCTTGCCACCCCACCCCGCCCTAAAATAGCAGCAGACTGGCTATCACTGACAATCTGCTGCCATCCTACATCGCAGGACCCATTTGTGCACACACTCAAAGGGTCCTGCGCATGAGCAAAGTATCGATAATAAGTAGCAACATCAACTGGACCAGAATGAGGTCCAATATACTGTACAATAACCACTTCACATCACCTCCCTCAGCTTCAATGTCCAAATAACATAAAATGTATATCAAGACAAAAAAAGTAAGAAGGTGCAGATCAAAACAAAACAGATTCACGACACTGAGGCGCAGGAATAAGCAATTCATAAATCACAATAATAAGAATTTACTCACCGGTAATTCTATTTCTCGTAGTCCGTAGTGGATGCTGGGACTCCGTAAGGACCATGGGGAATAGCGGCTCCGCAGGAGACTGGGCACAACTATAAAGAAAGCTTTAGGTCTAACTGGTGTGCACTGGCTCCTCCCACCATGACCCTCCTCCAGACTTCAGTTAGGATACTGTGCCCGGAAGAGCTGACACAATAAGGAAGGATTTTGAATCCCGGGTAAGATTCATACCAGCCACACCAATCACACCGTATAACTCGTGATACAAGACCCAGTTAACAGTATGATAACAACTGAGCCTCTCAACAGATGGCTCAACAATAACCCTTTAGTTAAACAATAACTATATACAAGTATTGCAGACAATCCGCACTTGGGATGGGCGCCCAGCATCCACTACGGACTACGAGAAATAGAATTACCGGTGAGTAAATTCTTATTTTCTCTGACGTCCTAAGTGGATGCTGGGACTCCGTAAGGACCATGGGGATTATACCAAAGCTCCCAAACGGGCGGGAGAGTGTGGATGACTCTGCAGCACCGAATGGGCAAACTCAAGGTCCTCCTCAGCCAGGGTGTCAAACTTGTAGAATTTAGCAAATGTGTTTGACCCCGACCAAGTAGCTGCTCGGCAAAGTTGTAGAGCCGAGACCCCTCGGGCAGCCGCCCAAGAAGAGCCCACCTTCCTCGTGGAATGGGCTTTCACTGATTTAGGATGCGGCAGTCCAGCCGCAGAATGTGCAAGCTGAATCGTACTACAGATCCAGCGAGCAATAGTCTGCTTTGAAGCAGGTGCACCCAACTTGTTGGGCGCATACAGGATAAATAGCGAGTCAGTCTTTCTGACTCCAGCTGTCCTGGAAACATAAATTTTCAGGGCCCTGACTACGTCCAACAACTTGGAAGCCTCCAAGTCGTTTGTAGCCGCAGGCACCACGATAGGTTGGTTCAGATGAAAGGCTGATACCACCTTAGGGAAAAATTGGGGACGAGTCCTCAATTCTGCCCTATCCATATGGAAAATCAGATAAGGGCTTTTACATGACAAAGCCGCCAATTCTGATACACGCCTGGCCGAAGCCAAGGCCATCAACATGACCACTTTCCACGTGAGATATTTCAATTCCACGGTCTTAAGTGGCTCAAACCAATGTGACTTTAGGAAATCCAACACCACGTTGAGATCCCAAGGTGCCACTGGAGGCACAAAAGGGGGCTGAATATGCAGCACTCCCTTAACAAAAGTTTGAACTTCAGGAAGTGAAGCCAGTTCTCTCTGGAAGAAAATCGATAGAGCCGAAATCTGGACCTTAATGGAACCCAATTTAAGGCCCATAGTCACCCCTGACTGTAGGAAGTGCAGGAAACGGCCCAGCTGAAATTCTTCCATTGGGGCCTTCCTGGCCTCACACCACGCAACATATTTTCGCCATATGCGGTGATAATGGTTTGCGGTTACTTCTTTCCTAGGTTTAATCAGCGTAGGAATGACTTCCTCCGGAATGCCCTTTTCCTTCAGGATCCGGTGTTCAACCGCCATGCCGTCAAACGCAGCCGCGGTAAGTCTTGGAACAGACAGGGCCCCTGCTGCAGCAGGTCCTCTGAGATCATTTCTTGAAGTTCCAGGTACCAAGCTCTTCTTGGCCAATCCGGAACAATGAGTATAGTTCTTACTCCTCTTCTCCTTATTATCCTCAGTACCTTTGGTATGAGAGGAAGAGGAGGGAACACATAAACCGACCGGTACACCCACGGTGTCACTAGAGCGTCCACAGCTATCGCCTGCGGGTCTCTTGACCTGGCGCAATACTTTTCTAGCTTTTTGTTTAGGCGGGACGCCATCATGTCCACCTGTGGCCTTTCCCAACGGTTTACAATCAGTTGGAAGACTTCTGGATGAAGTCCCCACTCTCCCGGGTGGAGGTCGTGCCTGCTGAGGAAGTCTGCTTCCCAGTTGTCCACTCCCGGAATGAACACTGCTGACAGTGCTAACACATGATTTTCCGCCCATCGGAGAATCCTTGTGGCTTCTGCCATCGCCGTCCTGCTTCTCGTGCCGCCCTGTCGGTTTACATGGGCGACCGCCGTGATGTTGTCTGACTGGATCAGTACCGGCTGGTTTTGAAGCAGGGGTTTTGCCTGACTTAGGGCATTGTAAATGGCCCTTAGTTCCAGAATATTTATGTGCAGGGAAGTCTCCTGACTTGACCATAGTCCTTGGAAGTTTCTTCCCTGTGTGACTGCCCCCCAGCCTCGAAGGCTGGCATCCGTGGTCACCAGGACCCAGTCCTGTATGCCGAATCTGCGGCCCTCTTGAAGATGAGCACTCTGCAGCCACCACAGCAGAGACACCCTTGTCCTTGGAGACAGGGTTATCAGCCGATGCATCTGAAGATGCGATCCGGACCACTTGTCCAACAGGTCCCACTGAAAGGTTCTTGCATGGAACCTGCCGAATGGAATTGCCTCGTAGGAAGCTACCATCTTTCCTAGGATCCGCGTGCAGTGATGCACAGACACCTGTTTTGGTTTTAGGAGGCCTCTGACTAGAGATGACAGCTCCTTGGCCTTCTCCTCCGGGAGAAACACTTTTTTCTGTTCTGTGTCCAGAACCATCCCCAGGAACAGTAGACGTGTCGTAGGGACCAGCTGTGACTTTGGAATATTTAGAATCCAGCCGTGCTGTTGTAGCACCTCCCGAGATAGTGCTACCCCGACCAACAACTGCTCCCTGGACCTCGCCTTTATCAGGAGATCGTCCAAGTACGGGATAATTAAAACTCCCTTCTTTCGAAGGAGTATCAGCATTTCGGCCATTACCTTGGTAAAGACCCTCGGAGCCGTGGATAGACCAAACGGCAACGTCTGGAATTGGTAATGACAATCCTGTACCACAAATCTGAGGTACTCCTGGTGAGGATGGTAAATGGGGACATGCAGGTAAGCATCCTTGATGTCCAGTGATACCATGTAATCCCCCTCGTCCAGGCTTGCAATAACCGCCCTGAGCGATTCCATCTTGAACTTGAATTTTTTTATATATGTGTTCAAGGATTTCAAATTTAAAATGGGTCTCACCGAACCGTCCGGTTTCGGTACCGCAAACATTGTGGAATAGTAACCCCGTCCTTGTTGAAGAAGGGGCACCTTTACTTTCACCTGTTGTGAATACAGCTTGTGAATTGCCTGTACCACTGCCTCCCTGCCTGAGGGAGTAGTTGGTAAGGCAGATTTGAGGAAACAGCGGGGGGGGGGGGGGACGTCTCGAATTCCAGCTTGTACCCCTGAGATACTACTTGAAATATCCAGGGATCCACCCGTGAGCGAGCCCGCTGATTGCTGAAATATTTGAGACGGGCCCCCACCGTACCTGGCTCCGCCTGTGGAGCCCCAGCGTCATGCTGTGGACTTAGAGGAAGCGGGAGAGGACTTTTGCTCCTGGGAACTGGCTGCATGCTGCAGCTTTTCCCCTCTACCTCTGCCTCTGGGCAGAAAGGACGCGCCCTTAACCCGCTTGCCCCTATTGGGCCGAAAGGACTGTACCTGATAATACGGTGCTTTCTTTGGCTGTGAGGGAACATGGGGTAAAAATGTAGACTTCCCAGCTGTTGCTGTGGAAACGAGGTCCGAGAGACCATCCCCGAACAACTCCTCACCCTTATAAGGCAGAACTTCCATGTGCCTTTTAGAATCTGCATCTCCTGTCCACTGCCGAGTCCATAACCCTCTCCTGGCAGAAATGGACATTGCACTAATTTTTGATGCCAGCCGGCAAATATCCCTCTGTGCATCCCTCATATATAAAAAGTGCGTCTTTAATATGCTCTACGGTTAGCAATATAGTGTCCCTGTCTAGGGTATCAATATTTTCTGACAGGGAATCTGACCACGCAGCTGCAGCACTGCACATCCATGCTGAAGCAATAGCTGGTCTCAGTATAACACCTGTGTGTGTATATATAGATTTCAGGATAGCCTCCTGCTTTCTATCAGCAGATTCCTTCAGGGCGGCCGTATCCGGAGACGGTAGTGCCACCTTCTTTGACAAGCGTGTGAGCGCTTTATCCACCCTAGGGGATGTTTCCCAACGTGCCCTATCCTCTGGCGGGAAAGGGTACGCCATTAGTAACCTTTTAGAAATTACTAGTTTCTTATCAGGGGAAGCCCACGCTTCTTCATACACTTCATTTAACTCCTCAGATGGAGGAAAAGCTACTGGTAGTTTTTTCTCTCCAAACATAATACCCTTTTTTGTGGTACCTGGGGTAACATCAGAAATGTGCAACACATTTTTCATTGCCTCAATCATGTAACGTGTGGCCCTACTGGAAGTTACATTAGTCTCATCGTCGTCGACACTGGAGTCAGTATCCGTGTCGACATCTGTGACTGCCATCTGAGGTAGCGGGCGTTTTAGAGCCCCTGATGGCTTTTGAGACGCCTGGGCAGGCACAGGCTGAGAAGCCGGCTGTCCCACATTTGGTATGTCGTCAAACCTTTTATGCAAGGAGTCGACACTGTCACGTAATTCCTTCCACAGCACCATCCACTCAGGTGTCGACCCCGCAGGGGGTGACATCACATTTATCGGCATCTGCTCCGCCTCCACATAAGCCTCCTCATCAAACATGTCGACACAGCCGTACCGACACACCGCATACACACAGGGAATGCTCTGACAGAGGACAGGACCCCACAAAGCCCTTTGGGGAGACAGAGAGAGAGTATGCCAGCACACACCAGAGCGCTATATAACACAGGGATCCCACTATAATGTTTTCCCTTATAGCTGCTTATTTTATATATATATTGCGCCTAAATTTAGTGCCCCCCCTCTCTTTTTTACCCTTATGTAGCTTGACAACTTCAGGGGAGAGCCAGGGAGCGTCCTTCCAGCGGAGCTGTGAGGGAAAAATGGCGCCAGTGTGCTGAGGGAGATGGCCCCGCCCCTTTTCCGGCGGACTTCTCCCGCTTTTTCTGGAATTCTGGCAGGGGTATTTTTACACCTATATAGCCTTCCTGACTATATGGTGTAGATTTGCCAGCCAAGGTGTCTTATATTGCCCTCAGGGCGCCCCCCCCCCCCAGCGCCCTGCACCCATCAGTGACCGGAGTGTGAGGTGTGCATGAGGAGCAATGGCGCACAGCTGCAGTGCTGTGCGCTACCTTGTTGAAGACAGAAGTCTTCTGCCGCCGATTTTCCGGAACACTTCTTGCTTCTGGCTCTGTAAGGGGGCCGGCGGCGCGGCTTCGGGAACGAACACCAAGGTCGGGTCCTGCGGTCGATCCCTCTGGAGCTAATGGTGTCCAGTAGCCTAAGAAGCCCAAACTACCACCAGTTAGGTAGGTTCGCTTTTTCTCCCTTTAGTCCCTCGCTGCAGTGAGTCTGTTGCCAGCAGATCTCACTGTAAAATAAAAAACCTAAAATATACTTTCTTTCTAGGAGCTCAGGAGAGCCCCTAGTGTGCATCCTGCTCAGCCGGGCACAAGATCCTAACTGAAGTCTGGAGGAGGGTCATGGTGGGAGGAGCCAGTGCACACCAGTTAGAGCTAAAGCTTTCTTTATAGTTGTGCCCAGTCTCCTGCGGAGCCGCTATTCCCCATGGTCCTTACGGAGTCCCAGCATCCACTTAGGACGTCAGAGAAAAACCATTAACATCACTGTTCCAGGAGCATACAGATGACACAGTACTGTAACTCATTTAAGCAACTACATGTACACAGGGTGAGCATCAGTTTATAGTTTATGGAGGTAATGCATGTACACAAATGTGTTTTTTACCAAAAACTATAGCACCTATCAAGTTGTTGTATTCAGGTGGTGCTGCACGGTGTCAGTGGGCAGAGCCGGTCCTAGGCATAGGCAAACTAGGCACATGCCTAGGGCATTTGTTATGCCTAGGGGCACAAGCAGCTTCTGTTGATTAAAATGATATGCAACATGCCTATATTCTGTGTGTGACTGCAGCTGTATCTGCATATGAAATGCTACATTACAGTGTATTCCTGGACATCTCTGTAATGTAGCATTTCATATGCAGAGATAGCCACAGTTTTCACACAGAATATAGGTATGCCGCATATCATTTTAATCAGCAGAAGTGGCTTGTGCATCCTAGCTACATAGTAATGCAAATAAGATGCATTTTCGTCATGTGTATAAGGGCATTAATAAAGTTTGGCATAATGTGTAAGGCGCATTATGTTTATAAGGACATTAGTGATGTGTATCATATGTCTAAGGTCATTACTGTGTGGTATTATGTGTATAAATGCATTACTAATTTGTGGCATTATGTGTATAAGGTGCTCTACTGTGTGGTCTCGTGTGAATAAAGAGCAATATGGTGTGGTGTAATGGGAATAAGGAGCAATTCAGTGTGATATAATGTGAATAAGGGGCACTACTGTGAGGCGTAACGTATATTGGGGGTCATTCCGAGTTGTTCGCTCGCAAGCGGATTTTAGCAGATTTGCTCATGCTAAGCCGCCGCTTACTGGGAGTGAATCTTAGCATCTTAAAATTGCGACCGATGTATTCGCAATATTGCGATTACACACCTCGTAGCAGTTTCTGAGTAGCTCCAGACTTACTCGGCATCTGCGATCAGTTCAGTGCTTGTCGTTCCTGGTTTGACGTCACAAACACACCCAGCGTTCGCCCAGACACTCCCCCGTTTCTCCGGCCACTCCGGAAACGGTAGCGTTTTTTCCCACACGCCCATAAAACGGCCTGTTTCCGCCCAGTAACACCCATTTCCTGTCAATCACATTACGATCGCCAGAACGATGAAAAAGCCGTGAGTAAAAATCCTAACTGCATAGCAAATTTACTTGGCGCAGTCGCAGTGCGGACATTGCGCATGCGCATTAAGCGGAAAATCGCTGCGATGCGAAGATTTTTACCAAGCGAACAACTCGGAATGACCCCCATAAGGTAAAGTGGCACTACTGTGTGATGTAACGTGAATAAGGGACACTATGATAAAATGTACATAAAGTTGCACTACTGTGAGGCATAATTTGAATCAGGGGTACTATTGTGTGGCCATGCCCCTTGCCAGCAAGAACACGCCCCTTTTTGGACTGTGCGCCGGATGTGCACACTGTTCCTATTTAAAATATAGTTGGTAGGAGCACCAAAATGAGGACAGCTATGGGTGAGGGGTGATGGTGCACAGTCAGAAGCAGAACTAGCGGTGGTGCTAGGGGGCTCCAGCCAAAATTTAGCCTAGGGCATCATATTGGTTGGAGCCAGCTCTGTCAGTGGGCACAGGTGGGCTGCATAGTATCAGTGTGCACAGGGTGGGGACACAGAAGGGATGCACGGTGTCAGTGGGCACAGGTGGGCTGCATAGTACCAGTGCGCACAGGGTGAGGGCACAGGGGGATGCATGGTGTCAGTAGGCACAGGTAGGGCTGCATATTACTAGTGTGCACAGGGTGGGGGCACAGGGGGGATGCATGGTGTCAGTGAGCACAGGAGAGCTCCATAGTACCTGTGTACACAGGGTGGGGGCACAGGGGGAATGCATAGTACCAGTGTACACAGGATAAGGACACAGGGGATGCATGGTGTCAGAAGGCACAGGTGGGGCTGCATAGTACCAGTGTGCATAGGGTGTGGGCACAGGGAGATGCACAGTGTCAGTGGGCACAGGTGGGCTCCATAGTACCAGTGTACACAGGATAGAAGCACAGGGAGATGCATGGTGTTAGTGGGTGCAAGTTGGGCTGCATAGTACCAGTGTGCACAGGGTGGGGGCGAAGGGGGGATACACAGAGTCAGTGGGCACAGGTGGCGCTGCATAGTACCAGTGTACACAGAGTGGGGGCGCAGGGGTGAATGCACGGTGTCAGTGAGCATAGATGGGCTCCATAGTAGCAGTGTACACAGGGTGGGCGCACGGGGGGAATGCATAGTACCAGTGTACACAGGATAAGGGCACAGGGGATGCATGGTGTCAGTAGGCAGTGGCACAGGTGGGGCTGCATAGTACCAGTGTGCATAGGGTATGGGCACAGGGGGGATACACAGTGGGGTATATTTACTAAGCTCCCGATTTTGACCGAGATGCCGTTTTTTCTTCAAAGTGTCATCTCGGTTAATCTCGGTCATTTACTAAACACTAATCACGGCAGTGATGAGGGCATTCGTAATTTTTTGCAAGTTCAGGTAAAAAATTACGAATGAATACACCATCGGTCAAAACGCGGCTGTTTAAGTATGAATCTCGGTCATTTACTAAGAAGTGCAAAGCAAAAAAAGAACAAACACTGCCGTGAAAAATTACAACTCGTAAAAAAGTGCTAAAAAAAAACAGAACTTTTTTTTTTATTCGTGTTTGGATAGGCATGCACGGATCCATGAGATCCGTGCATGTATATCAGTGGGAAGGGGTGGGAAAGTGCTTATTTTTAAAAAAAAAATTGCGTGGGGTCCCCCCTCCTAAGCATAACCAGCCTCGGGCTCTTTGAGCCGATCCTGGTTGCAGAAATATGGTGAAAAAAATGACAGGGGTTCCCCCATATTTAAGCAACCAGCATCGGGCTCTGCGCCTGGTCCTGGTCCCAAAAATACGGGGGACAAAAAGAGTAGGGGTCCCCCGTATTTTTAAAACCAGCACCGGGCTCCACTAGCTGGACAGATAATGCCACAGCCGGGGGTCACTTTTATACAGCGCCCTGCGGCCGTGGCATCAAAAATCCAACTAGTCACCCCTGGCCGGGGTACCCTGGGGGAGTGGGAACCCCTTCAATGAAGGGGTCCCCCCCCCCCAGCCACCCAAGGGCCAGGGGTGAAGCCCGAGGCTGTCCCCCCCATCCAATGGGCTGCGGATGGGAGGGCTGATAGCCTTTGTTGTAAAATAAAAGATATTGTTTTTAGTAGCAGTACTACAAGTCCCAGCAAGCCTCCCCCGCATGCTGGTACTTGGAGAACCACAAGTACCAGCATGCGGCGGAAAAACGGGCCCGCTGGTACCTGTAGTACTACCACTAAAAAAATACCCCAAAAAACACAAGACACACACACCGTGAAAGTATAATTTTATTACATACATACACACATACATACATACTTACCTTAAGTTCCCACGCAGGTCGGTCCTCTTCTCCAGTAGAATCCAAGGGGTACCTGTTGAATAAATTCTACTCACGAGATCCAGGGGTCCAGGCTCCTCGGCAAATCCAGGGATAATCCACGTACTTGAATAAAACAAAAAAACGGTTGCCCGACCACGAACTGAAAGGTGACCCATGTTTGCACATGGGTCACCTTCCCACGAATGCCAGAAACCCACTTTGCCTTCTGGCTAAGTGGGTTTCTTCAGCCAATCAGGGAGTGCCACGTTGTAGCACTCTCCTGATCAGCTGTGTGCTCCTGTCCTCACTGACAGGCGGCACACGGCAGTGTTACAATGTAGCGCCTATGCGCTACATTGTAACCAATGATGGGAACTTTCTGCCCTGCGGTTGACCTAAAGTGACGTCACCGCTGAGCAGAAAGTTCCCATCATTGGTTACAATGTAGCGCATAGGCGCTACATTGTAACACTGCCGTGTGCTGCCTGTCAGTGAGGACAGCAGCACACAGCTGATCAGGAGAGTGCTACAACGTGGCACTCCCTGATTGGCTGAAGAAACCCACTTAGCCAGAAGGCAAAGTGGGTTTCTGGCATTCGTGGGAAGGTGACCCATGTGCAAACATGGGTCACCTTTCAGTTCGTGGTCGGGCAACCGTTTTTTTGTTTTATTCAAGTACGTGGATTATCCCTGGATTTGCCGAGGAGCCTGGACCCCTGGATCTCGTGACTAGAATTTCTTCAACAGGTACCCCTTGGATTCTACTGGAGAAGAGGACCGACCTGCGTGGGAACATAAGGTAAGTATGTATGTATGTGTGTATGTATGTATGTAATAAAATTATACTTTCACGGTGTGTGTGTCTTGTGTTTTTTTGGGTATTTTTTTAGTGGTAGTACTACAGGTACCAGCGGGCCCGTTTTTCCGCCGCATGCTGGTACTTGTGGTTCTCCAAGTACCAGCATGCGGGGGAGGCTTGCTGGGACTTGTAGTACTGCTACTAAAAACAATATCTTTTATTTTACAACAAAGGCTATCAGCCCTCCCATCCGCAGCCCATTGGATGGGGGGGGACAGCCTCGGGCTTCACCCCTGGCCCTTGGGTGGCTGGGGGGGGGGGGACCCCTTGATTGAAGGGGTTCCCACTCCCCCAGGGTACCCCGGCCAGGGGTGACTAGTTGGATTTTTGATGCCACGGCCGCAGGGCACTATATAAAAGTGACCCCCGGCTGTGGCATTATCTGTCCAGCTAGTGGAGCCCGGTGCTGGTTTTAAAAATACGGGGGACCCCTACTCTTTTTGTCCCCCGTATTTTTGGGACCAGGACCAGGCGCAGAGCCCGATGCTGGTTGCTTAAATATGGGGGAACCCCTGTCATTTTTTTCCCCATATTTCTGCAACCAGGATCGGCTCAAAGAGCCCGAGGCTGGTTATGCTTAGGAGGGGGGACCCCACGCATTTTTTTGGGGGATTTTACATTGTTTAATTAAAAATAAAAAAAAAAAGAACCCCAGCACGGATCACACAGATCCGGCCGAGATTGATTGTAAAAAAAAACGGCAGTGTTTTGCTAATCACTGCCGTAAAATTAGGTAAAAAAAACGAATGACATCGACATCGGAAGAAAAGAAAAACACGAATACGACAGCTTAGTAAATCCATCGTAATAAATTCAAAAAGTTGCAGTTTTACACTGTCGATGTCATTCGTGATTGAACTTTGACCTATTTTCGGAAATTACGAATGTTAGTAAATGTACCCCAGTGAGTGGGCACAGGTGGGGCTGCATAGTACCAGTGCACACAGGGTGAGGGCACAGGGGGATGCATGGTGTCAGTAGGCAGTGGCACAGGTGGGGCTGCATAGTACCAGTGTGCATAGGGTGTGGGCACAGGGGGGATACACAGTCAGTGGGCACAGGTGGGGCTGCATAGTACCAGTGTGCACAGGGGGGATGCACGCTGTCAGTGGGCACACGTGGGGCTTCATAATACCAATGTGCACAGGGTTCAGGCACAGGTGGGCCTGCACGATGAAAGTGGGCACAGGTGGGCTCCATAGTACCAGTGTACACTGGGTGGGGGCACAGGGGGGATGGATGGTGTCAGTGGGCACAGGTGGGCTCCACAGTACCAGTGTATACAGGGTGGGGGCACAGGTGGGCCTGCACGATGTCAGTGGGCACAAATGGGGGCTGCATAGTACCAGTGTACACAGGGTGGGGTCAGAAGGGTGCTGCACAGTGACAGAGTATACAAAGTGGGGGCACAGGTGGGACTGCACACCAGTGCCATTTCTTGCGGCGGGCGAGCCGTGCAACCGCACGGGGCGCGCGCCGCGGCACTTCCTGAGCACTTTCAAACCCTCCTCCCCTCTCCTCCCGAGTGCCCAGCTCGGGGGGCGGGATTTCGCGGAATGACACATTTGTGTCGTGACGTCATGACGCAATCGCGTCATTCCGCGAAACCCCGCCCCCCGAGCTGGGCACTTGGGAGGAGGGAGAAGGGGGAGCCAAGATGGCCAGCGCTGCGCAGACGAGGGAGAGGCGGCTGAAGAGCGGGAAGAACCGCTTCAAATGTAAGTCAGCCCCTCTCCCTCTCTCTCTCTCCCTCCCCCCCACCACCACCTGCCGTACTGTGTAAAATGGGGACACTTGTCTGCCGGAATGTGTAAAATAGGGACACTTGTCTGCCGGAATGTGTAAAATGGGGACACCTGTCTGCCGGAATGTGTAAAATGGGGACACCTGTCTGCCGGAATGTGTAAAATGGGGACACTTGCCTGCCGTAATGTGTAAAATAGGGACACTTGTCTGCCGGAATGTGTAAAATGCGGACACCTGTCTGCCGGAATGTGTAAAATGGGGACACTTGTGTCTGCCGGAAAGAGAGATACAACGTAGGTTTTAAATCTAGGATCGAGCACGGTGGCCAAAATGTAGTGCTCTGATTTCAACAGATTGACCACCCGTGAAACCTGGTTAAGCGAATGAAGGGCTCCATCCACAAGTCCCACATGCCTAGCGGAATCGCTCTGTTTTAGCTCCTCCTTCAATCTCTCCAGCTTCTTCTGCAAAATCCTGATGAAGGGAATGACCTGACTCAGGCTGGCAGTGTCTGAACTGACTTCACGTGTGGCAAGTTCAAAGGGTTGCAGAACCTTGCACAGCGTTGAAATCATTCTCCACTGCGCTTGAGTCAGGTGCATTCCCCCTCCTTTGCCTATATCGTAGGTAGCTGTATAGGCTTGAATGGCCTTTTGCTGCTCCTCCATCCTCTGAAGCATATAGAGGGCTGAATTCCACCTCATTACCACCTCTTGCTTCAGATGATGGCGGGGCAGGTTCAGGAGTGTTTGCTGGTGCTCCAGTCTTCGGTAGGCGGTGGCTGAATGCCGATAGTGGCCCGCAATTCTTCGGGCCACCGACAGCATCTCTTGCACGCCCCTGTCGTTTTTTTAAATAATTCTGCACCACCAAATTCAATGTATGTGCAAAACATGGGACGTGCTGGAATTTGCCCACATGTAATGCACGCACAATATTGGTGGCGTTGTCCGATGTCACAAATCCCCAGGAGAGTCCAATTGGGGTAAGCCATTCTGCGATGATGTTCCTCAGTTTCCGTAAGAGGTTGTCAGCAGTGTGCCTCTTATGGAAAGCTGTGATACAAAGCGTAGCTGGAGGCAATACATCTACCCAGTGGGCTGTCACAGTCATATAGTCCTGAGTCTGCCCTGCACTACTTGTCCACATATCCGTGGTTAAGTGGACATTGGGTACAACTGCATTTTTTAGGACACTGGTGACTCTTTTTCTGAGGTCTGTGTACATTCTCTGTATCGCCTGCCTAGAGAAGTGGAACCTAGATGGGATTTGGTACCGGGGACACACTAACTCAATAAATTCTCTAATTCCCTGTGAATTAACGGTGGATACCGGACACACGTTTAACACCACCCAGGCTGCCAAGGCCTGAGTTATCTGCTTTGCAGCAGGATGACTGCTGTGATATTTCATCTTCCTCGCAAAGGACTGTTGGACAGTCAATTGCTTACTGGAAGTAGTACAAGTGGTCTTCCGACTTCCCCTCTGGGATGACGATTGACTCCCAGCAGCAACAACAGCAGCGCCAGCAGCAGTAGGCGTTACACTCAAGGATGCATCGGAGGAATCCCAGGCAGGAGAGGACTCGTCAGACTTGACAGTGACATGGCCTGCAGGACTATTGGCTTTCCTGTCTAAGGAGGAAATTGACACTGAGGGAGTTGGTGGTGTGGATTGCAGGAGCTTGGAAGGGATTTAGTTGTCAGTGGACTTCTTCTGCTGTCACCCAAAGTTTTTGAACTTGTCAATGACTTCTGATGAATGCGCTCCAGGTAACGTATAAGGGAGGATGTTCCTAGGTGGTTAACATCCTTACCCCTACTTATTACAGCTTGACAAAGGCAACACACGGCTTGACAAATGTTGTCCGCATTTCTGTTAAAATAATTCCACACCGACGAGGTGATTTTTTTTGTAATTTGACCAGGCATGTCAATGGCCATATTCGTCCCACGGACAGCAGGTGTCTCCCCGGGTTCCTGACTTAAACAAACCACCTTACCATCAGAATCCTCCTAGTCAATTTCCTCCTCAGCGCTAGCAACACCCATATCCTCATCCTGGTGTACTTTAACAGTGACATCTTCAATTTGACTATCAGGAACTGGACTGCGGGTGCTCCTTCCAGCACTTGCATGGGGCGTGCAAATGGTGGAAAGTGCCACCTCTTCCCGTCCAGTGTTGGGAAGGTCAGGCATCGCAACCGACACAATTGGACTCTCCTTGGGGATTTGTGATTTAGAAGAACGCACAGTTCTTTGCTGTGCTTTTGCCAGCTTTAGTCTTTTCATTTTTCTAGCGAGAGGATGAGTGCTTCCATCCTCATGTGAATCTGAACCACTAGCCATGAACATAGGCCAGGGCCTCAGCCGTTCCTTTCCACTCCGTGTCGTAAATGGCATATTGGCAAGTTTACGCTTCTCATCAGACGCTTTTAATTTAGATTTTTGGGTCATTTTACTGAACTTTTGTTTTTTGGATTTTACATGCTCTCTACTATGACATTGGGCATCGGCCTTGGCAGATGACGTTGATGGCATTTCATCGTCTCGGCCATGACTAGTGGCAGCAGCTTCAGCATGAGGTGGAAGTGGATCTTGATCTTTCCCTATTTTACCCTCCACATTTTTGTTCTCCATTTTTTAATGTGTGGAATTATATGCCAGTAATATATCAACAGCAATGGCCTATTGTACCGTACTGCTATATATTATATACTGGTGGTCAGCAAAATTCTGCAGCAAAATTCTGCAGGTATGGATGGATAATATACTTGACGACACAGAGGTAGGTAGAGCAGTGGCCTACCGTACCGTACTGCTATATATTATATACTGGTGGTCAGCAAAATTCTGCACTGTCCTCCTACTATATATACTGCGCACAACTAAAATGCACAACAGGTATGGATGGATAGTATACTTGACGACACAGAGGTAGGTAGAGCAGTGGCCTACTGTACCGTACTGCTATATATTATATACTGGTGGTCAGCAAAATTCTGCACTGTCCTCCTACTATATATACTGCGCACAACTAAAATGCACCACAGGTATGGATGGATAGTATATTTGACGACACAGAGGTAGGTAGAGCAGTGTACTACTGTACCGTACTGCTATATATTATATACTGGTGGTCAGCAAAATTCTGCACTGTCCTCCTACTATATATACTGCGCACAACTAAAATGCACCACAGGTATGGATGGATAGTATACTTGACGACACAGAGGTAGGTAGAGCAGTGGACTACTGTACTGTACTGCTATATATTATATACTGGTGGTCAGCAAAATTCTGCACTGTCCTCCTACTATATATACTGCGCACAACTAAAATGCACCACGGGTATGGATGGATAGTATACTTGACGACACAGAGGTAGGTAGAGCAGTGGACTATTGTACCATACTGCCATATAATACTGGTGGTCAGCAAAATTCTGCACTGTCCTACTATATACTACAATGCAGCACAGATATGGAGCGTTTTTCAGGCAGAGAACGTAGATATTTTCAGCACACTGAGCACAGATATTTGTAAGCACACTGAGCACAGATATTTGCAGCACACTGAGCACAGACATTTGCAGCACACTGAACACAGAAACTGAGAGAACGCTGCACGTCCTCTCCCTATCATCTCCAATGCACGAGTGAAAATGGCGGTGACGTGCGGCTCCTTATATAGAATACGAATCTCGCGAGAATCCGACAGCGGGATGATGACGACGTTCGGGCGCGCTCGGGTTAACCGAGCAAGGCAGGAGGATCTGATTCTGCCTCGGAATTGTGTAAAATGGGTGAAGTTCGGGGGGGTTCGAATCTCGAGGAACCGAACCCACTCATCACTAAATAAAATGTCCTTGAGTCAACCGCTTTTCCAATTTTCCTTAAACCAAACAGCATACTTTCAAATTTATCAGTTTGCCATTTATCTATTTTATTTACTTTTTCATTCCACAGCAAGATCCTGCCTCATAGAGACTTATCTGCATCCACTACCCTCTTTATTTCTGTAACGTTACATTTGTATTCTTAAATATGTAATTCCTTCTTGCGCTTCTCCTAATGTGTGCTTGTACCTACAGTATATTCCCTGTTCTGTCTATCTTGTCTTGCCTTTCAGCTGACAATACTGCATTCTGTCTTCCTTACCCCCTCCATCATACCCTGCTATGTAGAACTAACCTCCTCCTACCTGTCTTCCAGCATAATAACTGTAAACTTCTGCAGATGTAGATAGAATGTTACAGGAAGAAGCATTGTGATGTCACAGGATAGGTGTGATGTCACAGTAACCAGCAGCAAAGCTGCCAAGTTACAGCTTTCTTACATATACATTTTATACATCAATTATAACTGGATTTACATGAAGTTCAAGTTTAAAATAAATAAATAAAAGACTAGTGTAGAAAATGAACTTTACGGCAATGTTGTACAGAGTGCATCAATATATAGGTAAAGGGAAAACAGAAGTGAAAGGCATTTCTAGACTAAATCGCTACTAATATTTTATAAGGAAATAAAGCTCTTTATCTAGCAGGCTGAATTAATAATTTTTGACCATAGGGTCAAACCACTTGCCCTCTGTGGAGAGGATGAGAAAAGTCCAGCACTCCACTCTTCCAATTACTGTACTTACCCTGGTGCCCTTCCGAGATGTCCAAGCATCAGTAATTACACAATATGGAGCAGCACTACTCATGATCACATGCAGAATAGATAACTGAAAGGCAGCCTCTTTATGTAGCCCACAGGAGATAGAAGGGTATATGGGGAGAAACAGACGGCTGATTATTTGATCCTACTCAAGTTATCAGGGCCGGCAACAGGGGGCGGTCAAAGGGGACACCTGTACCGGGCCCCAAGGATCAGAAGGGCCCCAAGTGTCAGCGTCCGGAGTCTTACCGGTACGCTTGGGCCGGGGGGCTGGCTTCCTTGGCGTTGTGCGGGCAGCGGCGGAGGTGGGATGCAGCGCCGGATCCGTGGGCAGCAGTAGCGGCGGTGAGGGGGTCCGCTCGTGGCGGCGGGACGCCGCTACAGCGGGTCGCTCTTGCTGAACCGTTGCTTGGAGACCAGGGGCAGTGAGCAATGTGGCTTTGCAAAAAGGTCTGCATTACTGGGCGCCGCCATGTTGAAGACCAAGTTTTAAGCATAGTTCCTGTTTCCTTTTCTTCCAGCCAATCCAGGGGAAGCTCTCCCTATAAAAGGGGGCTGGTTTAGGACAGGGATGCCAGTGCTTCAAGTTACAACCCTGTTGTAGGTGCTTTAGCCTGTGCTCCCGGGATTCCTGCTGTATCTTGGTTCCTCCTGATCCTGCTTGGTCGGTTCTCTGTTGCTGCTGCAGCCCTGCCGTTTCTTGCCTGCTACTGCCTGTGGAAGCGCTCCTGGAAAACCCGGTCCAGTAAGACTCTTTGGGCACAGTCGGCCCCGGGTCTTCTGCCTCGTCTTTCAAGCCACACTCCACAGATCTCCTTCACCAGCCACGCCTTTGTACCACTGACCACAGCCTGCAGATTATTATCTTCAAGCCTCGTTTTCCAAACCACAGTTCATAATCTACAGTCTCGTCTTTCGAATCACAGTCCGCAGTTCTTCACCTCCAGTCACGTCTTTAAGCATTGCGCTTCAGCCTCGGTTCTCTAACTCAGCCCTGTACATAATAAATACTTTCCATTGACTCTCAAACCTCGCCTACGTTCTTCATTGCTCCGTGTCCCATGTGAAGGAACTATATCCAGCCCCCTCATCTGGTTCATTCACAGCCTGCTACCTCCTCAGGCAAATCTCAGCTGCCGGATCCTCAAACCCTGCCAGACGTGACAGTAAGCACTGGCCCAATGGATTCGACGGGTGATCAGGCCTCAGGAGGGGATTCAACTGCAGATATCTGGTCTCGCTTATGTAAGCAGGAGGCCACACAATCTCAAATCGTGCAGTTCATGCAGAGTATATCCGAACGTCTCGATTCTCTCTGTGTTGCCATGACGCCCCCTCAAGTATCCACAGCTGCTCCCACATTGGCACTTCCGGTCCCGCTTCCTCCTGTACCAGTACCACTTCCACGTTTGCATTTGCCACCTCCCAGTAAATTTTATGGGAATCCAAAACAATGCCGCGGGTTTCTTAACCAGTGCGAAATCCAGTTCGAACTACAGTCAGCCAACTTCCCATCAGCACGAACCAAAGTAGCCTATATCATTTTTTTACTTACCGGGCAAGCGTTGGAATGGGCTTCACCTTTGTGGGAGAGGATGGATCCCATCTTATCTAACTATCCAGAATTCTTGGCCACCTTTCGAAGAATCTTCGACGAACCGGGCAGGACTTCTGCCGCCTCATTGGAGATCCTGCGCCTGCGTCAGGGCACGCGTACGGTCAGTCAGTACGTGATCCAGTTTCTCACCCTTTCCTCGGAACTGAACTGGAACGAGGAGGCTCTCATTGCAGCTTTCTGGAGCGGTCTCTCCGAAAAGATCAAAGATGACCTCGCAACTCAGGACGTATCTGATAAGTTGGATAAACTAATTTCTTTATGCAATAAGTTAGATCTGAGGTACAGAGAACGCTGTATGGAGAGGTTGCGGTCAGATCGCCCTAAGCCTAGAGTTGTTCTTCCACCAATACCATCATCACCAACTGTGGAAGAACCCATGCAGATTAATCGCTCCCACCTCTCCAATGAAGAACGTCAGAGACGGCGACAAGGGAACCTCTGCCTGTATTGTGGTGCATCTGATCACTTTGTTAAAACTTGCAGTCTACGTCCGGGAAACGCCCGGTCCTAGTTTGTGCTGGAGAGGTCAAGCTAGGAGAATTCTCAGAATTACATACCAAGAAAGAGTCTGTCCTGTTAACCCAATTGGAGCTCCCTTCTTCTCTTCTCATCCCTGCACTACTCGACTCCGGAGCCGCCGAAAGCTTCATTACGTCAGCTCTGGTCAAACGATCTGGAATACAAACGGTTCCTTTGGATCGTACCATTTCTGTTACCGCAGTGGATGGAAGTTATATCCCAGAGGGTATTATATCCTTTCGTACTATTCCTCTCAAGATGAAGGTCAGAGTTCCCCATTCAGAAGAAATCTCTTTCCTTGTAATTCCTAAAGCCTCTCATGAACTAATCCTAGGGTTTCCATGGTTAATCAGACACAATCCCCACATTGATTGGCAAACTATGGATGTTCTCTCTTGGGGACAAGACTGCTTTCAGAACTATTTACCTTCAGTTATACCTCTCTGTTCTTCCAACCCTTCCAGCCTTCCTGTGGAGCACCAATCTTTTCAAGATGTTTTCAGTAAGCATGGGGCGGACACCTTGCCTCCGCATCGTACTTGGGATTGTCCCATTGAGCTAGTACCCGGTAAGACTCCTCCCCGAGGTCGAATTTACCCTCTCTCACTTCCCGAGACACAGGCCATGTCGGAGTATATACGGGAGAACTTGGAGAAAGGGTTCATCAGGTCTTCTACATCTCCGGCCGGAGCAGGGTTTTTCTTCGTCAAAAAGAAGGATGGGGGGTTGCGGCCCTGTATTAACTATAGAGGTCTCAATGACATAACAATTAAGAACAGATATCCGTTACCTCTGATTCCAGAACTGTTCGACCGTGTTAAAGGAGCTACTGTATTTACTAAGTTGGACTTACGGGGGGCCTACAATCTTATACGTATTCGCCCAGGGGACGAATGGAAGACGGCATTTAATACCCGCGACGGCCATTATGAATACCTGGTAATGCCTTTTGGCCTATGTAACGCCCCAGCCGTCTTTCAAGAGCTCGTTAACGAAATCTTCAGAGATCTCCTCTATGACTGCTTGGTAGTGTATCTGGATGACATCCTCATTTTTTCTAGGGATCTGAAGACCCACCGGGAACAAGTCAAAGAAGTGTTAACTCGTTTACGAAGGAATCAGTTATTCTGTAAATTAGAGAAGTGCACCTTTGAAGTACCCACGATTCCATTCCTCGGTTACATTCTTTCAGGGCAGAGGTTACAGATGGACCCCGCTAAAGTCCAGGCGATTCAGGATTGGGCACTTCCAGCTACCCTTAAAGGAATTCAACGTTTCCTGGGGTTTGCTAACTTCTACCGAAGATTCATTCAAAATTATTCCTCTGTCATAGCTCCTATAACCGCATTAACTAGGAAGGGAGCTGATCCTGCCAAGTGGTCTCCGGAGGCTTTGGAGGCTTTTTCATCTTTAAAGGAGGCCTTCACGACTGCTCCAGTTCTTCGACAACCCGATCTCAGACGTCCGTTCTTGGTGGAGGTTGATGCCTCTACTGTAGGAGTAGGAGCAGTATTATCCCAGCTTTTCGAGGACAAGAAGGTCCATCCTTGTGCGTTTTTCTCGCGAAGATTCTCCCCCGCTGAACAGAATTACGCTATTGGGGAACAGGAATTACTGGCAATTAAGTTGGCCTTTGAGGAGTGGAGGTATTTGTTGGAGGGAGCTCAGCATCAAATTTCAGTGACCACGGATCACAAGAACCTCCTATATCTACAGTCAGCCCGATGTCTGAACCCACGCCAAGCAAGATGGGCACTCTTCTTTATCCGTTTTAATTTTAAACTCAGTTACCGACCAGGTTCCCTCAACAAAAAGGCAGATGCATTATCTCGCTCCCTAAGTTCAGAAGAACCCTCTGACCGTTCAAAAGAGCAATTTATCCTGGAATCCACCTCTTTTTCTGTAACTAATACCTCTCCACTTCCTCCTCCAGGGAAGATCTTCGTTGCACCAAATCTTCGTAAAAAACTTCTTACATGGGCTCACTCCTCCTCCTTTATGGGCCATGCGGGCGGTCATAAGACACTTAAATTCATTCAGCGCTCCTACTGGTGGCCTCATCTCAGGACTGACATTCAGGAATTCGTAGCTGCCTGTCCAAAATGTGCCCAGCATAAAAGTCCCAAGGGTCCACCAGCCGGGTTACTCCATCCTTTGCCGGTACCACTAAGACCATGGACGCATATTTCTATGGACTTTATTACAGATTTACCTATGTCTGGTGGGCGGAACACCGTATGGGTCATAGTTGACCGATTCTCTAAAATGGCACACTTTGTTCCTCTGGCTAATCTTCCATCTGCATCCCAGTTGGCAAAATTGTTTATAGCAGAGATCTTTCGACTCCATGGTCTACCCCAGGAAATCGTGTCTGATAGAGGTCCTCAATTTGTGGCCAGGTTTTGGAGATCCCTATGTTCTGCTCTTGGCGTGAAATTAAACTTCTCCTCAGGATATCATCCTCAAACGTATGGTCAAACAGAGAGAGTGAACCAGGATCTGGAGACTTTTTTGCGTTAATTCATGTCCTCCTCACAGGACGACTGGCTGGACTTCCTCCCGTTCGCAGAATTTGCCCATAACAATCTTTATCACTCTGCCACAAAATCTTCTCCATTCTTCATTAATTATGGTTACCATCCAAGAGTTCCTGACTTTCAACTTCTGCCTACGCTCGAGGTTCCGGCCGCAGAGTCAACACTTCGTCAATTTACTGAAGCCTGGAAACAAGTTCACAAGACTTTGCTCAAGACATCCAAGAGATATAAGACCTATGCAGATATGAAACGAAAAGCTGTACCAAGCCTTAAGGTAGGAGATCGGGTTTGGGTTTCCACACGTAACCTAAGATTAAAGGTTCCTACAAAAAAGTTTGCTCCCAGATTTATTGGGCCTTACCCAATCGAAAGAGTGTTGAATCCTGTGGCTTACAAAGTGAAATTACCTCCGCAGTTAAGAATTCCTAATGCATTTCATATTTCTCTCTTAAAACCACTGGTACTTAATCGGTTCAGAGCCGCTCTGCCTAAATCACCCAAGATCCAATCAGCACATGGAGATGAATTTGAGATTCACAAGATCCTCGATTCTCGCAGACGTTATGGTCGCATCCAGTACCTCATTGATTGGAAGGGGTATGGGCCCGAGGAGAGATCTTGGGTAGATGCAGAGGATGTCCATGCTCCAAGACTTCTTCGGACATTTCATGCCAAGTTTCCAACTAAACCACATAGGTGTCCGGAGTCCACCCGCAAAGGGGGGGGGGTACTGTCAGCGTCCGGAGTCTTACCGGTACGCTGGGGCCGCGGGGCTGGCTTCCTTGGCATTGTGCGGGCAGCGGCGGAGGTGGGCTGCTGCGCCAGATCCGTGGGCAGCAGTAGCGGCGGTGAGGGGGTCCGCTTGTGGCGGCGGGACGCCGCTACAGCGGGTCGCTCTTGCTGAACCGTTGCTTGGAGACCAGGGGCAGTGAGCAATGTGGCTTTGCAAAAAGGTCTGCATTACTGGGCGCCGCCATGTTGGAGACCAAGTTTTAAGCATAGTTCCTGTTTCCTGTTTCTTCCAGCCAATCCAGGGGAAGCTCTCCCTATAAAAGGGGGCTGGTTTAGGACAGGGATGCCAGTGCTTCAAGTTACAACCCTGTTGTAGGTGCTTTAGCCTGTGCTCCCAGGATTCCTGCTGTATCTTGGTTCCTCCTGATCCTGCTTGGTCGGTTCTCTGTTGCTGCTGCAGCCCTGCCGTTTCTTGCCTGCTACTGCCTGTGGAAGCGCTCCTGGAAAACCCGGTCCAGTAAGACTCTTTGGGCACAGTCGGCCCCGGGTCTTCTGCCTCGTCTTTCAAGCCACACTCCACAGATCTCTTCACCATCCACGCCTTTGTACCACTGACCACAGCCTGCAGATTATTATCTTCAAGCCTCGTTTTCCAAACCAGTCCTCGTCTCCAGCCACGTTTTCAACTACCATCCACAGTTCCACAGTTCATCATCTACAGTCTCGTCTTTCGAATCACAGTCCGCAGTTCTTCACCTCCAGTCACGTATTTAACCATTGTGCTTCAGTCTCGGTTCTCTACCTCAGCCCTGTACATAATAAATACTTTCCATTGACTCTCAAACCTCGCCTACGTTCTTCATTGCTCCGTGTCCCATGCGAAGGAACTATATCCAGCCCCCTCATCTGGTTCATTCACAGCCTGCTACCTCCTCAGGCAAATCTCAGCTGCCGGATCCTCAAACCCTGCCAGACGTGACACCAAGGATATAACACTTATTGCCCGGCAGGGTTGTGAGCCGTCTTGTCTAAATAGGGCAGCGAGCTGTAGGCTGTGTGAGCGCAGCCTCAGAGTGACAGGAGCCTCTCACACATACTAACTGTGCGGCACAAGTGTGCGCCCGCTCTTCCGGGTCCAGCTCTGTTGCAGGCAGTTACGGGACATGGCAGTAGCTCCCCTAGCCAGGATTCATGTGCTCTGCGCCAACCTCTTCTGGTGGGGTGTGAGGGCCACATGGTACCTGCTGTGTGGTGTTCGGGTCTGGATACTGGGGAGTGCAGCACAGGTTAGTCTCTTCCCATGTAAGAGTGGACTGGTGAGGGGATACAGGGATTTGAGATGGAGTGGGGGAGCTGGGAATGCAGCATGGAATCATTTGGAAGAGACAGAATGTGGGGTGTGTGGGAGGAAGGAGAGATATACATATTTATATAGGTGTATAGATAAATAAATAAATGAATAAACAGAAATTTATTAACCGTTTCTTATATAGGGCAGCAAATTCTGTTGCACTTTGAGATATATATATATATATATATATATATATATACACACACACACACACAGGTATATATATAGCGGTGTGGTATAAGGGTTCAAGCCAGTGGCGGAACTAGCGAGCGGTGGGCCCATGTGCGACAAAATGGCTTGGGCCGCCCCCCCCCCCCATCCCATCCAAGTCCACCCCCTCACCCCTGGAGAGGATCTGGTGAGGGGGACCTGCTCAGGGAAGTGGATACCTAGCAACAGTGCCGTAACTAGACATTTTAGCACTGTGTGCAAGAAACGGCATCGGAGCCCCACCCCTGCATGCAAAACAGGGGCCGTAGGCGCACGCAAAAATACATAGTGGTGTGGCTTCGTGGGGAAGGGGTGTGGCCACAAAATAATACCAATTCATAAAACGGTGCACAGTGGTCTCCATTATTCAAATTACGCCGCACAGTAGCACCACTACACCAGGTAGAGACCCTTTTACACCTTACGGTGGACAGATTCCTCTTTTTACACATTACAGCAGACAGCGTCCCCTTTTTACACATTACGGCAGACAGCGTCCCCCTTTTTTACACATACCGGCAGACAGCGCGCCCTTTTTACACATAACGGCAGACAGCGTGCACTTTTTACACGTAATGGCAGACAGCGTCCCCTTTTTACACATAACGGCAGACAGCGTGCCCTTGTTACACATAGCGGCAAACAGCGTACACTTTTTACAAATAACGGCAGACAGCGTGCCCTTGTTAAACATAGCGGCAGACAGCGTACCCTTTTTACACATAAGGACAGACAGCGTGCCCTTGTTACACATAGCGGCAGACAGCGTACACTTTTTTCACATAACGGCAGACAGCGTGCCCTTGTTAAACATAGCGGCAGACAGCGTACACTTTTTACACATAACGGCAGACAGCGTGCCCTTTTTACACATAATGGCAGACAGCGTCCCCTTGTTACACATTACGGCAGACAGCGTGCCCTTGTTACACATTACGGCAGACAGCGTGCCCTTGTTACACATTACGGCAGACAGCGTGCCCTTGTTACACATTACGGCAGACAGCGTGCCCTTGTTACACATAATGGCAGACAGCGTCCCCTTTTTACACATTACGGCAGACAGCGTGCCCTTGTTACACATTACGGCAGACAGCATCCCCCTTTTTACACATTACGGCAGGCAGATTCCCCCTTTTTACACATTGCGGCAGGCAGATTCCCCCTTTTTACACATTGCGGCAAGCAGATTCCCCTTTTTTACACATTGCGGCAAGCAGATTCCCCCTTTTTACACATTGCGGCAGGCAGATTCCCCCTTGTTACACATAGCGGCAGACAGCGTACACTTTTTTCACATAACGGCAGACAGCGTGCCCTTGTTACACATTACGGCAGACAGCGTCCCCCTTTTTTACACATACCGGCAGACAGCGCGCCCTTTTTACACATAACGGCAGACAGCGTGCACTTTTTACACGTAACGGCAGACAGCGTCCCCTTTTTACACATAACGGCAGACAGCGTGCCCTTGTTACACATAGCGGCAAACAGCGTACACTTTTTACAAATAACGGCAGACAGCGTGCCCTTGTTAAACATAGCGGCAGACAGCGTACCCTTTTTACACATAAGGACAGACAGCGTGCCCTTGTTACACATAGCGGCAGACAGCGTACACTTTTTACACATAACGGCAGACAGCGTGCCTTTTTTACACATAATGGCAGACAGCGTCCCCTTGTTACACATTACGGCAGACAGCGTGCCCTTGTTACACATTACGGCAGACAGCGTGCCCTTGTTACACATTACGGCAGACAGCGTGCCCTTGTTACACATTACGGCAGACAGCGTGCCCTTGTTACACATAATGGCAGACAGCGTCCCCTTTTTACACATTACGGCAGACAGCGTGCCCTTGTTACACATTACGGCAGACAGCATCCCCCTTTTTACACATTACGGCAGGCAGATTCCCCCTTTTTACACATTGCGGCAGGCAGATTCCCCCTTTTTACACATTGCGGCAAGCAGATTCCCCTTTTTTACACATTGCGGCAAGCAGATTCCCCCTTTTTACACATTGCGGCAGGCAGATTCCCTCTTGTTACACATAGCGGCAGACAGCGTACACTTTTTTCACATAACGGCAGACAGCGTGCCCTTGTTACACATTACGGCAGACAGCGTGCCCTTGTTACACATTACGGCAGACAGCGTGCCCTTGTTACACATTACGGCAGACAGCGTGCCCTTGTTACACATACCCCTTTTTACACATTACGACAGGCAGATTCCCCCTTTTTACACATTGCGGCAGGCAGATTCCCCCTTTTTACACATTACGGCAGGCAGATTCCCCGTTTTTACACATTGCGGCAAGCAGATTCCCCCTTTTTACACATTGCGGCAAGCAGATTCCCCCCTTTTTACACATTGTGGCAGACAGTGCCCCTTTTTTGAAGAAAGAAAGAAAGAAAGAAAGAAAGAAAGAAAGAAAGAAAGAAAGAAAGAAAGAAAGAAAGAAAGAAAGAAAGAAAGAATTATACTTACCCTCTCCGCTGGCTCAGGCTCCTCGGTGCAGTGTCAGACGATTCCCGGGCAGGAGAGAAGGAGGAGGAGGGAGGTGGTGGAGGGAGCCGCAGCAGCGCTGTGTTATTGGTGGAGGCGCTGCTGCTGCTGCCCCTCTGCTTCACTATAGGCCGTTCTCGGAAGACAGCCTACAGTGAAGCAGAGGGGTAGCAGCAGCAGCGCCTCCACCAGTAACAAAGCGCTGCTGCAGCTCCCTCCTCCACCTCCCTCCTCCTCCTTCCCCCGTACCGTTGCTCCTCTCCTCTCTGGGCAGCTGTGCGCTGCGGGCAGCGGTTGCCCGCAGCGCACAGCGGCATGTAATGAGTCAGTTTGACTCATTACATGCTTTGGGCCCCTGGACAGAGGCGGGCCCCAGTGCAACGCACTGGTTGCACTGGCGGTAGTTCCGCCTCTGGTTCAAGCGACCAATGGTGTCATAATTTAAAGTATCCAAATTATAAACTGTGTATATATAAACCATATACGTATAAACAAATTGACAATATTATTATTTTTCCCCCAAAGTTTTTATTGACAGGTGGAAATAATAACATACATCATATGTATACAGTACACGGTACAATGAGCATACCAACAACACTTTACATTGGTCAAAGGGAGAGTCAAAGATTATACACTAATTCAGATACACATAGATTGGCCTACCGAGGGAAGATATAGGGAAATATATAAGCAAGTGTCAAACACTGGCGTTACTCTGAGTAGATGTGAATCAAAAGGGAGTGCCTGAGTCAAGAACCTCTAAATTATACCATCTGGTATCCTGAAAACATTTCCGTAGAGCTTCCTTAACCAATGGATGGAGAGTATAAACATACGGGAGCCAGATATGCTTTTCTGTTAACTTTTCTTTTTGTAACGTTGTATTAACCCAATCTAAGTGGAACAGATATGAAATCCTGGGGTGAAATAATGAAATAGGGACAGGGTCAGTAGAAATCCATTGGGAGAGGATCGTTTTTTTAGCGGCAGCAGCTAATTTGATCAATAAAATGCGATTTCCTTTAGATAAATTAATGAGGGGGGATTTAGGATAGATGCCCCAAAAAGCCCAGGTTTTACCCATTAGAAAAGGTATCTTCAAATCATTCGTAATATACAACTGAAGTGCGTGCCATAGGACTTGTACTTTAGGGCAGGACCACAAGCAATGAGTAAGGTCAGCATCTGGTAAATCGCACTTAAAACAATGAGACGTAGGGGCAGCTCCAATAAGATGTCTTAATTTAGGTGTAACATATGCCCTATGCAGTATTTTCTGATGCATCTCTGTATACGTGATGGAACCTAACGTCTTATCTAAATACATATTAGCATCTAGAATGGCCTTCAATGTGAGGTCTGGAAACTCCAGTTTCCATCGCATCAAGCCCACATTACCAGAATCCAGATTAAGTAAGGAGCGAGAGTGGGTATGTATAAAGGCTGTAGAAAAATGACCATTCGGGCCATGGCGTAATGTTCTGTCTATAACAGCGTTTTTCAACAACTGTTCCGCGGCACACTAGTGTGCCCTGAGCAGTCTCCAGGTGTGCCACCATAGAAGCAGAGCCAGGCTCATCAGTGTTTTGCCACTACTGAGGCCCTGGAATGATCAATACTGGTGGGTTTAGTGGTTGAAGAGCCATTTCTAATTTGGGGCCTGGGCAGTGTTGGGTTCTTCTGGCTTTCTCAGATGTGGCACAGGCGTTATCCTAGGACACGCAACTGAGCCATGCATCATCTTTATATGTGAGTGTGCCTTGGTAATATTTAAATCTTGTTCAGTGTGCCTCGAGTTGTAAAAGGTTGAAAATCTCTGGTCTATAATGTTAGTTCCATCAGTTACAGTTAAGATGGACAGGACTCTCTGTACATAACTACTCACCTGAAGAAAGAGAAATAACGGAATTAATAAAGATGGGAAGCGTTCCATGACTTGTGAGTGTGTGAGCAGGACTGAAGTCTCTGTATTTAAAAAGTGATGGACATATTTAAGGCCCCCTTTGTACCAAGTATGAAAAATATTTGAGGTGGTATGTGGTTCAACGTTGGGGTTGCCCCAAAGAGGCAAAAATAAAGATGCCTGTAGTGACAATTTAAGTTTAGAGCGAATCGATCTCCATGCTGCACATGTAGAGGACAGGAGAACATTATCTTTTATAAAGTCAGGTATGGAGTGCGGGGAGGCATGTAACAAAGATACCAGGTTCCAGGTAGGTATAAAGGTTTGTTCTAAATGTGAATTAGCGTATATATTGCATCCGCTGATCCAATCCAAAGCAACTCTGTAGTTAGCTGCCATTGCATAAGTACGAAGACATGGTAGATTAAGGCCACCAAGGGATCTTGGTTGGCGTAGTTTGAACATAGAAAATCGTGGGAGTTTGCCCGCCCAGATAAATTTAGTGAGTGCTCTATCCAATTGGGCAAATGTGCTCTTAGGTGGGCTCAACGGAAGCATTTGCAACACATACAAGAAACGTGGGAAGCTGATAATTTTAAATAAGGGACAATGACCTGTGTACGTCAAAGGGAGGTAAGCCCATCTGGAGAAGTCCCTGAAAGTCTTAGCAAGTAGTGGGGAGAAATTGAGGGAATATAGATTGGAAGGATGATTAGGAATTTTAATACCTAAATAGGTGATACAGTTATCGGTAGACCAATGAAACGGAAAAGTGGCGCCCTCTCCCATTTCGGCCGAGAAAAAGAAGGCCAAAGCCTCGGTCTTTGAATAATTAATTTTTAAACCAGACAACAATTCAAAGGAATCCAAAATTGTGAGTAAATGTGGCAAGGCCTCTCGAGGATTACTAAAATAAAGCAGAATATCATCGGCAAGTACTGAAAATTTAAGTTCCATGTGGGCTAATTTGATGCCATGCCATCTATCTTCCTTTAAAAAGTGTCAAAAGAGGGGGTCTAATGTTAAGTTAAATAAAAGCGGAGATATGGGGCAGGCCTGTCTAGTACCTCTATGTAGTGTAAAGAATCGCGAGTTTTGGGCGTTAATTGTCAAAAAAGCCAGTGCGCTTCGATAAAGAGTATGGAATACATGTAAAAAGTCAGGGCCAAAATTCTGGTGTTGAAGGATCCTACCAATATGAGCCCAGGAGACCCTATCAAAGGCCTGATCGGCATCACAACTTAAAACAATGTTTCCCGTCTTCAGTGACCCATGAGTTTTGATCATTGCAGCCAATAAAGAGCGGACGTTATTTACTGAATTTCTGTTACATAAGAACCCTGTCTGAGCAGGATGTAACAATTTGGGTAAATCCAACTAAAGGCGGGAAGCAATGATCTTTGTAAAGATTTTGAAATCTTGGTTTAGAGAGAAATAGGCCTATATGATGAAACCAAAATATGGTCTTTATTTGGTTTGGGTAGAACTATGACTCTAGCTGTGTTAAAGTCAGGAGGGGCCGGACAGCTTGTAAGAATTGAATTATAAAATTTGCCGAGGTGTTCTCGTATATGTGGGGAAAGGAGTTTATAGTATGCGGCTGATAGGCCATCTGGACCTGGGGATTTCCCATTGGGGAAGGATTTAAGGACAGACTCCAATTCTGCATCAGTGATGGGAGCAGTGAGAAATTCCCTATCGTCATCAGTTAAACTGGGAAGATCTGCGTGTAATAGAAAGTCCATACCTTTAATGGGCTGGTCAAGGGGTGCAGTATATAAGTTTTCAAAAAATTTAAGAAACGTGTCGCTAATTTTGTCCTGAGATAATGACAATGTACCCTGAGTAGTTCAGATCGAGGAGATATGTTTAGGGGTAGTGGAGGCTTTCACCAGGTTTGCCAGTAATTTCCTGGGATGGTTACCCCAACGAAAGTATTTGTTAGATTGAAATTACAGAAATAACTTAGCTTGCTCAGCACAAAGAGTATCATGGACCGACTTAGCATCCCTATATAGTAATCTGTTAGGCTCAGAGGGGTCAGCCAATAGTTGAGAGTATGAGGAAGCAACTTTACGAGCCGCATGAGTGATTCTCTCCTGAAATCTTTTCTTCCTAGTGGCAACATATGATATTATGTGACCTCGAACAACCGGTTTCGAAGCCTGCCAAAAAAGGTTAATATCATCAGCATGTACGGCATTGTCATGTACACAGGGGGTCATTCCGAGTTGATCGTAGCTGGTCTAAATTTAGCACAGCTACGATCATGAACTCAGACATGCGGGGGGACGCCCAGCACAGGGCTAGTCCGCCCCGCATGTCTGTGCCACTCCCCCCCCCCCCCCCGCAGAAGTGCAAAGGCATCGCACAGCGGCGATGCCTTTGCACTGCAAGAGTAGCTCCCGGCCAGCGCAGCTTTAGCGTGCTGGCCGGGAGCTACTCATTGCTCTCCGGCCCGCAGTGGCTGCGTGTGACGTCACGCAGCCGCTGCAGGCCACTCCCCACGCGGTTCGGCCACGCCTGTGTTGGCCGTACTGCGCCCCCTCTATTGATTTATGGAATCATATTTATGAATATTAATATTTAATATATCATATATGGTATTTAATATATGGATATATTTCAATTAATATGCATTTATCATATATATCTGCAAATATATTATGTCAGGCTTACAAACTAATTGGCTGATACATATATGCAGTCCTTATACATATGACTTATGAAGTTATTAAGTTAAGATTCCTTAAAGAGAGTTCAAGCTTGAATATTACCGCTCTTTTTATATGATTCTTTATTTACAGGCAGATCAAATCGTACAGAATAAGATATACACAGTAGTGATATATATACTAATTATAATTATATATGCTTCCTTCGTTACATAACATAAAACAACATGACATAAGTTTCACAAACAGTTTCAATTGCTAACATAAAATGTATACTTGCAAGTTAAAGATTGCCATCCCAAGAATCATTCCTTCTGCATGTTCTCCATGACTTCTCCTCCTGACTGACTTCCTTCCTTCTCCTTCTTCTTCTCCCTCTCCCTCTTCCTTCTAACTCCTAACTACAAGTCTGGTCCTTTTATCTCATATTTTACCAATTCAAACTATCATATTCTCATAGTTTCCAATGGAATAGGTAATTATAGGTTTGTCAGATTCCAAGGTGTAATAAAACAAACATTGAACTGGGCTGTCGTGTCCTGTTCACGGAGGCATGGTGTCATAAAAGTGTGGTGTCCACACTGCCTTAAGCAAGTATAGTATTGTAAAATCTGGAATGTCTTTTCATCCAAAGTTCTGTTGTATTGACAAGTTTTCCTGGGGTCGGTTACACAATGTTTTATCAATGGATGTGATCTCTTTTCATAGTAGTTAATTTATACTCCCTAGCTTTTAACCTTCACTGGACAATAGACAAACCAGTAGATTCTGATCTACTGTAAGCACACCTGTGAATTCCAATGACCAACAGAGCTCTGTCACATACCTATTATCATTTATGGCCTAATACCTTTTCTCTACAATGACTCTTGATCTTACTGTAACCTCTCTGGCCTTATTTATGACTAGAGCAGAATAAACCTGTTCCCTACACTATTTTTTACCATCTTGCTGTAAAACACAAATATACAGTATATCTATATAAACACATACACAAACCTAATCTCTTAAATCAGCTAAACATTACCTCATACATTCAAACTTATTTCATATCTATTCCTTACTATATATATCCAGTATACTGTCCACTATGGTAACATCGCCTATTTATAATGAATTATATTTTGATTCAGACAATATCCATTGCCCTAATATTATACTAAGTGCAGACAATTACCTATAAGGCAACAGTCGCCCCCTTGTGGCCATGAGAAATTCTTTTGATTGGCCACACATTAAACTAGCGTAATTGCTTCCAAATACATTTCAAAATATTCCTTCAAACATAACTTTCGTTGTAACCATAATATATACCATAAGTGTAATAATAATAACCATTATGATTTTAAAAATCTCTAAAAATTCTTAGCTTACCTAACCTTATTCTACTTTTAACTAAAGCAGACAAAACTGAGGTTTTTATTCAGTATTCATGAGGAAAACTAATTTCTACAGACATTTGGAATACCATAGCCCAATTGTAGACCTTTTTTCTGTATCTGGATCAGTACGTTTGGACATTTTTGCTGTTCTTGTATGTAGCAATTTACTGGGATAAGACTGTCATCTGCGTGGTTTGCTTGCAATTGGAGATGCCTTGCGTTTGCATTATGGCCTTGCGTTTGCAACATTTGCACCATTACTAGAAGTAGAATTCTTCGTAGCAGCTGCTCCTTTGCTTGCCATTTCGCTGTTTGAGGCAGAGGGCTGTGTACGTCGAGTGCTGTGTCTTGAACATTCAGTACTTGTGACGACCCTCAGTAATAGTAATAGTCTTTATACAGTCTTTAGCAGTTCTGTTTCCTTTGCGTTTATCCAATGCCGCAGTTGTGACCAGTGTCCATATTGCTTTTGCACAAACAGGTTGTGATTTTGAATAGAACAGGCATATATGAAACAGTCTTTTTTTTTTTTTCTTTCTTTCTTTCTTTCCTTGCTTGTTAATAGTAGGTCTTAATTGTCTTCGGGCAATAGTACCACAAATGGCTGTGAGTAGTACACCTACTCTGTTCTGTATTTCCTCACTGAATAAATTACCATGCAGTCTTAAATCTCCTTATTCTACCTTGTACCTATTTATACATCTCAATCTTACATAAACTTATACCAGTTTAACCCATATAAAGGCGTTTTCTATCCTACCTATATTTTGACTAATAATTATTTAAAATGCTTTTGATGTGTATATAGTAACATCCTATCAATACAATAAATGAATATAATTTTGCTTCAAACAGATATTAAATATCATTTAGGAATGGCTTTAAATATATCTAATTCCATCCAATATTATTTTATATGCAGCCATGTGCATATACAGTGACCCTGTTATGCTACAAATAATTATCTTAGACTTGTGACAGTCTTTATTAAGAGAATTATTCATCCCACTTAATAATCTCGGCCCAATTTGTTATAACGCGGTATACCATCCTGTATTAGATATTTAATTACTTTTGAAGCTTTTACGAAGGAAGCATAGGTAGTATCTATTGTGTAATATATAAAAAAAACATAAAATATTTACAAGGTATATATGCAATGATATAAAATATATCTCAGACAAATGTTTACATATATGTGATTAAGGTATATGAAGGGATGAGACAGTTCTGTATAATCACAGTGATGAGATGTGCTGTACACTGTTGTGGGAGTGTACATGTAGTTTGAAAGACAAGTAATGATTACTTGTGATGAAAGGGTTAATGAAAACCTTCCCCTTTCTTGTGAAACTGGAAAACTCCTTGAGGATTTGTCCATATATCAGTCTTTAGGGATGCTATGTAGATTTTGCTGGATAGCAGCGATGAAAGGGTTAATGAAGACCTTTTCCCTTGTAAATTGGAGTCTTTTTGGAGTCTTGCACCATTCTGTATACAGGTTGCCAGGATTACTATGAATCAAACAAAAATACATACAATGACTATCACAGATATTTATACAGTGATTTAACATAGCTTGCTATGCATTCTGTCCTATCTGCTGCATGTTATCAGGTACAGAATTTACAAATGTGTCTTTTAACGATTGAATAACAAACAAACAATTGTTTCTGGCCTGTGCCAATCTTTCCTGTCACATTGTGTGTCAATGACAGCACAATTGTCGCTGCAGATATGATGCAGGTTTAATTTGGAAACTGTGGCTGTTTGAACATCAAAGCAAACAATGGCTTCATTGGATCTAACAAGTAAAGGAATGATACTACCGTATTCACTTGTGACCATACTCCCTTGTGATGCAGCCTGGTCCCAGACTGTCTTTAACCATAGCGTTTGCTGCTTGGTGTGGCTCCTTAGTTTGGAAGAATCTTGGAGCTTCTGAAAAAACCTACTTTTGTGGGGAGAGAAACTTGTTAAACTTTGCCAAATATGTATTGCAGGTCCCAGGGCTTTCTGTCTTTCCACACCTGTAATAAAATGGTTATGGCACCAGGGCATAAAAACATTTTCATCCTGGTGATCCTTTTTGTCATTGTTAATTGGTGTGTGGTTTGCAGAATGACACTCTGCATGTGGTCTCTCTGAGAGCATGCAAACATTTGCACCATCACTAGAAGTCTCTGAGTGCTCTGTGGGGGTTACATAAGTTTGGGAACTTTGTTTGTAAACATGCATTCCTGAATTAATTTCATGGATTTTCCCTTTAAACATGTTTCCAGGTGAATACATTTCAAGGTTTGCAACTCTGGTTGCCATGGGAGTTTTCACCATGGGGAACTTCCCCACCCCTGTGTGCACTGTACTGCTGCTATCAGTGTTTAAATCTGCTGACAATTCACCTTTGCCTAAGGGCATAACAAATTCTTCATTTACATTGGGAACTCTGAGAGTGTATTCAGCAGAATACTCATAATCTGAGTTACAATGATCTTCCCCCTTACTAGACACAGTATAGGGGACATCTCCTATTGCTGCTACCTCCTTTACATTAATGTGCTGTCTGATGATAGACACATCCGGCACATTGCTACTTTCTTCCTTTACCACAGAGGCTGTTCTGCTGGTGGTCTGTGTGACCATAGCAGACTCCATGCGCTGCACATTGATGCAGTCCTGCAACATGTAACTTTCCTTAATTTTAGGATCTTGACTGATTAAGTCATTTCTGACTCCTGTAGACTCTGTGTACAGAGTTTCACATACCTCAACACTATTCCTGTTTGGTGTTTCTATCTCAGCTTGCTTGCTGGATGTTATCTCTTCATCAGAGATCTTGACAATTTGATTACAAACTGTCAGGCTTTTCGCTTCTGCCCCAAACTTTTTCTGTTTATTTTTCTGTTTAAGGGACTTAAATAACGAATGCATTTTTGCATTAATGGTCAGGCACGCCTTACGAAGACGTGAACCTGATTCTTCTTTACATTTCTGTTTGGCTTCTAGAGCCGCAGTTCTGCGCATTTTTCTAAATGCTACAGAAAACTTTTGCATTTTTAACATTTCAATGCTAAATTTATATATTCTTTGTTTTTAGTACTGAAGGTATCCTCTCCTTAAGATTGACCGGTGTCTTAAGGTTAAACTCTAATACCTGGTACATTTATACATTTATTTGGAAATACTCTTTTCCACTGTGCACATTTTCTATTCTAGGCCTTTAAATTCTTTATTCTCATTTGTAACCTATTCCACTGTGATCTTGTATTTTGCCAGCAGGCTTATAGCCTTTGGTGCTGCTTCCTAATAGATATTATGTTAGTTAAAATAACGTATATTGCACTAACACATTTATCCTAGGTTATACAGAATACAAAATTGACATTACACAATGGTAATAAATTTTCATAGATACATCCCCACCGTGATTCTGCAGATTTGGTAGCCAGCTTATAGCATTTGCTACTCCTCATAAATATTATAAATCAGATAATCAGATTCAGTAATAACAAGTCCCTTCATGGTCGCCAATATTGATTTATGGAATCATATTTATGAATATTAATATTTAATATATCATATATGGTATTTAATATATGGATATATTTCAATTAATATGCATTTATCATATATATCTGCAAATATATTATGTCAGGCTTACAAACTAATTGGCTGATACATATATGCAGTCCTTATACATATGACTTATGAAGTTATTAAGTTAAGATTCCTTAAAGAGAGTTCAAGCTTGAATATTACCGCTCTTTTTATATGATTCTTTATTTACAGGCAGATCAAATCGTACAGAATAAGATATACACAGTAGTGATATATATACTAATTATAATTATATATGCTTCCTTCGTTACATAACATAAAACAACATGACATAAGTTTCACAAACAGTTTCAATTGCTAACATAAAATGTATACTTGCAAGTTAAAGATTGCCATCCCAAGAATCATTCCTTCTGCATGTTCTCCATGACTTCTCCTCCTGACTGACTTCCTTCCTTCTCCTTCTTCTTCTCCCTCTCCCTCTTCCTTCTAACTCCTAACTACAAGTCTGGTCCTTTTATCTCATATTTTACCAATTCAAACTATCATATTCTCATAGTTTCCAATGGAATAGGTAATTATAGGTTTGTCAGATTCCAAGGTGTAATAAAACAAACATTGAACTGGGCTGTCGTGTCCTGTTCACGGAGGCATGGTGTCATAAAAGTGTGGTGTCCACACTGCCTTAAGCAAGTATAGTATTGTAAAATCTGGAATGTCTTTTCATCCAAAGTTCTGTTGTATTGACAAGTTTTCCTGGGGTCGGTTACACAATGTTTTATCAATGGATGTGATCTCTTTTCATAGTAGTTAATTTATACTCCCTAGCTTTTAACCTTCACTGGACAATAGACAAACCAGTAGATTCTGATCTACTGTAAGCACACCTGTGAATTCCAATGACCAACAGAGCTCTGTCACATACCTATTATCATTTATGGCCTAATACCTTTTCTCTACAATGACTCTTGATCTTACTGTAACCTCTCTGGCCTTATTTATGACTAGAGCAGAATAAACCTGTTCCCTACACTATTTTTTACCATCTTGCTGTAAAACACAAATATACAGTATATCTATATAAACACATACACAAACCTAATCTCTTAAATCAGCTAAACATTACCTCATACATTCAAACTTATTTCATATCTATTCCTTACTATATATATCCAGTATACTGTCCACTATGGTAACATCGCCTATTTATAATGAATTATATTTTGATTCAGACAATATCCATTGCCCTAATATTATACTAAGTGCAGACAATTACCTATAAGGCAACACCTCCTGCCCATCGACCGCCTCAGCCTGTCAATCAGGCAGAGGCGATTATAGCGCAGCGATGGGCAGCCATGCGCTGGCGCACTGCGGCACTGGCGCATGCGCAGTTCTGACCCGATCGCTACGCTGCAAAAAACTGCAGCGTGCAATCGGGTCAGAATGACCCCCATAGTTAGTAAAAGAATGCATCAAATGAACCTTAAAATCTTCAGAGGTGGCTAGGTATTCCGGAAAATGCCAAATATAAGAGCATGTATGAGGCGTTGTCAGTGTATAAGTGTCAGGGTACTAGGGGCATGATCAGATAAAAGAATATTAGCTATGGTAGAATCCTCAACTCTATGAGTTAATGAGTCAGATATCAACCAATAATCTAATCAGGAAAATATCTTATGTGGGTGAGAGAAGAAGGAGTATTCTCTAGAGTCAGGATATAAGAACCACCAGGGGTCTAAAATTCGTAAGGAATCTAGCAATAGTGACAATGTGGATGGAGCAGATCTACTTAAGCCCAACTGTCTGGGACCACCTGATATGTCCAACAAAGGGTCAAAAACAACATTGAGATCTCCTCCTAATATCAATGAACCCTCTAGCCATCCTTGCAGACTAACAAAAAGATCTGAGAAAAATTAGATATTCGGCCCCGTAGGGGCATAAATGCACGCTAAGGTGAACCTCTCTCCTTCAATATCCACCATTAAAAACAGAAACCGCCCCTCAGGATCTATCCATTCATCTTTGATCTCATAATGTAATGATTTACTAAATAAAAGTAACACTCCCCTTGTCTTAGTGGTGTAAGAGGCACTCCTGAAGTCACCCACCCAAGTATCTCTAAGCCTATTAGGGTCAGTGGTTCGCCAGTGTGTCTCTTGTAAGAATACAACATCTGGGCAAAACCTTTTAAGATGATTCAAAATTTTCTTCCTCTTAACCGGTGTATTCAATCCCTCCACGTTCCAAGAGACTAGCTTAAGAGAAGTCTTTGTGCTATCTACGGGAACGTCAGTAACAATTGGTCCCGGCATTATCCAATGCCCATTCTGATGGAACATGGAAGGAGAAGCCACAATAAAACGCCCAACCCCCTGTCCCAGCAAGCAGAAGGAGGGCTAATAAGATGTATCAAGCAAAGGCGTTGGTTACAATTGAGAGAACAAAAATGTACCATAATACATGTAAAAATCACAAAGTAATAAAACATTTGCCACCAAAGAATTTTGAAAATTTCTGAACCCAGTAGGACGGTTTCAAAAACCATCTAAATACAACAATAACATTAATATGAATAGATGAAGAGGAAAAAGGGAGAACGGGCAGAGAAAATGGAAGAACGGTCTCCCACCCTCCCCGCATCCGCAATGAGGAAGTAACCCCCCCGCAACAGTAACATCATTAGAGGCATCATGTATAAATCAAACAGTGTGTCACCCATTGGAAACGTAAAAAAGAGAAACAGTAGAAAGATACTTAACAGTCCATGAACAGTCAATCGGCATCATCCATGCGGGAATCAGACGGAAGTGAAGCTAAAGATTTGAGAAAGTTCCGAGCAGTATCTAGAGAGTGTCAAAATAGTGTGGTTTACCAGCATGGAAGATTCTCAATTTCACAGGGTATAGGAGTGCAAATCGGATATTTTTGGAGAAAAGTTCCTTGCACACCGGAGAGAATTCCAGTCGATTGTGAAGAAACTTGAAACGAGAAGTCCTGAAAGAGGAGGAGCTTGGAGTCCTCATAACTGAAATTGGAGATTTTACGATATGCCTCCATAATTTTTACCTTGTCCAGCTAATTCAATAACTTGAAGATCACTGGTCTAGGACAAGTTTGGGAATATTGTCTGTCAGGGCCAATACGGTGGGCCCGTCCCACCATATAAGAAGTGGGCGAGGGATGGAGACCCAAGGTGGTAGGAAGCCAGCGAGATACCAAGTCCAGTAAATCTTTCGGTCGAACAGATTCTGGAAGGCCAATGAGGCGCAGATTATTCAGACGATTGTGATTTTCCAAATCTTCAATTTTGTCGGTTAAGGCCGCAAGAGTGTTATCGTGTGTTTGCAATTGCGACTTGGCCTCAAGCTGATCGTCCTCCAGGGTGGAAATATGATCCTCAGCTTCCACCAAACGCTGAGTGTGTTGTGCTATTTGAGCAGCAGCAGAATTAATGGCTTCTATCAACGGTGCTAGTTTCGCATCCAATAGATGATGTCCGAGATTTCTTTGGATCTTTGTATGGAAGACGGACTAAATCTAACATCTGTGGTCAATGTATCCACAAAGTCTCCTCTACCAGGTTAAGAGGGGGACTGTGAGTGAGTAGGACTCGTTTTATTTTTATTTTGAGTTTTTAGATGTTCGAGATGTCTTAGCCACGTATTTCTCCATGATTAATTTTGTAATTTAAATATGACCCAATAAGAGAGAAAAAGGGTGATTCTCCAAGTATAAATGCGATGATGTGAAGGGTGATACTGTCGATAAATAACGTACAGCTGTGGTAGAAATATTAGTGCAGGGAAAGGAGTGCAGGAGCAGGCAGGAACAGGCAGGAACAGACACCACAGTAATAAGATGCAGGAGGAAGTCCACTTGCCTTCAGGAATATGAAATGTTATGTAGAACCCAAGGAGGGATAAACTTTCTGCCTCCAAACAGCACTTCCCAAGTAAGGAAATGCGGAGAGGTAACGGTACGCCAGTGAGGAGAGGGGCCCAACGTTGCCAGAAGCCAGTGGCAAACGCAGGATTTTTAAAGGGGGGTTTCCAAATGCAGTACACAATCTCCCACTCTGCAGGACGTTGGAGCAATTGTGGTAGCCTGGGGGAGCGGTAGAAGAACCTAGTAACAGTGGCGTAACTACTGCCCCCGCAGTCCTCGCGGTGGCTTGGGGGCGAGGGGCTGCGGGGGCGCCACTGATTTACAGCAGACTGACATGCGGACGAGCGTCCGCATATCAGTCTGCAGTCTCCTTCCCTCCGCCGCTTGTTGGAGGGACACGGAGGGACAGCGCGCCTCCCTGTGTCCCTCCTGCTGCATCATCTCCGGCGGACGCGGGTCTAATAGGGGAAAGTGCCGTCCGTGAGCTCTAATTGGCTCACGAACCGGCACTTTGCCCTATTAGACCCGCGGCCGCCGGAGATGATGCAGCAGGAGGGACACAGGAGAGACGAGCAGTGCCCTCCGTGTCCCTCCAAAAAGCGACGGGGGGGAATATCTGGCACTGGGGGCATATATGGCACGGGGGGGGAGGAATATCTGGCACTGGGGCATTTCTGGCACTGGGGGGAATATCTGGCACTGGGGGCATATCTGGCACTGGGGGGGGGGGGGGTATCTGGCACTGGGGCATATATGGCACTGGGGGGGAATATCTGGCACTGGGGGCATATATGGCACTGGGGGGGGGATATCTGGCACTGGGGCATTTCTGGCACTGGGGGGAATATCTGGCACTGGGGGCATATCTGGCACTGGGGGGGGGGTATCTGGCACTGGGGCATATATGGCACTGGGGGGGAATATCTGGCACTGGGGGCATATATGGCACTGGGGGGGGGGATATCTGGCACTGGGGGCATATATGGCACGGGAGGCATATATGGCACTGGGGGGAATATCTGGCACTGGGGGCATATATGGCACTGGGGGGGGGATATCTGGCACTGGGGCATATATGGCACTGGGGGGAATATCTGGCACTGGGGGGGATATCTGGAACTGGGGCATATATGGCACTGGGGGGAATATCTGGCACTGGGGGGAATATCTGGCACTGGGGGGGGGGGATATCTGGCACTGGGGGGGGGATATCTGGCACTGGGGGGGAATATCTGGCACTGGGGGGGAATATCTGGCACTGGGGGGGATATCTGGCACTGGGGGCATATATGGCACGGGGGGAATATCTGGCACTGGGGGGGAATATCTGGCACTGGGGGGGAATATCTGGCACTGGGGGGGAATATCTGGCACTGGGGGCATATTTGGCACTGGGGGGGAATATATGGCACTGGGGGCATATCTGGCACTGGGGGCATATGTGGCACTGGGGGGGGAATATCTGGCACTGGGGGGGGAATATCTGGCACTGGGGGCATATGTGGCACTGGGGGGGTATATGTGTACCTGGCACATGGGGACGACGACTATATTTGGCACTGGGGCATGTAAGTACACTGGGGACATATGTGGCACTGGGAGCACAGCCCTAGCAACAAGGACTACCTCCTAGCAACGAGCATGACACCCAGTGCATGAAACACCTGGCAACGAGCATGACACCCAGTGCATGAAACACCTGGCAACGAGCATGACACCCAGTGCATGAAACCCCTGGCAACGAGCATGACACCCTGAGCATGAAAACCCCTGGCACCGTGCATGGAACCAAGAGCATGAAACCCCTGGCAACGAGCATGACACCCAGTGCATGAAACCCCTGACAACGAGCAGGTAATTGAAAAGTAATTAGAAGCCTTACTGTAGGACTTAATGTGTAATGGGCATTACGGTGTGTGGCATAATGTATCACGGACATTGCGGTGTGTGTCATAATGTGTCACAGGCATTACGGTGTATGGTATACTATATCGCGGGCATTGTGATATGTGGTATAATGTCTCAGGGTCATTGCAGTGTGTGGCATAATGTATCACGGACATTGCGGTGTGTGTCATAATGTGTCAGGCATTACGGTGTGTGATATACTATATCACGGGCATTGTGGTATGTGGTATAATGTCTCAGGGTCATTGCAGTGTGGCATAATACATAACGGGCATTGCGATGTGTGGCATAGGGTATAACGGGCAGGGCATTGCGGTGTGTCACAGGCATTACGGTGTATGGTATACTATATCACGGGCATTGTGGTATAATGTCTCAAGGTCATTGCAGTGTGTGGCATAATGTGTCACAGGCATTGTATGTGCTATAATGTATCGGGCATTGCAGTGTGTGGCATAATGTATCACGGACATTGCGGTGTGTGTCATAATGTGTCACAGACATTGTATGTGCTATAATGTATCAGGGGCATTGCAGTGTGTAGCATAATGTATAACGGGCATTGCGATTCCTGTCATAATGTGTCACAGGCATTACGGTGTGTGGCATAATGTGTCACAGACATTACGGTGTGTGGCATAATGTGTCGGGGGCATTACAGTGTGTGCATATTGTGTCGTGCATTATTGTGTGCAGCATAATGTCTAAGGGCCATTGCAGTATGTGGCATAATGTATACTGGGCATTACTATAAAGAGGAAAAATGACAAATAATGTAAGGGGCATGAATCAGGATTATTTTTCTTTCCTGTAGTGGCCAACGTCTGGGCGTGCAGGTTGCAAAACTGGGGTATAAGGTAGTCTTTTCCTGCAATGCCACGCCCCTTTATGCGAAACCACGCCCACTCCAACAAAACCACGCCCCTTTTTTGGCGCGCGCATATTTATCCCTTTCTTGCTCCCAATTATGGAGCATGAAGGGGGGGGGGGGGGGGGGGGGGGCGCCGAAGAATTTTCTGGCTTGGGGGAGAAAAATTTCTAGTTACGCCACTGCCTAGTAAAGACCCTGGACAGTAATGTATACTGTATGGAATACAGAATTAATATTTAACACTATAGATGGTCTATAGTATAGGCTGTATCACACATTTAAATAATAAATAAGTGATCAGGAAAAAGATTAAACATACCATAATAAATAAATAAATAAATACACAAACATAATAGAACCAGTACTGCACTTTCTAAGCACACATTCTCCCACCTCATGGTAAGGCTCCTGTCTTTTCTTCCTGGTAGCTGCTCTCTTGTCCAGTGTACTGATTGAGGATTCACACAGCAAACTTGGTAGAAGAAGATGATACCACTGGGCATGTACAGCAGCTCTGCTCTGTCCCTTACACTGCATTATGTGGTGGTAGCTCTAGTTATCCTATTATATACCATTGCTATTGTTTTCATAATTTGAGCCACTTGCCAAGAGGAGGGGGGTTTCCGGGCAACCGGAAACCCCCCTGCGTTTGCCTATGCCAGAAGCAACCGTCTCTACAGCTCTGTCACTGGATACAGCCCTCCAATGGACAGTGGCAGTGTCAGGGCAACAGCAGGCACAAAAGGCTAGAGAGACTCGTGGACAGCAGGTAGGAATGGGGGGGGGGGGGGGGGGGGGGAGAGCCCTCTATCCCCTAACACAGCCGTACAGCAGGCAGTATCCAGCACAACACCTGTGGAGCTGATGTGTCCCCATCCAGGAGCTCCCGGCGTGGTCAGAGGTGCGGGTGATAGCCGTTACACACTGCACTTAGCGCTCACCGCCGCTGGCCAGGCTCTGATGCTGGGTTCGGGTGAGGTGCGGGAGGGAGGGGAGGGGGCCGCCGGGTGTCTTGTATTTGCAGCGGCAGGGAGACCGTCAGTGCCCCCTCAGGCAGCCTGAACCCAGACGCAGCCGTGATCGAAGATGGCCGCCGTCATGCAGCGCACACAGCGTGTGCAGGCTCCGGTTGCGATTGTGGGGTAGGGGAGAGCCGGGAAACTAGTTCACTTCACCCCTCGCTATCTCTGGGTCCCCTGGATGGCAGAACGGGACCCCGATCCAGGTGTGGCCGGTGTTAATAGGCAGTTGAAGCAACCTGGAGGGAGAGCTCAGCCTAAGGGTGTGTACACACGGTGAGATAAATCTGTGACATTTTGACTATAAAGTCAAAATCTTATGAAAAGTTAGTGCATATCTCATGGTGCTAGGCAGCTTGCGATACAGATTCGATCCCGATGCGCGCTCCCGTGGGGTCGGTATCGTAAGGCTAGATAGACTGTGCAGGCAAGTCAATCTTGACTATCTAGTGTACAATCTAGTACAAAGTATAGTCAAAATTGGCACTTAGTCAAAATCGTACATAGACAAAATCTCAAGCACAGATAGTCAAAATCTGTACTATCTGTACTATCTGTGCTATCTGGGCTCTGGGGGAGTTCAAGGGAAATCGCATAGTCAAAATCGAACATAGCAGGGATCTCACCGTGTGTACACACCCTAAGATGCGGCCAGTCCGTTTGGCCCGCCTACCGGAAGTCGACAATATTTTATTTTAACACAACCTCTGTACAGAGGTTGTGTTAAAAAGAAATATTGTCAATTTGTTTATACGTATATAGTTTATATATACACAGTTTATAATTTGGACACCATTGGTCGCTTGAACCCTTATACCACATTGCCATACACATTTTTCAGTGACTTACCATTACTGTATATTTAAGGGACAGCTGACGTCCATGATAATTGGGAGTGTTATATATATATATATATATATATATATATAGATAGATAGATAGATAGATAGAGAGAGAGAGAGAGAGAGAGAGGGTGCGGCACTCAGGTAAATAAATAAAGAGACATACACTGTGTTGTGCTATCAGCACACCAGCGTATGTCTCTTTATTTATTTACCCGAGTGCCGCACCCTCGCTCTATATACTCTTACCTTAAAGAAGAGAGTTCTAATCAGGACTCTCTTCTTTAAGGACAACAAGCCCCAAACACAATGTCATAGGGGTTATATCTGTCCTACTATTTGTTTTTAATAAATTATTGTATTAGCTACAATGGTTGTTGCTTGTTTCCTAATGACAATTGGATATTGTTTTTAAATAATTTTTAGTATCCTTGTGCGCACTCTGAATCTTGTTGTGTATGAGTATGTTTATTGTGAACCCTGAGCTGCAGTACCCAATGACTGCCCTCATCAAGTGCAGTCATTGGGTACATTTGTGTATTATATATATATATATATATATATATATATATATATTTATTCTCTGCTGTGGTCATTTGATATAGATATTGCACCACAACTCTAGGGATAGAGCAGTGAGCACCCTGGTTTTGGCTGTGGTTCAGCCATGTTCTCCCATGCGTGTAGCAGCTGCTATACCCACCGAAGAACAGCCGCAGCCAGGGCTCACCCAGGTGTTTTGGTCCAGAACAAAGGACCTTTTCACTGTCCTGGGAGGATACAGAAGCCGTGCTGCTTGAATGGGTTGTTCCCAGCTGGTTGTATTGCTGTGTATGTATACAGTCAGGCCTCTTATAAAAGACATGAGTAATTTGACTAAAATACTCAATTGCTGTGAAACTAAAAAGTAGTGGAGATTTTTAACCCATCTGCCACCTGGAGTCAAATCTAGTAATGTGTCAAATCCTAAGTATTTCAACTATTTACACTGCCTATATGGCAAAGGGACGATATCTGCTAAGAAACTAGTAGTGTTTTGCTTTTGACAAGTGCATTTATTTTTACTACATTTTATTTTATTGAAGTCACATCTGAATAACATGAACTTTTTTGTATTTCAAAATATACTATTACATAAAAAATGTAAAAATTAAAAGCATTATTAATGTAATGTTTTGTGTTTGTAGGTGGAAATAAACTACAGAAAATGATTTGTTATGAAATCCGGAACAGAGACTGAATGTTACTGTGATGCTAGCACATGCTGGTAACACCAGAAACAATAGCTCAGTGTAATAGAGGTTTACAAACACTTTAAAAACCCTAGTAAAAAATAAATGCCATTAATACAAGTGTGTACAAGGAATACTGTTTTTCTTTTTGCATATAGAGATGTCGAAAGTGTATAGTAGTAACAAATGCTATAATCGAGCCACTTCTATTGTGTCTACAGAGGATGTTGCTATCACTAATCTTCATCACCACAACACTAAGGGGTTTATTTACTAAGCGCCAGATTCTAAAACCCAAAGCTTAGTTTATTAACCCCTAAGTATGATTTTGATCTATTATTTTGAAGGTAAATAACTAACCCTTTGCCACTGAGGCTGTCCTCAACCCTGTATTGAGCAGTTTTTGGACTGGTCACATTCCAACGTTTAATTCAATTGCCAACGGTAATATACTAATTGATCTCCCCGGGCTAATTGATCTCCCCGGGCTATCCAATTAGCCCCAAAGCAAAGGCTGCCCGACACAGGCACTTATCAGGGATATTTTTTGCGAGACCCCCCCATCTCCCACAGAAAAAGCGATATGTGCCCTGTTTTTGCAGTTGTGGATGTGAACACACATAGGTCTGTAAACAAATCATCCTATGTGTTTTTGCCCGAAAACAGGTAATTTTGCGGGTGGTAAAAACAAACTCTAATTGATTTGTCCAGAAAAAAAATTGTACTAAAGTCACGTATTTACCACCCTCAAAAAATTACAGCGGGCAATAGAATTGCCCCCTATGTTTGAAAAATGAGAATGAGCTGATTGGTTAGTACTTTATGTCCATCCACTTTTTCTCTCTCTTAAGGGGGGTACTGACGGGGGAGATGTGTGCTGAGCAATCTTAACACAGACCGCTCAGCACACATCCCTCCCCAGGCTCAGCACAGCGCGATGTGCTGAGCGAGGAAACGGATGGACGGGGGGCCGCTCACTTCACACAGTGGTGAAATGAGCGACCCGCTAGATTGAGCCTGGATGCAGCCCGCTAAATTGAGCCGGCATGCAGGCTCAATCTAGCACCGGCGATAGCCGCGCATCGCTATCGCTGGGGGCATACACACGGCAGATCCGTGCTTGAAAACTATTAGATTTTAAACACGGATCTCTCCGTGTGTACCCCAATTTAGTCGTAGGACATAAACCCCATAGTGAGGATGAGCACTGAAGGGGCTGAATAAAACAATCCTATGAATCAGTTAGTATACAAAATGTAATGATCTCATAATGGTGACTGCTGTTCTAACTGGATAGTGCAATGGTTCCAAACTGTGTGCTATGGCACCCAGGGGTGCCTTTAGGCACTTGCAGGGGTGCCCTGGGTTGGTTGTCCTGGTGCAATTAAAATTATAGATGGTCAATGTAATAGACAAAACAAACAGAAGTGAATCTTGTCCCTCACCACATAATTAAACCTAAATATGAAATATAAACACAATTTACTTAATTTAAATGTGTTTTCTAAGTTTCTCAATAGGAAACTTTTATCCTAGGGATGCCATTGCAAAATTTCTGATACTCTGAGTGCCATAATTCCAAAAAGTTTGGGAACCTTTGGGATAGTGTATTGTGAAATGTCCTGGAATGTGCAGATTGTAGCTCTTTGAACACAGTCTAATCCTTCTCTAGGTATATGGTACCATATCTCTATTTGCTCTCATATTCTGTATATGTGTGCAATTGGTAATGTTAGCATGCCAATCCTTCCTGAGAATTGGCCCTCCAATGAAAATGACTAATTGTAAAGCAAGATCCTCATGTCTAAAACATATCAGTATCAGGCTATATAATCATGAGAAAACAATTATACTTTTTGAATTGTACTTAAATTCTCCAATGTTCCACATCTGTGTCATCCTACGATTTCCATCTCAATCCATTAATGTGTGTCTGTGTAAGTAGCTATCCTATGTAAAATATATACTTACAATGGTCACAAATGATCACATTATTTATAAATTAATCAGCCTGTGCGAGGTTTCCCAAATCTTTTGAATCTATAATCCAGATGGCCCTTCAAATTAATTGATGCCTGAGACAAATTTAATGTACTATATGGCAGCCCTGAAGCTGATACTTCCTCCTACGTCAGGCTGCGCTTCTTTCTTAACCCTCTGCCAGCTCGGTTAAGCAGCCAGATGTTATGTAAATTGGTTCATCTTGCACAGAAAATAAGATTTTACTTACCGGTAAATCTATTTCTCGTAGTCCGTAGTGGATGCTGGGGACTCCGTAAGGACCATGGGGAATAGACGGGCTCCGCAGGAGACCTGGGCACTTTAAGAAAGAATTTAGATTCTGGTGTGCTGTGGCTCCTCCCTCTATGACCCTCCTCCAGACCTCAGTTAGAGAAACTGTGCCCGGAAGAGCTGACAGTACAAGGAAAGGATTTTGGTAATCCAGAGCAAGATACATACCAGCCACACCAATCACACCGTATAACTTGTGATAACCTTACCCAGTTAACAGTATGAACAACAACAGAGCATCAGATCAACCCTGATGCAACTATAATATAACCCTTATTGAAGCAATAACTATATACGAGCATTGCAGAAGAAGTCCGCACTTGGGACGGGCGCCCAGCATCCACTGCGGACTACGAGAAATAGATTTACAGGTAAGTAAAATCTTATTTTCTCTAACGTCCTAGTGGATGCTGGGGACTCCGTAAGGACCATGGGGATTATACCAAAGCTCCCAAACGGGCGGGAGAGTGCGGATGACTCTGCAGCACCGAATGAGCAAACACAAGGTCCTCCTCAGCCAGGGTATCAAACTTGTAGAACTTTGCAAAGGTGTTTGAACCTGACCAAGTAGCCGCTCGCCAAAGCTGTAATGCCGAGACCCCTCGGGCAGCTGCCCAAGAAGAGCCCACCTTCCTTGTTGGAATGGGCCTTAACTGATTAAGGCAGCGGCAATCCAGCCGCAGAATGAGCCTGCTGAATCGTGTTACAGATCCAGCGAGCAATAGTCTGCTTTGAAGCAAGGCGCCCCAAGCTTGTTGGAAGCATACAGGATAAACAAAGATTCTGTTATCCTGACCCTAGCCGTTCTGGCTACATAAACCTTCAAAGCCCTGACCACATCCAGTAACTCGGAATCCTCCAAGTCATTAGTAGCCACAGGCACCACAATAGGTTGGTTTATATGAAAGGATGAAACCACTTTTGGCAGAAATTGTGGGCGGGTCCGCAATTCTGCTCTATCCGCATGGAAAACCAGATAAGGGTTTTGATGTGACAAAGCCGCCAATTCTGACACACGCCTAGCCGAAGCCAAGGCTAGTAGCATGACTACCTTCCAGGTGAGATATTTCAATTCCACCGTCTTGAGTGGTTCAAACCAGTGTGATTTCAGGAAACTCAACACCACGTTAAGATCCCAAGGTGCCACTGGAGGCACAAAAGGGGGCTGAATATGCAGCACTCCCTTTACAAACGTCTGAACTTCAGGCAGAGAAGCCAGTTCTTTTTGAAAGAAAATGGATAGGTGCCGAAATCTGGACCTTAATGGAACCCAATTTTAGGCCCAAAGTCACTCCCGACTGTAGGAAGTGAAGGAAACGGCCCAGCTGGAATTCCTCCGTAGGGGCATTCCTGGCCTCACACCAAGCAACATATTTTCGCCATATACGGTGATAATGTTGAGCCGTCATGTCCTTCCTAGCCTTTATCAGCGTAGGAATAACCTCATCCGGAATGCCTTTTTCTGCTAGGATCCGGCGTTCAACCGCCATGCCGTCAAACGCAGCCGCGGTAAGTCTTGGAACAGACAGGGCCCCTGTTGCAACAAGTCCTGTCTAAGAGGCAGAGGCCACGGGTCCTCTGTGAGCATTTCTTGCAGATCTGGATACCAAGTCCTTCTTGGCCAATCCGGAACAATGAGTATTGTTCTCACTACTCTTTTTCTTATGATTCTCAGCACCTTGGGTATGAGAGGAAGAGGAGGAAATACATAGACCGACTGGAACACCCACGGCGTCACCAGTGCGTCCACAGCTATCGCCTGAGGGTCTCTTGACCTGGCGCAAAACTTCTGTAGCTTTTTGTTGAGGCAGGATGCCATCATGTCCACCTGTGGCAGCTACCACCGACTTGCAACCTGCGCGAAGACTTCTTGATGAAGTCCCCATTCTCCCGGGTGGAGGTCGTGCCTGCTGAGGAAGTCTGCTTCCCAGTTATCCACTCCCGGAAAGAACACTGCTGACAGTGCGCTTACGTGATTCTCCGCCCAGCGAAGAATTCTGGTGGCTTCTACCATAGCCACCCTGCTCCTTGTGCCGCCTTGGCGGTTTACATGAGCCACTGTGGTGATGTTGTCTGATTGAATCAGAACCGGGTGGTCGCGAAGTAGGGACTCCGCTTGGCGTAGGGCGTTGTATATGGCCCTTAGTTCCAGGATGTTGATGTGGAGGCAAGTCTCTTGACTTGACCACAGCCCTTGGAAATTTCTTCCCTGTGTGACTGCCCCCCACCCTCGGAGGCTTGCATCCGTGGTCACCAGGACCCAGTCCTGAATGCCAAATCTGCGGCCCTCGAGGAGGTGAGCACTCTGCAGCCACCACAGGAGAGACACCCTGGCCCTGGGTGATTAACCGATGCATCTGAAGATGTGATCCGGACCATTTGTCCAGTAGATCCCATTGAAAGGTCCTTGCATGGAACCTGCCGAAGGGAATGGTCTCGTATGATGCCACCATCTTTCCCAGGACTCGCGTGCAGTGATGCACCGACGCCTGTTTTGGTTTCAATAGGTTTCTGACCAGTGTCATGAGCTCTTGAGCCTTCTCTATCGGGAGATAAACCCTCTTCTGGTCTGTGTCCAGAATCATGCCCAGGAAGGGCAGACGAGTCGTAGGAATCAACTGCGACTTTGGAATATTTAGAATCCAACCATGTTGTCGTAACACTTCCAGAGAGCGTGCTACGCTGATCAGCAACTGCTCTCTGGACCTCGCCTTTATGAGGAGATCGTCCAAGTATGGGATAATTGTGACCCCTTGCTTCCGCAGGAGTACCATCATTTCTGCCATTACCTTGGTAAATATTCTCGGTGCCGTGGAGAGACCAAACGGCAACGTCTGAAATTGGTAATGGCAATCCTGTACCACAAATCTGAGGTACGCCTGATGAGGTGGATAAATGGGGACATGAAGGTATGCATCCTTTATGTCCAGAGACACCATAAAATCCACCCCTTCCAGGCTTGCGATGACCGCTCTGAGCGATTCCATCTTGAACTTGAACCTTTTCAGGTATATGTTCAGGGATTTTAAATTCAATATGGGTCTGACCGAACCGTCCGGTTTCGGTACCACAAACATGGTCGAATAATAACCCTTTCCTCGTTGAGGGAGGGGAACCTTGACCACCACCTGTTGAAGATACAATTTGTGAATTGCAGCTAACACTATTTCCCTCTCTAAGGGGGAAGCTGGCAGGGCCGATTTGAGGTATCGGTGAGGGGGCATCTCTTCGAATTCCAGCTTGTATCCCTGAGACACAATATCTATTGCCCAGGGATCCACCTGTGAGTGAACCCACTTGTGGCTGAAATTTCGGAGACGCGCCCCCACCGGGCCTGGCTCCGCCTGTGGAGCCCCAGCGTCATGCGGTGGATTTTGTGGAAGCCGGGGAGGACATCTGTTCCTGGGAACTAGCTGTGTTGTGCAGCTTCCTTCCTCTGCCCCTGCCTCTGGCAAGAAAGGACGCACCTCGGACTTTCTTGCCTTTTTGTGATCGAAAGGACTGCATTTGGTAATACGGTGCTTTCTTAGGCTGTGAGGAAACATATGGCAAAAAATGTGACTTTCCAGCAGTAGCTGTGGAGACCAGGTCCGAGAGACCCTCCCCAAACAATTCCTCACCCTTGTAAGGTAAAACCTCCATGTGCCTTTTTGAGTCGACATCACCTGTCCATTGCAGAGTCCACAGGACCCTTCTGGCAGAAATCAACATTGCATTTATTCTAGAGCCCAGTAGGCTAATGTCTCTTTGAGCATCTCTCATATATAGAACAGCGTCTTTTATATGCCCCAGGGTCATTAATATAGTATAAGGGAAAGTTGAGGACTGCGCTTTTTCTGCTTTACTCAATGACTTCAAGCTGCTATGGAGAATGGGGAGGATTCCACTATCCTCCCTAATGATAAGACTAAACACACAACAGAAAAGATATCTCCCAGCGCTAAAAATATAGAGTGAGTTGACTTAAAAGTACTAATCAGGCATCAATCATCACAAGAGAATTATAAATTGTAAATAAAATTATTTTATTAAGATTATAGTATAAAATAAAATGTATAGTCTCTTATACGTTCATTCATAAAATAGTCCTAAAATAATTCTAGTGTATCCTAATATCGGTATACTGAAAATAAAATACAAGACAAAACAAAACACACATAGAACATATAAAGCCTGTGATACGCTCTCCTAAGCGTTTTACTCACAATGTTATTTCACAATGGATATGCTCCCAGATGTTTCCAGCTATTGCATAATATGTGGTCATATACCTCCCAGACTGGAGTAGTTTTCCATGTAAATGAACAGATTTGTTCTGACCAAAGAGCAAGCAGCAAACAGCAATCTTGGATTTAGTCAGTTCAGATTCATATCCTCTAAATCCAGTGGATAGTTGAGTGCGCCTCACAAAACAGCGGGGAATAGGCGCACTCAACTATCCTGAGAAAGCGTGTTGAAGGCAAAACTAGTTGATCGCAGAGACGCCCTGTTTCATTGTCTGCCGGCAGACACCCGTGGTTTATGGGCTCCGTGTGACTTGAAGTAAGTGACTTTTCAATTGCTACACTTGGGATAATAATACCCACTGGACTTAGAGGATATGAATCTGAACTGACTAAATCCAAGATTGCTGTTTGCTGCTTGCTCTTTGGTCAGAACAAATCTGTTCATTTACATGGAAAACTACTCCAGTCTGGAAGGTATATGACCACATATTATGCAATAGCTGGAAACATCTGGGAGCATATCCATTGTGAAATAACATTGCGAGTAAAACGCTTAGGAGAGCGTATCACAGGCTTTATATGTTCTATGTGTGTTTTGTTTTGTCTTGTATTTTATTTTCAGTATACCGGTATTAGGATACACTAGAATTATTTTAGGACTATTTTATGAATGAACGTATAAGAGACTATACATTTTATTTTATACTATAATCTTAATAAAAGAATTTTATTTACAATTTATAATTCTCTTGTGATGATTGATGCCTGATTAGTACTTTTAAGTCAACTCACTCTATATTTTTAGCGCTGGGAGATATCTTTTCTGTTGTGTCATTAATATAGTATCCTTGTCTAAGTTATCAAGTTCCTCAGATAAGGTATCCGTCCATGCTGCTACAGCACTACACACCCAGGCCGACGCAATTGCCGGCCTTAGTAAGGTACCTGAATGTGTATAAATGGACTTCAGGGTACCCTCTTGCTTTCTATCCGCAGCATCTTTTAGGGTGGCCGTATCCTGTGACGGCAGGGCTACCCTCTTGGATAAGCGTGTTAAAGCTTTGTCCACCCTAGGGGAGGATTCCCAGCGTAACCTGTCCGTTGGCGGGAAGGGATACGCCATAAGCATCCGTTTGGAAATCTGCAGTTTTTTATCTGGAGATTCCCAAGCCTTTTCACATAACTCATTTAGCTCGTGTGAAGGGGGAAGGTCACCACCTGCCTTTTTTCCCCATACATATGAACCCTCTTGTCAGGGACTGGGGTTTCCTCTGTGATGTGCAACACATCCTTAATTGCTATAATCATATAACGGATGGCTTTAGCCAATTTAGGCTGTAACTTTGCATCATCGTAATCGACACTGGAGTCAGAATTCATGTCGGTATCTGTGTCAACAATTTGGGATAGTGGGCGCTTCTGAGACCCTGACGGCCTCTGCGACATAGGATCAGGCACGGGCTGAGACCCTGACTGTCCTAAGGTTTCAGCTTTATCCAACCTTTTATGCAAGGAATTAACATTATCATTTAAAACCTTCCACATATCCATCCAATCAGGTGTCGGCGCCGTCGGCGGAGAAACCACATTCATTTGCTCCCGCTCCGTTTCCACATAGCCTTCCTCGTCAAACATGTCGACACAAGCGTACCGACACACCACACACACAGGGAATGCTCTTTTTGAAGACCGTTCCCCCACAAGGCCCTTTGGAGAGACAGAGAGAGAGTATGCCAGCACACACCCCAGCGCTATATAACCCAGGAATAACACAGTAACTTAATGTTAACCCAGTAGCCGCTGTTATATTGCTTTTTGCGCCAAATTATGTGCCCCCCCTCTCTTTTTACCCTCTTCTACCGTGTATCTGCCGGGGAGAGCCTGGGGAGCTTCCTCTCAGCGGAGCTGTGGAGAAAAAATGGCGCTGGTGAGTGCTGAGGAAGAAGCCCCGCCCCCTCGACGGCGGGCTTCTGTCCCGCTTAAATATACAATTTTTGGCGGGGGCTCATACATATATACAGTGCCCAACTGTATATATGTGTACTTTTGCCAAAGAGGTTCTAAATTGCTGCCCAGGGCACCCCCCCCCCCTGCGCCCTGCACCCTTACAGTGACCGGAGTATGTGGGTGTATGTGGGAGCAATGGCGCACAGCTGCAGTGCTGTGCGCTACCTCAGTGAAGACTGGAGTCTTCTGCCGCCGATTTCGAAGTCTTCTTGCTTCTGTCACCCGGCTTCTGTCTTCCGGCTCTGCGAGGGGGACGGCGGTGCGGCTCCGGGATCGGACGACGAGGGTGAGATCCTGTGTACGATCCCTCTGGAGCTAATGGTGTCCAGTAGCCTAAGAAGCAGGACCTATCTGCAGAGAGTAGGGCTGCTTCTCTCCCCTCAGTCCCACGATGCAGGGAGTCTGTTGCCAGCAGAGCTCCCTGAAAATAAAAAAACCTAACAAAATACTTTCTTACAGCAAGCTCAAGGAGAGCTCACTGAACAGCACCCAGCTCGTCCGGGCACAGATTCAAACTGAGGTCTGGAGGAGGGTCATAGAGGGAGGAGCCAGAGCACACCAGAATCTAAATTCTTTCTTAAAGTGCCCATGTCTCCTGTGGAGCCCGTCTATTCCCCATGGTCCTTACGGAGTCCCCAGCATCCACTAGGACGTTAGAGAAAACTTAAAGTGTGCTTTGATTGTGGAGTCTTCGTCCTAAGAAGGATTTTACATCTGGTGACTTTGAAATTCTTATTATAAACTAATTATCACATTATTCTTATACTCACATTTGAGTGGCCAATAGGAAGCCTCCAAACTCCACCTATCCTTCACTCTGGTGCCAGCAGCTGTTTTTCAAACAGAACCTTTCCCAAGAGCCATTATTTACCGCTTAACTCAGAGGTTCCTAAACTCAGTCCTCAAGGCACCCTGTCAGTCAAGGCTTTAAGGATAACCATGCTTGGTCACAGGTGACCCTCAGTTAATATGATTTAACCATCTGTGCTCAGCCATGGATATCCTTAAAACATACTTGCCTACCTGACCCTCTCCATAAGGGAGAAAATGCTCTGTTCCTGGACTTTCCTGGTAATGTATGATTGCCATCACCTGTGGTGAGCTAGTTAATTGATTAGAAAGGTGTTTCACCACAGGTGATGGCAATCATACATTACCAGGGAAGTCCAGGAACAGAGCATTTTCTCCCTCATGGAGAGGGTCAGGTAGGTAAGTATGCCTTAAAACCTGGACTTTTAGGGTGCTTTGATAGCTTACACATTAAGTATGGCATGTGTCCCAGAACCTGGCAAAGAATCCCTAACAGCATTTCTAATAAATATCAGCCATACATGCACTTGTTGCATGCCTAATATTTCCTGTGATCTTGTCTTAGTAGATGGTAAGTGGTATATTAATATCCTGATAAATGATAAGTTTCAGAACATAAACAATGGGCAGTATATGCACAGGATAGGCTTTGTACTGTATAACTCATTACAGAGAAATGCTTATGCGATACATGTTGCAGACTGTTCCCCAGAGTTTATTAGTTATTCCATTTTTAGCAAACTATAGATTAGTTCCAAATGGTTGTTCACAAGTTTTTGGACTTTTTTTTTAGCATCACATAGAATCTGCCCCACCGACTAAATACTTGGAGATACTATTCCTTTTGGCAACAATTTCTGCTCATTTGCCCTTGATGCTAGTGATGGCAGAAAAGCAGAAGCTTGCAGTGGCCAATGGGAGGAGCTGGGCAGATTGAAGACGTTTCTTGCAAAGTAAAGACCAGTGTACCAAGTTTTGTGCAACAAAGTTATCCAGCTGCATTCCTTGCAGGAAAGTGCACATTTTAATACTTCATGGTTCATCACAGAAAACTGTCATAGCTGCAGCCTTCCAGAGATAGCTGGCTAGGCTTCTGTTACAGCCCTTCCTGGCAGTGAGAGGGTGCACTGTGATGACATACCTGGAGAAGACAAGGAGACACAGCTTTGATGTGAGACAGGATATTTTCCTCCCAATTCCCACATTATTGTGTAGGATTCGTGGTGATTCAGTGAATGAGAGATGCCTTTGTTTCTTTAGATCAGAGCAATTTGCAAACTCAGAGGGAAGCAGAGTTAATAAAGAGACCATGGATAAGATATCTGTCAGCATCACACACAAGAGCTCATGTTCTGTTATTATCATTAACCACTTGTTTACAGGGCAGGATCCAATATATGCACTTCCAACAAGTGCTTAATTGCCGGGTTATTATCCTGGCCAGTGGAAAAAGAGGCCCATATCAAGGTACAGTCTTTTAACGTTGAACTGATCCCAAGGAAAATAAGTACTTTGTGGGGTTATTTATTTCATAGCTCTCCATCATATTTGTAAACTCACATTCCACATAGATGATGTAAACTTTTAACAGCGCTTAAATGTATATAAATGCAGCATAAATGACAGAGAATTCTATGGAAAGGTCAATAATTACTACACTTTATAATATATATATATATATATATATATATATATATATACACACACACAGTGTCACACACATATACAATACATACACTGTGTGTGTGTGTGTGTGTGTGTGTGTGTGTGTGTGTGTGTGTGTGTGTGTGTGTATATATATATGGAAAACAAAAGGTGAGAATAGGCGACTCCTAGTGTAATATTATATATATAGTGTGACCATCACCCTTGATATCACCCTGTAGAGTGGAACTGTACCGTGTGTGGTGGAATTCCAACCACCTTCAGAATAGCATGAAGTCACAATTTGAACGGCGTCATCAGTGATCTCAGTGATCTCCTGTTAATCTTCCTTAATCTTGTTACTCATTTGGTCAGGAAAAAGAGTAAAAAGGACCAATAGTGTAATACCTTTTACACAAACAATACACATTTATTTGGAACTAGTCCGACAGTAAAAACATTGCCCGTACCATATAATAAATTAAAAACAGCTTATCTGTGCTTTAAGTCGTCCATACGAGTTGAACACTCAACGCGTTTCGTCCTACGCCAATAGCCTGGACTTCCTCAGGAGTGTAATACTAGTGAGTGTATGGACACATATTTATACCCCTCTTAATTAATCTAATTGCACATGAAATTGCTAATCCTCCCGGTTTCCCGGAAGTGACGTCACTTCCGTCCCGAGAAAAAAAAAAATTTTTCTTTATATTTATATTTATTTGAGGTGCATCATGTACCAGATAAATGACTCTCAGATTTGCGTGCTCGGCAGGGAGTGTATCATGTATTTTGAGCGGTCGTCCCGCTCCTGTCCGCCACGACCGCCGGAAGTCACGGCTAGACAGGAGCAGTGACGTCCGCCCTATTTCGAACTGGCCTCATGGAACTCAGTGCGCATGCGCCTGCCAGGCCGGTCACAGTGCCGCCCGTCAGCGCAGCGTCTGAGCTCCTTCAGTCAGTCAGATTGGTCTATTGTATTACACCATTTTATTGGAGACTACGTATTCTTTTAATACCTAATATGTTGACACTAGAGGACAGGGGTTATAAACATGTGTCCCATATTATTAATTGAACAAAGGGAAATTTGTTGTTATAAAATGAAAGAATATTCTCATTATTCTCTGTAAACGGGGTATCGCAGTTTAAAAGGTGCAGTGTACAAAAGTGCTTATGCAAGGTGTAAATAATTATTTAAATACATGAATGGAGTGCACAATTTGATAATATCAAAAAAGTGCTAGTGCATATAGAATTGTGCCAATAAAATGAGTTGTCCGAAGTGCATGTGCTAATAGCATAATGTGCTGATTATTAATACATTTTTAAAGTGACAGTGCAGATTAAGAAATGGAATGATCTGTATGTAAATTAAAAATTAAAAATAACTTGTGATATATACATAAACATGTAAATACTACAAAAATTATTAAAAATTATATATATATGTATGATTTCTTCTTTTATAAAAAGGGTGCTATTTCGTAATTGTCATTGAGACCTCTAGGGGCCAAAGTTTTTAATTCATAAATCCAATGCATTTCCCGCTGTGAAAGTTTTTTCTCCCGATCGCCACCTCTTCGTCCCATGCGGACTATTTCAAGTGTTCTGATTGTAAGGCCTTTAGGGTCGGATCCATGACATACCTGTAGTTTAAAATGCTTAGGTACCGAATGATGTTCCTGTTTATTTTTTATGCTTCTGATGTGTTCTTGAATACGTAATTTTAGCTGTCTTTTAGTTTTCCCTATGTACCTAAGTCCACAAGGGCATTCAAGCATATATACTACCCAGGACGTGTTGTGTGTAAAACTTTAGTGGAAGAAGCACAAATCAGGACTCATGCTACAAACCGACAGGATCTTCTGAAGTATAGGGTCAAAGACGAACAGAACCAGGGACTAAATTTTATTACATCTTTTAACTGCCAGGACAAAAAGATCCGGAGTATTTTAAATAAACATTGGGGGATTTTACACACAGACACGGTTTTAAGTTCAATTTTACCAGACAAACCACAGGTGGTTTTTAGGAAGGCAAAGAACTTAAAAGACCATCTTGCACCAAGCATGCTGCTTCCTGTCCAACATGAAAAAGAAAAAAACAATTTTTTGGATAGAAATGGACTTGTTAAATGCCAACATTGTAATATCTGTCAATTTGTGAACCCCCATACAAAATCATTCTCTAATACAGATGGTTCTAAAACATACCATTCAAAAGATCGAGCTACATGCAACACGTCCTGGGTAGTATATATGCTTGAATGCCCTTGTGGACTTAGGTACATAGGGAAAACTAAAAGACAGCTAAAATTACGTATTCAAGAACACATCAGAAGCATAAAAAATAAACAGGAACATCATTCGGTACCTAAGCATTTTAAACTATGTCATGGATCCGACCCTAAAGGCCTTACAATCAGAACACTTGAAATAGTCCGCATGGGACGAAGAGGTGGCGATCGGGAGAAAAAACTTTCACAGCGGGAAATGCATTGGATTTATGAATTAAAAACTTTGGCCCCTAGAGGTCTCAATGACAATTACGAAATAGCACCCTTTTTATAAAAGAAGAAATCATACATATATATATAATTTTTAATAATTTTTGTAGTATTTACATGTTTATGTATATATCACAAGTTATTTTTAATTTTTAATTTACATACAGATCATTCCATTTCTTAATCTGCACTGTCACTTTAAAAATGTATTAATAATCAGCACATTATGCTATTAGCACATGCACTTCGGACAACTCATTTTATTGGCACAATTCTATATGCACTAGCACTTTTTTGATATTATCAAATTGTGCACTCCATTCATGTATTTAAATAATTATTTACACCTTGCATAAGCACTTTTGTACACTGCACCTTTTAAACTGCGATACCCCGTTTACAGAGAATAATGAGAATATTCTTTCATTTTATAACAACAAATTTCCCTTTGTTCAATTAATAATATGGGACACATGTTTATAACCCCTGTCCTCTAGTGTCAACATATTAGGTATTAAAAGAATACGTAGTCTCCAATAAAATGGTGTAATACAATAGACCAATCTGACTGACTGAAGGAGCTCAGACGCTGCGCTGACGGGCGGCACTGTGACCGGCCTGGCAGGCGCATGCGCACTGAGTTCCATGAGGCCAGTTCGAAATAGGGCGGACGTCACTGCTCCTGTCTAGCCGTGACTTCCGGCGGTCGTGGCGGACAGGAGCGGGACGACCGCTCAAAATACATGATACACTCCCTGCCGAGCACGCAAATCTGAGAGTCATTTATCTGGTACATGATGCACCTCAAATAAATATAAATATAAAGAAAAAAATTTTTTTTTCTCGGGACGGAAGTGACGTCACTTCCGGGAAACCGGGAGGATTAGCAATTTCATGTGCAATTAGATTAATTAAGAGGGGTATAAATATGTGTCCATACACTCACTAGTATTACACTCCTGAGGAAGTCCAGGCTATTGGCGTAGGACGAAACGCGTTGAGTGTTCAACTCGTATGGACGACTTAAAGCACAGATAAGCTGTTTTTAATTTATTATATGGTACGGGCAATGTTTTTACTGTCGGACTAGTTCCAAATAAATGTGTATTGTTTGTGTAAAAGGTATTACACTATTGGTCCTTTTTACTCTTTTTCCTGACCAAATGAGTAACAAGATTAAGGAAGATTAACAGGAGATCACTGAGATCACTGATGACGCCGTTCAAATTGTGACTTCATGCTATTCTGAAGGTGGTTGGAATTCCACCACACACGGTACAGTTCCACTCTACAGGGTGATATCAAGGGTGATGGTCACACTATATATATAATATTACACTAGGAGGCGCCTATTCTCACCTTTTGTTTTCCAGATCTACCACTGGTGGGCTTGAACAGCTAACCACTGGAGAAAAGGGCTGCCACCCCACGAAATATAATAGTGGGGGAGTGTATTTTTAGACATAAGAAATTGACCATAGACAAAAGGATTAGTCATCCTAAGAAGGGTCTAGCGCCATTTACCACCACCAACTTTCCGCATATATATATATATATATATATATAAACAGCCAGTCAGGCGGCACTCCAATTACAACCAGGAATAAAGGTAAACTGCCGGTGCCTTCCAATGGAGAGAGGAATAACACCTCCCCCAAGTATAAAGCGTCTATGCAGGCGGCACTCACGGCGAATGAAGTAGGACAAGAGCCAAAGATGCTGTCAACGTTTCAATGTAAGTGATTACATTTTCATCAGGACAATTAAAATACACAAATATACATACCTAACCTATATAGCCTACTCCGATTGTACATGAGGCCGTCCGCCCGCCCGCCCCTTCCCGCCCGGTCTAATGACGTCATCCACAGGCCCAGGCGGATGACGTCATTGTGACGGGCGGACGGGCGGATGGCCTCATGTACAATCGGAGGAGGCTATATAGGTATGTATATTTGTGTATTTTAATTGTCCTGATGAAAATGTAATCACTTACATTGAAACGTTGACAGCATCTTTGGCTCTTGTCCTACTTCATTCGCCGTGAGTGCCGCCTGCACAGACGCTTATATATATATATATATATATATATACAGGTTGAGTATCCCATATCCAAATATTCCGAAATACGGAATATTCCGAAATACGGACTTTTTTGAGTGAGACTGAGATAGTGAAACCTTTGTTTTTTGATGGCTCAATGTACACAAACTTTGTTTAATACTCAAAGTTATTAAAAATATTGTATTAAATGACCTTCAGGCTGTCTGTATAAGGTGTATATCAAACATAAATGAATTGTGTGAATGTACACATACTTTGTTTAATGCACAAAGTTATAAAAAATATTGGCTAAAATGACCTTCAGGCTGTGTGTATAAGGTGTATATGTGACATAAATGCATTCTGTGCTTAGATTTAGGTCCCATCACCATAATATCTCATTATGGTATACAATTATTCCAAAATACGGAAAAATCCCATATCCAAAATTCCTCTGGTCCCAAGCATTTTGGATAAGGGATACTCAACCTGTATATTGATTTCCAAATAACTTTATTTCAATATTCTTGTGCAATGAAGTAAATGTATTGATAACACATCAATCCTAGATTTTTGTCAGTTGTTGCCACTGGATTTAAAGCAATTTTTTTGTACAGGGCAAAGCCAGCATTTTGGGATGATATATATTTTCCAGGCCAAAACGCTGGGTTTTGCCTATAAAAGTGGTTGCACAAAACTAAGCTGGTTTTCTTTTTCTGTACTTTAAATCCCCCTGCAAAAAAAAAACAGATAAATATCCCACTTCATTACATTTCCCCCATACCCCTAATATCAGGAGTGCAGAATAAATAGAGCAGGCCTCTGTCTTTGTGGTTTTAAGGTTTCTAGTAATTGTGAGTACTCTCTAAACTTAGTGTAGTGCCCAATTCAGTGGCAGCAGATCTGGATTACTCACTTTAGGTATACTTGCCTACCTGACCCTCTCCATGAGGGAGAAAATGCTCTGTTCTTGGACTTTCCTGGTAATATATGATTGCCATCACCTGTGGTGAGCTAGTTAATTGATAAGAAAGGTGTTTCACCACAGGTGATGGCAATCATACATTACCAGGAAAGTCCAGGAACAGAGCATTTTCTCCGTCATGGAGAGGGTCAGGTAGGCAAGTATGAGTCTTTAGGACTCATGCAGAGCTTGGCATATGCTCATTTGCTTAACAGGAAAATACACAAAAAAGGACTGCTCATGCCCACATAAAAAGCAATCCCCTACATCCATAAAGAGATCTGGTTGCTGCGTCTCCTTATGGAAGGCATTCCCAACCACGGTCCTCAAGGCACACTAACAGTGCAGGTTTTAGTGAGTTTTAGTGAGTTCCAGGCTTCAGCACAGGTGACTTAATTAGTAGCTCAGTTATTTTGATTTAACCATCTGTGCTGCAGCCTGGATATCACTAAAACCTGCACTTTTGGTGTGCATTGAGGACCGTGGTTGGGAATGCCTGCCTTATGGCTTAAGAAGCGTGATGGGAACGCTGACTGCAATATATTTATGTAATTGTGAATGAAAGCAGAGTCAGACCCACATGGAGATGCAGGTACACGTTCAGTAGTTGTAACACTTGCAGATACCGAACAGCTGGTGCAAATACACAATGATGATGATTGCTGCACCAGCACTAGCTAGCCACTTCTGATTGGCTAATTATGGATTGACCACTGAAGCTGATAGTTACTTCCTTCATTGACTGTGTCTATATCATGTGTTTTTGTTAGAGATGAGCGGGTTCGGTTCTCCGAGATCTGAACCACCCCGAACTTCACATATTTTACACGGGTCCGAGGCAGCCTCGGATCTTCCCGCCTTGCTTGGTTAACCCGAACGCGGCCGAACGTTATCATCTCGCTGTCGGATTCTCACGAGATTCGTATTCTAAATAAAGAGCCGCGCGTCGCCGCCATTTTCACTCGTGCATTAGAGATTGAACGGAGAGGACGTGGCTACGTTCTCTGCCTGTAAAGCTCCATATCTGTGCTCAGTGTGCTGCAAATATCTGTGCTCAGTGTGCTGCAAATATCTGTGCTCAGTGTGCTGCAAATATCTACGTTCTCTGCCTGAAAAGCTCCATATCTGTGCTCAGTGTGCTGCAAATATCTGTGCTCAGTGTGCTGCAAATATCTGTACTCAGTGTGCTGCAAATATCTACGTTCTCTGCCTGAAAAGCTCCATATCTGTGCTCAGTGTGCTGCAAATATCTGTGCTCAGTGTGCTGCATTTTGGTGACCAACAATATATAGTTGTACAGTACAGTAGGCCATTGCTGTATCTTGCAGCTCCGTGTCACTGCAAGTATCCATTCCATATCTGTGCTGCATTTTTGTGAGCAGTATATATAGTAGTACAGTGCAGCATTTTGGTGACCAACAGTATATAGTTGTACAGTACAGTAGGCCATTGCTATTGATATAATAATATTACTGGCATATAATTCCACACATTAAAAAATGGAGAACAAAAATGTGGAGGGTGAAATAGGGAAAGATCAAGATCCACTTCCACCTAGTGCTTAAGCTGCTGCCACTAGTCATGGCAGAGACGATTCAATGCCATCTACGTCACCTGCCAAGGCCAATGCCCAATGTCATAGTAGAGAGTATGTAAAATCCAAAAAACTAAAGTTCAGTAAAATGACCCAAAAAATCTAAATTAAAAGCATCTGAGGAGATGCGTAAACTTGCCAATATGCCATTTACGACACGGAGTGGCAAGGAACGGCTGAGGCCCTGGCCTATGTTCATGGCTAGTGGTTCAGCTTCACATGAGGATGGAAGCACTCATCCTCCCGCTAGAAAACTGAAAAGAGTTAAGATGGCAAAAGCACAGCAAAGAACTGTGCGTTCTTCTAAATCACAAATCCCCAAGGAGAGTCCAATTGTGTCGGTTGCGATGCCTGACCTTCCCAACACTGGACGGGAAGAGGTGGCTCCTTCCACCATTTGCACGTCCCCTGGAAGTGCTGGAAGGAGCACCCACAGCCCAGTTCCTGATAGTCAAATTGAAGATGTCACTGTTGAAGTACACCAGGATGAGGATATGGGTGTTGCTGGCGCTGAGGAGGAAATTGACAAGGAGGATTCTGATGGTGAGGTGGTTTGCTTAAGTCAGGCACCCGGAGAGACACCTCCGTGGGATGAATATGGCCATTGACATGCCTGGTCAAATTACAAAAAAAATCACCTCTTCGGTGTGGAATTATTTTAACAGAAATGCGGACAACAGGTGTCAAGCCGTGTGTTGCCTTTGTCAAGCTGTAATAAGTAGGGGTAAGGACGTTAACCACCTAGGATCATCCTCCCTTATACGTCACCTGGAGCGCATTCATCAGAAGTCATTGACAAATTCAAAAACTTTGGGTGACAGTGGAAGGAGTCCACTGACAACTAAATCCCTTTCTCTTGTACCCAAGCTCCTGCAAACCACACCACCAACTCCCTCAGTGTCAATTTCCTCCTTAGACAGGAACGCCAATAGTCCTGCAGGCCATGTCACTGGCAAGTCTGACGAGTCCTCTCCTAACTGGGATTCCTCCGATGGATCCTTGAGTGTAACGCCTACTGCTGCTGGCACTGCTGTTGTTGCTGCTGGGAGTCGATCGTCATCCCAGAGGGGAAGTCGGAAGACCACTTGTACTACTTCCAGTAAACAATTGACTGTCCAACAGTCCTTTGCGAGGAAGATGAAATATCACAGCAGTCACCCTGCTGCAAAGCGGATAACTCAGGCCTTGGCAGCTGTGTTGGTGTTAGACGTGTGTCCGGTATCCACCGTTAATTCACAGGTACTTAGAGAATTTCTTAAGGTAGAGTGTCCCCGGTACCAAATCCCATCTAGGTTCCACTTCTCTAGGCAGGCGATACCAAGAACGTACACAGACGTCAGAAAAAGACTCACCAGTGTCCTAAAAAATGCAGTTGTACCCAATGTCCACTTAACCACGGACATGTGGACAAGTGTAGCAGGGCAGACTCAGGACTATATGACTGTGACAGCCCACTGGGTAGATGTATTGCCTCCCGCAGCAACAACAGCAGCAGCAGCGGCACCAGTAGCAGCATCTCGCAAACGCCAACTCGTTCCTAGGCAGGCTACGTTTTGTATCACTGCTTTCCATAAGAGGCATACAGCTGACAACCTCTTACGGAAACTGAGGAACATCATCGCAGATTTGCTTACCCCAATTGGACTCTCCTGGGGATTTGTGACATCGGACAACGCCACCAATATTGTGCGTGCATTACATGTGGGCAAATTCCAGAACGTCCCATGTTTTGCACATACAATTAATTTGGTGGTGCAGAATTTTTTTTTAAATGACAGGGGCGTGCAAGAGATGCTGTCGGTGGTCCGAAGAATTGCGGGCCACTTTCGGCATTCAGCCACCGCGTGCCGAAGACTGGAGCACCAGCAAACACTCCTGAACCTGCCCCTCCATCAGCTGAAGCAAGAGGTGGTAACGAGGTTGAATTCAACCCTCTATATGCTTCAGAGGATGGAGGAGCAGCAAAAGGCCATTCAAGCCTATACATCTGCCTACGATATAGGCAAAGGAGGGGGAATGCACCTGACTCAAGCGCAGTGGAGAATTATTTCAACGTTGTGCAAGGTTCTGCAACCCTTTGAACTTGCCACACGTGAAGTCAGTTCAGACACTGCCAGCCTGAGTCAGGTCATTCCCCTCATCAGGATTTTGCAGAAGCAGCTGGAGAGATTGAAGGAGGAGCTAAAACGGAGCGATTCCGTTAGGCATGTGGGACTTGTGGATGGAGCCCTTAATTCGCTTAACCAGGATTCACGGGTGGTCAATCTGTTGAAATCAGAGCACTACATTTTGGCCACCGTGCTCGATCCTAGGTTTAAAACCTACGTTGTATCTCTCTTTCCGGCAGACACAAGTCTGCAGATGTTCAAAGACCTGGTGAGACACTTGTCAAGTCAAGCGGAACGTGACCCGTCAACAGCTCCTCCTTCACATTCTCCCGCAACTGGGGCTGCGAGGAAAAGGCTAAGAATTCCGAGCCCACCCGCTGGCGGTGATGCAGGGCAGTCTGGAGCAAGTGCTGACATCTGGTCCGGACTGAAGGACCTGCCAACGATTACTGACATGTCGTCTACTGTCACTGCATATGATTCTGTCACCATTGAAAGAATGGTGGAGGATTATATGAGTGACAGCATCCAAGTAGGCATGTCAGACAGTCCGTACGTATACTGGCAGGAAAAAGAGGCAATTTGGAGGCCCTTGCACAAACTGGCTTTTTTTAACCTAAGTTGCCCCCCCTCCAGTGTGTACTCCGAAAGAGTGTTTAGTGCAGCCGGACACCTTTGTCAGCGATCGGCGTACGAGGTTACTTCCACAAAATGTGGAGAAGATGATCTAGATGGGCCAAGTGGTTCTTATCTGCCGTCAAATTTTATGTTTCTATGTTTTGTTCAACTCCTCCATTCTGTATCTAATGCATGCTGTAATATCTTCCTTTCATTCCAGCCTCCAAGACTTCTCCAGCGTTGCTCCACACATATGGTAGTCCTTGTCCTGCTTACCCCGACTCTTCTCCAACCTCCAAACCTTAAATTAGTTACTAAATACCCAGCTCTTCACTAAAGCCTGCCCCACCACCTCAGCCTTTACCTGACAAATCCAGTAATGTCCTATCAGCTCCTACTTTCTCTGCATTTCCCCCTTCAGGGCCCTCTCCAACTTGTGTATCTTATCCACATCTGCTTTTACTGCCTTAAATACACTTATAATGTTCTTATGCTTAACTGACATTGGGGCATTTGTATTAACCTGGAGAAGGCATAAGGAAGTGATAAACTAGTGATAAGTGCAAGGTGATAAACACACCAGCCAATCAGCTCCAATATGTAAATTAACAGTTAAGAGCTCATTGGCTGGTGTGTTTATCACCTTGCACTTATCACTGGTTTATCATTTCCTTATGCCATCTCCAGGCTTAATACATCTGCCCCATTGTGTGAGTTTTAATTATATTTTTTAAAATTGTTAATTTGCAACCTGTTATTATACTTGTTTGATTTGTATAATCAGAATCTGTCATTGTATGATATATTATTATGTCTCATTTGCACTACTGTGATTTGTAATAATGACTGTCAGGCGCGGCAGAATTTGTGCTGTCTTACAAATAAATGATGATGATTCTGATAATGATACTGATAATTCACGATTATACATAGGGGCTGCAGGGTTGCTGCCAATCCAGTAAAATCCTCCACCCCCTCTTAAGGTCCATACACACTTAACGATAAAATGAGCGACGTCGCTCATTTTCCCCCTCCTTGAGCGATGTCGCTCATTTTATCGCCAAGTGTGTATGCCGCCAGCGACGACCGATGCGCGGCCCCGCGGGTCGGCAACGATCGTCGCTGTCGGTAGGGCATGCATGAAGGATGTGGACTGTCGTCCACGACCTTCATGCAGGGCTGGCGGGGGCGTGATGTCACTGAGCGATATGAGTGGTCATATCGCTCAGTGCGTACAGGCGGCCGCCAACCGGCCGGCCCGGGAGGGGGAAACGTTAGACTATGTCGCTCATAGAGCGACATCGTCTAATGTGTATGGGCCTTTAGTACTCTAATTCAATGAATGAAAAATCACTGCCTTACTTTTTTGACAGCTGCACCTGACTTCTAGAGGCTGCAGATGATGAGCACATGTGCAGACCAGTGACGTGCGGTGGGGTGCGGCAGGTGATATAATGCCCAGATGTACCGTTTGGCTCGTATATTGCATGTAAATCTGGCTCTGGGGCTAGCCAGTGCCTCCTGAGCTATTTAGCTCACTGCACGTCCCTGGTGCAGACCCCCTGCTCCGATAAGGTAGAATCCCCCACTGCTGACATGAAGTAATGACAGTAAGGAAATACTCTCTGTAGTCATCACAGAAGATAAAACTAGCAACACCATACATGACTTTACATACAGAATATATAAATAAAATAAGTAAAGTCACAAAATGTATCATTTGAACAGGTAGTCTTTATAGCAAAATCATTATTGTAAATCTATAAGATAAAACCCCAATTTCTCTTACGTCCTGGAGGATGCTGGGGTTCCATTTAGTACCATGGGTATAGACTGGTCCTTTGGGAGACACTGGCACTTTAAGAGTTTAACAGTGTGGGCTGGCTCCTCCCTCTATGCCACTCTTACCAGACTCAGTTTAGAAAATGTGCCCGGAGGAGCCGGTCACAGCTGGGGAGCTCCTAGGAGTTTTCTTAGTTTTATTGTTTTCTAGAGTTTGTTATTTTACAGGCAGGCTGCTGGCAACAGCCTCCCTGCTTCGTGGGACTTTGGGGGGAGTAGGATCCAACCCTTGAGGTTAATGGCCCCTATCTCCGCTGACAGGACACTGAGCTCCTGCGGATGATGATTGTTAGCCGCCCGAGGCGACCGTTCACTCCCGCAGCATGCCGCCACCCCCTAACAGAGCCAGAAGAAAGAAGAGTGGTGAATCTGACGCCAGAGTCCCGGTAAGTGGGTCCCCGGCGAGAATGGCGGCACAAGGGTGGGAGCGCAGCTCTGACAGGCTGCGCTCCGGAAGGCTAAGCGGCACACTGTGTACGGCACTGTGAGGGGCGTCCTGGGCCAGCGCGATACCCTACACTGGTCAAACATAGCTTTTAAGGTCTAACCCACTGTTTGCTGCAAAAATTACCTCAGGCCAGTATAATCTCCAAGTGCAGGAAGACGCGCCATTACAGGGGGCAGAGCTTCTCCTCAGAGCAGATCCAGCGCTAACCAGCGCCATTATCTCCCTGCACACGCCTATAAGGGCGCGCTGTGGCTGACCTCTTGTGCTCTGTGACTCACTGTAGATATTCTGGGGGGGGGGGGGGGGGTACGGACCTGTGTTGACATTCTCCTGTGTATGTGTAATCCACTTGTACTGCAGAATGTATATCTTCTCCTGGGGAGTCTATACCATGTTCAAAACTGTAGACATCTCAGGCTTCGATGGCAGATCCCCCTGGGGTGGCCTCCATAAGGTGTACTTTAAGAATATATCGCTTCCAATATATCCCATACTGGGTAGAGGCCTCAGTTTTTAAAAAATGGGGGTTTCAAACCCAACTGCTGTGCCTCTCACTCCATCTCTGTACGCTAGAAAGCGTACACTTGCCCATATAATGCATATATATGAGGGGTCCACCATATGTTTGAGGCTATTATGGATGAGGAATGTTATTATATGTATATAATAAATGCCTTCCCACTGTGTAGGGCATTGAACTCCTTATTTGGGAAAACCTGAGTGCGCCCAGAGTTATTATCCACATCCCTATAGTGTCTAAATTGTCAAATATGGTTGTCTTACCTGTCCCTGGTACAACCTCCATAAAGGCTGATCACCTATTGAGACTAATCTCTAATACTGTACACTGCAGCAGGTGTGACTCGGATACCCACTTTTGCGTACATCTCTGGGGCTATTGTAACATGGTGAGGCTCCTTACTTGATGATTTAGATTCTATGTGTAGAAGTGACTTGTACTTGTTTCTATGTCACATACAGGATTCTACAGGCTTCATGGCGAGACGCCATGAAGGAGATTTACCTGCATAATGCAGGAACCACTGCTCTGGCAGTTTCGACACGCAGGGGACGGTGGCTACACCAATGGACTGCGGATACAGAATCCGAGTAGGGTATGACAAGTCCACCCTTCACAGGTAAGGCCCTATTGGGACGCACGGTATCCATGTCAACTGTGGGTAAGTCGGTATGTCTTCCTTCCGCAGCTGCACAGACCATGAAATTATATCCTACACCTAAACTGCAATTCCTTCGAACATGATTTTACATATTCCTCCGCTTCATTTAGAGGACGTTGGGGAAATCCAGAAAACCTGCGCCGCCAGGTTCCCAGGGACGGATTTCAAATTCAGCCTTTTTCAAACCCTTCGGTTTGTCGGTGGACCTCACTGCCTGAGGATCAGGCAGGTGGGAGCGAGACTAAAGAGATTCAGTAACACATCTGGGCAGTATACTGCCTAGACCCCTGGAAACAGATGTGTTTCCCATGGGTGCAGACTAGAATTTCTAGTATTCCCGCCTCACAGATTATTCATTTCAGGCTTACTAGCTTCTCAGGCAGAAAGTGCACTACTGCTGGAAGCTATCATAACATTTGTCAAACTAATGTTATTACTCCAGTTCCACCTCATTTACGTAACAGGGGTTACTATTCAAACCTGGGGTCATTGATTCCCTACTGGTGGGTGTTCAATTCAGGATGGAGTCTGGGAGAGGTGATCTCTGCTCGAGATGTAGAGGAATTCCTGGTATCCCGGGATATCAGGGGGGCGTACTTCACATTCCAATCTGGCGCCTCTCTAGGCCTATCTAAGGTTGCACTACAGCTACAGTATGTCACTTCTAATTCCAAACATTGAACTTGGCTTTTACGCAACACCAGGGGTGTTCATCAGGGCCATAACAGCCTTTATACTCCCGCTCCACAAACAGGAGTGGACATAATTCCATATCTGGGCGACCTTAACATCCTCCAGGGAGATGTTGTTATGGAGTGTTTCTCTCTCAAATCAACTGTCCCGGGATCTCGGGTGGATCCTGAAGCTTCCAATTTCGCATTTGAAGCCGATAAGGAGGCGTTCCTTTCTGGGGATGATTCTCAACACGGAAGTGCGGAGGGTGTTTCTACCAGTGAAGAAAGCGTTGGTGATCCAATCAATGGTCCAGGATGTCCTGATGCCAGCCCGGGTATTGGTTCATCAGTGCATTCGCCTTCTGGGGAAGATGGCTTCCTACTAAGAGGCTCGACAGTATGGAAGATCCTTTGCACGGTCTTTCCCACCGGATCTCCTGGTCTTATGGTCAGGATCTCACCTTCACATGCGCCAGCGGATACGCCTGTTGCTGAAAGCCAGAATTTCACTCCTCCGGTGGCTTCAAATTTCTCACCTACTCGAAGGCCGCAGGTTCGGGATTCAGAATTGGATTAATCTAACCACAGATGCAAGTCTCGGGTTGGGAAGCAGTCGCTCAGGGGGAAAACTTCCAAGAAAAGTGGTCAGTTCAGGTATTTCTCCTTCCAATAAACATTCTGGATCTGAAGGCCGTGTACAACGACCTTCTACAAGCGGGATCAAGCCGTTCAGGTTCAGTCAGACAACGTCATAGCGGTGTCATAGAAACATAGAAACATAGAATTTGAAGGCAGATAAGAACTACTTGGCCCATCTAGTCTGCCCCTTTTTTATTTTATCCTTTAGGCAATCTCAACCCTTTTTTAACCTTAATTCTTTGTAAGGATATTCATATGCCTGTCCCAAGCATGTTTAAATTGCCATACAGTCTTAGCCTCTACCACCTCTGATGGAGGCTATTCCACTTATCCACTACCCTTTCTGTGAAGTAATTTTTCCTTAAATTACATCACATGTGTCCTACATAAACAGGCAGGGCGGAACGAAGAGCAGGGCTGCAATGTCAGAGGTGACAATAATCCTCCTCTGGGCAGAGAAGCATGCGCGGGCGCTGTCGGCAATCTTCATTCCGGGAGTGCACAACCGGGAAGCAGACTTCCTCAGCAGACACGATCTACTTCCAGGAGAATGGGGCCTCCACCCGGAGGTTTTCACAGAGGTAACAAGCCGATGGGGTGTACCTCAGATAGACATGATGGCCTCTCGACTCAACGAGAAGCTTCGGAGGTATTACTGTTCCAGGTCACGAGACCCACAAGCAGTGGTGGTGGACGCCCTGGTAACTCCATGGGTGTTCCAGTCAGTGTATGTGTTCCCTCCACTTCCACTCATCCCATGGATTCTCAAGTGAATAAAAAGAACAAGAGTTCAGGCGATCCTCATTGCTCCAGACTGTCCAAGAAGTGCTTGGTACGTGGATCTTTTGGAGTTACTGCTGGAAGATCCGAGGCCTCTTCCTCTTCGCGAGGACCTTCTTCAACAGGGGCCGTTCGCTTATCAAGACTTACCGCGGCTACATTTGACAGCATGGAGGTTGAATGCCAGATCTTAGCTCGGAAGGACATTCCAAACAAAGTCATTCCTACCCTGATACAGGGTAGGAAGGGAGTAATGTCTAAACATTACCATCGCACTTGGAAAAAGTATGTGTCTTGGTGTGAATCCAAGAGGTTTCCTATGGTGGAGTTTCAACTAGGATGGTTTCTCCTATTTCTGCAAGCAGGTGTGGTTGTGGGCCTACGCTTGGGCTCCATAAAGGTCCAGATTTCAGCCTTGTCCATTTTCTACCAGAAACAATTGGCTGCTCTCCCTGAGGTTCAGTCTTTCTTGATAGGGGTTCTGCAAATCCAGCCACCCTTTGTGCCTCCTACGGCACCTTGGGATCTTAATGTGGTGCTGCAGTTCCTGCAGTCAGATTGGTTCGAGCCTTTACAGGAGGTGGATGTCAAGTTTCTAACTAGGAAGGTGGTCACACTGTTGGCATTGGCATCTGCTCGACGGGTTTCGAAACTGGGGACATTGTCATGCAAGAGAACCTACTTGTTTTTCCATGAAGATGGAGCTGAGCTCAGAACGCGTCAGCAATTTCATCCAAAGGTTGTGTCGGTTTTTAATTTCACCAACCTATTGTGGTGCCAGTGGCTACTGACTCCTCAATTGCCTCACTGTCCTTGGATGTTGTGAGGGCTTTGAAAGTTTCTGTGAAGAGGACTTCTCGTCACAGGTAGTTGGACGCTCTGTTTGTCCTTTATGATCCCAACACGGTTGGGTGTCCTGTTTCTAAGCAGACATTTGCTCACCGGATCGGGTTTACTATCAAGTATGCTTATTCTACGGCAGCCCTGCCATGTCCAAGATCTGTTAAGGCCCACTCTACTCGTACAGTGAGTTGTTCCTGGGCAGCTGCCCGGGGTGTCTTGGCTTTACAGCTTTGCCGACCAGCTGCTTGGTCGGGGTCGAATGCATTTGCTGAAGTGCTACAAGTTCGATACTTTGGCATCAGAGGACCTAAAGTTTGGTCACTCCGTTCTGCAGGATCCTCAGCACTCTCCCTCCCATACTGGGAGCTTTGGTACATCCCCATGGTACTAAGTGGAACCCCAGCATCCTCTAGGACGTAAGAGAAAATAGGATTTGAATTACCTACCGGTAAATCCTTTTCTCGTAGTCCGTAGAGGATGTTGGGCGCCCGCCCAGTGCTTCGTTTTCCTGCATTGCTACTTGGTTAAGTATTGGTTCAGCTGTTGCTGTTCCTCTTTCATGCATGGTTAGCATGGTTTCTTCCTGTTTCATGCTAGATAACATGTTTTCTTCGTGTTGCATGATGGTTGGCATGATTTCTTCATGTTTCATCCTGGTTGGCATGATTTCTTCATGTTGCCTGCTGGTTAGCATGGTTTCTTCATGTTACCTACTGGTTGACATGGTTTCTTCATGTTTCATGAGGTTTTGCATGATTTCTTCATGGTGCATGCTGGTTAGCATGATTTCTCCATGTTGTATGCTGGTCAGCATGTTTTTTTGATTCGGTGTGGGCTGATGTGAATCTCACCACTGTCTGTATTTCCTTCTCTCAAAGTATGTCCGTCTCCTCGGGCACAGTTTCTAGACTGAGTCTGGTAGGATGGGCATAGAGGGAGGAGCCAGCCCACACTGTTAAACTCTTAAAGTGCCAGTAGCTCCCAAAGTACCCGACTATACCCATGGTACTAAATTGAACCCTAGCATCCTCTACGGACTATGGCCCTCATTCCGAGTTGTTCGCTCTGTATTTTTCATCGCATCGCAGTGAAAATCCGCTTAGTACGCATGCGCAATGTTCGCACTGCGACTGCGCCAAGTAACTTTACTATGAAGAAAGTATTTTTACTCACGGCTTTTTCTTCGCTCCGGCGATCGTAATGTGATTGACAGGAAATGGGTGTTACTGGGCGGAAACACGGCGTTTCAGGGGCGTGTGGCTGAAAACGCTACCGTTTCCGGAAAAAACGCAGGAGTGGCCGGGGAAACGGTGGGAGTGCCTGGGCGAACGCTGGGTGTGTTTGTGACGTCAACCAGGAACGACAAGCACTGAACTGATCGCACAGGCAGAGTAAGTCTGGAGCTACTCTGAAACTGCTAAGTAGTTAGTAATCGCAATATTGCGAATACATCGGTCGCAATTTTAAGAAGCTAAGATTCACTCCCAGTAGGCGGCGGCTTAGCGTGTGTAACTCTGCTAAATTCGCCTTGCGACCGATCAACTCGGAATGAGGGCCTATAAGAAAAGGATTTACCAGTAGGTAATTAAAATCCTGTTATTTCAGAGCATCATGAATAAGTGAAAATAGCCTGTGCATATAAATTTTGTCTTATAATTATCTATTATATGCAACTTGGGGAGAGAAAAGTAGACTCTTGTGTGGGCGCACTCTTGTTTATTCTGTAAATACCGTGTTAGGTTTAGTTAGAATAACACATAACTTTTAAATGTATATCATTAAAACTCATTGGTATCTCAGACAGTAGCAAGGGGAGATATTCAAGGAAACAATAGCATGAAAGTCAAATTCTAGAGTTTTGCAAACTTAATATCAAGCAGTTCAAAAATCAGTAAAAGTAGTTTTTATAAAAAAAATATTTTATATAAACAAAAATAGGATATGTTCTGGTCAACCTTCATATCAAGTGGGTTGGGGGTGTGAAGACATAGATTGTTGTTGTTACACCATTTCACCCTGACTAGTACAGATAGAATTGTGTTGATAGGGCCACAATGGGCCAATTGGCACGTGGGAGAGCCTCACATCAATTTTAGTGGTACCATATGGATGACTGTACTGCCGAAATACTCATGACAGATTCATAACACAAGGTATCAAGGGATAGCGATAGCAGAAAGTGAAAGAAGAGAAGTGGTGATTCTGCTGTTAGTGTTGGATTGATATTAACACCCTATTTGTTCATAAAACTCTACAACACTCTGTATTCCCTGGAGGTCTCCCTTCCAAGTACTGACCCAGCCTGACACTGTTTGGCTTCCAAGATCATACGAGAATGGGCATATTCTGTGTGGTATGATAGTAGAGAGACAGGACTGGGTTGTTGAGACACTAATGAGATCACACCTAAATTGAAAATTTGAGGAGAATATTCAGTTCAAGATAGGTCATCAAGAGTATAAAGTATAGTGGATCTGCTGTCTGTGTTAGGCAGCTAAGTACCCCTGGATCACAGATGAGAGTCCACTGAATAAGTGCAGATAGAAAGTGTAGATAGAAAAGTAAATACAATATAATAGATTAATCTGCCGTGTGAGGTATATGGCACAGAATTTGAGAAAAGAGTACCCCTTCAAGGCAGTGTATATATGGGTGTGGTCACTACAAGGCTAGTCGACTCTCTCTCTCTATTAAAGCAACTAAGGCATATTGATAATTCCAAATCCAGTAAAAATAACTGGGATCATTGGCGTGTTAACAGGTACGTAATTGGAGAGGACAGATTAGGATGTTCCAAAGTAGAGACTAAACAGTAAGTATGAAATATACAGTTGCTCGCATAAACTCAGGATATCTCAGGATAAAGATTAAACATTAGTTGTGAAGTATGCCGCTGCTCACCACAAACACCTTTTCTATGTGAGTTTCACTATAGAGGGTTCATTTGCTCTCTTACCCTCTCAGTAGCTTAGAAGGTGGAATGCACAGATGATCAGTTTGGGGATTGTCAGATCCCTTCTTAGTGTCAAAGAACACATTCACATACAGCATTAGAAACAACGCCTAGTTGGAGTAATGTGTATATACTGTAGGTAAGGGAGCATTGTGTACCACAATGTGCATGTGTTGTCCTGTATGTAGAGATCTAGTGGGTTAAAGTTAGTTTACAGACCGGTACCAAAAATATCCATTGTCCTCAATACACGGCAGTGTGACTGGTGATCTCCGGAGGCTGCTATGTAAGGAGGGTCCCGTGGGAAAACACGTTTCGCCCGGCGATCGGGCTTGTTCACTTCCAAATGGTGCCTCAGTTATCTATTATAGTAAGATCGTATATTCTACAAAACATATAGGGTGGGATGTATTAACATACTGTACATCGCCGCCCCTCGCCACCCATTGCAGCGATATTGATCGCATATGTACTAACATATGCGATTAACATCGCAATGCGGTGATGAAGGCCCCCCGTGATATCTGTGAGGTGGTGCGCTAGGAGGGGGGTCTCCGTCACCTCCCTAGGCTCTTCACACTCCCCCCACGCCGGGAAGCAGCAGCAGGCTATCCCCGGCTCCTCCTCCTCCCTGCAGCCAGAAGGACCTCTGGCTGCATTGCTAAGGGGACGAGGCTTCCGGGACCCGGGCTGCCTGGAAGAAGATTTGCCGAAGGGAGGGGGGCTGGCATCTGCGGCGGAGGTCGACGTCTGCTTCTAAAGGGTATCGCCATCCAAAGATGGCGATACCCTCTGGGGCGAAAATGCGGCGGACGGGGGTTAGTACATACGAAAATGCGATACATCCCGCCCATAGACTACATTGAATGAGCAATTGGTACTAAAAGTATAAGCAAAACCGCATTAATCCACTATTGTCCCTCAATTTGGATCAGGCATTGACTATGATTTTCAATTGTGCCATTTTCAATAAGAGAATGTTAATTATCCAATCACATTCAGGCCAAGGTAAATTACAATACAATATAATATTATATATATATATATATATATATATATATCTCCTATATATTAGCCCTGTGACTCTGTGCCTGCATTTCTAACGCTGGGTGGAGTCACAGACCTGGGCGGACTTAGCAGCTCCTGGCCTGTCCCAGTGTCAGCACACCACTAACAGAAGGGAGCACCAGCCAGAGATTGCACCCACCATTCCCAGTGCACAGACGGCCCACACTGCCAGGTAAGCATGGCCACCCAGGCAGGCGCACCCCACACAACCCCTCCCCTCATCTGCACACACCTTCCCCACCACGGCGGGACATACAGCCGCAACCGAGGCTGCCGCTAACCTTCCCTACCATCCATCAGATTAGCATGGGCACCCAGCCAGGCGCACCCCACACCACCCCTCCCCTCATCTGCACACACCCTCCTCACCACGGGCGAACATACAGCCGCAACCGAGGACGCCGCTAACTCTCCCTATCATCCGGCAGATTGAAGCCGCCCCCTGGACACACACTCACGGCAAAACGCCGTCCACGCACCGCCCGCACAGACCGCTCCCCCCCCTCCCCACTACCGCAGCACAAACTATGTCAAGCAGCTGGCCGAGAGTCTACCGCCAGCCTCCCTCACTACAACGCCCGCTCCCTTTGCACTTCCACACGCCCGTCACCCGCAACTGTCTGGGTGCGGACGACAGGGCTCTCCCCACTCCCGGATCCCCCAGCGCAAATTTCAACCAACCCCCTCCCCTCCCACCACCATCCACCCGCACCCCCACCCAGCCACCAACTACTCAGCCACACAATAAGATCTCTGGCTTACGAGCCAGCAGCAGCGCCCCCCCCCCCCCCCCCTCACCACCTTGGCAGGATGGCTGATATTGGGGGGAGGGGGGAGAAGAGAAGGGAATGGCTGATATTTTGGGGGAAGGGGGGGAGGGGGGTGGCTTATATTATGGGGGGGGATGCCTGATATTGGGAGAGGAGGATGGCTGATATTGTGGGGGGGGGGGCATCTATTATTGTGTGCCTGTTTAGTTGTTGCCTGGGGGTGCAGATGGATACTGCTGCGAGGGGAGCCATTTCTTTTTACAACTACCGCTGGGGCCAGGACTGCCAACAGGCCTGTCACCCGCAACCACACACGTGAGGCTGACGGTGTTGTGGAAGTGCACTGGGTCCCGCCGTTGCGCTGAAGGGGGCTCCCGATACAGTGTCGGACGGAGTCGCCTGTATGACAGTTTGTGGTGGGGTAGTGGGGAGCCCAGGAACCGTCAGTGTGGCGCCCCTGTTGTCGACACTGTGAGTCCACCGCGCACCTGCAAGCCAACACATGGTGGGGGGGGTTGCAGCGTTTTTGCTTGCGCCTGTCTGTGCCGCCAAGGTGGGGAAGGTGGGTGTGCTACATTGTGGCTTTGTACGGATGACCGGAGGGGTACTGTGGGTACTGCTGTCTACCTACCCCTGGTAGGTCGCCCTACCACGGGTGGATGTGGGAGGTGTTGCTGGGATTGTGACCCAGGTGGCTTTGGTGCTATGGGGTTAGGGTGGCAAGTGTATGCTGCTCATTTATGCAGCAGTCGGGGTGGGGGGTGTCTGGCCCATCAGTGTCTGCATGTGGAAGTTGGTGGAGGGGGGGGTTTGCATTCACCCCCCACCCCACCACAAATACAATTACCTCTACCTTCACCTAATGCCCACACCTTCCCTGCACACACCCCTACCCCCCCAAAAAAAAAATACCCTCCACCCATTCATCACATATCAACACACTCCACCCATGCACACCTCCACCTCCATCCCCCTACCACCCACAACCACAACTCCATCACACACTGCACGTCCTGTCACCACCCCCATCCCTCACCCCTAGACCAATACATCCAGTATAGCAGCAGCCACCCACCCCCACGCTATTCCGCAAACACCATACATCACTACTCAACCCTTTTTAGTAACCCACACACACAACCACTTACCCCTCTACAATTGCACTCCAACACCCACATTACCTTCCACACCCTCCACAATCCTGCAACAACACACTACCCCTACTACACACCCACCTCCCTCCCTATACAGGCCACGCATTCTGTCAACCCATCACCACAACACTTTTCCCACAATGCACCCGTCACATACACAAGCACCAACATGCCAATTCATGCTCCCCCCCCACCCCCTCAAACTCCCACCCACACACCACACACCGCAATACCCTACGCAAAGCACCCAAAACATAAAACACACACCCATGCCACCTTCCAACAAACTCACCCTACAGCACACACATCCCACTCCACCAACTACCACACCTCCTAAAACCTCACCAAGCCCACACCCCTAGACCAAATTCCTACACAGAAGACAGTGTTCACCCATTCACCATCACATTCCCTTTTGTCATACTACATCTACCCACGAACAAACCTCCCATTCCTCCACAACAAAGTATACAACACCTATTCTACACCTTCACTTTTCTGTCAAGATTACGGGGGCGTAGCCCCTTACGACGGTGTTAAGAGCGCCCGTAGGGCGCGATGAATCACCTAGTATATATATATATATATATATATATATATATTATAAGGACTGGTAAAGTTACTGTCAACCCACATTTATTCAGTAGTTAATTTGTTTATTAAAATGAGTGGATTGTAAACAGCTTTTATATTGTTGCATCATTTTTACTAGTCCAGATTGGCGCCCACTAATTAGTGTGAAATGCTGATACTGGCCCAATACATGTGCGCTGTATACATTCTGTACACTGTCTTTCATTTCTATGTAATTCATCAGTAATGAGTTAAAGAAAACATTGTGCAAAGTTTTAATTAATACAGCCCAGATAGGTCAAATCAGTTCAGCCCCCATTACCAAAACCACTGTAATCCATCAGTGATGTCCCATTCTTTGACCAGCTGAGATGTAATTACTTCCATACACAGGCATATCAGGAGAAGAAATGGGGCGTGCAAATGCATTGCTGGTAACATTACTCTCATTTCCACATTTTTGTATGTGTGCAGCATCTAGGAACATTCTAACTTTGGCACATTCTGTAACACATTTTCCTTCCTTTCAGTGAGGGCGTTGGGTGATGTGATTTGAGTAAGGTTCTATAAAAATCTATAAAAAAAACACTATAAATACATTCACTTAAATAACACATTACGTTTCATGCTGGACGTACGCCACTTTCTAAGCATGCTGAGTTGACCGTATATGCAAGATGCATCTAGCTTTTAAACTATATTTGCATCACACTTACCATCAGAGGAAAAATGCAATGCAGCTACTCTTGTTGGGGCGGGGCCATATAAATTATTCCAGGAGGCCCGCCCCCTCACAACATAATATCGCAACCTGCAGACACCTGCAAATCATGTCATTACACCATGAGGGACGGGCCTTCGGGTTGTGGTCAGTCCGTTTCTAGGTACTCAGACCGCCATCTTGCTTGCACCACTGGACAACATTGTCCAGTGGAAGAGGGGGGGGCCACTAGCCTGGCTATAGGCAAAGTTACAGCAGTCCCCCATGACTGCTCTTAAAGGAGTCACAATGACAGGCCAGCCGTGCCCCACCCAGGATTATAAATGATGCAGGTGATGCTCCCATAGTGTGTCAAATGTGAATTGGGGGAACACACAGTATAGCATATAATGTAAATTGGGGGAATATGTAGTGTGGCATAGAATATAAATTAGGGGAGTATGCAGTGTTGCATGTAATGTGTAGAAAGTAAATAAGGCCTGGGGGAAATGAGTGCCAGGGGGCATACTTCTCTCTATGGCTGAAGACGAGAGTTTTTAAGATGCGCTAGGAGGCTGGTGGCTTAGATTACACATATAATGAATATCCGCAGTGTTCACCTAAAAAAAGGTATCATTATCTGTAGCATATAGTAATGAATTCAAACAAATACCATAATGAGCATTAGTGATGAGCGGGTTCGGTTTCTCGGAAACCGAACACCCCCGAACTTCACGCTTTTTACACGGGTCCGAGGCAGACTCGGATCTTCCCGCCTTGCTCGGTTAACCCGAGCGCGCCCGAACGTCATCATCCCGCTGTCGGATTCTCGCGAGGCTCGGATTCTATCGCGAGACTCGGATTCTATATAAGGAGCCGCGCGTCGCCGCCATTTTCACACGTGCATTGAGATTGATAGGGAGAGGACGTGGCTGGCGTCCTCTCCGTTTAGAGTAGACTAGAGAGTAGTAGAGAGTGACACTTGATTTACTAATTTTGGGGAGCATATTAGGAGTACTACTTGCTGATAGTGTGACCAGTGACCACCAGTTTAATTAATCCGTTCTCTGCCTGAAAAAAAACGATACACAGTGTGACACAGTCACATACCATATCTGTGCTCAGCCTCAGTGTGCCCTCAGTGTGCTGCATCATCTATGTAATACTGTATATCTGACTGTGCTGAGTGCTCACTGCTCACACAGCTTAATTGTGGGGGAGACTGGGGAGCAGTTATAGCAGGAGTACATATTTTTAACAGTGCACACTTTTGCTGCCAGAGTGCCACTGCCAGTGCCAGTGTGACTGACCAGTGACCACTGACCACCAGTATATTGTGATTGTCTGCCTGAAAAAGTTAAACACTCGTCGTGTGGTGTTTTTTTTTATTCTATAAACGCATTCTGCTGACAGTGTCCAGCAGGTCCGTCATTATATAATATATACCTGTCCGGCTGCAGTAGTGATATATATATATATATTTTATATCATTATCATCCAGTCTATATTAGCACTGCAGCAGACGCAGTACGGTAGTCCACGGCTGTAGCTACCTCTGTGTCGGCAGTCGCTCGTCCATCCATAATTGTATACCACCTACCCGTGGTGTTTTTTTTTTTTCTTTCTATCTTCTTGATACTAGTAGCTTACTTTAGGAGTCTGCAGTGCTGAGCTGACAGTGTCCAGCAGGTCCGTCATTATATAATATATACCTGTCCGGCTGCAGTAGTGATATATATATATATATATATATATATATATATATTTTTTTTTTTATATCATTATCATCCAGTCTATATTAGCAGCAGACGCAGTATGGTAGTCCACGGCTGTAGCTACCTCTGTGTCGGCAGTCGCTCGTCAATCCATAAGTATACTAGTATCCATCCATCTCCATTGTTTACCTGAGGTGCCTTTTAGTTGTGCCTATTAAAATATGGAGAACAAAAATGTTGAGGTTCCAAAAATAGGGAAAGATCAAGATCGACTTCCACCTCGTGCTGAAGCTGCTGCCACTAGTCATGGCCGAGACGATGAAATGCCAGCAACGTCGTCTGCCAAGGCCGATGCCCAATGTCATAGTACAGAGCATGTAAAATCCAAAACACCAAATATCAGTAAAAAAAGGACTAAAAAATCTAAAATAAAGTCGTCGGAGGAGAAGCGTAAACTTGCCAATATGCCATTTACCACACGGAGTGGCAAGAAACGGCTGAGGCCCTGGCCTATGTTCATGGCTAGTGGTTCAGCTTCACATGAGGATGGAAGCACTCAGCCTCTCGCTAGAAAAATGAAAAGACTCAAGCTGGCAAAAGCACAGCAAAGAACTGTGCGTTCTTCGAAATCACAAATCCACAAGGAGAGTCCAATTGTGTCATTTGCGATGCCTGACCTTCCCAACACTGGACGTGAAGAGCATGCGCCTTCCACCATTTGCACGCCCCCTGCAAGTGCTGGAAGGAGCACCCGCAGTCCAGTTCCTGATAGTCAGATTGAAGATGTCAGTGTTGAAGTACACCAGGATGAGGAGGATATGGGTGTTGCTGGCGCTGGGGAGGAAATTGACCAGGGGGATTCTGATGGTGAGGTGGTTTGTTTAAGTCAGGCACCCGGGGAGACACCTGTTGTCCGTGGGAGGAATAGGGCCATTGACATGCCTGGTGAAAATACCAAAAACATCAGCTCTTCGGTGTGGAAGTATTTCAACAGAAATGCGGACAACATTTGTCAAGCCGTGTGTTGCCTTTGTCAAGCTGTAATAAGTAGGGGTAAGGACGTTAACCACCTCGGAACATCCTCCCTTATACGTCACCTGCAGCGCATTCATCATAAGTCAGTGACAAGTTCAAAAACTTTGGGCGACAGCGGAAGCAGTCCACTGACCAGTAAATCCCTTCCTCTTGTAACCAAGCTCACGCAAACCACCCCACCAACTCCCTCAGTGTCAATTTCCTCCTTCCCCAGGAATGCCAATAGTCCTGCAGGCCATGTCACTGGCAATTCTGACGAGTCCTCTCCTGCCTGGGATTCCTCCGATGCATCCTTGCGTGTAACGCCTACTGCTGCTGGCGCTGCTGTTGTTGCTGCTGGGAGTCGATGGTCATCCCAGAGGGGAAGTCGTAAGACCACTTTTACTACTTCCACCAAGCAATTGACTGTCCAACAGTCCTTTGCAAGGAAGATGAAATATCACAGCAGTCATCCTGCTGCAAAGCGGAAACTGAGGCCTTGGCATCCTGGGCGGTGAGAAACGTGGTTCCGGTATCCATCATTACTGCAGAGGCAACTAGAGACTTGTTGGAGGTACTGTGTCCCCGGTACCAAATACCATCTAGGTTCCATTTCTCTAGGCAGGCGATACCGAAAATGTACACAGACCTCAGAAAAAGACTCACCAGTGTCCTAAAAAATGCAGTTGTACCCAATGTCCACTTAACCACGGACATGTGGACAAGTGGAGCAGGGCAGGCTCAGGACTATATGACTGTGACAGCCCACTGGGTAGATGTATGGACTCCCGCCGCAAGAACAGCAGCGGCGGCACCAGTAGCAGCATCTCGCAAACGCCAACTCTTTCCTAGGCAGGCTACGCTTTGTATCACCGCTTTCCAGAATACGCACACAGCTAAAAACCTCTTACGGCAACTGAGGAAGATCATCGCAGAATGGCTTACCCCAATTGGACTCTCCTGTGGATTTGTGGCATCGGACAACGCCAGCAATATTGTGTGTGCATTAAATATGGGCAAATTCCAGCACGTCCCATGTTTTGCACATACCTTGAATTTGGTGGTGCAGAATTATTTAAAAAACGAGAGGGGCGTGCAAGAGATGCTGTCGGTGGCCAGAAGAATTGCGGGACACTTTCGGCGTATAGGCACCACGTACAGAAGACTGGAGCACCACCAAAAACGCCTGAACCTGCCCTGCCATCATCTGAAGCAAGAAGTGGTAACGAGGTGGAATTCAACCCTCTATATGCTTCAGAGGTTGGAGGAGCAGCAAAAGGCCATTCAAGCCTATACAACTGACCACGATATAGGAGGTGGAATGCACCTGTCTCAAGCGCAGTGGAGAATGATTTCAACGTTGTGCAAGGTTCTGCAACCTTTTGAACTTGCTACACGTGAAGTCAGTTCAGACACTGCCAGCCTGAGTCAGGTCATTCCCCTCATCAGGCTTTTGCAGAAGAAGCTGGAGACATTGAAGGAGGAGCTAACACAGAGCGATTCCGCTAGGCATGTGGGACTTGTGGATGGAGCCCTTAATTCGCTTAACAAGGATTCACGGGTGGTCAATCTGTTGAAATCAGAGCACTACATTTTGGCCACCGTGCTCGATCCTAGATTTAAAACCTACCTTGGATCTCTCTTTCCGGCAGACACAAGTCTGCTGGGGTTCAAAGAACTGCTGGTGACAAAATTGTCAAGTCAAGCGGAACGCGACCTGTCAACATCTCCTTCTTCACATTCTCCCGCAACTGGGGGTGCGAGGAAAAGGCTCAGAATTCCGAGCCCACCCGCTGGCGGTGATGCAGGGCAGTCTGGAGCGACTGCTGATGCTGACATCTGGTCCGGACTGAAGGACCTGACAACGATTACGGACATGTCGTCTACTGTCACTGCATATGATTCTCTCCCCATTGAAAGAATGGTGGAGGATTATATGAGTGACCGCATCCAAGTAGGCACGTCAGACAGTCCGTACTTATACTGGCAGGAAAAAGAGGCAATTTGGAGGCCCTTGCACAAACTGGCTTTATTCTACCTAAGTTGCCCTCCCACAAGTGTGTACTCCGAAAGAGTGTTTAGTGCCGCCGCTCACCTTGTCAGCAATCGGCGTACGAGGTTACATCCAGAAAATGTGGAGAAGATGATGTTCATTAAAATGAATTATAATCAATTCCTCCGTGGAGACATTGACCAGCAGCAATTGCCTCCACAAAGTACACAGGGAGCTGAGATGGTGGATTCCAGTGGGGACGAATTGATAATCTGTGAGGAGGGGGATGTACACGGTGATATACTGTATCGGAGGATGATGATGAGGTGGACATCTTGCCTCTGTAGAGCCAGTTTGTGCAAGGAGAGATTAATTGCTACTTTTTTGGTGGGGGTCCAAACCAACCCGTCATTTCAGTCACAGTCGTGTGGCAGACCCTGTCACTGAAATGATGGGTTGGTTAAAGTGTGCATGTCCTGTTTATACAACATAAGGGTGGGTGGGAGGGCCCAAGGACAATTCCATCTTGCACCTCTTTTTTTCTTTCATTTTTCTTTGCGTCATGTGCTGTTTGGGGAGTGTTTTTTGGAAGGGCCATCCTGCGTGACACTGCAGTGCCACTCCTAGATGGGCCAGGTGTTTGTGTCGGCCACTAGGGTCGCTTAGCTTACTCACACAGCTACCTCATTGCGCCTCTTTTTTTCTTTGCGTCATGTGCTGTTTGGGGAGTGTTTTTTGGAAGGGCCATCCTGCGTGACACTGCAGTGCCACTCCTAGATGGGCCAGGTGTTTGTGTCGGCCACTAGGGTCGCTTAGCTTACTCACACAGCTACCTCATTGCGCCTCTTTTTTTCTTTGCGTCATGTGCTGTTTGGGGAGTGTTTTTTGGAAGGGCCATCCTGCGTGACACTGCAGTGCCACTCCTAGATGGGCCAGGTGTTTGTGTCGGCCACTAGGGTCGCTTAGCTTACTCACACAGCTACCTCATTGCGCCTCTTTTTTTCTTTGCGTCATGTGCTGTTTGGGGAGTGTTTTTTGGAAGGGCCATCCTGCGTGACACTGCAGTGCCACTCCTAGATGGGCCAGGTGTTTGTGTCGGCCACTAGGGTCGCTTAGCTTACTCACACAGCTACCTCATTGCGCCTCTTTTTTTCTTTGCGTCATGTGCTGTTTGGGGAGTGTTTTTTGGAAGGGCCATCCTGCGTGACACTGCAGTGCCACTCCTAGATGGGCCAGGTGTTTGTGTCGGCCACTTGGGTCGCTTAGCTTAGCCATCCAGCGACCTCGGTGCAAATTTTAGGACTAAAAATAATATTGTGAGGTGTGAGGTGTTCAGAATAGACTGAAAATGAGTGTAAATTATGGTTATTGAGGTTAATAATACTTTGGGATCAAAATGACCCCCAATTTCTATGATTTAAGCTGTTTTTTAGGGTTTTTTGAAAAAAACACCCGAATCCAAAACACACCCGAATCCGACAAAAAAAATTCGGTGAGGTTTTGCCAAAACGCGTTCGAACCCAAAACACGGCCGCGGAACCGAACCCAAAACCAAAACACAAAACCCGAAAAATTTCCGGTGCTCATCACTAATGAGCATGCATGTAGAATAAGTTACATTGCAGAATAAGAGGACTCTTTCTGAAACTGGTGGAAAAAAATTACTCAGCAATAGCGAATATTATTTTATTGAAAGAGCCCTAGAGGCTTGGAATAAGCTTCTAGAAGATGAAGTGGGAAAAGCAACAGCACAAAGATGAAACACATCTAAGATAAATAAAAAAGATAAACAAAAAAGTATCCACAAAATGATGAATAATAAGATTTTACTTACCGGTAAATCTATTTCTCGTAGTCCGTGGAGGATGCTGGGACTCCGTAAGGACCATGGGGAATAGACGGGCTCCGCAGGAGATAGGGCACTTTAAGAAAGCTTTGGATTCTGGGTGTGCACTGGCTCCTCCCTCTATGCCCCTCCTCCAGACCTCAGTTAGGGAAACTGTGCCCAGAGGAGATGGACAGTACGAGGAAGGATTTTTGTAAATCTAAGGGCGAGATTCATACCAGCCACACCAATCACACCGTATAACTTATGATAAACTTACCCAGTTAACAGTATGAACAGCAACATAGCCACGGTATCACCGAAAACTATAACATAACCCTTATGTAAGCAATAACTATATACAAGTCATGCAGAAGAAGTCCGCACTTGGGACGGGCGCCCAGCATCCTCTACGGACTACGAGAAATAGATTTACCGGTGAGTAAAATCTTATTTTCTCTAACGTCCTTGAGGATGCTGGGACTCCGTAAGGACCATGGGGATTATACCAAAGCTCCCAAACGGGCGGGAGAGTGCGGATGACTCTGCAGCACCGATTGAGCAAACAGGAGGTCCTCCTCAGCCAGGGTATCAAACTTATAGAACTTTGCAAAGGTGTTTGTCCCCGACCAAGTAGCTGCTCGGCACTTCGGTAACTTTAATCCTGCCGTAGAATGCGCCTGCTGAATCGTGTTACAGATCCAGCGAGCAATAGTCTGCTTTGAAGCAGGGGCGCCAACCTTGTTGGCCGCATACAGAACAAACAAAGCTTCAGTCTTCCTGATCCGAGCCGTCCTGGTCACATAAATCTTCAAAGCCCTGACTACATCCAGGGACTCGGAATCCTCCAAGTCCCTTGTAGCCACAGGCACGACAATAGGTTGGTTCACATGAAAAGATGAGACCACTTTTGGCAGAAAGTGAGGACGAGTCCTCAACTCTGCCCTATCCACGTGAAAAACCAAGTATGGGCTTTTATGCGATAAAGCCGCCAATTCTGAAACACGTCTCGCCGAAGCTAACGCCAACATCATGACCACTTTCCACGTGAGTTATTTCAACTCCACAGTTTTAAGTGGTTCAAACCAAGGTGACTTGAGGAAACGTAACACCACGGTAAGATCCCAAGGCGCCACCGGAGGCACAAAGGGAGGCTGAATATGCAGCACCCCCTTCACAAAAGTCTGTACCTCAGGAAGAGAGGCTAATTCTCTTTGAAAGAAAATGGATAAGGCCGAAATCTGGACATTTATGGACCCTAATTTTAGGCCCAAGGTCACTCCTGTTTGAAGAAAGTGAAGTAGATGGCCCAAATGGAACTCCTCCGTAGGAGCAGCTCTGGCCTCACACCAAGAAACATATTTCCGCCATATACGGTGATAATGTTTCAACGTCACGTCTTTCCTAGCCTTTTATCAGGGTAGGAATGACTTCCTCCGGAATTCCTTTTTCCGCTTGGATCCGGCGTTCAACCGCCATGCCGTCAAACACAGCCGCGGTAAGTCTTGGAACAGAGAGGGCCCCTGCTGCAGCAGATCCTGCCTTAGAGGAAGAGGCCACGGATCTTCTGTGAGCAACTCTTGCAGTTCCGGATACCAAGTCCTCCGTGGCCAATCTGGAACAATAAGGATTGTTCTGACCCTGCTTATGCTTACAATTCTCAACACCTTGGGTATGAGAGGAAGAGGAGGAAACACATAGACCGATCTGAACACCCAAGGTGTCACCAGAGCGTCTACCGCTACCGCCTGAGGGTCCCTTGACCTGGCGCAATACCGCTTTAGCTTTTTGTTGAGACGGGACGCCATCATGTCTATTTGAGGCAGGCCCCACCGATCCGCGATCTGTGCAAAGACTTCTTGATGAAGTCCCCACTCCCCCGGATGCAGGTCGTGCCTGCTGAGGAAGTCCGCCTCCCAGTTGTCCACCCCCGGGATGAACACAGCTGACAGCGCGCTTACATGGCCTTCCGCCCAGCGTAGAATCCTGGTCGCTTCTGCCATGGCCACTCTGCTCCTTGTTCCGCCTTGGCGGTTTATATGAGCCACTGCCGTGACATTGTCTGACTGAATCAGAACCGGTCTTCTCCGAAGTAAGTTCTCCGCTTGACGCAGGGCGTTGTATATGGCCCTCAACTCCAGGACGTTGATGTGGAGACAAGTCTCCAGGCTTGACCAGAGACCTTGGAAATTTCTTCCCAGTGCCACTGCTCGCCAGCCTCGGAGGCTTGCGTCCGTGGTCACCAGAACCCAGTCCTGAATGCCGAACCTGCGACCCTCTAGAATGTGAGCACTGTTCAGCCACCACAGGAGAGATACCCTGGTCCTGGGAGACAGGGTGATCCTTTGATGGATTTGTAAATGGGACCCGGACCACTTGTCCAAGAGGTCCCATTGAAAAGTCCTCGCATGGAATCTGCCGAAAGGGATGGCCTCGTATGAAGCCACCATCTTCCCCCGGACCCGCGTGCACTGATGCACTGAAACCTTCTTTGGTTTCAATAGGTTTCTGACGATGGTCATGAGTTCCTGAACCTTTTCAATCGGAAGAAAAACCTTTTTCTGGTCTGTGTCTAGAATCAGGCCCAGAAAGGTCAGACGCGTTGTAGGAACTAGCTGGGACTTCGGTATATTGAGAATCCAGCCGTGCAGCTGCAACATCTTCATGGACAGAGACACGCTGTCCAGCAACTTCTCCCGAGATCTCGCCTTTATTAGGAGATCGTCCAAGTATGGGATAATTGTGACCCCCTGCCAGCGCAGGAGCACCATCATTTCCGCCATTACCTTGGTGAAAACCCTCGGGGCCGTGGACAGCCCAAACGGCAACGTCTGAAATTGGTAGTGACAGTCCTGCACTGCAAATCTCAGGAAAGCCTGATGGGGGGGGGAATATTGGAACATGAAGGTATGCGTCCTTTATGTCCAGGGACACCATCCAATCCCCACCCTCCAGGCTGGCGATGACCGCCCGGAGTGATTCCATTTTGAACTTGAACCTTTTCAAGTACAAGTTCAGAGATTTTAGGTTTAAAATGGGCCTGACCGAACCGTCCGGTTTCGGGACCACAAACAGGGTTGAATAATATCCCTCTCCCTGCTGGAGATGAGGAACTGTGACAATCACCTGTTGAACATACAATTTTTGGATTGTTGTCAACACTGACTCCCTCTCTGACGGGGAAGTCGGCAGAGCCGATTTGAAAAACCGGCGAGGAGGCAAGTCTTCGAATTCTAGCCTGTATCCCTGAGCAACAATCTCTACTGCCCAGGGATCCACATGCAATTGAACCCAGACGTGGCTGAAAAAGCGAAGACGAGCCCCTACCAGATCTGCCTCCCCCCGGGAAACCCCAGCGTCATGCGGTGGACTTTGCAGACGCAGGGGAGGACTTCTGCTCTTGGGAACTAGCTGTGTGCAGCTTCTTTCCCCTGCCTTTCCCTCTGGTAACAAAGGACGATCCCCGCACCTTCTTGTTTTTATTGGAACGAAAGGACTGCATTTGATAATGAGGTGCCTTCTTAGTATGCTGCGGGGGGACATAAGGTAAGAAATTCGACTTACCAGCCGTAGCCGTAGAGACAAGGTCCGAGAGGCCGTCTCCAAACAGCTCCTCCCCCTTGTACGGCAAGGACTCCATGTGCCGCTAAGAATCAGCATCTCCCGTCCACGGCCGGGTCCACAGGAGTCGTCTAGCAGAAATAGACATAGCATTTATTCTGGAGCTTAATAAACAAATGTTTGTCCCCTCATATACAAGGCAGCATCTCTGATATGCTCTAAGGTCATTTGAATGGCGTCCGTATCTAAGGTGTCAATCTCCGTAGATAAGGAATCTGCCCATGCCACAACCGCACTACAAACCCAGGCCGACGCCATAGCCGGTCTAGCAATAGTACCGGAGTGAGTGTAAATGTGCTTCAAAGTAATTTCCTGCCTGCGATCAGCCGGTTCCTTGAGGGAAGCCGTATCCTGAGAAGGCAGTGCCACCTTTTTGGACAAGCGTGTCAGCGCCTTGTCCACTTTTGGTGAAGATTCCCAGCGTATCCTATCAGTTTGTGTGGAAAAGGATACGCCACAAGAATCCTTTTGGGAACTTGTGGTCTCCTATCTGGAGAGTCCCAAGCCTTTTCGCACAATTCACTTAATTCAAATGATGATGGAAAAGTGACTTCAGGCTTTTTCTCTTTATACATGTGTACCCTCGTGTCAGGGACAGGGGGTTCCTCAGTAATATGCAAAACCTCTTTAATGGCCATAATCATGTACCGAATACCTTTTGCCACCTTCGGCTGTAATTTTGCATCTTCATAGTTGACACTAGAGCCAGAATCTGTATCGGTATCTGTGTCATCGATCTGGGATATGGTGCGCTTCTGAGACCCCGACGGGCCTGGCGCCACAGGGACAAGCATGGACTGGGTACCTGACTGATCCCTAGCTTCTGCCTTGTCTAACCTTTTATGCAATAGATTGACATTTGCATTCAAGACATTCAGCATATCCACCCATTCCGGTGTCGGCGTTGCCGACGGCAACCTGACAATCAAACACTCCCCCTCCACAGTAAGCGAGCCTTCCTCGTCAAACATGTCGACACACGCGTACCGACACACGTCACACACACAGGGAACCCCTTTTCTGAAGACAGTATCCCTGTCAAGGCCCTTTGGAGAGACAGAGAGAGAGAGAGTATGCCAGCACACACCCCAGCGCAATAACCCTGGAGACCAACACAAAATGTTTTTCCCCAGCAGCGCTGTGTTATATGTAAACCGCCAATTATGTGCCCCCCCCCCCCCCCTCTCTTTTAAGCACCCTTTCACCGTGTGTAAGCAGGGGAGAGTCCGGGGAGCTTCCTCTCAGCAGTGCTGTGTAGAGAAAATGGCGCTGGTGAGTGCTGAGGGAGAAGCCCCGCCCCCTCGGCGCCGGGCTTCTGTCCCGCTCAAACTTAGTAAAATATGTCGGAGGCTCTTTTATATACATGTACAGAGCCCACCTGTACATGTATATAGGGGGTCATTCCGAGTTGTTCGCTCGCAAGCTGCTTTTAGCAGCTTTGCACACGCTAAGCCGCCGCCTACTGGGAGTGAATCTTAGCTTATCAAAATTGTGAACGAAAGATTAGCAGAATTGCGAATAGACACTTCTTAGCAGTTTCTGAGTAGCTCCAGACTTACTCGGCATCTGCGATCAGTTCAGTCAGTTTCGTTCCTGGTTTGACGTCACAAACACACCCAGCGTTCGCCCAGACACTGCTCCGTTTCTCCAGCCACTCCCGCGTTTTTCCCAGAAACGGTAGCGTTTTTTCGCACACACCCATAAAACGGCCAGTTTCCGCCCAGAAACACCCACTTCCTGTCAATCACACTCCGATCAACAGAACGAAGAAAAAACCTCGTAATGCCGTGAGTAAAATACCTAACTGCATAGCAAATTTACTTGGCGCAGTCGCACTGCGGACATTGCGCATGCGCATTAGCGACTAATCGCTCCGTTGCGAGAAAAAAAGAAGGAGCGAACAACTCGGAATGACCCCCATAGTCTTTTTGCCATGCAGAGGTTTATATTGCTGCCCAGGGCGCCCCCCCCCCCCTGCGCCCTGCACCCTTACAGTGACCGGAGTGTGTGAGGTGTATGGGAGCAATAACGCACAGCTGCAGTGCTGTGCGTTACCTCAGTGAAGCTGAAGGCTTCTGCCGCCTGACGACTTCTGTCTTCTGTACTTCTGGCTCTGTGAGGAGAACGGCGGCGCGGCTCCGGGTGTGGACGCCCAGTAAGAACCTGCGTTCGCCCCCTTTGGAGCTAATGGTGTCCAGTAGCCGAGGAAGCAGAGCCTATCTTTGGCAAGAAGGTCTGCTCCTCTCTCCTCAGTCCCTCGATGCAGGGAGCCTGTTGCCAGCAGTGCTCCCTGTGAAAAAGTAGTAAAAAGTAGAAAGAAAAATCCAAACAAAAATGCTTTCAGGCAGAGAACTCTGGAGAGCTCTCTGCAGTGCACTCATCTTGCTCTGGGCACAGTGTAAAACTGAGGTCTGGAGGAGGGGCATAGAGGGAGGAGCCAGTGCACACCCAGAATCCAAAGCTTTCTTAAAGTGCCCTATCTCCTGCGGAGCCCGTCTATTCCCCATGGTCCTTACGGAGTCCCAGCATCCTCAAGGACGTTAGAGAAAAGTGGAATGGATCTTAGCAGTGTTCATAAATACAGACATATAAACAAAACGTTGCAATAGTTTTTGCAGCATTCTGTTTCATGGGGTTTTCTGTTTATAATGGGTATTTATTCATTTTCAACAAAGGATAAAGGAAAACAGTAGAGATGCCATCAATGGTTCAAAACAATGATCATTCTCCAGCAATGGGTACATGCCATCAATGTTTAGCACCTTCCAGTACATGGCCACAGTTCCTACAACAATATTTAGTGATACTGTAGAGACCACATAGTGTGTAGTCTATTCATGGGGTAATTATAACCTGTGTGTCAGTTATATAAATGTCTCAGTATGATTGATGCATTTAGGCAACATAAATAAGGGCCTGATTTAGAGGCGGATGTGGCTGTGGCTTGGCTTTTGCCCATCTGCAACTTTATGCAAAGTCCTTTCCTGGTGTACAGTACATCCATACGTATTAATGTGCAATGACCGAGGCACCCACCTTCAGTGTCCATACTTGCTGTAATACCACCTGATGCGGCTTTAGATGCTACAATCTGTGGCACCGTAGGAACTTGCACCAGCCCTATGGCAGATGCATATTTACCGTCTGAGTATGGCTTCCAAAGTGAACAATTAGGCATCTGAGTACACTTAGGGGTCTATTTACTAAGCCTTGGATGGAGATAAAGTCGCTGGAGATAAAGTACCAGCCAATCGGCTCCTAACTATCATTTTTCAAACCCAGCCTGTGACATGGCAGTTAGGAGCTGATTGGCTGGTACTTTATCTCCAGCGACTTTATCTCCATCCAAGGCTTAGTAAATAGACCCCTTTATCTTCAAATACACACCCGCGACACCTCTATCACATGCCCATAAGATGGATCATTGTGTGTGTCTATTTAGCCACCTTCCACTCACCTCCCAGGAATGCTCGCACCAGTGGCATAACTACTGACGGTGCAGGGAGTGTGGTTGCTACAGGGCCTGCACTGCCTTTGGGACCTACCTTCCCCCTGCACCCAATAACACATCTTACTGTGACCCGCTCTGACCACCCTCTACCACTCGGCGCTGCAGCTGCCCGGCACCTCCTCCTGACTTCCCCCACCCTAAAGCGTCCATCCCAGCTGCCCGCCCTGCTGGGATGGATCATCGCGGTACATGTGACCAGAGTCAGAAAGTCATAGTCGAAGGTGATCTCCATGGGGCTGGCGGCATTAGGGATTGCAGTCCCGCACATCCGGCTTCTTGCAATTTATTACATTTGCTCCCAGTACTATTCACCAATATCTTTGCATACCATTTTTTATACATAGCTAGTAATGCTATTGGTCAGTAATTTTGGGATATGGAAGGCTCTGTTTCCGAGAAATGTGCACGGAGACTTCAGTGAATACATGTTTTAAAATTAGGATGAAATCCTTCTGGAATGTAGAATAAAAATTGTTAATATAGCTGCCTGGACCAGGACTTAATCTTTGGGAAGAGACATTATGGTCTAGAAGACTTGTCCATGCAGTGATAATGGCTTGGGAGGTGTCCTGACCTAATTAAGAGGGGGAAATCTGTTTATAAAAATATTAATAACCCTTGGAGATGACTAGGCAGTGTTGGGGTCAACATCTAAATTATACAAGCTGGTGTCATATTCAGCGAAAGTGTTAGCAATATCTAAATGGTCTGTAACCTTTACTCCCACTTTGTTCAACAGATCTTTGATTTGGTCTCTTGCTTATTTCTCATTGAGCTTCCATACCAATAATCTGAGGTCCTGTTCCCAGCAACATAACATTTATGCTGTAAATAAAATATATTTTTTTTGTAACAGGCTCAACGAGAAAGCATTTTATTTTTTCCTAGCTGCATACAATTCCTTAAAGAGTAAAGGATTCAATAGGTACTGTTTGTATTGTTCTTCCCAGGAGGCTATTTTATTATCTAGGTCATCCTGTCATTTTAGATTTGATTATTCCACATTTCAACAGAGTGTTGAGCAGGCTATGGGTTAGGGAAATGTGACACCCTCCACCCGAGCAGGAACCAGCCAACGACATAGACCACTTAACATTAGGGATGAGCGGGTTCGGTTCCTCGGAATCCGAACCCGCCCGAACTTCATGTTTTTTTACACGGGGCCGAGCGACTCGGATCTTCCCGCCTTGCTCGGTTAACCCGAGCGCGCCCGAACGTCATCATCCCGCTGTCGGATTCTCGCGAGGCTCGGATTCTATCGCGAGACTCGGATTCTATATAAGGAGCCGCGCGTCGCCGCCATTTTCACACGTGCATTGAGATTCATAGGGAGAGGACGTGGCTGGCGTCCTCTCCGTTTATAGAGAAGAGAGTGAGACAGTAGAGAGAGACACAGTAGTAATTTTGGGGAGCATTAGGAGGAGTACTAGTTACTTGCTGAAGTGATAGATAGTGTGACTGTATATTATCTGACTTGTGGGGGAGACACTGACAGTGGGGAGCAGTTAGAGTCTGAGAGCAGGACTCAGGAGTACATATAACGTACAGTGCACACTTTTGCTGCCAGAGTGCCACACTTCCATTGTGACCACACTGACCACCAGTATAATATTTATTGTGATTGTCTGCTTAGGAGTACTACTTGCAAGTTGCTGATAGTGTGACCAGTGACCTGACCACCAGTCACCACCAGTTTAATATATATATATATATATATATATAATTGTATATAATATATATAATATTGTATACCACCTACCCGTGGTTTTTTTTTCTTTCTTCTTTATACATACTACTATAGTAGCTTACTGTAGCAGTCTGCGGTGCTGCTGAGCTGACTGTGTCCAGCAGGTCCGTCATCAGTCATTACATAATAAATATATATACCTGTCCGGCTGCAGTACTAGTGATATTATATATATATATATATATATATATATATATATATTGATTTCATCTCATTATCATCCAGTCTATATTAGCAGCAGACACAGTACGGTAGTCCACGGCTGTAGCTACCTCTGTGTCGGCAGTCGCTCGTCCATCCATAATTGTATACCACCTACCCGTGGTTTTTTTTTTTCTTTCTTCTTTATACATACTACTATAGTAGCTTACTGTAGCAGTCTGCGGTGCTGCTGAGCTGACAGTGTCCAGCAGGTCCGTCATCAGTCATTACATAATAAATATATATACCTGTCCGGCTGCAGTACTAGTGATATTATATATATATATATATATATATATTGATTTCATCTCATTATCATCCAGTCTATATTAGCAGCAGACACAGTACGGTAGTACACGGCTGTAGTTACATCTGTGTCGGCAGTCGCTCGTCCATCCATAATTGTATACCACCTACCCGTGGTTTTTTTTTTCTTTCTTCTTTATACATACTACTATAGTAGCTTACTGTAGCAGTCTGCGGTGCTGCTGAGCTGACAGTGTCCAGCAGGTCCGTCATCAGTCATTACATAATAAATATATATACCTGTCCGGCTGCAGTACTAGTGATATTATATATATATATATTGATTTCATCTCATTATCATCCAGTCTATATTAGCAGCAGACACAGTACGGTAGTCCACGGCTGTAGTTACATCTGTGTCGGCAGTCGCTCGTCCATCCATAATTGTATACCACCTACCCGTGGTTTTTTGTTTTCTTACTTCTTTATACATACTACTATAGTAGCTTACTGTAGCAGTCTGCGGTGCTGCTGAGCTGACAGTGTCCAGCAGGTCCGTCATCAGTCATTACATAATAAATATATATACCTGTCCGGCTGCAGTACTAGTGATATTATATATATATATATATTGATTTCATCTCATTATCATCCAGTCTATATTAGCAGCAGACACAGTACGGTAGTCCACGGCTGTAGCTACCTCTGTGTCGGCAGTCGCTCGTCCATCCATAATTGTATACCACCTACCCGTGGTTTTTTTTTTTCTTTCTTCTTTATACATACTACTATAGTAGCTTACTGTAGCAGTCTGCGGTGCTGCTGAGCTGACAGTGTCCAGCAGGTCCATCATCAGTCATTACATAATAAATATATATACCTGTCCGGCTGCAGTACTAGTGATATTATATATATATATATATATATATATATATTGATTTCATCTCATTATCATCCAGTCTATATTAGCAGCAGACACAGTACGGTAGTCCACGGCTGTAGCTACCTCTGTGTCGGCAGTCGCTCGTCCATCCATAATTGTATACCACCTACCCGTGGTTTTTTTTTCTTTCTTCTTTATACATACTACTATAGTAGCTTACTGTAGCAGTCTGCGGTGCTGCTGAGCTGACAGTGTCCAGCAGGTCCGTCATCAGTCATTACATAATAAATATATATACCTGTCCGGCTGCAGTACTAGTGATATTATATATATATATATTGATTTCATCTCATTATCATCCAGTCTATATTAGCAGCAGACACAGTACGGTAGTCCACGGCTGTAGTTACATCTGTGTCGGCAGTCGCTCGTCCATCCATAATTGTATACCACCTACCCGTGGTTTTTTTTCTTTTCTTTCTTCTTTATACATACTACTATAGTAGCTTACTGTAGCAGTCTGCGGTGCTGCTGAGCTGACAGTGTCCAGCAGGTCCGTCATCAGTCATTACATAATAAATATATATACCTGTCCGGCTGCAGTACTAGTGATATTATATATATATATATTGATTTCATCTCATTATCATCCAGTCTATATTAGCAGCAGACACAGTACGGTAGTCCACGGCTGTAGCTACCTCTGTGTCGGCAGTCGCTCGTCCATCCATAATTGTATACCACCTACCCATGGTTTTTTTTTTCTTTCTTCTTTATACATACTACTATAGTAGCTTACTGTAGCAGTCTGCGGTGCTGCTGAGCTGACAGTGTCCAGCAGGTCCGTCATCAGTCATTACATAATAAATATATATACCTGTCCGGCTGCAGTACTAGTGATATTATATATATATATATATTGATTTCATCTCATTATCATCCAGTCTATATTAGCAGCAGACACAGTACGGTAGTCCACGGCTGTAGCTACCTCTGTGTCGGCAGTCGCTCGTCCATCCATAAGTATACTAGTATCCATCCATCTCCATTGTTTACCTGAGGTGCCTTTAGTTGTGCCTATTAAAATATGGAGAACAAAAATGTTGAGGTTCCAAAATTAGGGAAAGATCAAGATCCACTTCCACCTCGTGCTGAAGCTGCTGCCACTAGTCATGGCCGAGACGATGAAATGCCAGCAACGTCGTCTGCCAAGGCCGATGCCCAATGTCATAGTACAGAGCATGTAAAATCCAAAACACCAAATATCAGTAAAAAAAGGACTCCAAAATCTAAAATAAAATTGTCGGAGGAGAAGCGTAAACTTGCCAATATGCCATTTACCACACGGAGTGGCAAGGAACGGCTGAGGCCCTGGCCTATGTTCATGGCTAGTGGTTCAGCTTCACATGAGGATGGAAGCACTCAGCCTCTCGCTAGAAAACTGAAAAGACTCAAGCTGGCAAAAGCACCGCAAAGAACTGTGCGTTCTTCGAAATCCCAAATCCACAAGGAGAGTCCAATTGTGTCGGTTGCGATGCCTGACCTTCCCAACACTGGACGTGAAGAGCATGCGCCTTCCACCATTTGCACGCCCCCTGCAAGTGCTGGAAGGAGCACCCGCAGTCCAGTTCCTGATAGTCAGATTGAAGATGTCAGTGTTGAAGTACACCAGGATGAGGAGGATATGGGTGTTGCTGGCGCTGGGGAGGAAATTGACAAGGAGGATTCTGATGGTGAGGTGGTTTGTTTAAGTCAGGCACCCGGGGAGACACCTGTTGTCCGTGGGAGGAATAGGGCCGTTGACATGCCTGGTGAAAATACCAAAAAAATCAGCTCTTCGGTGTGGAAGTATTTCACCAGAAATGCGGACAACATTTGTCAAGCCGTGTGTTGCCTTTGTCAAGCTGTAATAAGTAGGGGTAAGGACGTTAACCACCTCGGAACATCCTCCCTTATACGTCACCTGCAGCGCATTCATAATAAGTCAGTGACAAGTTCAAAAACTTTGGGCGACAGCGGAAGCAGTCCACTGACCAGTAAATCCCTTCCTCTTGTAACCAAGCTCACGCAAACCACCCCACCAACTCCCTCAGTGTCAATTTCCTCCTTCCCCAGAAATGCCAATAGTCCTGCATGCCATGTCACTGGCAATTCTGACGAGTCCTCTCCTGCCTGGGATTCCTCCGATGCATCCTTGCGTGTAACGCCTACTGCTGCTGGCGCTGCTGTTGTTGCTGCTGGGAGTCGATGGTCATCCCAGAGGGGAAGTCATAAGCCCACTTTTACTACTTCCACCAAGCAATTGACTGTCCAACAGTCCTTTGCGAGGAAGATGAAATATCACAGCAGTCATCCTGTTGCAAAGCGGATAACTGAGGCCTTGACAACTATGTTGGTGTTAGACGTGCGTCCAGTATCCGCCGTTAGTTCACAGGGAACTAGACAATTTCTTGAGGCAGTGTGCCCCCGTTACCAAATACCATCTAGGTTCCACTTCTCTAGGCAGGCGATACCGAGAATGTACACGGACGTCAGAAAAAGACTCACCAGTGTCCTAAAAAATGCAGTTGTACCCAATGTCCACTTAACCACGGACATGTGGACAAGTGGAGCAGGGCAGGGTCAGGACTATATGACTGTGACAGCCCACTGGGTAGATGTATGGACTCCCGCCGCAAGAACAGCAGCGGCGGCACCAGTAGCAGCATCTCGCAAACGCCAACTCTTTCCTAGGCAGGCTACGCTTTGTATCACCGGTTTCCAGAATACGCACACAGCTGAAAACCTCTTACGGCAACTGAGGAAGATCATCGCGGAATGGCTTACCCCAATTGGACTCTCCTGTGGATTTGTGGCATCGGACAACGCCAGCAATATTGTGTGTGCATTAAATATGGGCAAATTCCAGCACGTCCCATGTTTTGCACATACCTTGAATTTGGTGGTGCAGAATTTTTTTAAAAAACGACAGGGGCGTGCAAGAGATGCTGTCGGTGGCCAGAAGAATTGCGGGACACTTTCGGCGTACAGGCACCACGTACAGAAGACTGGAGCACCACCAAAAACGCCTGAACCTGCCCTGCCATCATCTGAAGCAAGAAGTGGTAACGAGGTGGAATTCAACCCTCTATATGCTTCAGAGGTTGGAGGAGCAGCAAAAGGCCATTCAAGCCTATACAATTGAGCACGATATAGGAGGTGGAATGTACCTGTCTCAAGCGCAGTGGAGAATGATTTCAACGTTGTGCAAGGTTCTGCAACCTTTTGAACTTGCCACACGTGAAGTCAGTTCAGACACTGCCAGCCTGAGTCAGGTCATTCCCCTCATCAGGCTTTTGCAGAAGAAGCTGGAGGCATTGAAGGAGGAGCTAAAAGGGAGCGATTCCGCTAGGCATGTGGGACTTGTGGATGGAGCCCTTAATTCGCTTAACAAGGATTCACGGGTGGTCAATCTGTTGAAATCAGAGCACTACATTTTGGCCACCGTGCTCGATCCTAGATTTAAAACCTACCTTGGATCTCTCTTTCCGGCAGACACAAGTCTGCTGGGGTTCAAAGACCTGCTGGTGACAAAATTGTCAAGTCAAGCGGAACGCGACCTGTCAACATCTCCTCCTTCACATTCTCCCGCAACTGGGGGTGCGAGGAAAAGGCTCAGAATTCCGAGCCCACCCGCTGGCGGTGATGCAGGGCAGTCTGGAGCGACTGCTGATGCTGACATCTGGTCCGGACTGAAGGACCTGCCAACGATTACGGACATGTCGTCTACTGTCACTGCATATGATTCTCTCACCATTGAAAGAATGGTGGAGGATTATATGAGTGACCGCATCCAAGTAGGCACGTCAGACAGTCCGTACTTATACTGGCAGGAAAAAGAGGCAATTTGGAGGCCCTTGCAGAAACTGGCTTTATTCTACCTAAGTTGCCCTCCCACAAGTGTGTACTCCGAAAGAGTGTTTAGTGCCGCCGCTCACCTTGTCAGTACACAGGGAGCTGAGATGGTGGATTCCAGTGGGGACGAATTGATAATCTGTGAGGAGCGGGATGTACACGGTGATATATCGGAGGATGATGATGAGGTGGACATCTTGCCTCTGTAGAGCCAGTTTGTGCAAGGAGAGATTAATTGCTTCTTTTTCGGTGGGGGTCCAAACCAACCCGTCATTTCAGTCACAGTCGTGTGGCAGACCCTGTCACTGAAATGATGGGTTGGTTAAAGTGTGCATGTCCTGTTTATACAACATAAGGGTGGGTGGGAGGGCCCAAGGACAATTCCATCTTGCACCTCTTTTTTTCTTTCATTTTTCTTTGCGTCATGTGCTGTTTGGGGAGTGTTTTTTGGAAGGGCCATCCTGCGTGACACTGCAGTGCCACTCCTAGATGGGCCAGGTGTTTGTGTCGGCCACTAGGGTCGCTTAGCTTACTCACACAGCTACCTCATTGCGCCTCTTTTTTTCTTCTTTGCGTCATGTGCTGTTTGGGGAGTGTTTTTTGGAAGGGCCATCCTGCGTGACACTGCAGTGCCACTCCTAGATGGGCCAGGTGTTTGTGTCGGCCACTAGGGTCGCTTATCTTACTCACACAGCTACCTCATTGCGCCTCTTTTTTTCTTCTTTGCGTCATGTGCTGTTTGGGGAGTGTTTTTTGGAAGGGCCATCCTGCGTGACACTGCAGTGCCACTCCTAGATGGGCCAGGTGTTTGTGTCGGCCACTAGGGTCGCTTAGCTTAGTCATCCAGCGACCTCGGTGCAAATTTTAGGACTAAAAATAATATTGTGAGGTGTGAGGTATTCAGAATAGACTGAAAATTAGTGGAAATTATGGTTTTTGAGGTTAATAATACTTTGGGATCAAAATGACCCCCAAATTCTATGATTTAAGCTGTTTTTAGGGTTTTTTCAAAAAAACACCCGAATCCAAAACACACCCGAATCCGACAAAAAAAATTCGGTGAGGTTTTGCCAAAACGCGGTCGAACCCAAAACACGGCCGCGGAACCGAACACAAAACCAAAACCCGAAAAATTTCAAGTGCACATCCCTACTTAACATACACCCTTCCTTCCCCCTCCCCAGAAATAGACCACTCAATAACAAAGACATAGACCACTCACTTAAATTTCTGGATCTCCTTCAGGCAGGAGGCAGGCGCTCTGTTAACTCTGGGCTGCTCTGTCTGCTGCTGTGCTCCTGGCTGCTTTGGGTTCTCTGTCAGTGATAGAGGAGAGGAGGGAGCTGGGACTTGCAGACCCAGACAGGTAAAGGTGGGAGTACGGGGCATCCTCAGATCAGGTGCTTACAGCTGGTTCTTCAGAGTAGGAACCAACTGTCTCTATATAATCAATTCACCAGTGGAACCCCCTGACAAAGCCAGAACATGCTGAGCAGTGATACCTCCCTCCCACCCACACACACCCCGATTGTGGCCTGTTGAGTACAGTCCCCTAATCGAAAGGGGCGGGCCCTTGAAGTAGTGAAGCCCACTGGGAAATTACCCAGTACACCGCTGGACCAATCTGACCATGCCTCTTTGAACATACATCAGTGCATGAAGTACAAGGTATCCTCAGGTTGATTAGTCATTAGGTACAATGAATCCTGAGGCCCAGATTTATCAAGCCTTGGAGAGTGATAAATTGCACAGTGATAGTACCAGCCAACCAGTGCCTAACTGCCATGTTACAGGCTGTGTTTGAAAAATGGCAGTTAGGAGCTGATTGGTTAGTACTTTATCACTGTGCAATTTATCACTCTCCAAGGCATTATAAATATGGGCCTAAAATGTCTTGTTTAGATCTAGAGGTGTCAAATGTGAATTGCCCAGTCTCCATGGCATGGCTGGCACACATTGAACTTTCACATCCCATTCCATCAACATAAGGGTGTGATCTGACCAAGACGGGATCTGGTCACATTGTCAACAGTTGCCATGTCAACACTGATAATGTCAAAATGGTTCAAATGTCAACAGGCATTCATCCATTGTTCGCAATGCTGAGTTCTGAAATGTGGCCAATATGCACAGGACAATGGGGGTCATTCCGAGTTGTTCACTCGTTATTTTTTTCTCGCAACGGAGCGATTAGTCGCTAATGCGCATGCGCAATGTCCGCAGTGCGACTGCGCCAAGTAAATTTGCTATGCAGTTAGGTATTTTACTCACGGCATTACGAGGTTTTTTCTTCGCTCTGGTGATCGTAATGTGATTGACAGGAAGTGGGTGTTTCTGGGCGGAAACTGGCCGTTTTATGGGTGTGTGCGAAAAAACGCTACCGTTTCTGGGAAAAACGCGGGAGTGGCTGGAGAAACGGAGGAGTGTCTGGGCGAACGCTGGGTGTGTTTGTGACGTCAAACCAGGAACGAAACTGACTGAACTGATCGCAGTTGCCGAGTAAGTGTGGAGCTACTCAGAAACTGCTAAGAAGTGTCTATTCGCAATTCTGCTAATCTTTCGTTCGCAATTTTACTATGCTAAGATTCACTCCCAGTAGGCAGCGGCTTAGCGTGTGCAAAGCTGCTAAAAGCAGCTTGCGAGCGAACAACTCGGAATGACCACCAATGGGGGTAATTCCAAGTTGATCGCAGCAGGAAATTTTTTAGCAGTTGGCCAAAACCATGTGCACTGCAGGGGGGCAGATATAACATTTGCAGAGAGAGTTAGATTTGGGTGGGTTATTTTGTTTCTGTGCAGGGTAAATACTGGCTGCTTTATTTTTACACTGCAATTTAGATTGCAGATTGAACACACCACACCCAAATCTAACTCTCTCTGCACATGTTATATCTGCCTCCCCTGCAGTGCACATGGTTTTGCCCAATTCCTAACAAAAATCCTGCTGCGATCAACTCAGAATTACCCTCATTGTGGGAAGACATACATAAACACACCATTTACAGAACAGTTAGGGGGCAGATGTATTAAACCTAGAGAAGTGATAAAGCAGTGATAAAGTGGTGATAAGTGCAAGGTGATAATGCAGCAGCCAATCAGCTCCAATATGCAAATTGACAGGAGCTTATTGGCGCGTTATCACCTTCCACTTATCACTCCTTTATCACTTCCCCAGGCTTAATACATCTGCCCCAGGCAATCTAACATATTTAGAGACAGGAGCTTAGTAATGAAAAAAAAAAATTTCTAACAGCGCATTACATCATCTGCGTATAATATATGTTAGCAATAAAAAGTAATAACAGGAATCTCCCAGCAGCCAGGCTCAGAAGGGACCAGCAACAGTCCAGCTCCTATGAACAACACATAGGAGTGTTAGACCAGAGTTGTGGAGCATCACTGTAGGTGCTTTGTATGCACTGTATTTGTCATACTGTAGCTGCATATTACAAGGTACCTCTCTGGCACATATACCACCTTTAATTATCAACTGGATAGAATTCCAGGCTATGTCCTTGAGGAGGGGAGACCACAAGACTCCTGCCTCAATCAATATGTCACTGCCCAAGTCATCCATGAGAATCTGCTTAAATTAGCCAAAATGTGTCCTGGCTCCAAACAGCAGAATGTATTCTGATCTGTTTTCCCAGCTCTTCCCGCAATGACTCAACCTGATTAGATTTATGCAACCCTGAGGGATTCATTACTCTGTGCTTAAGAATGACTCAGTACCATGTTCTAGAGCTGGCCCATGTGGGTCTCCATGCTTTATCTCTATCTCTATCTCATGAATTAGGCATGAAGTGCCAGTAATAGGGAGTTATGTACTGACCTGGTTGTCTCCCACTTCCTGCATCATCTGAGATAATTGTTGCTGATGTTGCCTAATCCGGTAGTGTCATAGGTGCTGGGAGTCAGCTCTGAGAAGGTCTCTTATCTCACATTCCTGTTGATGAACAACTCCGACCGACTCCTACACCAGGCATCTTGCCACCTACTAGATAAGAGAGTCTTCAGAATGTATAGCTATTCATATAATACAGCCTTACTTCAAACATGCTGTGAAATAACACTAATGATTAAGTTAACAATATTTGTACATCATTAATATTTTCCACATCTATAACAAAATGTTTCAGATTCAATACATTTTATCAAGGGACAAAATTTCATTTTTTTTTTTTTATAGAGGTTTGATGTCACAATCATCACATTTCAGTGTCATAGGAGGCTGTTGTTTACATACTGATGCATGGCTACATATTCACATAGCCTATCCAATCTTAGGGCCTAATTCAGACCTGATCGCATCAGAAAATGTGTTCTCTAATGGTCAAACCGTGGCCCTCATTCCGAGTTGTTCGCTCGTTATTTTCCTTCGCATCGGTGCGATTTTCCGCTAACTGCGCATGCGCAATGTTCGCACTGCGGCTGCGTCAAGTAAATTTGCTAAGAAGTTTGGTATTTTACTCACGGCATTACAAGGTTTTTTCTTCGTTCTGGTGATCGGAGTGTGATTGACAGGAAGTGGGTGTTTCTGGGCGGAAACTGGCCGTTTTATGGGTGTGTGTGAAAAAACGCTGCCGTTTCTGGGAAAAACGCGGGAGTGGCTGAAGAAACGGGGGAGTGTCTGGGCGAACGCTGGGTGTGTTTGTGACGTCAAACCAGGAACGAAACTGACTGAACTGATCGCAGTGTAGGAGTAAGTCTCGAGCTACTCAGAAACTGCTAAGAAATTTCTATTCGCAATTTTGCGAATCTTTCGTTCGCAATTCTGCTAAGCTAAGATTCACTCCCAGAGGGCGGCGGCTTAGCGTGTGCACTGCTGCGAAAAGCGGCTAGCGAGCAAACAATTTGGAATGGGGGCCCATGTGCACTGCAAGGGGGGCAGATATAGCATGTGCAGAAAGAGCTAGATTTGGGTGGGTTATATTGTTTCTGTGCAGGGTAAATACTGGCTGCTTTAGTTTTACACTGCAATTTAGATTTCAATTTGAACACACCCCACCCAAATCTAACTCTCATTGCACATGTTGTATCAGCCCCCCCCCCCCCCTTCCCCCTGCAGTGCACATGGTTTTGCCCATTAGAGAACAATTTTGCTACTGCGATCAGGTCTGAATTAGGCCCTTAATCCAGTCTACTTGTGGATGCAACGGCATTGATTGAGATGCAATAGTATGTGCTGCTGTTCATCAGTACTTTAATCGGGATCCGGTTAGAATCCCAGAGGTCGCCAGATACTATTTGGAATGCCAATGCAGGCATCCCAAATACGGTCTCCAGCCCGGCGCCAGAATCCCATCAGCCAGGATCCTGAGCTCTCATCCACCACCACGCCGGAGAGGTAAGCTGTGGGTGGGGGTTAGGTTAGGTTTAGGCGTGGGATGGGGTGGGTGTTAGGGATTCTGTCGGGATTCTAAATATTGGTACAGTACTTTACCGCAGGCTAATTGATCCCCTGCGGCCGGCTATACAATTAGTTCCAAAGCGCGGCCATTGGCAGATATCTGAGATTTTTCTTTGGGACTTCAGCAGGCTCCACAAAAAATCCCTGATAAAAAGCTTATTTTTCATGAATCCAGCAGCGAAAACACAGAGGTCCGGGAACTTATCTGTGATCCTATTTGTTTTTGGCCAAAATTTTATATTTTGTCAGGCACAAAAAGCAGGGGCTAATAGCCTGAAAAAAACAGATTGAGTAAAAAAAAAAAACCTGTGAAAAAATAAGATTTTACTCACCGGTAAATCTATTTCTCGTAGTCCGTAGTGGATGCTGGGAACTCCGAAAGGACCATGGGGAATAGCGGCTCCGCAGGAGACTGGGCACAACTAAAGAAAGCTTTTAGGTCACCTGGTGTGCACTGGCTCCTCCCACTATGACCCTCCTCCAAGCCTCAGTTAGGACACTGTGCCCGGATGAGCTGACATAATAAGGAAGGATTTTGAATCCCGGGTAAGACTCTTACCAGCCACACTAATCACACCGTATAACTCGTGATACTATACCCAGTTTAACAGTATTAAAACAACTGAGCCTCTCAAAAGATGGCTCAACAATAACCCTTTAGTTAACAATAACTATGTACAAGTATTGCAGACAATCCGCACTTGGGATGGGAGCCCAGCATCCACTACGGACTGCGAGAAATAGATTTACCGGTGAGTAAAATCTTATTTTCTCTGACGTCCTAGTGGATGCTGGGAACTCCGAAAGGACCATGGGGATTATACCAAAGCTCCCAAACGGGCGGGAGAGTGCGGATGACTCTGCAGCACCGAATGAGAGAACTCAAGGTCCTCCTCAGCCAGGGTATCAAATTTGTAGAATTTTGCAAACATGTTTGCCCCTGACCAAGTAGCAGCTCAGCAAAGTTGTAAAGCCGAGACCCCTCGGGCAGCCGCCCAAGATGAGCCCACCTTCCTTGTGGAATGGGCTTTTACTGATTTAGGATGCGGCAGTCCAGCCGCAGAATGCGCCAGCTGAATTGTGCTACAAATCCAGCGAGCAATAGTCTGCTTAGAAGCAGGAGCAACCAGCTTGTTGGGTGCATACAGGATAAATAGCAAGTCAGTTTTCCTGACTCTAGCCATCCTGGAAACATAAATTTTCAAGGCCCTGACTACGTCCAGTAACTTGGAATCCTCCAAGTCCCTAGTAGCCGCAGGCACCACAATAGGTTGGTTCAAGTGAAAAGCTGATACCACCTTAGGGAGAAACTGGGGACGAGTCCTCAATTCCGCCCTATCCATATGGAAAATCAGATAAGGGCTTTTACATGACAAAGATGCCAATTCTGACACACGCCTGGCTGAAGCCAAGGCCAATAACATGACCACTTTCCACGTGAGATATTTTAGATCCACGGTTTTAAGTGGCTCAAACCAATATGATTTTAAGAAACTCAACACCACGTTGAGATCCCAAGGTGCCACTGGAGGCACAAACGGGGGCTGAATATGCAGCACTCCTTTCACAAACGTCTGAACTTCAGGTAGTGAAGCTAGTTCTTTCTGGAAGAAAATCGACAGAGCCGAGATCTGTACCTTAATGGAGCCTAATTTCAGGCCCATAGTGTCACGATCCGGGTATCTGGACGCCATTACTTACCCTTCAGATGCCTCCTAAGGCTGGCTCAGCGCTCCAGGACCGGATCCCATCTGTTATCCTGATGTTTACATTCCTGCATCCTCTCCTGTCTCTCTGAGACGCGGTCACAGTAAACGCCATATTACATCTGGCATGGCGTCTCCCGCGGCCTCCGCCGCCGTCCCTGAGTTTCTGCATGCAAAGTGTCAGAGTGGCGATTACGTCAGCCGCGGCCTCCGCTGTGCCCGCGTGGTTTGGATGTGCATTCATCAGTCTGGCGTCTCCTGTCTCCTGTGGCCGGCGCCGCCATTGCTGCTTCAATTCTCACATGGATTACAAACCAAACTTCCCTCCAAGTGTCTGCATGGGCGCAGCCATCTTGGATTTTGTCATCTGATCATTTCCACCAATCTGCTGTCTGTATTGTTGATTTGCATAATTGCCTAGCCAACCCCTTCCTTGCTGCAGGTATAAGTAAGCTGTGCCTGAGCAAGGAAGGCGTCAGTGCTTTGGTTGTCTAACCTAGTTCCAGTTTGTCTCTCTCCTGTGGTTGTCTTCCAGGTTCCAGCTCCTGTCTCCAGACTTCTGCTATAGAGACCCGCACCAGCATTCCATCTGCGGTGTAGCCTGACTCTCCGATCCATTCTGGACTCACCTGTTTCCAGTTACAACAATCACCTGCTTCCAGCCCAGCTTCCAGCAGTGTACAGCTTCTCTTAAAGGGCCGGTGTCCTTTCTGCAGTTTACCACTCTCCACCGGTATTATTATTTCACCGATCTCAAACTCCAAACTTCATTATTATTTCATCGCTCTCAAGTTCGTTTATTATTTAACTGGTTCCAGCCAGTATCCACTCCGTACCAACAACAGTCTGGTTCCAGCCAGTATCCACAGCAGCCGTTTTATCTTCAGCAACCCAGCCTTTCCTGGAACACCAGCTGGTACGATCCTGGGTTCTCTCCATTGCTACAGTCAGGCCTGGTAAGGACTTTCCAACTAGAAGATTATAAGAACTGTCTCACTCTACCAGTGCCTGTGGCCCTTGCCACCCTGTAGTACCCAGGAATTGTATTTATCCTCTGTTGACTTTTATGTTTCCTTTACTGCTGCTGTGTTACGGAGTTTGTCATAATAAACATCATTGACTTTTATCCTGGTTGTCGTGGTCACGCCTTCGGGCAGTTATTCTACATGTTACTTACATGTCCAGGGGTCTGATACAACCTCCCAGGTTCCGTTACATCTCAGCCCCTACAACTGAGGCTGCCTCCCGTCAGCTCAGGCCCTCAGTTGTGACAGTAAGCACTGACCTAATGAATCCAGCCGGAGACCAGGATCAAGCGGCCAGGCCAATGCAAGAACTGGCAGCCCGACTTGAACATCAGGAGGCTGCACAGGGCCACATCATCCGCTGTCTCCAGGATCTCTCTACACGGCTTGATGGGATTCAAACGACCCTCCGTGGACCTGGCACGTCCGGTGCGTCCACTACAGTGACACCAGCTGTAACCCCACCCACCTTACCCATTTCCAGTCCACATCTTCATCTTCCAACGCCAGCAAAATTTTATGGATCTCCAAGGTTCTGCAGGGGATTTCTCAATCAATGTGAAATCCACTTTGAGCTTCTACCTGGCAATTTCTTCAGTGACCGTACCAAAATTGCCTATATCATCTCCCTTCTCAGTGGCTCAGCCCTTGACTGGGCATCACCTTTATGGGAGAAGTCTGATCCCCTGCTATCCTCCTATACTGACTTTGTAGCTACATTCAGGCGCATCTTCGACGAGCCAGGCCGGATAACATCTGCTTCATCTGAGATTCTCCGTTTACGCCAGGGAACACGTACTGTGGGACAGTATCTTATACAGTTTAAAATCCTGGCATCCGAACTGGCATGGAACGACGAGGCCCTGTATGCTGCATTCTGGCATGGCTTATCAGAACGCATCAAGGATGAGTTAGCTACCAGAGACTTGCCCTCTAAGTTGGATGAGCTAATTTCTCTTTGCACGAAGGTTGATCTACGTTTCAGAGAGAGAGCAACTGAGCGAGGAAGATCATCTACTCCTAAATCTTCTGCTCCTCCTCCTCGTCAACCATCTCCATCCAAGGATGAGCCTATGCAAATTAGTCGTTCCCGTCTATCTCCCGCTGAGCGCCGAAGACGTCTCTCTGAGTCTCTCTGTCTCTACTGTGCAGCTCCGTCGCACACTATCAATGCCTGTCCCAAACGTCCGGGAAACTCCAGATCCTAGCTCGCCAAGGAGAGGGCCGGCTAGGAGTAATGATCTCCTCTCCATCTCCTCATGACTGTAACCTCCCAGTGTCGCTCCAAATTGCTCAACGTTACAGGAACGTCATTGCCCTCCTTGATTCCGGAGCAGCTGGGAATTTCATAACCGAAGCTTATGTTAAACGGTGGTCCCTACCCACCGAGAGACTGTCCTCGTCCATCTCTTTGACTGCCGTGGATGGCAGCAAGATTTTTGACGCAGTCATTTCCTTAAGGACTCTTCCAGTTCGTCTGAGAGTGGGAGTTCTTCATTCTGAGTATATTTCTTTTTTAGTGATTCCAAGAGCCACACATCCAGTGGTTTTAGGCCTTCCATGGCTCCGACTCCACAACCCATCAATTGACTGGACGACTACGCAAATACTGGCATGGGGTCCCTCCTGTGCTGAGACTTGTTTAGCCAAAGTTCTTCCTGTTTGTTCTTCCTTCCCCAGGTCATCTGATGTTCCGCCTCCTCCATATCAAGACTTCACGGACGTGTTCAGTAAAGCCTCTGCTGATATCCTTCCTCCTCATAGAGAATGGGACTGCCCAATCGACCTCATTCCAGGGAAGGTTCCACCGCGAGGCCGAACTTATCCGTTGTCTCTGCCTGAGACACACTCCATGGAAGAGTACATCAAAGAGAACCTGGCGAAGGGTTTCATCCGACCATCTTCTTCTCCAGCCGGCGCAGGCTTCTTCTTCGTTAAGAAGAAAGACGGTGGTCTGCGTCCGTGCATCGACTACAGAGGTCTGAACGATATTACCGTCAAGAACCGATACCCTTTACCCCTGATTACCGAGCTCTTTGATAGAGTTAGTGGTGCAACTATTTTCACAAAGCTGGACTTGAGGGGTGCCTACAATCTCATCCGAATCCGTGAGGGTGACGAGTGGAAGACCGCCTTTAACACCCGTGACGGACATTATGAGTACCTCGTCATGCCCTTCGGATTGAGCAACGCTCCAGCAGTCTTCCAGCACTTCGTGAATGAGATTTTCAGGGACATCTTGTACCGCCATGTCGTGGTTTATCTAGACGACATCCTCATCTTTGCTAATAATCTCGAAGATCATCGTTTCTGGGTAAAAGAGGTTCTTTCCCGTCTCCGTGTCAATCACCTCTATTGTAAATTGGAGAAGTGTGTGTTTGAAGTTAAAACCATTCCGTTTCTAGGTTACATTGTGTCCGGTTCCGGACTAGAGATGGATCCTGGGAAACTCCAAGCAATCCAGAATTGGCCTATACCCTTAAGCCTCAAAGGGGTCCAGAGGTTCTTAGGGTTCGCCAATTATTATAGAAAATTTATACGAGACTTTTCCACCATTGTGGCGCCTATCACTGCATTAACCAAGAAAGGTGCTAATCCGTCCAAGTGGTCCGAGGAAGCTACACAGGCCTTTCACCTTCTGAAGCAACGGTTCATCTCTGCACCAGTTCTGAAACAGCCCGACACCGACTCTCCTTTTATCTTAGAGGTAGATGCCTCCTCCGTTGGAGTAGGAGCAGTGTTATCCCAGAGGGCCAAAGATGGACATCTACATCCTTGCAGTTTCTTCTCCCGGAAGTTCTCCCCAGCTGAGCGCAACTATGCCATTGGCGATCAGGAGTTGCTAGCCATCAAGCTCGCTCTGGAGGAGTGGAGATACCTGTTGGAGGGAGCTTCCCACTCAATCACCATACTTACCGACCACAAAAATCTTTTATATCTCAAAGGCGCACAATGTCTGAATCCTCGTCAGGCCAGATGGGCACTTTTCTTCTCTAGGTTTGACTTTAAACTCCAGTTCTGTCCGGGTTCTCAGAATCGTAAGGCCGATGCCCTTTCCCGCTCATGGGAGCAAGAAAATGAGTCAGAGTCTGCAGACAAGCATCCTATTATTAATCCGTTGGCATTCTCCATGGTAGGGATGGACTCTACGCCTCCACCAGGGAAAAGTTTTGTTAAGCCAGTTCTAAGGAAGAAGCTCATGCATTGGGCCCATGCTTCCCGTTTTGCTGGACATACAGGCATTCAGAAAACCCTTGAATTTATTTCTAGGTCCTACTGGTGGCCAACTCTGAAGAAGGACGTTATGGAATTTATTGCCTCCTGCCCAAAGTGTGCCCAACACAAAGTCTCCCGCCAGTCGCCTGCGGGGCAACTGGTTCCATTATCTGTTCCCCGTCGACCTTGGACCCATTTGTCGATGGACTTTGTTTCCGATCTACCTATCTGCAACAAGTTTAATACCATCTGGGTGGTAGTTGACCGGTTCACCAAGATGGCACATTTCATCCCTCTCACCGGTCTTCCGTCAGCTTCCAAGTTGGCTCAAGTGTTTATACAAGAGATCTTCCGACTTCACGGTCTTCCTGAAGAGATCATCTCGGATCGTGGAGTACAATTTGTAGCCAAATTTTGGCGAAGTTTGTGTCAAGCCCTCCAAGTCAAGTTAAAGTTTTCCACGGCTTACCATCCTCAGACCAATGGTCAAACCGAGAGGGTGAATCAGGACTTGGAGGCCTTCCTCCGTATATATGTGTCTTCCTCTCAAGATGACTGGGTTCAACTCCTTCCTTGGGCCGAGTTCAGCCACAACAATCAATACCATTCCTCATCTTCTTCTACACCATTCTTCATTAATTATGGATTCCACCCTAAAGTCCCAGAATTCCAACCGCTTCCCGCAACTTCTGTTCCAGCAGTGGATGTCACCTTGCGTCAGTTTTCAAATAACTGGAGGAACGTCCGCGCAGCCCTGCTTAAAGCCTCATTCAGGTATAAGAAGTTTGCCGATAGGAAGCGTAGAGCGGTTCCTGCTCTCAAGGTGGGTGATCGTGTGTGGCTGTCCACAAAGAATTTGAGGTTGAGAGTTCCCAGCATGAAATTTGCACCTCGCTACATCGGACCCTTCAAGATTGAACAAGTCATCAATCCTGTTGCCTACAGGTTACAGTTACCATCCTTCTTGAAAATACCCAGGACATTTCATGTTTCTTTGTTGAAACCGCTGATCCTGAATCGGTTTCATTCCGCACTTCCTCCAGCTCCCAAAGTTCAGACTCAACGGGGAGTCGAGTACGAGGTGGCCAAGATTTTGGACTCACGTTTCCGTTACGGTCAGTTACAATACCTCATTGACTGGAAGGGCTATGGTCCTGAAGAACGCTCTTGGACCAATGCCTCAGACGTCCATGCTCCTGCCTTGGTCCGAAATTTCCACGCAAAGTTTCCTTTAAAGCCTAAGAAGTGTCCTGGGGCCACTCCTAAAGGGGGGGGTGCTGTCACGATCCGGGTATCTGGACGCCATTACTTACCCTTCAGATGCCTCCTAAGGCTGGCTCAGCGCTCCAGGACCGGATCCCATCTGTTATCCTGATGTTTACATTCCTGCATCCTCTCCTGTCTCTCTGAGACGCGGTCACAGTAAACGCCATATTACATCTGGCATGGCGTCTCCCGCGGCCTCCGCCGCCGTCCCTGAGTTTCTGCATGCAAAGTGTCAGAGTGGCGATTACGTCAGCCGCGGCCTCCGCTGTGCCCGCGTGGTTTGGATGTGCATTCATCAGTCTGGCATCTCCTGTCTCCTGTGGCCGGCGCCGCCATTGCTGCTTCAATTCTCACATGGATTACAAACCAAACTTCCCTCCAAGTGTCTGCATGGGCGCAGCCATCTTGGATTTTGTCATCTGATCATTTCCACCAATCTGCTGTCTGTATTGTTGATTTGCATAATTGCCTAGCCAACCCCTTCCTTGCTGCAGGTATAAGTAAGCTGTGCCTGAGCAAGGAAGGCGTCAGTGCTTTGGTTGTCTAACCTAGTTCCAGTTTGTCTCTCTCCTGTGGTTGTCTTCCAGGTTCCAGCTCCTGTCTCCAGACTTCTGCTATAGAGACCCGCACCAGCATTCCATCTGCGGTGTAGCCTGACTCTCCGATCCATTCTGGACTCACCTGTTTCCAGTTACAACAATCACCTGCTTCCAGCCCAGCTTCCAGCAGTGTACAGCTTCTCTTAAAGGGCCGGTGTCCTTTCTGCAGTTTACCACTCTCCACCGGTATTATTATTTCACCGCTCTCAAACTCCAAACTTCATTATTATTTCATCGCTCTCAAGTTCGTTTATTATTTAACTGGTTCCAGCCAGTATCCACTCCGTACCAACAACAGTCTGGTTCCAGCCAGTATCCACAGCAGCCGTTTTATCTTCAGCAACCCAGCCTTTCCTGGAACACCAGCTGGTACGATCCTGGGTTCTCTCCATTGCTACAGTCAGGCCTGGTAAGGACTTTCCAACTAGAAGATTATAAGAACTGTCTCACTCTACCAGTGCCTGTGGCCCTTGCCACCCTGTAGTACCCAGGAATTGTATTTATCCTCTGTTGACTTTTATGTTTCCTTTACTGCTGCTGTGTTACGGAGTTTGTCATAATAAACATCATTGACTTTTATCCTGGTTGTCGTGGTCACGCCTTCGGGCAGTTATTCTACATGTTACTTACATGTCTAGGGGTCTGATACAACCTCCCAGGTTCCGTTACATCTCAGCCCCTACAACTGAGGCTGCCTCCCGTCAGCTCAGGCCCTCAGTTGTGACACATAGTCACTCCTGCTTGTAGGAAATGCAGAAATCGACCTAGTTGAAATTCCTCTGTTGGGGCCTTTTTGGCCTCACACCAAGCAACATATTTCCGCCATATGCGGTGATAATGCTTTGCAGTTACATCTTTCCTGGCTTTAATCAGCGTAGGAATGACTTCCTCCGGAATGCCCTTTTCCTTCAGGATCCGGCGTTCAACCGCCATGCCGTCAAACGCAGCCACGGTAAGTCTTGGAACAGACAGGGCCCCTGCTGCAGCAGGTCCTGTCTGAGCGGCAGAGGCCATGGGTCCTCTGAGATCATCTCTTGAAGTTCCGGGTACCACGCTCGTCTTGGCCAATCCGGAACCACGAGTATTGTTCTTACTCCTCGTTTTCTTATTATTCTCAGTACCCTTGGTATGAGAGGCAGAGGAGGGAACACATAAACCGACTGGTACACCCACGGTGTCACTAGAGCGTCCACAGCTATCGCCTGAGGGTCCCTTGACCTGGCGCAATATCTCTCTAGTTTTTTGTTTAGGCGGGACGCCATCATGTCCACCTGTGGCCGTTCCCATCGATTTACAATCAGCATGAAGACTTCTGGATGAAGTCCCCACTCTCCCGGGTGGAGGTCGTGCCTGCTGAGAAAGTCTGCTTCCCAGTTGTCCACTCCCGGAATGAACACTGCTGACAGTGCTAGTACGTGATTTTCCGCCCATCGGAGAATCCTTGTGGCTTCTGCCATTGCCATCCTGCTTCTTGTGCCGCCCTGTCGATTTACATGGGCGACTGCCGTGATGTTGTCTGACTGGATCAGTACCGGCTGGTGTAGAAGCAGGGATTTTGCCTGACTTAGGGCATTGTAAATGGCCCTTAGTTCCAGAATATTTATGTGTAGGGAAGTCTCCTGACTCGACCATAGGCCTTGGAAGTTTCTTCCCTGTGTGACTGCCCCCCAGCCTCGAAGGCTGGCATCCGTGGTCACCAGGACCCAGTCCTGTATGCCGAATCTGCGGCCCTCTAGAAGATGAGCACTCTGCAGCCACCACAGCAGAGACACCCTGGTTCTTGGAGACAGGGTTATTAGGCGATGCATCTGAAGATGCGATCCGGACCATTGGTCCAACAGGTCCCACTGAAAGATTCTGGCATGGAACCTGCCGAAAGGAATTGCTTCGTAAGAAGCCACCATCTTTCCCAGGACCCGCGTGCAGTGATGCACCGATACCTGTTTTGGTTTCAGGAGGTCTCTGACTAGAGATGACAGCTCCTTGGCTTTCTCCTCCGGGAGAAACACTTTTTTCTGTACTGTATCCAGAATCATACCCAGGAACAGTAGACGTGTCGTCGGAACCAGCTGTGATTTTGGAATATTCAGAATCCAACCGTGCTGGTGTAGCACCTCCTGAGATAGTGCTACTCCCACCAACAACTGCTCCTTGGACCTCGCCTTTATTAGGAGATCGTCCAAGTACGGGATAATTAAAACTCCCTTTCTTCGAAGGAGTATCATCATATCCGCCATTACCTTGGTAAACACCTTCGGTGCCGTGGAGAGTCCAAACGGCAGCGTCTGGAATTGGTAATGGCAATCCTGTACCACAAATCCGAGGTACTCCTGGTGAGGATAGTAAATGGGGACATGCAGGTAAGCATCCTTGATGTCCAGGGATACCATGTAATCCCCCTCGTCCAGGCTTGCAATAACCGCCCTGAGCGATTCCATCTTGAACTTGAATTTTTTTATGTATGTGTTCAAGGATTTCAAATTTAAAATGGGTCTCACCGAACCGTCCGGTTTCGGTACCACAAACAGTGTGGAATAGTAATCCCGTCCTTGTTGAAGTAGGGGCACCTTGATTATCACCTGCTGGGAATACAGCTTGTGAATTGCCGCTAGCACAGCCTCCCTGTCTGAAGGAGTAATCGGCAAGGCAGATTTTAGGAACCGGTGGGGTGGAGACGCCTCGAATTCCAGTTTGTACCCTTGAGATACTATTTGCAGGATCCAGGGATCCACCTGTGAGCGAGCCCATTGATCGCTGAAATTTTTGAGGCGGCGCCCCACCGTACCTGGCTCCGCCTGTGGAGCCCCACCGTCATGCGGCGGACTTGGAAGAAGCGGGGGAGGACTTTTGCTCCTGGGAACCTGCTGTTTGTTGCAGCCTTTTTCCCCTACCTCTGCCTCTGGACAGAAAGGACCCGCCTATTCCACGCCTGTTTTTCTGAGTACGAAAGGACTGTACCTGATAAAACGGCGCCTTTTTAGGCTGTGAGGGAACATGGGGTAAAAATGCTGACTTCCCAGCAGTTGCTGTGGAAACTAGGTCCGAGAGACCATCCCCAAATAACTCCTCACCCTTATAAGGCAAAACTTCCATGTGCCTTTTTGAATCTGCATCCCCTGTCCACTGGCGAGTCCATAAGCCTCTCCTAGCAGAACTGGACAATGCACTTATTTTAGATGCCAGCCGGCAGATCTCCCTCTGTGCATCTCTCATGTATAAGACTGAGTCTTTTATATGCTCTATGGTTAGCAGAATAGTGTCCCTGTCTAGGGTGTCAATATTTTCTGACAGGGAATCTGACCACGCAGCGGCAGCACTGCACATCCATGCTGACGCAATAGCTGGTCTAAGTATAATGCCTGAGTGTGTATATACAGACTTCAGGATCGCCTCCTGCTTTCTATCAGCAGGTTCCTTGAGGGCGGCCGTATCCGGAGACGGTAGTGCCACCTTTTTAGACAAACGTGTGAGCGCTTTATCCACCCTAGGGGGTGTCTCCCAACGTGACCTATCCTCTGGCGGGAAAGGGAGCGCCATTAGTAACTTCTTAGAGATTACCAATCTTTTATCAGGGAAAGCCCACGCTTCTTCACACACTTCATTTAATTCTTCTGATGGGGGAAAAACTACGGGTAGTTTTTTCTCCCCAAACATAATACCCTTTTTAGTGGTACCTGGGTTTATATCAGAAATTTGTAACACCTCTTTCATTGCTTCAATCATGCAACGAATGGCCTTAGTGGACATTAGACTAGACTCATCGTCGTCGACACTGGTGTCAGTATCCGTGTCGACATCCGCGTCTGCCATCTGAGGTAGCGGGCGTTTTAGAGCCCCCGATGGCCTTTGAGACGCCTGGACAGGCACGAGCTGAGAAGCCGGCTGTCCCGCATTTGGCATTTCGTCAAATTTTTTGTGTAAGGAGTCGACACGTGCACGCAATTCCTTCCATAAGTCCATCAACTCAGGTGTCTGCCCCGCAGGGGGTGACATCCCTTCTATAGGCATCTGCTCCGCCTCCACATCATTATCCTCATCAAACATGTCGACACAGCCGTACCGACACACCGCACACACACAGGGAATGCTCTAACAGAGGACAGGACCCACCAAAGCCCTTTGGGGAGACAGAGTGAGAGTATGCCAGCACACACCAGAGCGCTATATAATGCAGGGACTAACTGAATTATGTCCCCTATAGCTGCTGTTATATATACTGCGCCTAAATTTAGTGCCCCCCCTCTCTTTTTTTACCCTTTTCTGTAGTGTAGACTGCAGGGGAGAGCCAGGGAGCTTCCTTCCAGCGGAGCTGTGAGGGAGAAATGGCGCCAGTGTGCTGAATGAGATAGCTCCGCCCCTTTTTCGCGGACTATTCTCCCGCTTTTTTATGGATTCTGGCAGGGGTAATTATCACATATATAGCCTCTGGGGCTATATTTTGTGGTATTTTTGCCAGCCAAGGTGTTTTTATTGCTGCTCAGGGCGCCCCCCCCCCTAGCGCCCTGCACCCTCAGTGACCGGAGTGTGAAGTGTGTATGAGGAGCAATGGCGCACAGCTGCAGTGCTGTGCGCTACCTTGGTGAAGACTGATGTCTTCTGCCGCCGATTTTCCGGACCTCTTCTTGCTTCTGGCTCTGTAAGGGGGACAGCGGCGCGGCTCCGGGATCGAACACCAAGGCCAGTTCCATGCGGTCGATCCCTCTGGAGCTAATGGTGTCCAGTAGCCTAAGAAGCCTAAGCTAGCTGCAAGCAGGTAGGTTCGCTTCTTCTCCCCTTAGTCCCTCGCTGCAGTGAGCCTGTTGCCAGCAGGTCTCACTGTAAAATAAAAAACCTAATTATATACTTTCTTTTTAGAAGCTCAGGAGAGCCCCTAGTGTGCATCCAACCTCGGCCGGGCACAAAATCTAACTGAGGCTTGGAGGAGGGTCATAGTGGGAGGAGCCAGTGCACACCAGGTGACCTAAAAGCTTTCTTTAGTTGTGCCCAGTCTCCTGCGGAGCCGCTATTCCCCATGGTCCTTTCGGAGTTCCCAGCATCCACTAGGACGTCAGAGAAACTCCAATTTTTCGCACCCAAAAAAATATCAGGGCTATTTGAATTCCCTCTTTAATATGACAGGTCCGGTGCTCTTACTAATAAAATTATTCTAAATAATATCGAATAAAAAGCTTAAAAATAGAAGCGAGACACAAGTGCTACCTATATAAATGAACATGGGGGGTCATTCCGAGTTGTTCGCTCGCAAGCTGCTTTTAGCAGCTTTGCACACGCTAAGCCGCCGCCTACTGGGAGTGAATCTTAGCTTATCAAAATTGCGAACGAAAGATTAGCAGAATTGCGAATAGACACTTCTTAGCAGTTTCTGAGTAGCTCCAGACTTACTCGGCATCTGCGATCAGTTCAGTCAGTGTCGTTCCTGGTTTGACGTCACAAACACACCCAGCGTTCGCCCAGACACTACTCCGTTTCTCCAGCCACTCCCGCGTTTTTCCCAGAAACGGTAGCGTTTTTTCACACACACCCATAAAACGGCCAGTTTCCGCCCAGAAACACCCACTTCCTGTCAATCACACTACGATCACCAGAACGAAGAAAAAACCTCGTAATGCCGTGAGTAAAATACCTAACTGCATAGCAAATTTACTTGGCGCAGTCGCACTGCGGACATTGCGCATGCGCATTAGCGACTAATCGCTCCGTTGCGAGAAAAAAATACTGAGCGAACAACTCGGAATGACCCCCATGGTGGCAAGTTTTAATACATCTCTCTGCTACTTCCTGCACAATCTACAGTATACTGTATGTAAGTCTTTGGAGATCATTTGTCCGTGCTGAGAACATATCTGTAGGGTCAGTGCTCACTCGGAAATATTCAGCTCCTCTGTGACTTCCAGAGTCAAAATCAGTTTTGATTTTATGATACCTCTACCCTGGAGACTACACAAGTTTCCAAAATGTAAATGAACAATTGCTTTTTTTATTGTTCAGTTTGACAAGTTTGAGAGTCCTTCAAAGAGACGCATCTGAACCAGCTGGAAACTATCCATCATAAACTATAATTAAAATATAATTTACATGCTGTATACAATTAAATATAATTCAATTTTGCAACCTTCATTGGAAAAATAGCAATGTTTAATTACAGTGATATTTCTATTGTTTTGTTAGAAGGCGCATGTTCTTTATTGGTTAGTAACACTTTCACAAAGGTGGTACTACAGGAGATATCGCTCTAGTGTATGGGGGCTGTCACACTGACATGCAGGAGAAGCAGATAATAGCGTCACATTTAAAAAAAATAATTCTCCTTCTACAGCAACCAGCACTCCATTTGGGGCAACTGAAGGGCAATACAAATGCTGGATTACTGATATTGTGTTACTCATTAAGGCTGGGATGTACTAAAGGGAAAAATGCGGTAAAACCCCCTGTTTTTGGGGGTTTTACCGTATTTTCATATGTACTAAGCCTATGGGTTTCTTAACGCCGGTCGCCGCAACCCGCCGCTGACACCGGCCCTTCTGGCTTCAGGGGAGAGGAGAAGGGATCGGGGACAGCCTGATGCAGCTTCCCTTCAGGTGAGGAGTGTGAGAGCCCGGGGAGGTGACGGAGACGCACACCACCTCACAGGTATCACAGGGGGCCTCCGTTTTCCAACAGTGTCTAGGCATCTATCACCATCCTCATCCAAGGATGCGTATGTGGTGTGATAAAATCGCCTGAATCCGCACTGCGATAATGGATTACATTGCACAGATGTACTGTATCAATTATCGCATGCAGGGACAGAGATTGTCCCGGCGATGACAATCTACAGCATAATCGTGGTATTTTTGGGAAAAATACCCCGATGTACTGCTGCGCATGTGCCGCTACCGCTGACATCGATGTTACTGCCGCTGCGTCAACCCCCCATCTCGACTACACCCCCCTGCGCCACGGACCCCCCCCCTGGTAAATATACTTACCAGTCCAGGGAGCTGGTGATCGCTGCTTCTGTAGGGCTGCCGGGCATCAGATCCTGGGCACTGCTGTGACAACCGGTGCTGTAAAGTGAGCTTCCGTTTTGCAGCGTCACTTTACTGCACCGGGAGTCACAGCGCAGCACATGGAAGACCCGGCGCCCGGGGTAGAGAAAGCTGGGCAAAGAGCTCCATATCGCAGTGCTGTCCTGTGATTTCGCCAGCCTGAGCTGGCGTAATTATCACAGGGCTCACTGCAAGTTTTTTTTTATTTTTTTTATTTTTTGTAAATTCTGCCCAGATCACATTTTCCATTATAAGTATGGGAAATGCAATGTGGGTTCCTAGAAAAAGAAAAGTGAATTAAAGGGTTTGGAGCAGTTTTCCATGAAAACTGCTCCAAAAGCCCTTTAATAAATTTAGGCGATACTAAAATAATGTGAAAAGGGTGTTTCACATTAATTTAGTAAAAATAATGTTCATAAATAGGCACCTAAGTATATTTATTGATAACACTTGCCACCATAGGCAAGGGGTGTGCGACCCACTCTTACTGGACATAGGGTAACCCCCCCACCACCACCACCCCACACACACATACCCCTCGACAGGACATACACTACCCACCCCACCAAACCACCCCCCTGGGACATACACTACCATTGCTTTCCCACTTCATTCCCTGGACACCCCCCCCCCCCCCCCCCCCCCACACACACACACACACACCCTATCAAACCACCCCCTAGGACATACACTGCCATTGCTTTCCCACTCCATTCCCTGTACATACACTACCCCCTCACCCCCCTCCTTCCCATTCAAAGCACCGGCCCTAGGACATACACTAACATTTCTTTCCCACTCCGTTCCCTAGGCATACACTACCTGCCCCTTAAACATACACTATCATTGCTTTCCCACCCTATTCCCTGGATATACACAACACCCCCCTTCCCTCATCAACCCACCCCCTAGGACATACACTACCATTGCTTTCCCACTCCATTCCCTGGATGTTATGTAGTTAAATTGCCGGCAGTTGGGATCCCAGTGGTCACGTTACCGATGCTGGGACCAGACCATTGACAATGCCGACAGCCGGAATCCCGGCTAACAAGGGCTATTCCTACTTGTGGATGTCCACGACACCCATAGAGTGGGAATAGAACCTGTGGCGAGGCGTAGCGAGCTACCGAGCCTGCAGCGTGGCGAGCACAGCAAGCCTGCAAGGGGACTCTTTCCGCTCACCCAGCTGCCGGCATACTGAAGATTGGGATGCTGTTGTCGGTATACTGATGGCTGGCATCCTGATCGGCAGTAACTCATACTGATCCTCTCTGTACATACACTACCTGCCCCACCAATCCATGCCCCGGAACAAACACTATCATTGCTTTCCCACCCTATTCCCTGGACATACACTACCAAGAGAGCACTCATTGCAGGAAATATGTTTTATAGTTGAATCTAGTTTCACAGCTGATTGCTAAATGCAGGCGTACACCTGCGTACACCTGCCTAAAAACATTTAAATTATACACTAGCCAAAAGCTGATTATTCAGACATTTCTTTTTAATGTCCATGTAATGTACTGACAACCTGTAAAACCTACCTGTAAAATGGCTTTGCTAAGACTTGAACCTTGATCCGCTTACCACCCTAAACTGACATACTATTAGTGCAGGGTCAAAAGAGGATAATATGTTTCCTGTAGGGCCGCACACCCCTTGCTGCTTGGATTAAACAAGCCCTTGAAGTGCCTAATTACCTTAATATTTATTGGGTGTTTTAGTTTAGTCAACATCTTGATCCATTTTTTCTATCTCTGCTTTCATCAGTTTTAGAGGCTATTTCATCATGTCTGACAAAGGGACAGCTAATTCCTTCAACTCACAATCTGCACATTGTGCTCTAAATAGTCTTCAGTTAACTCTCGTCATGCCAGGCACCAGTTTTACTAAATTCCAAAATTAGGCAGAAGGTACTTAGAGCTATACACAGATGTAGGACAAGATGCAATTATGGACTCTGATCCAGAAAGAAAGCCAGTGCTTTGTAATAAATATATTAAATTAAGGGATATAAAAGGCCGAACATTAAGAAAGGTATTTTAATTTCCCATGATATTACTTTTTACTCCAGAGTTTACTCTTTGACGTTAGTATCTTGGAAGCTACAGTATATGCTTTTTTCCTCCCATCATGCATTTCTATTTCTAAAGTCATGCTAGGTGCTGATTCTCCATCAGAGTACAGCCTCCAGTGTGTCTGATTGTGCGTCTGATTGAGCAACCACTACAGCAACATGCCCACGTCGCTCACATAACACGAGCATATGCTGGACCATCCCTGTGCATCCGTTTAGCCATCTCCTTGTCACCACCCCAGAATGTCAAATACATTTTCAATGCATTTCTGAGACTGTGCGTCTGAATCGCAGCTGGAAGCGCAGTGTGACTCATATCAAGAAGAATAAAAATTGCTGAACTCCGTCTAACATGCTCAATGCATTCTCCTCAGAATCAGACCCAGTGGGTGGAATTGTTTGAAAAGTCGGTTGGGTGTCTGTTTTTTTCCTGTCTATTAGATAGGAAAAAACAGACACCCAACTGACTTTTCAAACAATTGAATTCCCCCCAGTATGTCTAAAGCTGTAGGTAAAAGGCTAATCCAAAGTCCTGGTACAAGTAATTTGCTTCACAACAGCCCTTGGTGACCACAAAATGTAAAACAGGAACAAAATAAAATGCTCCATGACGTTGCTCTCCTTGGGACACTTAGACAAACACATTTCATAGTCATTTCCACTTTCCAGACCGATATGAAAAATGATGTAGAAGAGGAGTTATAGAAAAGGGCATTTTCTCTTGATTTTTGTCTGTTTTTCTATAGCTAACACAAAACTTAAACTATAATATTATAATATTCACTTGGGTAAATTAAGAAATTGAATACTAATTCCGAGGAAGCATAAATCCATGAAAATCGTCTGGATATAGAAATGTAGACTATCTCTGGTCTTGAGGTAAAAGCAAATGTAAAGACAGACAAAGCTAGCAGACTCACCTTTCTCACACAGGAGTGGATGTACATGGGCCTGTGGTATGTTAGCCTGCACTGTGTCCACTAAAGTACTGTATAAGTGGGTCTTGGAATAGTAATCTACTAATTCCTAATAGGTTCCCTTTGTCTATACTCACTGCATGCTAGCATATGGGTATGTTTGTTACAGTCATTGAAGTCTATGGGAGCAAGCATTTCAGAAGTCTGTTTTCTCATCGTTTTGAAATATCAAACAGTATTCAGCACAAACAGATAATGTCAAGGGCCATCCTAGCGGGATGCTGTCAGCATCCCGGCTGTCAGGATGCCGGCGATCATGTGACAGACGCCGGAATCCCGATACTACCTGGTGCCGGAACACTGACTGCCAACATCTTTTTTATGTATAATCTGTTTGTATTCAGGAAAATATGAGGATTCCATCACATCTAGACAAAAAAGTATCAGAACGTATAATTAAGGTTAATTACATTATAGCCATAAGGAGCAGGGTAGCGTACCACCCCAGACACTAGGGGTCGGTATAGGCATTAGTAGGTTGTCCTATAGTGTCAATGTGGTATCCACTCGCTATCTGTCTATACAGTGATTGCAATCGTGATATCTTAGGTAAACATAGTAGAAAAGTTATAGAAAGAGTGAAGTATGAAATGAAGGAAAGGAGAGGAGAAGAACATAGTGTGACCAAATCTGGGGGCCCTCGAACTGAGGGGGAGGTGTAATGCAGTCTCTTTAATCGATCAACTGCGAAGCTAAGTCATTTGGTGGCGTAGATGTAGTCTTTGTAGTCTTTGGAGGACGTATATTCTATCCAAGGTAACCAGGTGGTCATGAACTCTAGGAGTTTATCTCTGGAAACCAGGAGGATGTTCTCCATGACTGCCAACATCTTAGCACATCTACGATCAGTTTCTCTGACATGTGGGGGGACGCCCAGCACAGGGCTAGTCCGCCCCGCATGTCAGGCCTTGCCCCCTCCTGCACAGGTACAAAAGCATCGCACGGCGGCGATGCTTTTGTACCTGACAAGTAGCTCCCTACCAGTGCAGCTCCTGTGCACTGGCAGGGGGCTAACCGCCGCGTCTCGGGTCTCAGTGGCTGCGTGTGACGTCACGCAGCCGCCGCAGCCCGCCCCCCCAACGGTTCAGACACGCCTCTGTTGTCTGGACCGCGCCCCGCCAATGGCGTTCTAACACCACTGGCACGCCCCCCTCCCGCCCCGCGACCGCTCAGGCAGAGGAGTTTGCACCAGTGAGATGCTTTCGCATCTCACTGGCTGCACATGCACATAGTAATTCAGACTGCAATCGCTGCCACTGCAGCGATGCAGTCTGAATTACCCCCTATGTTCCAACACGCAAAAGTGCATATGGTTTAATTTAAACTACATTTGAAAGAGTGCACATTTCAGCTGGCCGGGAGGAAAATCTTTATAATAACAGGAATTAGTTGTGAATGTGCTTCGGAAGAACTTCGTTACATTAAGAGGTTAAGCATGTTGGAAAGTAGAGGAGCGCAGAGAAAGGGTGTATTATTGTAATCCTCTCCAGGATGAATTTTCCATTAACAGACATGCGATACAGCCGCACAATACAGACACATATCCACCAGCCGGCCTGGGACCATGGACAAGACGCAACAGAGACTCCAGGAGGAAAGATTGAGTTACAAGTTTTCTTAGAGCAACACGTCAGTTCAATGTGCCCCAAGTCAGGTGAAAACAGATCTTCCAAATTTTCTAGCGACTGGAAGACTGTGGAGACAGCAAACAAACAATAGACGTTAACACCTCAAAACAATTACAGCATTCTAACTCGGGAACATTTGCTGTCATTCTAGGAAAACTGGTTTAGACATTTGGTTTATAATGTGCAGAGTGGGCCAAAACACTTGGAGCCATCTCATTATAAACTTTGTTTTCCGAACCTTGTGCTCATCGGCAATGAAACTCTAAATGAGTGTTTTGGAAACAGGAGCTGTGTATGGCACCATATTGATTGTATTTTACTGAGAACTATCATGTAGAAGGAAGAGTTGCACTGGGATCAGTTTTACCTAGTTTTTTGTAACTTGCAATGATCTATTGTAAATTATGCTATCTCGAGATTATCTTATTCCTTATGGTTGTTTTGGATTAAAGTAGCAACATATTACATAATATATACCGCAATATGTACTAGAGGGCACTGGGAAACTCATTTATGTCCCATTTTTATATTAAGACTTTTTTTTATATTTACAAAAATAGATATATATGTTAAAGGAAACTAAATGACAAAAAAAGTTTCAACAATGTGGGGGATATTCAAATGGCCCAGATAATTTTTCAGAGGAAAAACCGAGGTATTACAGAGGTTTTTGGGGGTCATTCCGAGTTGATCGCTCGCTAGCAGTTTTTAGCAACCGTGCAAATGCATAGTCGCCGCCCACGGGGGAGTGTATTTTCGCTTTGCAGGAGTGCGAACGCCTGTGCAGCAGAGATCCTGTAAACACATTTTGTGCAAAACAAGACCAGCCCCGTAGTTACTTATCTTGTGCGATTATTGCTGCGACGAGTGACACGGTAATGACGTCACCCGCCCAGCAAAAGCCTTGCCACGCCTGCGTTTTTCCAAACACTCCCACAAAACGGTCAGTTGACATCCAGAAACGCCCTCTTCCTGTCAATCTCCTTGCGATCGGCTGTGCCTTTGGATTCGTCGCTAGAACCAGTGCAAAACCACAAAGGATTTTGTACCTGTACGACGTGTGTGCACATTGCGGTGCAAACGCATGCGCAGATTAGCCATTTTTTTCAGTGATCGCTAAGCAGCGAACAACGGCAGCTAGCGATCAACTCGGAATGACCCCCTTTGTCCTAAGTTTAGCTTTGGGCAATTCAGTTAATTTTCGGGGTGAAAACACATAAGATCCGGGATAAGTTCCCAGAACTATGTGTTTTCAAGAAAAACACGGGGCTGATAGGGCTGGTTATCTGGGGAAAAAATCCCAGAAAACTGTCGGCATCAGGGACGATTGAATATCTGGGGGAAGGGGAGGGTGGGGGGAGCAATAAGCCGTGATAAAGTACTGTGGCTAATTGACTATCCCACTCTATCTTGAAAGATAGAAAATGATTGAGTCCTAATGTAGAAAAACACTGTATAAATAAAATGATTATTATTTGTATTATTATTATTGTTATTATTATAATTAATAATAATAATAATAAATAATAATAATAATAATAATAATAATTATTATTATTATTTTGTAATGTAACAATAGGTGATCCACGTGCCTATTATAATAGGTCATCATAAAACTTGCCAATACAGTTTATGATAACTTAGCACTGCCGTATGCACAAAAAATTAATTTGTTTTATAACTGAAACCATTATATGAGTTTCTCCACGCTGCCATCTTTAACCATAATGAAACTAGTAAAAAGGAATCAGGCCATAAAGACACAGGGTCTGATTTATAGTAGCAGGCAAACCTGATGGCTTGCATACGAGTATTTCAGTGTCAGAAGATGTAAGATGGGAGAGGAGCTGAAACGGGATGTCCAGCGTTCCTGTAATAGAAGGTGTGTCTACTGAAGCAGATTTCCTGGCCTCGGCTACAGAGCTATGACAACCAATGTGAGTATCCTTAGGTGGGCAATGTTTTCGCAGAGTGATCAGATGCTGCATCTGAGGACGTAGCAGCAGATCACAGCAGCTGGCAGGATGAATATTTTTACATATTTTCACATCCAATGATGCAGGAGCAACAATGTGAACTGCGTCCATCTCTGATTTAGGCCGACAGGTAAGGAAAGCTGGATGCAGGTTGTTAGCATATTAAATGTGACCTCCACTCCCAGGTATGTTTTAAAAAAAAGAAGAACTGTTCAGCTGATATAGGAATTTTCAGATTATCAAATTGGAATTCCTTTCATATCTGAGCTTGTGAGTACATTACAATTAGAGATCCGAACCCCCCCCCCCCCCCCAAACTTCACGATCCGAGCCGAGATCTGAGTCCGGCTCAAGACTTCCTGCATTCCTCGTATCCCAGATTGAGGCAAAACGTCATCATCCGTCTGTTGGATTCTCGCAGGTTTTGGACTCCATATAAGGAGCCGCATGTCGCCGCCATTTTCACTGTAGGCTTGGAGAGTGAGGGAGTTGGGAGACAGACCTCTGTCTGTCTGTGGGTCATAGTGTACAGGGATGCTGCTGTCTTGTGCTGTTCTGGGGTGGTGTCCTGGCCTGGTGTACTGTGCTGTTAGGGGTGCTGCTGTCCTGTGCTGTACAAGATGAGTGCTGTTCTGGGGTGGTGTCCTGTGCTGTTAGGGGTGCTGCTGTCCTGTGCTGTACAGGGGTGCTGTCCTGTGCTGTACAGGTGCACTGCTGTTGTGCTGTTTGGGGTGCTGTACAGGAGTGCTGTACAGGGGTAGTGCAGTCCTGTGCTGTACATGTGCACTGTTCTGTGTGCTGTAAAAATAAAGGGGCACTGTTCTGTGTGCTGTAAAAATTCAGGGGTGCTGTAAAAATAAAGGAATGCTGTGGCCCTGTCCTGTACACTATAAAAATGCAGGGGTGCTGTAAAAATAAAGGGACGCTGTAGCCCTGTCCTGTATGCTGTAAAAATACAGGGGTGCTGTAAAAAATAAAGGAACACTGTGGCCCTGTCCTGTATGCTGTAAAAATACAGGGGTGCTGTAAAAAGAAAGGGACACTGTGGCTCTGTCCTGTATGTTGTAAAAATACAGGGGTGCTGTAAAAATAAAGGAACGCTGCTCTGTTTGCTGTAAAATACAGGGGTGCTGTAAAAATAAAGGAGAACTGTTCTGTTTTCTGTAAAAATAAAGGGGCACTGTTCTTTGTGCTGTAATAATAAAGGGGCGCTGTCCTGTGAAATAGAGAACACAAATTTGGAGGAAAATATAATGAAAGATCAGGAACCACTTTTACAGCACCCCTGTATGCTGTAAAAATACAGGCGTGCTGTAAAAAATAAAGGAGCACTGTTCTGTTTGCTGTAAAATACAGGGGTGCTGTAAAAATAAAGGCACACTGTTCTGTTTTCTGTAAAAATAAAGGGGCACTGTTCTTTGTGCTGTAATAATAAAGGGGCGCTCTCCTGTGAAATAGAGAACAAAAATTTGGAGGAAAATATAATGAAAGATCAGGAACCACTTCCTAGTACTAGTGCTCAAGCTGCTGCCACCAGTCATGGCATTGACGATGCAATTCCATCAACGTTGGCTGCTAAGGCCGATGCCCAATGTCATAGAGGGCATATAAAAATCCAAGAAGCAAAAATTAATAACCAAAAAAAAAAAGAAATTATCTGAAACGTAAAATTGGCAATATGCCATTCACGACACGAACTGGCAAGGAAAGGCTAAGGACTTGGCCTATGTTAATGACTAGTGGTTCAGCTTCTCATGAAGCTGGAAGCCCTCCTCCCTCTCGGAAAAAATAAAATAAAGCTTTTTAAAGCATAGGAAAAAACAACTGTGCGTTCAGACTCAGAGATATCACAAATCCGCAAGGAGAGTCCAAGTGTGTCTGTGGTTGCGATGTCTAGGCCTGCTACCACCATTTGCACACTCTCTGCAAGTGCTTTATTTTGTAAATGTTTTCTCCTTAATAACTGTACAATGTAAGGGCTGCATAGGGCTATCGCAAAACCTTGCGGTGTTAGAAGAACAGAGTTTCAGTGATCTTGCATTGCATCAGCTTTCCATTGCACTGCAGCACTAGATGGGCCAGGAGCTCCTGTGAGGCACAAACAGTTACTGAATAAGGCCCAGTATGGAGTCTCATGGTGGCTTACAGCCAGGAAGCTGTCTGGCTTGCCAGGCTGAGGCATGCTGGTGGCACAGAGGTTAGCATTGCTTCCTCCCCCAGTCATAGTTGTAATATAAAATAAGTTTCGACTAGAGTGGTAAGCTCCACTAGGGCAGGGGCTCAATAACAAAAAGTTCCCTGCACAGTCCTGCTTAGTACTGTATCGAACCCATCCAAACTCAACTTGCCCGATCCAGGGCTGCTGTGGGAGCCCACGAGGGGCTGCGAAAACATTTAAGGGGCTGCTTTATTCAAAAATAAAATATGAATAAAATAAACAAGACACACAGGTATGCTCACATGCGTATAACCAGGACAACAGGTATGCTCACATGCGTATAACCGGGACAACAGGTATGCTCACAAGCGTGTAACTGGGAGCTGTGAAAAACAAAAATAAGGCATCTACCACAAAATATGTAAATAAAAATGCAATTAAAAAATTTAAAAAAAGAAACCCATGAGATTTTCACAAAATAAGTCTCCAGACTCCGTGGAGGGGAAAATATCCAATCTTGATCCTGTGGTATAAACCAGTTTATTTGCATCCCAGCATTAAATCCGAGATTATCGTAATCCCTGAAAATGGAGAAGGGGGTACAAATTCTGAGGCTTTGGCCCCTAGTTTTTCAGTTTGTTCAGTAATGTGGTAATTATATATTTGCTTGGTTAAAAGTCCTTTCTGTCCCACACCAAGATAGGAATGGAGGCAAAAGCCTGTGTGTTGTTCCTGATTGCATGTGCCTCTCTAATTTTTAATCACCTTCTTGACACTGTTCAGAGAACTTGACAAGCTTTTTCCATGGGGACCACCTGTTACTGTGCATGTCCTGTTTAAACAACAGAAGGGTTGTTGGGGGGGGGGGGGACACACCAAGGACAATTCCATCTTGCACCTCTTTTTTTTCTTCTTTGCATTATGTTCTCTTTGGGGCCTAGTTTTTAAAACTGCCATCCTGTCTGCCACTGCAGTGCCACTCCTAGATGGGCCACGTGTTTGTGCCACCCACTTGTGTTGCAAGGAATGCAAAGGTCTGCGTTCACATTTGTCGGTTACTCAGTTACCTTGTTTATCAGAATCTCAGATCTTCATGCTTAACATGGATATCTCCATAGAAGAAATAATCACCCATACTAAATTGCTTAGATCCTCTGCTGCCCCTGGTCCTGAGAATTCTCTGCCCAATATTACAAGAAGCTCTCGAAATAACTTGCCCTTCATGCCTTTTATTAAATCAAATTTTAGAAGGAGGCTCCTTTGCTCCGGCCTGGACCCAACCCATTGTTCTAATTACAGACTAATATCACTTCTAAATATGGATATGGAAATTTACGCCAAAATTTTAGCCAATCATTGGCGCCCTTCTTACGCACCTGGTTCACCCGGACCAAGTGGGCTTCATCCCAGGCAGACAGGCTCCAGACTAGGAGAGCTATAGACCTGATACATTCCATTCATGTTCAGAACCTTCCCTCTCTTATTTCAGTGCTAGATGCATAAAAAGCCTTTGACTGCATCTCTTGGTCTTTTGCTTTTGGAGTGATTTGAGCGATGGGTTTTTCTGATAAATTTCTAGATAGTGTATCCCCTTTATATCGCTCACCATCACCCACTCTTACAGTAAATCAAGTCACCTCTCTACCTTTCGGGATTGCCAACGGTACGCGACAGGGTTGTCCTCTTTCCCCTTTAATTTTTGCCCTGGTCTTGGAACCCATGGCAGCAAGGATTCATAGCAACAGTAACATCACTGGAGTAAGAGATAGTCCCTTAGAATATAAAACTGCGTTATACGCGGACAATGTTCTTGTATCTCTGTCTAATCCATTTCAATCCCTGCAGTTTCTCTTTTTCTGAAATTGAGTTATATTCCGAATATTTGGGAAGATTATACTCACAAAATGGAAGTCCTAGACTTCTATATATCTAATGCAGACAAATCCTCCCTAAAATAGTCTCTCCAACTCAGTTAGTGTACGCAGAAGATATCATCAGCTCTTTCAAGTTAATTATCCTCAAGTACTTTCTCAAATGAAGTCTGGCTTAAACTCAGTGGCAGATTCAGGGATTGTTGGGGTGGGGACCCAGCTATGTGCCCCCCCCCCCCCCCCTCCTCCTGCCATCTTCTGCCTTTTTTTTTTTTTCATCGTAATATTGCTGCCTGCAACCCGGGCTGAGGTGACAGGAGAGTACTGCACTAGGAGCCGTGATGTCTGCGCTGTGGAGCCACCTCTAGCCTTCCTGAGAAGACATGCCCCAGCTCTACCCTATGCCGAGATCCCCGGTACCCCGGTAGTGGGCAGGAAGTCATCCATAAGCATCATATTCCAGCAGCAGCAGCCCCCAGCCACTGCTTCCCCCTGCACCTCCTGCCAGCCCTTGGCTGCTGCTGTTGCCTGCACCTTCTGTCAGCCTCCACTCACCACTGCCATATGCACCTCCCGCCAGCCCCCGGCCGCTGCTGCCACCGTGCTTGGAGTACCACAATAAGGGCCCAGGTGGCAGCAGCCTGATCACCTGCAGCAGAGACACCATCCAGACAGCGGCCTGGGCACCCCATGTAACCCACTGCCGCCATGTCACCCTCTGCCTCTCTCTGTCACCCCTGCCTCTGTCACACCCTGCCTCCATGTCACCCACTATCTCCCTGTCACCCTCTGTCTTTCCCTGTCACCCCTGCCTCTCCCTGTCATCCACTGCCTTTGTCACCCACTGCCTCCATGTCACCAACTGTCTCCCTGTCACCCACTGTCTCCCTGTCACCCTCTGCCTCGCCATGTCACCCCTGTCTCTTCCTGTCCATTCTATGTGAACCTAAGTTTTGTCTTCTTCTTCTTCTCAGTCCCTTAATGGCAAACAGACACCAAAACAAACAGACACCAAAACAGACTAATACGTCATTTAGCCTCCTCAACCACCTGTCAAATCACTGGCGTTTCTATAATGGGTGCAATGTGTGAGGTGCACACGGGCCCCAGGGTCCAGGGGGTCCCACACCGCACACACTGCACCCATATTCTAATACCTTTCCGAAGCTGAGCGTTGCTCTTGCGGCGAAAAGCGCAGGTAAAATGGCTACCGCGCATGCGCAATAGCTAAGTTGGTCTCCGGAACATGGTAGGCGCCATGTTTCCGGAGACCTGCGCAGTAGACTCCGGCATATTGCCGGAGTCTACTGCGCCGTGCAGAGGGGGGAGGGGCCCACCTGGAGGTGCACACGGGCCTCCTCCTCTGTTAAAACGCCCCTGTGTCAAATAGTCACTGCTTGGAAGCAATCTGCTCCCCATCTTCTGCATTCGATAATATCTTGTATCTGGTACATACTGAATAATTTATGTAATATATGACCAGTATTTGACAGGGTTCGGGGTCCCTGGCTCACCTCACAATAGTTCCCTACTCCATTTGAGGTTGGTTGGTTGGTACCAACCCGCTTGACTTTCTTCATTTTCCTCTTCCCCTCCTTCTGGGTCTATTTGTTTTCTCCTTTGCTTGCTATGCGGTTTGCCACACAATCACCTTTCTCTTCTCTTTCCCTAATTTTCCCCCCTCCTTTAATTATAAACATTTGGTCACTATACTGTATGTCGGATTTTGGTTGTCATCAGTCATGTTCTGTTTCTGATACGCATTGTGTCTTGTAGTGTTGTCGCTATTTATTGTGATCATTTCATAAACCTCATGTTTAAAAAACAAATGATTCCCGTGCTGCATTAAGTGAACACTGCTCCATATGTATAAACAAATGATGGCTACTAACTAACGGCAAATAAAAATAAAAAATGGGTTGGTACAGAGAAAAGATTTCTCCAGCACAATATTAAAATAAAATAGTACATTAAATGTTAAAAAATTCTGTGAACAATTCCAGAATAAATAATATAGTCAATCCAAAGTAAATATCCATGTACTGCTTGTGATGAAATAGCAGAAATAAGCAGAAATAAACAAGAGTTTATTGGGGGCTTCCCAACGTTCCCTTCTGTGGTGTCTATTTCTGAGCAATAGTTACATCCCACAAGTGGACAGATGCTTTAGTTCATGTAGTGATTGAGCAAACTGTGTGGTCTTCTATGTATATTGGCCCTCATTCCGAGTTGTTCGCTCGCTAGCTGCTTTTAGCAGCAGGGCACACACTAGGCCGCCGCCCCCTGCGAGTGTATCTTAGCTTAGCAGAAGTGCGAACGAAAGATTAGCAGAACTGCGCGTGAAAAATTTCATGCCGTTTCTGAGTAGCTCCAGACCTACTCCTATCTTACGATGAATGGAGTCTGTTTACTTCCTGGTTTGACGTCACAAACACGCCCTGCGTTCGGCCAGCCACTCCCTCGTTTCTCCAGCCACTCCTGCGTTTTTGCCTGGCACGCCTGCGTTTTTTAGCACACTCCCTGAAAACGCAGAGTTGCCGCCCAGAAACACCCACTTCCTGTCAATCATACTACGAACACTCGAGCGACGTTTTTCAGAGCTTGGGTAAAACTACAAAGTTTTGTGTGAAAGTACTTAGCGCATGCGCGCTGCGTACCATGCGCATGTGGAGAATTGCCACTTTTTCACTTGATCACTCCACTGCGAAAAACGGCAGCGAGCGAACAACTCGCAATGACCACCTTTGTGCCTGATCCAGAGATGTAGGCAAATGCCTTCGCTGACGCAATTCAGTACGCAGGGGCTGTGCGAAGATATGCAAATGCTGCAGCCACCAGGATTTGTTTTAAGATGCTCACTGGAGGCACCTGAGATCCGCCCCTTGTGTATGTAGACTTTAGACATCGGACGCACATCAGTCGAAAATGGAGCATCACTTTAAAAGGGCTTGTGTGGGCTGCATCTTTATTAAACTTCTGTCGGGAAGCACAGGCATTTAGATCAGTGAGCAGCCGGCTAGCATTGCCTCAGACAGCATAGACTCCCTGTGAGACGCGACTAGAGAGGAGTGGCTATGGGCTGCTCGTCATGGAAGTGGGCGGAGCACGTTTTGGAGCCGATTAGAGAACTCTGGGGGACATGTACTAAGCAGTGATAAGAGTGGAGAAGTGAGCCAGTGGAGAAGTTGCCCTTGGCAACCAGTCAGCTGCTCTGTATACTTTTATAGTACGTAAATTATAAATGTTACGTCAATGCTGATTGGTTGCCATGGGCAACTTCTCTACTGTCTCACTTCTCCGCTCTTATCACTGCTTAGTACATGTCCCTCTCTGTCTACATAAACAAAATTACCAGTTTCACCAGCAGAACAGTATTCTGTGATGTTATTAAATACAGTATTATAACTATAAACATAATTAGCAGCTATAGTGAGGATCACAAATGGCACAGAAAGTCATTGTCCTTACAGAAAGGTATATATATAAATATATATATATATGCAAATTTTAAACATCTGCAATGCAGCAAGGGCTATTATTCACAAGTGATATAGGGGATCATTCCGACCTGATCGCACGCTAGCTATTTTTTGCAGCGCTGCAATCAGATAGTCGCCGCCTATAGGGGAGTGTTTTTTTGCTTTGCAAGAGTGTGAACGCATGTGCAGCCGAACAGTACAAAAAAGATTTGTGCAGTTTCTGAGTAGCCCAGAACTTACTCAGCCGCTGCGATCAATTCAGCCTGTCTGGGACTGGAATTGACGTCAGGAACCCTCCCAGTGAACGCATGGACATGCCTGCGTTTTTCCAACCACTCCCAGAAAACGATTAGTTGCCACCCATAAACGCCTTCTTCCTGTCAATCTCCTTACGATCGGCTGTGCGAATGGATTCTTCGTTAAATCCATCATAGAGCAACGATCCGCTTTGTACCTGTACTACGCACCTGCGCATTGCGGTGCATACGCATGCGCAGTTCTGACCTGATCGCAGCACAGCGAAAAAACTTAGCATGCGATCAGGTCAGAATGACCCCCATACTTCTATACAGCATACAGAACTCAAAGAAGGAGCATCATCTGTTATAGATCCTGTGGCAGAGTCACAGGACCAATTTATGACCACCACTGATATCTAAATAACTTAGTTTAAGTTAGAACATGTGAAACCTACAGTATCTAGGGTAGAGTGAATTTATATTTATTGACTTAACTATGTTATTAGTTTAAATTAATGCTTATTTAGGGATTTGCAGTTATATGGTTGTGTTTTATGTATATGAGCATTATCTTGGTATGACAATACTACAGTATCACTGATGTTACACATGTTAATGTTTACATTTGACTAACTTTCCCGTCATACAAAGTCAGGGTATCCGGTTTCTATTAGGTCGACAGTCATTAGTAGAGATGTGCACCGGAAATTTTTCGGGTTTTGTGTTTTGGTTTTGGGTTCGGTTCCGCGGCCGTGTTTTGGGTTCGAACGCGTTTTGGCAAAACCTTACCGAATTTTTTTTGTCGGATACGGGTGTGTTTTGGATTCGGGTGTTTTTTTCAAAAAACCCTAAAAAACAGCTTAAATCATTGAATTTGGGGGTCATTTTGATCCCATAGTATTATTAACCTCAATAACCATAATTTACACTCATTTTCAGTCTATTCTGAACACCTCACACCTCACAATATTATTTTTAGTCCTAAAATTTGCACCGAGGTCGCTGGATGACTAAGCTCAGCGACCCAAGTGGCCGACACAAACACCTGGCCCATCTAGGAGTGGCACTGCAGTGTCACGCAGGATGGCCCTTCCAAAAAACACTCCCCAAACAGCACATGACGCAAAGAAAAAAAGAGGCGCAATGAGGTAGCTGTGTGACTAAGCTCAGCGACCCAAGTGGCCGACACAAACACCTGGCCCATCTAGGAGTGGCACTGCAGTGTCACGCAGGATGGCCCTTCCAAAAAACACTCCCCAAACAGCACATGATGCAAAGAAAAAAAGAGGCGCAATGAGGTAGCTGTGTGACTAAGCTCAGCGACCCAAGTGGTCGACACAAACACCTGGCCCATCTAGGAGTGGCACTGCAGTGTCAGACAGGATGGCACTTCAAAAAATAGTCCCCAAACAGCACATGATGCAAAGAAAAATGAAAGAAAAAAGAGGTGCAAGATGGAATTGTCCTTGGGCCCTCCCACCCACCCTTATGTTGTATAAACAGGACATGCACACTTTAACCAACCCATCATTTCAGTGACAGGGTCTGCCACACGACTGTGACTGAAATGACGGGTTGGTTTGGACCCCCACCAAAAAAGAAGCAATTAATCTCTCCTTGCACAAACTGGCTCTACAGAGGCAAGATGTCCACCTCATCATCATCATCCTCCGATTCATCACCGTGTACATCCCCCTCCTCACAGATTATCAATTCGTCCCCACTGGAATCCACCATCACAGCTCCCTGTGTACTTTCTGGAGGCAATTGCTGCTGGTGAATGTCTCCACGGAGGAATTGATTATAATTCATTTTAATGAACATCATCTTCTCCACATTTTCTGGAAGTAACCTCGTACGCCGATTGCTGACAAGGTGAGCACTAAACACTCTTTCGGAGTACACACTTGTGGGAGGGCAACTTAGGTAGAATAAAGCCAGTTTGTGCAAGGGCCTCCAAATTGCCTCTTTTTCCTGCCAGTATACGTACGGACTGTCTGACGTGCCTACTTGGATGCGGTCACTCATATAATCCTCCACCATTCTTTCAATGGTGAGAGAATCATATGCAGTGACAGTAGACGACGTGTCAGTAATCGTTGGCAGGTCCTTCAGTCCGGACCAGATGTCAGCATCAGCAGTCGCTCCAGACTGCCCTGCATCACCACCAGTGGGTGGGCTCGAAATTCGTAGCCTTTTCCTCGCACCCCCAGTTGCGGGAGAATGTGAAGGAGGAGATGTTGACAGGTCGCGTTCCGCTTGACTTGACAATTTTCTCACCAGCAGTTCTTTGAATCCCTGCAGACTTGTGTCTGCCGGAAAGAGAGATCCAACGTAGGTTTTAAATCTAGGATCGAGCACGGTGGCCAAAATGTAGTGCTCTGATTTCAACAGATTGACCACCCGTGAATCCTGGTTAAGCGAATGAAGGTTCCATCCACAAGCCCCACATGCCTAACGGAATCGCTCTGTTTTAGCTCCTCCTTCAATGCCTCCAGCTTCTTCTGCAAAAGCCTGATGAGGGGAATGACCTGACTTAGGCTGGCAGTGTCTGAACTGACTTCACGTGTGGCAAGTTCAAAAGGTTGCAGAACCTTGCACAACGTTGAAATCATTCTCCACTGCGCTTGAGACAGGTGCATTCCACCTCCTATATCGTGGTCAGATGTATAGGCTTGAATGGCCTTTTGCTGCTCCTCCATCCTCTGAAGCATATAGAGGGTTGAATTCCACCTCGTTACCACTTCTTGCTTCAGATGATGGCAGGGCAGATTCAGGCGTTTTTGGTGTTGCTCCAGTCTTCTGTACGTGGTGCCTGTACGCCGAAAGTGTCCCGCAATTCTTCTGGCCACCGACAGCATCTCTTGCACGCCCCTGTCGTTTTTTAAATAATTCTGCACCACCAAATTCAAGGTATGTGCAAAACATGGGACGTGCTGGAATTTGCCCAGATATAATGCACGCACAATATTGCTGGCGTTGTCCGATGCCACAAATCCACAGGAGAGTCCAATTGGGGTAAGCCATTCTGCGATGATCTTCCTCAGTTGCCGTAAGAGGTTTTCAGCTGTGTGCGTATTCTGGAAAGCGGTGATACAAAGCGTAGCCTGCCTAGGAAAGAGTTGGCGTTTGCGAGATGCTGCTACTGGTGCCGCCGCTGCTGTTCTTGCGGCGGGAGTCAATACATCTACCCAGTGGGCTGTCACAGTCATATAGTCCTGAGTCTGCCCTGCTCCACTTGTCCACATGTCCGTGGTTAAGTGGATATTGGGTACAACTGCATTTTTTAGGACACTGGTGAGTCTTTTTCTGAGGTCTGTGTACATTTTCGGTATCGCCTGCCTAGAGAAATGGAACCTAGATGGTATTTGGTACCGGGGACACAGTACCTCAATCAAGTCTATAGTTGGCTCTGAAGTAACGATGGATATCGGAACCACGTTTCTCACCGCCCAGGATGCCAAGGCCTCAGTTATCCGCTTTGCAGCAGGATGACTGCTGTGATATTTCATCTTCCTCGCAAAGAACTGTTGGACAGTCAATTGCTTGGTGGAAGTAGTAAAAGTGGTCTTACGACTTCCCCTCTGGGATGACCATCGACTCCCAGCAGCAACAACAGCAGCGCCAGCAGCAGTAGGCGTTACACTCAAGGATGCATCGAAAGAATCCCAGGCAGGAGAGGACTCGTCAGAATTGCCAGTGACATGGCCTGCAGGACTATTGGCATTCCTGGGTAAGGAGGAAATTGACACTGAGGGAGTTGGTGGGGTGGTTTGCGTGAGCTTGGTTACAAGAGGAAGGGATTTACTGGTCAGTGGACTGCTTCCGCTGTCGCCCAAAGTTTTTGAACTTGTCACTGACTTATGATGAATGCGCTGCAGGTGACGTATAAGGGAGGATGTTCCAAGGTGGTTAACGTCCTTACCCCTACTTATTACAGCTTGACAAAGGCAACACACGGCTTGACACCTGTTGTCCGTATTTCTGTTGAAATACTTCCACACCGAAGAGCTGATTTTTTTGGTATTTTCACCAGGCATGTCAATGGCCATATTCCTCCCACGGACAACAGGTATCTCCCCGGGTGCCTGACTTAAACAAACCACCTCACCATCAGAATCCTCCTTGTCAATTTCCTCCCCAGCGCCAGCAACACCCATATCCTCCTCATCCTGGTGTACTTCAACACTGACATCTTCAATCTGACTATCAGGAACTGGACTGCGGGTGCTCCTTCCAGCACTTGCAGGGGGCGTGCAAATGGTGGAAGGCGCATGCTCTTCACGTCCAGTGTTGGGAAGGTCAGGCATCGCAACCGACACAATTGGACTCTACTTGTGGATTTGTGATTTCGAAGAACGCACAGTTCTTTGCTGTGCTTTTGCCAGCTTAAGTCTTTTCATTTTTCTAGCGAGAGGCTGAGTGCGTCCATCCTCATGTGAAGCTGAACCACTAGCCATGAACATAGGCCAGGGCCTCAGCCGTTCCTTGCCACTCCGTGTGGTAAATGGCATATTGGCAAGTTTACGCTTCTCCTCCGACGATTTTAATTTAGATTTTTGAGTCCTTTTTTTACTGATCTTTTGTGTTTTGGATTTTACATGCTCTGTACTATGACATTGGGCATCGGCCTTGGCAGACGACGTTGATGGAATTTCATCGTCTCGGTCATGACTAGTGGCAGCAGCTTCAGCACGAGGTGGAAGTGGATCTTGATCTTTCCCTATTTTTGGAACCTCAACATTTTTGTTCTCCATATTTTAATAGGCACAACTAAAAGGCACCTCAGGTAAACAATGGAGATGGATGGATACTAGTATACTTATGGATGACGAGTGACTGACGACACAGAGGTAGCTACAGCCGTGGCCTACCGTACTGCGTCTGCTAGTATAGATAATATAATAAATATATTACTACTGTAGGTATATAATATAATGACGGACCTGGTGGACACTGTCAGCAGACTCCTAAACTACTAGTATGAAGAAGATAGAGAAAAAAAACCCACCACAGGTAGGTAGGTATACAATTATGGACGAGCACTGACGACACAGAGATAGCCACAGCCGTGGACTACCGTACTGCGTCTGCTAGTATAGATAATATAATAAATATATTACTACTGTAGGTATATAATATAATGACGGACCTGGTGGACACTGTCAGCAGACTCCTAAACTACTAGTATGAAGAAGATAGAAAAAAAAACCCACCACAGGTAGGTAGGTATACAATTATGGACGAGCACTGACGACACAGAGATAGCCACAGCCGTGGACTACCGTACTGCGTCTGCTAGTATAGATAATATAATAAATATATTACTACTGTAGGTATATAATATAATGACGGACCTGGTGGACACTGTCAGCAGACTCCTAAACTACTAGTATGAAGAAGATAGAAAAAAAAACCCACCACAGGTAGGTAGGTATACAATTATGGACGAGCACTGACGACACAGAGATAGCCACAGCCGTGGACTACCGTACTGCGTCTGCTAGTATAGATAATATACTAAATATATTACTACTGTAGGTATATAATATAATGACGGACCTGGTGGACACTGTCAGCAGACTCCTAAACTACTAGTATGAAGAAGATAGAAAAAAAAACCCCACCACAGGTAGGTAGGTATACAATTATGGACGAGCACTGACGACACAGAGATAGCCACAGCCGTGGCCTACCGTACTGCGTCTGCTAGTATAGATAATATACTAAATATATTACTACTGTAGGTATATAATATAATGACGGACCTGGTGGACACTGTCAGCAGACTCCTAAACTACTAGTATGAAGAAGATAGAAAAAAAAACCCCACCACAGGTAGGTAGGTAAACAATTATGGACGAGCACTGACGACACAGAGATAGCCACAGCCGTGGACTACCGTACTGCGTCTGCTAGTATAGATAATATAATAAATATATTACTACTGTAGGTATATAATATAATGACGGACCTGGTGGACACTGTCAGCAGACTCCTAAACTACTAGTATGAAGAAGATAGAAAAAAAAAACCCACCACAGGTAGGTAGGTATACAATTATGGACGAGCACTGACGACACAGAGGTAGGTACAGTCGTGGCCTACCGTACTGCGTCTGCTAGTATAGATAATATACTAAATATATTACTACTGTAGGTATATAATATAATGACGGACCTGGTGGACACTGTCAGCAGACTCCTAAACTACTAGTATGAAGAAGATAGAAAAAAAAAAACCACCACAGGTAGGTATACAATTATGGACGAGCACTGACGACACAGAGATAGCCACTGCCGTGGACTACCGTACTGCGTCTGCTAATATAGAGATGATAAAGATGATAGAGATGAAAAAAAAATATAACACTACTGTAGGTAAATATTTATATAATATAATGAATGACGGACCTGCTGGACACTGTCAGCAGAATGCGTTTATAGAATAAAATAAAAAAAACACCACAGGAGTGTTTAACTTTTTCAGGCAGACAATATACTGGTGGTCACTGGCAGCAAAAGTGTGCACTGTACTCCTGCTATAACTGCTCCCCAGTCTCCCCCACAATTAAGCTGTGTGAGCAGTGAGCACTCAGCACAGTCAGATATACATAGATGATATATCATGCAGCACACTGAGGCTGAGCACAGATATGGTATGTATCGTTTTTTTCAGGCAGAGAACGGATTATAATAAAACTGGTGGTCAGTGTCACTATCAGCAAAACTCTGCACTGTACTGAGTACTCCTAACAACTGCTCCCCAAAATTAGTAGTAAATCAAATGTCACTCGTCTCTCTAAACGGAGAGGACGCCAGCCACGTCCTCTCCCTATCAATCTCAATGCACGTGTGAAAATGGCGGCGACGCGCGGCTCCTTATATAGAATCCGAGTCTCGCGAGAATCCGACAGCGGGATGATGACGTTCGGGCGCGCTCGGGTTAACCGAGCAAGGCGGGAGGATCCGAGTCTGCTCGGACCCGTGCAAAAAAGGCTGAAGTTCGGGGGGGTTCGGATTCCGAGGAACCGAACCCGCTCATCTCTAGTCATTAGGTCGACCATTATTGGTCAACATGCATTAGGTCGACAGGGTTTCTAAGTCGACATGGTCACTAGGTCGACATGACAAAAGGCCGACATGAGTTTTTCACAATTTTTTCATTTGTTTTACTTTTTCATACTTTACGTTCCACGTGGACTACAATTTGGAACGGTAACCTGTGCTGAGCGCAGCGGTAGCGGAGCGTGGCACCTTGCCCGAAGCATGAGAAGCGAAGCGAGCCATGCGAGGGGACACAGTGCACTAATTGGGGTTCCCGGTCACTATACGAAGAAAACGACACCAAAAAAATAAAAAAAAACTCATGTCGACCTTTTGTCATGCCGAACTAATTCTTGTGTCGACCTATTTTGGGTGTCGACCTAGTCACTGTCGACCAATAGTGGTCGACCTAGACACTGTCGACCTACGTGTGGTCAACCCTATGAACCACACCCCAAAGTCAGAGCTGCGACCTGTTAAATAAACTGATATTTTCTATAATTATTATTATTTTTATTACATTTTATTTATAAGGCGCCACAAGTGTTTCGCAGCGCCGTACAAAGGACAGTACAGGGAGACAAAACTTAGCATTACAGTAAATAAATAACAAGTAGAGTACAGGTAACAAAGAGCACCACAATTCTCAAGACATAATACAGCTAAGATGTAAGTAGTGAGGGAGTGATCATCGTACTACTAGGGGCTGGCGGCCATAGATGGAGATGAGTCTTTACCAGCAGGAGAAAAAGCGGTAAAGATGGTCGCTGAGTAGGAGAGAGCTGCGAGTGAAATGTGTCGAGAAGAGGGCTTACATAACAAGAGGAAAGAGGGCCCTGCTCTGAAGAGCTAACAATCTAGTGCAGGCATGTCCAAACTGCGGCCCTCCACCTGTTGTGAAACTACACATCCCAGCATGCCCTGACACAGCTTTAGCATTGTTTGACAGCAAAACTGTGTCAGAGCATGCTGGGATATGTAGTTTCACAACAGCTGGAGGTCCGCAGTTTGAACATGCCTGATCTAGTGGGTAGGGTCGACAGACAGATGACATGAGGTGCAAGCAAGCGGGAGGTAGCCTGATGGCAGTATGCAAGCAAAGCTGAGATGTTCAAGGCGTGAGGCAGGGGGATGGAGGAGCGGCCTCAGGACTAGGTTATGCATCGGGAGGGTATGCTTTGATGAATAGGTGGGTTTTTAGTGCACGTTTTGAAGCTTTACAAGGTAGGGGAGAGTCTAATGGAGCGGGGGAGTGCGTTCCACTGAAGGGGTGCAGCATGGGCATAGTCTTGAACTCGAGCATGGGAAGCTGTGACCAGGGCGGTGGAAAGACGATGGTCATTGGTCGACCGTAGGGGGCGGGAGGGAGTATGAAGGGAGAGCAGTTTGGAGATGTAGGGAGCAGTGGAATTAGAGATGGCCTTGTATGTGAGGGTGAGGAGTTTGAAGAGGATTCTGTATAACCCTGTGTGATTGATTATTGGGTCTGTATTGGAGTTCCCTTCACTTCTCTGCCCAAGAAGAAAGAGGAAGCACATCTTTTGCAATTGGTTGGACATACCCGAACCAACTGACACTGGCCACCAGACGTAAGACATTGGAGACATTTTAACTAGGGTCTGGGATTGCATTGACAGACAAGCAGTGACACATCCCCAAAATGGTCCCAACATGCCTGCATTGAGTGGCCACCCCCAGTAACCGCCCGCAAACACCCCCTGCCTGTCACTCACTTTGTTAATAAATCCTCACTGCAACCGCAATTACAAGACCATTGCTATGCATGCACAGTGCGACTTATACACATACACAGTAGCAAACAATCACTGCCCCAGTGGAGCTTACAATCTACATTCCCGACCCCATGCACACACTTACACAGTAGGGTTAATTTATTTATTTTTTTGTTGGGACACAATTATCCTACCAGTATATTTTTGGATTGTGGGAGGAAACCAGAGTATCCGGAGGAAACCCACGCAAGCACGGGGAGAATATACAAATTCCACACAGTTAGGGCCATGGTGGGAATCAAACGCATTACCTCAGTGCTGTGAAGCAGTAGTGGTAACCATTGCACCATCCGTACTGGTTATGGCGAAAATCAAGTTGAAGAAAGGACCTCTGATGTCACCAGAGGAAGGAGCCACAACACCAGGGGAAGAAGCCATGCCCAGGGTACCCAAAATGTACCCTCGCAGGCTCGCTTCGATTGACACGCTCCGGGCTTGGAGGTTTGCTTCGCTCGCCAAAAGGTTTCTAATGGGAGTAGTTAGTGGCGTGGAAAAGAACTATCCCGCTGGCCTAGCTCCTCCCCCTGACATCAGAGGGCCTTTCTCTAACTTGGTTCTAGCATCTACCCATCCGTACTGCCCTATATGAGTCTCCTATACCCAAAATTCCCAAATACAGAATATTCCAAAATACGGAACTGAGATAGTGACCTTTGCTTTCTGATAGCTCAGTGTACACAAAATATGTTTCATGCACAACATGATTATAAATTTTGTATAAAATGACCTTCAGGCTGAGTGTATAATGCATTCTGTGGTCTGACATGGGTAGAGTTGAGTGGGTTCGATTCCCTGAGAACTGAACCCTACCGAACATCACGTCCCGAGTCCAGCTCGGGACTTCCCGCCAGAGTCGGAAACCAGAACAAGGCAAAACATCATCATCCCGCTGTCAGATTCTAGGGGGTTTTGGATTCCATATAAGGAGCCGCTAGTCGCCGCCATTTTCACTCCGGCATTGGAGAGTGTAGCAAGAGGACGTGTCTCCATCCTCACTCAGTGTCTGTGAGGGAAAGTGGGGTGGCGATTTCAGTGCTGTCTTGTGCTGCTCAGTCCAGGGTATTGTCTTATGCTGCATCAGTCCAGTCACAGTGGTGGTGTCCTCTGCTGCGATATGTCCAGTGTAGCTGTATAAGTCCAGTGCAGTGGTGCTGTGTTGTCCTGCATCAGTCCAGTGGTGGTGTCTTGTGCTGCATCAGTCCAGTCACATTGGTGGTGTCCTCTGCTGCCATATGTCCAGTGCTGCTGTATAAGTCCAGTCCATTGCAGTGGTGCTGTGTTGTTCTGCATCAGTCCAGTGGTGGTGTCCCTGTGCTGCTGTATAAGTCCAGTGGTACTGCCGTATAAATCCAGTGATACTGCTATATATGTCCAGTGGTACTGCCATATAATTCCAGTGATACTGTCGTATATGTTCAGTGGTACTGTCGTATAAATCCAGTGGTACTGCCATATAATTCCAGTGATACTGCCGTATATGTCCAGTGCTACTGCCATATAAATCCAGTCCAGTGATACCGCCGTATATGTCCAGTGGTACTGGCGTATAAATCCAGTGGTACCACCGTATAAATCCAGTCCAGTGGTACTGCCATATAAGTCCAGTCCAGTGGTACTGCCATATAAGTCCAGTGGTACTGCCATATAATTCCAGTGAAACTGCCATATATGTCCAGTGGTACTGCCGTATAAATCCAGTGGTACTGCCGTATAAATCCAGTCCAGTGATACTGCCGTATAAGTCCAGTGATACTGCCATATATGTTCAGTGGTACTGCCGTATAAATCCAGTGGTACTGCCGTATAAATCCAATCCAGTGATACTGCCGTATATGTCCAGTGATACTGCTGTATATGTCCAGTGATACTGCCATATAAATCCAGTGATACTGCCGTATATGTCCAGTGGTACTGCCGTATAAGTCCAGTGATACTGCCGTATAAGTCCAATCCAGTGGTACTGCCGTATAAGTCCAGTCCAGTGGTGCTGCCGCATAAGTCCAGTCCAGTGGTGCTGCCATATAAGTTCAGTGGTGCTGTCCTGTGCTGTATATTATTTACTCCAAATAATGGGGTTATTAGTATTTAATCCAAATAATTTTTACAGGGTTTGCCCTGTGTGGTGTAGAGGTATGCTCTCCTATGCTGCATTTTGTTATATAACTCCAGAAAAATAATGGAGACAAAAATTTGGAGGATAAAATAGGGAAAGATCAAGAACCACTTCTTCCTACTGCTGCTGCTGCTGCCACTGCTGCTGTTGTTGCTGCTGGGAGTCGATCGTCATCCCAGAGGGGAAGTCGGAAGACCACTTGTACTACTTCAACTAAGCAAATGACTGTCCAACAGTCCTTTGCAAGGAAGATGAAATATGACAGCAAAGCGAACAACTGAGGCCTTGACAGCTATATTGGTGTTAGCAGAGGTGTAGCAAGGTGTCATGGTGCCTGGAGCAAGGTATGTTTCGGCGCCCCCCTCCCCTGTACTGAATTGGGGGCCACCAGGGCCGGTTCTAGACCTTGTGGCATCAAGGGCGAAAGTTTCCTTTGGAGCGCCCCCCCCCCCCCCCACACACACACAGGTTAAACATAGTGCGTGTCGAAGGCGTGTGGCAAAATATAGGAGCGTGGCTTCAGAGTGAATGTGCATTGTCACAGTTATACCCCTGTAGTTATGGACCCAGTAGTTGTGCCCCCTGTAGTTGTGCCCCCTGTAGATTTACCCCCAGTAGTGGTGCCCACGGTAGATTTGCCCCCAGCAGATGTGCCCCCTGTAGCTGTGCCCGGAGTAGTCATGCCCCCTGTAGCTGTGCCTCCTGTAGCTGTGCCCAGAGTAATTGTGCACCCTGGTTTGTGCCCCCTGTAGCTGTGCCCCCTGTAGATTTGCCCCCAGTAGTTGTGCCCCCAGTAGTTGTGCCCCCTGTAGATTTGCCCCCAGTAGATGTGCCCGGAGTAGTTGTGCCCCCTGTAGATTTGCCCCTAGTAGATGTGCTCCCTGAAGCTGTGCCCAGAGTAGTTAAGCCCCCTGTAGCTGTGCCCCCTGGTAGCGCCGCAAACACAAAAGAAAAAAAAATACTCACCTGCCCTGCTCCTGCTTCCCGACTGCTGCTGCTCCATCTCCGCAGTCCCTCTGAATATGGCCGTGTCTCCGCCCGTCTGACGTCATGACGTCACACGTCCGTACGTGTGGCACGTGACGTCACACGCAAGTCACGGACTGGAGGGGAGCGGAGGGGAGGAGGGAGGGGAGGGAGAGATTTGATGCAGCTCGGGCTTCCAGCTGTCAGTGACTGACAGCTGCAGCTGCGAGCTGCTTGTGGCGAGGCGGAGGTTCTGGCGGAGTCGAGCTGTGGCGCCTGGAGCTCGTTCTCCACCGGAAACACCCTCCCTACGCCCCTGGGTGTTAGGCGTGTGTCCGGTATTCGCCATTAGTGCAATGGGACTGCAGTGCCAACCCTAGATGGGCCAGGTGTTTGTGCCGCACACTTGTGTCACTTAGCTTAGTCATACAGCTACCTCATTGCACCTCTTTTACTTCTTTGCATGATGTGCTGTTTGGGGACATCAGTAATTCCAGTGACGATATACGCTGCTGCTATATGTCCACTGCTGCAGTATAACAATTAAAACAACCTGTTGGGCTGCATCAGATCAGTGGTAGTGTCCTGTGTTATCAGTAATTCCAGTGACGATATACGCTGCTGCTATATGTCCACTGCTGCAGTATAATAATTATAACAACAACCTGTTGTGCTGCATCAGACCAGTGGTAGTGTCCTGTCTCATCAGTAATTCCAGTGACAATATACGCTGTTACTATTTGTCCACTGCTGCTGTATAATAATTATAACTACAACCTGTTGTGCTGCATCAGACCAGTGGTAGTGTCCTGTCTCATCAGTCATTCCAGTGACGATATACGCTGTTGCTATATGTCCACTGCTGCCGTATAATAATAACAACAACAACAACCACAAGTCTCTTACAGTATTGTTGTGTTGTGCTGCATCAGACCAGTGGTAGTGTCCTGTCCATCAGTCATTCCAGTCATTCCTGTGCTGCATATTGTGTTATATAACTCCCCAAAAAATAATGGAGAACAAAAATGTTGAGGATAAAGTAGGGAAAGATCAAGAAGAACCACTTCTTCCTAGTGCTGAAGCTGCTGCCACTAGCCATGACATAGACGATTAAATGCCATCAACGTCGTCTGCCAAGGCCGATGCCCAATGTGATAGTAGAGGGCATGTAAAATCTAAAATGCTAAAGTTTAGTAAAAAGAACCAAAAAAATAAATAAAAATCGTCTGAGGAGAAACGTAAACTTGCCAATATGCCTTTTACAACACGGAGTGGCAAGGAACAGCTGAGGCCCTGGCCTATGTTCATGACTAGTGGTTCAGCTTCACATGACGATGGAAGCCCTCATAACTGAGGCCTTGACACTTATGTTGGTGTTAGACGTGTGTCCGGTATCCGCCATTAGTGCAGTGGGATTTAGACAATTGATGGAGGTATTGTGTCCCTGGTAACAAATCCCATCTAGATTCCACTTCACTAGGCAGGCGATAGCGAGATTTTGCCATTTAATTCCAGTGATTTGGACGTATAATTACAGTGATTTTACCAATTAATTTCAGTGATTTATAATTATTAATTACAGTGATCTTGCCAATTAATTCCAGTGATTTGGACGTATAATTCCAGTTGGAATTGTTTGTGTTGCTTAGCTTAGTCATACAGCTACCTCAGTGCACCTCTTTGACATCTTTGCATGACGTGCTGTTTGGGGCCTAGGTTTTGAAAAGTGCCATCCTGTGTGACCCTGCTGTATGAGTCCAGGGGTACTGCTGTATTAGTTCTGGGGTACTGCCGTATAAGTCCACCAATTGCAGATTTTTTTAAAGTGACTGGAGCGTGCTTGAGATGCTGTCAGTGGACCGAACAATTGCGGCCCACTCTCGACATTCAGCCACTGCGTGACACTACTAGATGGGCCAGGTGGTCATGTGCTGTTAGGGGCCTTTTTTTTATATCTGCCCTCCTGTCTGCCACTGCAGTGTCATGCCTAGATGGGCCAATTGTTTGTGCTTGACTTAGTCATACAACTACCTCATTGCAATTCTTTTTCTTCTTTGCATGATGTGCTGTTTGGAGCCTTTTTTTTATATCTGCCCTCCTGTCTGCCACTGCAGTGCCACACCTAGATGGGCCAATTGTTTGTTTCGCTTGGCTTAGTCATACAACTACCTCATTGCAATTCTTTTTCTTCTTTGCATCATGTGCTGTTTGGGGACTAGTTTTTGAATAGTGCCATCTTGTCTGCAACTGCAGTGCCACTCCTAGATGGGCCAGGTCAGTGGCGGAACTATAGAGATGGAGGGCCCAGGTGCGACAATATGCTTTGGGGGCCCCCTGCCCCCTTTTCACTGCAGCCGCCGCTGCACCCCTTGGCCCATCTAGTCTACCTGTGTACACACATATACTAGGGTTAATTTTTGTTGGGAGCCAATTAACCTATCAGTATATTTTTTGGATTGTGGGAGGAAACCGAAGTAGCCAGGGGAAACACACACAAGTACGGGTAGAACATACAAACTCCACACAGTTAGGGTGATGGAGGGAATCAAACTCATGAACTCTGTGCTGTGAGGCAGTAATGTTAACCATTACAGTACACTAACCGATCCTACAATAAATAGATTTATACAAAAAGTATCAGAGAAAATTGAAATCTGCAAATATCTACCACAAACCGTTCCAGGCCACACAGCACAACACACTGATACACAGTACCTGAGCGTTCCCAGAACTTTTGACCGGACCTCCATCCTTCCTTTGCCTCAGGGCCAGTGGGGCTGGGGAGCCGAGGTCATCCTGCTGCTCCTGACTCCTAAGTCCTGCAGCAGCCACCATAGTGTCAACGCCCCCATCCTCTTCTCACTCCTCCTATTCGTCCTCCTTGTTGGTAATTCATTCGATTCCTGTTATGTGCAGCTAGTCTGCCGCCCACCTTGCTGGCTGCTCCTCTTCTGCAGCGCAGCCTGAATGAAGCAGGGGGGTGGGCGCAGGGACGGTGCTAGGGTGTACAACACCCCCCCTACAAACTATAAATATGTGCCCTCCTGTTATGAGCCACGGCTGTGGCTCATTCCTGTTTTGCATGTCAGTTAGGTATTTTATATTATTCTTCTGTTCATGTTCCCCGTGGGTGTCATGGGGTGCTCGGAGCTCACCCTTAAGGAGGGGAAACTGTTATGAACCACAGGTAGTGGTTCATTCCTATTTTATGTTTATAAGTTGTCTTGCAGGCCAGGATTTCCCGTTGCTCTGTTTAAGAATACTCTTGGTTGCTGCCGCTGGTTAGTCTGTGTAATTGCAGCTTGTTCCCTTGTGTTCAGCCTCACCTGGCTGCTAATTGCATCTTGTCAGTTTGGAGTCATGCAACAGGGCAGCTGCATGATATTACTAATTGGCCTCTCTGTTATATGCTGGCTCAGTGCAATTCACAGACGCTGGTGATATTTCTAGGTTTCCAGTCTGCTTGAGTTCTGAGCTTGTCCCTGCCACTTCCTGAGCTCCTGTGTAGCAGTGTCTGTCGAGCTGCTTCCTGTGTCGATTCCTGTGTCGGTCCCTGTGTCGATTCCTGTGTCTGATCCCGTGTCCTGCCGTAAAGCGTTCCTGTCCAGAAGTCCTGTGGCTTTGCCTATGCCTGGTCGAGTTTCTGGCTTCTTGGTGTCCACCGGTCTGTCGTTTGGGATTCTGCCTGTCCTCCAGTTCTGAGAGTCTGTGTCGGCAGCATTGGGGGTTCCTGTCCGTTTGCCAGTATTCGTACCGGTTCCGTGAGTAGCGGCTCTGCCGCGTCCGTCGGCCTAGGCCGCTGTATTCCGTTATTATTTCTGTCACTGGTGTTTTGCAGAGGGTTCTGCTTATGCTGTCACCGCCGGTACACAAAAGTATTGTGTCGGCGTGTGGTCAGCATTTCCTTTGTTGTTCTTTTCCTTTGGCGGCAAGCCGCACATACTTTGGTTTTAGGTTTGTTAGTAGCCCCTGGCCTTGTTGTTTAGCTAGAGGGACCCTTGTTATCACCCTGTCTCGGTTCACTCTTTGTCTCTCATTAAGACCTGAGGGGGCATCGAAGTTGGGCAGACGTAATCCGCCCTTCAAACGCGGCTGCCATGGGCTCAAGCAACCATAGTCTCGCAAGAGTGTACTGACAGCACGGGCGAGACAACGGAGATAGGGCGCCAGGGGCTGTTCCCTTTCCATTCCCCTTTCCCAGCATTATGTTCTGGTATTCAGGTCCTACCGTATAAGATCACCCCTGACCTGAGTATCAGAATCATAACACCTCCTAGAAATATGGAGGCAAAATAGTGGTTGGTGCCCTCCACCTACACACACACACGCGCACGCACGCACACACACACACACACACACACACACACACACACACACACACACATTACCAACACCCCAGCAGCACCCAGACACTCCCCACATTCATTCATTCATTTACTAGTACCAACTCCCCTGCAGCACTCCAATAATCCCCCTGACCCTTCATTCACTACCAACACCCACCACCATACAGTACTATTACCTCTACAGCAAAGACACCTCCACCTCGCACACTACAATGCCCAGACATCTCCCCCCCGATACACTACAGTACCCAGACACATCCCCCTCATGCACTACTATGCCCAGATACCACCCCCTCCTGTACACTACAATGCCGACACTCCACCTCATACACTGCAACACCCAGACACCCACCACCCATACACTACAACACCCAGACCCCCCCATACACTATAACACCCAGACGCCCCCTCATACACTACAGCACCCAGACACCCCGCCATACACTACAGCACCCAGCCCCTCCCCTCATACACTACAGTACCCAGACAACCCCCTCATACACTACAGCACCCAGACAACTCCCTCATACACTACAGCACCCAGACAACCCCATCATACACTACAGCACTCAGACACCCTGACATACACTACAGCACCCAGACACCCCGACATACACTACAGCACCCAGATACCCCGCCATACACTACAGCACCCAGACACCCCGCCATACACTACAGCACCCAGACACCCCGCCATACACTACAGCACCCAGACACCCCCCTCATACACTACAGCACCCAGACCCCCCGCCATACACTACAGTACCCAGATACCCCCCCTCATACACTACAGCACCCAGACACCTCGCCATACACTACAGCACCCAGACCCCCACCATACACTACAGCACCCAGACCCCCTCCCCATACACTACAGCACCCAGACACCCCGCCATACACTGCAGCACCCAGACAACCCTCCCTCATACACTACAGCACCCAGACACCCCCCTCATACACTACAGCACCCAGACACCCCGCCATACACTACAGCACCCAGACCCCCGCCATACACTACAGCACCCAGAAACCCCCCTCATACACTACAGCACCCAGATACCCCCTTCGTACACTACAGCACCCAGATAACCCCCCCTCATACACTACAGCACCCAGACACCCCCCTCATACACTACAGCACCCAGACACCCCCTCGTACACTACAGCACCCTGCCATACACAACAGCACCCAGACACCCCGCCATACACTACAGCAGCCAGACAGCCCACCATACACTACAGCACGCAGATACCCCCCCTCATACACTACAGCACCCAGACACCCCGCCATACACTACAGCACCCAGACACCCCGCCATACACTACAGCACCCAGACACCCCCCCAATACACTACAGCACCCAGACACCCCCATATACTGCAGCACCCAGACACGCCTTATACACTACAGCACCCAGATACCCAAAATACACTACAGCACCAAGACACCCCCATAAACTACAGCACCCAGATACCCCCATACACTACAGCACCCAGACACCCCCCCATACACTACAGCACCCAGACACCCCCCCATACACTACAGCACCCAGACACCCCCCCCCATAGACTACAGCACCCAGACACCCCCCATACACTACAGCACCCAGACACCCCCCCCATACACTACAGCACCCAAATACCCCCATACACTACAGCACCCAAATACCCCCCATACACTACACACTTAGACACCCCCCCATACACTACAGCACCCAGACACGCCTTATACACTACAGCATCCAGACAACCCCCCATAAACAACAGCAGCAAGACACCCCCCATATACTACAGCACCCAACTACCCCCCATACACTACAGCACCCAGACCCCCCCCATACACTACAGCACCCAAATACCCACCATACACTACAGTACCCAGACACCCCCCATACACTACAGCACCCAAATACCCCCATACACTACAGCACCCAGACACCCCCCATACACTACAGCACCCAGACACGCCTTATACACTACAGCATCCAGACAACCCCCCCCCCCCCCGTAAACAACAGCAGCAAGACACCCCCATATACTACAGCACCCAGACACCCCCCCTCATACACTACAGCACCCAGACTCGCCTTATACACTACAGCATCCAGACAATACCCCCCCCCCCCCACCCATATATTACAGCACCCAGTCATCCCACCCATTAAAAAATCCAGACATCCCGGCAGCCGGGAGAAGCGCGGGTGAGAGTGGACGGGAGGCGTGACTGTTCTGCGAGGGAGCTGTCATATGAAGTTGGGGCGGCTGATATGCAGCAGTACAGTACCTGATACGGAGGCAGGTAGCTAGCCCCGCCATGTCATGAGCCGCTGCCGCACTAGGAAAGCTGGGGGGAGGAGCCGAGGGGGAGAGCTGGCCCGTACAGTAACAGAGGCAGCCGAGGAGAGGCGGAGAGAGAAGAGCGAACCGGACACTCCTCCTGCTCTGGCCGGGACCCTGTCACTTCCGGCCACTAGAGCAACACTGGCGGCGGGCTCAGCGCTACCCGCGGCATACAGTGAGTCAATGTGACTCATTGTAATTCAGGCGGCTGTGGGCCCCTTCACACCAGCGGGCCCCAGTGCAACGCACTGGTTGCACCGCTGGTAGTTCCGCAACTGGGCCAGGTGTTTGTGCCGCACACTTGTGTCGCTTAGCTTAGTCATACAGCCACCTCGGTCCAACTTTTAGGCCTAAAAACAATATTGTGAGGTGTGAGGTGTTCAGAATAGACTGGAAATGAGTGGAAATGAATGTTATTGAGGTTAATAATACCGTAGTAGCAAAATGACCCCCAAATTCTTTGATTTTAGCTGTTTTTATGATTTTTTTCCAAAAATCATCCAGATCCAAAAACAAAACTCGAAAGGGTGGTTTTGGCAAAACCAAGCCAAAACCAAAACACGAAAGTGGAATTAGAACCAAAACCAAAACACGAAACACGAAAAGTGCCCGTCGCACATCTCTATAATATCTAGACATGGGTCCCATTCCCAAGATATCTCAAAAGGGTATGCAAGTATTCCAAAATACAGAAAAATCCAATAACCAGAATACTTCTAGTCCCAAGCATTGTGGATATGGGAGACTTAATCTGTAATAAAAAAGATTAATTTAATTTCATATACAAGTGAATTTGACACCATAACCGTTCCTCAATTTAACAGGCGTCTCACATCATTCATTTTTGCTGTTGGAGGACTGTAATTGTTTAATTTCCTAAATTTCAGTCAGTGGTTTCCCGCTCACCTCCATTCACATAAATGGACAGATCATTGCTTGCTACAAGACGAGCACTAGGGTTGGTCATCGATGGTTTTTCACAAAATATGGCAGCGCAAGGCGATGCTTCCCACTCCCCACCCCTCCAGAGCAGGGACAGAGTTTAGCCCACTCACCCCGATGCACTGCTAACCCCCACACCTTCACTGAGATTCCCTTCAAGTCCCGTCTCCCCAGAGGCGTGACTAGGGTAGGGCGAGTGGGGCACGTGCCCTGGGTGCCTTGGCAGGCCCAGCAGAGGGGGGCGCCGCCGGCGGCCAGGGCATCATGCCTCACTCGCCTCCGTCATGCCGCAATGTGAGGGGAGGAGAGCGCAGCATCTCTCCCTCCCCTCACCACCGCTGCCAGCACCTGAGCACCAGCAGAGCTGCGTGTGTCCGGTCTCCGGCGGCGTTAGCCAATCAGAGCTTGCGGACTGGCTCCTGATTGGCTGCCGGTCCGCGAGCTCTGATTGGCTAGCGAACCGGCGCCACATAGCCGCCGCCGGAGACCTGGAGCGGTGAGGGGAAGGAGAGGCGCTGCGCTGTGCTCTCCTCCCCTCACATATCAGAGCCACAACACAAGGAAGCGGTGAGTGACCGGTGGGGGGGGGGAAAGCACTGTGGGGCATGTAACTGGCACAGTGGGGCATGTATCTGGCACTGTGGGGCATGTAACTGGCACTGTGGGGCATGCATCTGGCACTGTGGGCAATGTAACTGGCACTGTGGGGCATGTATCTGGCACTGTGGGCAATGTAACTGACACTGTGGGGCATGTATCTGGCACAGTGGGGCATGTAACTGGCACTGTGGGCAATGTAACTGGCACTGTGGGATCTGGCACTGTGGTGCATGTAACTGGCACTGTGGGGCAATGTAACTGGCATTGTGGGGCATGTATCTGGCACTGTGGGGCATGTAACTGGCACTGTGGGGCAATGTATCTGGCACTGTGGGGCATGTATCTGGCACTGTGGGGCATGTAACTGGCACTGTGGGCAATGTATCTGGCACTGTGGGGCATGTATCTGGCACTGTGGGCAATGTAACTGGCACTGTGGGGCATGTATCTGGCACAGTGGGGCATGTAACTGGCACTGTGGGCAATGTAACTGGCACTGTGGGATCTGGCACTGTGGGGCATGTAACTGGCACTGTGGGGCAATGTAACTGGCACTGTGGGGCATGTATCTGGCACTGTGGGGCATGTAACTGGCACTGTGGGGCAATGTAACTGGCACTGTGGGGCATGTATCTGGCACTGTGGGGCATGTATCTGGCACTGTGGGGCATGTAACTGGCACTGTGGGGCATGTAACTGGCACTGTGGGGCATGTAACTGGCACTGTGGGGCATGTATCTGGCACTGTGGGGCATGTATCTGGCACTGTGGGGCATGTATCTGGCACTGTAGGGCATTTTTTCAGTGGCCATACCCCTTCTGGTGCATGGCCCAGTCGATGGAGTAAACCATCAATGGTTTCCTGTCGATGGCCATCCCTATTCAGCGCTCACCTTCTGTAAAAATCCAGTATTACTCTAAACATTCCAATCATCTAATTGTCTGCAAATTCACAATTTCCCTTATTGTTACAGCTCTCAATGGTCGATTTGTGATGATAACACAATATATCAGCAAGTATAATTCATATAGATGCTCATGAGATAAATGAACAATAAATTACAAATATATCAATGTCCCTCCTGTTAGTGGACAGCTTCACACGATCTCACTCAGTCTCCAGCTCTCCTCCTTAGGATGTAGCACCCCCAACCAGAGGTGTATCAAGGGGTCTGAGCGCCCATGGCAAAGTTCGGCATTGGCACCCTCCTTATATTTTACAAAGAAACAGCCCATCTACAAAAAAAAGGCGCGTGGTCTCATGGGGAAGTGGACTGGCCAAACAATAGTAACCCCAAATCGAATTACGCCACACAGTAGTGCCCTTTACTCACATTACACCACATAGCAGTGTCCCTTATTCACATTACACTACACTACACTACACTACACTACACTACACTACACAGAAGTGGCTATTATTCACTTTATGCCAGACTATAGTACCCATTATACACAATACACCACACACTAGAGCCCAATGTTCATGTTACTATGCACAGTAGTATTCCTTATACACATTATGCCACAGAGTAAATGTGCTCTTTACACATTATGCCCATTATGTGTGTTACGATGAGCGATTGCCCTTATCAACCCACCCGGATCCACCACTGGCCTCCTCACACACTGCTCCCCATACAGTTCAGGACACCACTCCTCATACGCTGCTCCCCATACACAGCATGACACCTCCCTTACAGACTACTCCCCATACACGGTATGACACCCCCCTCACAGACTACTCCCCATACACAGCATGACACCCCCCTCACAGACTACTCCCCACACTGCATAGCACCCCCTCACAGACTATTCCCCATACACTGCATGGTGCCCCTCCCCCTCACAGAACCACTCCCCATACACTGCATGGCACCCCCCTCACAGATTACTCCTCATACATTTCATGGCAGCCCCCTCACAGACTACTCCCCATACAATGCATGGCACCCCCTCACAGATTATTTCCCATACACTGCATGGCATTCCCCCTCCCTCACAGAACTACTCACCATACACTGCATGGTACCACCATCACAGACTAGTCCCAATACACTGCATGGCACCCCACTCACAAACTACTCCCCATACAATGCATGGCACCCCCTCACAGACTATTCCCCATACAATGCATGGCACCCCCTCCTCCCTCACAGAACTACTCACCATACACTGCATGGTACCACCCTCACAGACTATTCCCCATACACTGCATGGCACCCCCGCTCCCTCACAGAACTACTCACCATACACTGCATGGTACCACCCTCACAGAGACTAGTCTCAATACACTGCATGGCACCCCACTCACAGACTACTCCCCATACAATGCATGGCACCCCCTCACAGATTATTCCCAATACACTGCATGGCACACCCCCCTCCTCACAGAACTACTCACCATACACTGCATGGTACCACCCTCACAGACTAGTCCCCATACACTGCATGGCACCCCACTCACAGACTACTCCCCATACAATGCATGGCACCCCCTCACAGACTATTCCCCATACAATGCATGGCACCCCCTCCTCCCTCACAGAACTACTCACCATACACTGCATGGTACCACCCTCACAGACTATTCCCCATACACTGCATGGCACCCCCGCTCCCTCACAGAACTACTCACCATACACTGCATGGTACCACCATCACAGACTAGTCCCAATACACTGCATGGCACCCCACTCACAGACTACTCCCCATACAATGCATGGCACCCCCTCACAGACTATTCCCAATACACTGCATGGCACCCCCGCTCCCTCACAGAACTACTCACCATACACTGCATGGTACCACCCTCACAGACTAGTCCCCATACACTGCATGGCACCCCCTCACAGCAATACTCCCCATACACCACTGCACTCTCTCCCAGAACAATTTATGAGAATGTGCCATACACAGCGCAAACACAAGGAGGGGCAGCAGGGGGGTGAGGGAGCTGTGTGTCCAGTACTCACATGCAGGCTCTCTAACAGGCATCCCCACACTCTGTTTCCAGCGCCAGCCATGGGCTCCCTCCACACACTGCAAATGAGCAGCACCCCTCCACCTAATCACTGGGTCCATTACCCAAACATACACAGTGCAACACCTCTCAGCAGTTCACAGTGGTGTGCTGTGCTCCAGCTGGAGGCTCCATGAGAGAGCAGAGCCTGAGTTACTGAGCCCCAGTGCTCCCCATTAATGTGGCTCTTATGCTACCCACTGGTCCCACGTGACATCATCAGGCAGTGCCCCCCAAACGTTTGGCACCCATGGCGAGTGCCATCCTGGCCAAGGGGTAGATGTGCCCATGATCAAAGTCCTATAATATACAAGAGCCCTGTCACCTGTCATAGCCTGTATCTATATCTGAGAGTTCAGTTACCTGCACAGCCTGTTCTTATGTCTGAGAATAGATTAGTCATCTGCCACACAATGCACCTGTAATATCTGCAGATCCCAATCACTTGCCATAACATGTATCTGTAATATGTGAGTAGACACCTGCCATAGAGTGGGACTATGGAGATGATCTCAGTTATCAGCAGTAGCTTGTACTTGTAATATCTGAGTTGACCTTAGTCATCTGTGGTACCCCTGTCCCAGCAGGAACCCCTGCAAGATTGCCCTAGAGATATCAGAGATTCCCTCAGACTATTCAAGATTCTGACAACACAGGGTTAATGGAACAAGAGGGGCACTAGGACCCAGGGAAGGCAGACTCAGCTCTGAAGCAGGAAAGGAAAAGCCCGTTTTCTCCTTCATCCACTAGGGGCCACTGGAGCGTAGTTACAATGGGGAAATAGTAGGCAGTAATTGGGAGCTGGCACTTTAAAAATTCTCACACTGTGGCTAGCTCCTCCCCTACTATCTCCCCTCCAAGCCAGTCTTAGTTAGTGCCCGAGGTGAGCTGGTTCACTTGGGTTTAGCTGAAGAATTTTTTCTTTTTTCTTTATTATTTTATTTTTCTTTACACACATGCACAGACTGGCAGCTCTGCCACTGCCAGTCTGCACCATGGGAGCTGCCGGCGGGGTCCCATCGCAGCTGCGTGCGGCTCGGGATGGGCCCCGGCTGAGGGAGACACTGAGCTCTCCTGAGTTGGCGGACACCGCTGCGTGCGGCGCGTGTCGTGGCCACTCCATCCAGCAGAAGATTCCGGCAGCATGGCAGCGGTGAGTATCAAAAATGGCCGGACACCGCTGCGTGCGGCGCGTGTCGGGGCCGCTCCATCCGGCAGAAGATTCCGGCAGCTGGAGTAAGTATATACGGCCGGACACCGCTGCGTGCGGCGCGTGTCGGGGCCGCTCCACCAAGAACAGCAGCAGTGGTGAGTGAGCTGTACTTTATTTGTGGGGGCTATTTATGTTTTTAGAACAATGCACTGTTTAGTGTTGTACAACCCACTCCAGAAGGGCTCTCTGGGGCTGTAATGTACTGGGTGGTTCATGTATCCTTACCTGTTCCTCCTCAGGGAGAAACAGACAGGATGTATGGGGGAGGCTGTGTAGATGATTATACATGTAAGTTGCTGCGGAGTTTTATGGAACTGAGAATGAGATCACAGGTTCTAATCTGTAGTGAACCTCATTACACCTCCCCGCTCCCCCCGCACGGATCCCCGCTCAGCGCGACTCACAGAGCCGGCACAGGGATCCCGCTGGAGCGCAAAGCAATTTTTAAATTGGCGCCTTGAACGGAGGGGGCGGAGCTAAGTCCCGCTCTGTAGAGCGGGCTCAGCGCTCCCGGCTCCCCGGCGGCGACTCGCGCTCTGCACAGCGCAACACTCCCCGGCAGCGGCTCGCATATACAGGGCTCTACTACCTCTGTATAGCGGGCTCAACGTTCCCCACTCCCCGCGGTGACTCGCAGGTCCAGCCCTCCGCTTCCCGCTTCGGTAGCTATAGGTTTTCAATAAGGCGCCATAACCGGGGGGCGGAGCTAACTCCCGCTCTGTACAGCGGGCTCAGCGCTCTCCGCTCCCCGGCCACTGTTATAGTGTAGTGGCCATTTATCCGAGTTTAATGTACAACTCAGACAGGTGGTGCTGGTGAGAGTGTAATCCTCCCTGCAGGGGAAACCTCTGCCACATCCAGGTACAGACCTGGCTTCATATTTGCATAATGTCACTGGTAACCAGAGACCTTATACGTCATTTCACCTCTCCAAGGTTTCTAAAGGATCCTTGCTAACCTTCCATGTTACAATACTGATGATGTCTGTTTTCTGTGGAGTCTGAACCAAGGTCTCAGAATATCCAGGTGCATTATACAGCAGTTTGTCTGAAACTGCAGGTAAAGGAGGCGGACACGTCAAGTCCATCAGGGTTCGACGCCAATGACGAAATGACAGCGACTGGTCCAGCATCGAATGAGCTGGGCAGGCTCCGGTAGACACCCGAATACACAATTTCAGGTATCAAACAATGTTTGTTTTCCTATCCTTTCCCCGCAGACGGCAGGAAATGGTATCAGTACCTCTCCAGGGTATACCCCTCGACGTATCGCCGGTCCAACAAGCTGCAGTTTTTTTTCCTGAGGCAACCTTGCTCAGGGAACCATCGAACGCACATATACGGCAACGGGGTTCTACCTTGTCCGGAGCAGGTAGGTTGTGGAACAATTGTCTTATAGGTTACAGGATGTTTCGCATCAGGATCAATTGATACTTTGGTACAGGTCAGAATCACGATTCTGCTTTATGTTCTTTGGAGGTCTTCACGTCTGCAGACTCCGAACCTGCATTTTCGCTTGGGCTGTCTTAACCTGACTACCTCTGAGGCTGCGACAGTGACAGGTGAACATGAAATCCTACAGGCAGATGGTTCAGGTGAAGGAACTTTCTGCAGGATTTCTTGAACCATTGGAGGTAAGTCCACTTTGCTTTCTCCTACTACTGCCCAAGCTCCAAAACAGACCTTTACCGGTCTTTCCTTTAGTTTTTTCCCTGCCCTTTCAAGCTTTCGACCCAACACGGGCGATATCTCCGTCGCCAGGGGATTTGATAAAAAAAAAAAGCTGAAGCAGAGGTTCATCCTCCTCGGTCCAGGCTGATTTTATATCATCCTATACTCACACTACAGGTCAGACTTTCCTACCACCTGGAGGGTCCCAGGGTAGGCGCAGGTCGGTGGGAGAAGGCTTGGGCGATTACAGACTAGATTTTGGAGTACAACCGTCTCGGGAGTCCCTTGGCAGGGGTCGGACGATTTACTATGAAAAGAGAGTCATACTGCAGGCGGCGCTCCATATGCTTCTAACCGCAAAGGGGGGTTGATCCCTGTGTTTCACATATAATTTGAATCGGGACAGTTCTCAGGCCTTTGTTTCTTTTCACGTTCCGAAGCCAGTTGACTCGGCCAGGCCTATTCTGGCCTTAGAATCCTTTCGGTCTGTGATTGCTACTTTTAACAGGAAAGGGAGTTTTACGCGTCCCTTGTCTTCAGGGATGCCTGTTTACTCATTTCCGTTGGGTTTCCTCATCGGGTTTTTCTCAGATTCGCATTACAGGATTCTCATTTTCACTGTCGGTCCTTTCCTTTCGGTCTCTCTTCCGCTCCCACAGGGTTCAGGAAGATCACAGAATAACTATTTTTCAGGGGCAGGAGGTGACGTTGGTTCCCTAATGGGACAAACTACTGCTACTATCACACTCTGTACATTGGGTGGCTTCTAAATATCCAAAGGATCCAGGAGCTTCTGGTTCGACACAGATCCAATTTATGCTCCTCATAGATGTTTTCTCAACACGGTCCGTCAGAGGATTTTTCCCCCCTCGGCACCAGGTACTTTATTTCTTCAGTCAAGTTGCGACGCAATGAGTGGTCGCCTACATTCCCCTCTAAACGGGAGACAACAATCTTCTTTCCACAAGCCACCAGGTCAGACTCCTGGGTGAAGGAACATTCCCCGGAGTTTTGTCAGCTGGTCTGCTGTGGGTGGAGATTTCGAATCGACCTCAGGGCGTTCTGACTGACTCTTTAACCCTTTACTACTCTCGGACGTGCGCTCTGGCGGCAGTAGCCGAGGATGCCCTCAGGGCTCCTGGGATTTTCTGGTTATTCTATCCTGCCTCCTTTTCTATTTCTACCTTACTTTCGGTAAAAAAAAAAAAAAAAGGAGGGGAATATGCGTGCTAGTCCTCTCGGTGGCTCGGGTTGGGCCACCCATGACTTGAAGATACGGCTACACCTGTTGTCAGTAGAGGAGCCTTGGCTCCTATCTCGACTGGACTGTCTACTTCAACAGGGTCCTTTTTCTTTGTTCAATCCTACACTGGTTTCATTTAACCGTGTGACTGTTCACGAGACCTCAGAAGAGGAGTTCCCTAGTTCGGTTAGGCCTACTGGGCCCCGATTTCAGAAGTCTGTTACCTCTTCTCGCTTTTGCCACTTTTGGAAAACTGTATGGGACATACTAAGGATAAAAGGGGTTTTTCCCCTTCTTTCAGTTACCATTCAGCCGTCATCCTTGGTTTCTCTGGGAGGTTTTCCTCCGCTGCGCTTCAAACCACATGGACCTAAATTTTAGGTCTCTGCCTTTTTCGGTTCTCTTCCAAAAGAGATTAGCCTGGCGGCCGTAAGTTTGGGCTCTCCTTCAGGGAGTTCTCTATTGGCAACTCCCCCGGCTGAGCTTCGGCCTCAGCGGTCGTTTCTTCCAAAGGGGATGTCCGTTTTTTCATATAAATCTGACACTAGTGTTTTTCAGTCCTCTTTGACTGTTGTCAGGGCTCGCCGACTCTCTCTACAGAGGTCTTAGGCTATTCAACAAAGGGTTTTTCTTCTTTGTTCGGTACGATGCTCCTGTACTAAATAGCCGGGGTCCCAGCGATTGCTCAGGAGCCTCCGTTTTCCATTTCAGCGCACTTTACGCGCGTTGTGGGACCTTCGTGGGCAGCTGCCCGTGGGGTCGCCATGAAGACTTTATGTCGGGAGGCTACTTGGTCGGACCGACATTCGTTTTGTCAAATTCTACAAGTTTGACACTTTTGCGGCCTCTGCATCACAGTTTGGCCGAGCGTTTTACAGGACTCTCAGCGCTCTCCCACCCGTTTTGGGAGCTCTGGGACGTCCCCATTGTAACTACGCTCCAGTGGCCCCTAGTGGATGAAGGAGAAATCAGGATTTTGGTACTTACCGATAAATCCCTTTCTCCGATTCCACAGGGGCCACTGGACGCCCGCCCAGCGCTGTTCCTCCTTGTTTTTTGCTTAACGGTTTGCAGATCACCATATGACTGCTTGTTGAGTTCAGGCTAGCCTGGTTTTTGTCAGGTTCTGTTCCAGGTTTGGTCTGGGTTATCCTGGTTTACAGGGCCTCATTAACCTCCTCTACCTTACGGTTTGTTTTTTCCAGCTCTCCTCGGGCACAGTTTTACGTAGACTGGCTTGGAGGGGAGATAGTAGGGGAGGAGCTAGCCACAGTGTGAGAATTTTTAAAGTGCCAGCTCCCAATTACTGCCTACTATTTCCCCATTGTAACTACGCTCCAGTGGCCCCTGTGGAATCGGAGAAAGGGATTTATCGGTAAGTACCAAAATCCTGATATTTTGATAACCCTGTGACCTGTGTGAGGAGTGAGCTGGGGAGTTACAACATTACATGTGTGCAGATGAGGAAATAGGAGCTGCAGTGTGAAGAGCGTGCAGGAGGGCCAGTGTGTGGACACACGTGGCGAGGAGCAGGAGTGACGCAGAGGCGGTGTTCCCAGAGCAGGACAAGGGGTCAGAGCTGAGTGCCGCAACGCATAGTGCCCACACTAGCGTGACCCAGGTTTAGAGACAGCCAGGCAGCGATCGCTTCCACAGAGGCCTACTACGCACAGGCAGCTGCCGAGCGGGCAAGACTACAGTGACCAAGGGATACTGTGTGTCAGGGATCGCGACATCCAGCTGGAGCTGGCAACTGCGGAAGGTACTGGGCATTAGCACTGTCACCACAGAACTGAGCCAGGGACACTGGACATCAGCAGTGTCACCACAGAACTGAGCCAGGGCTATTACAAAGACACATGTCTCCCCTTCTCTCCTTCCATATCTCATATTAACACTGGGTTACCTGCCCAGAGGCCGATTCTGCTACCCAGCAACTGTGAATGGGACAGTGACTGTGGGTGTAAACCCTATTTACAGAAATAGGCTTAAATCCCTGTGCACAGGTCAGGTTTTGTTTACCACACACTTGCAAGTGATAAGAGGTATACCATTGCTAGCCTAAAATAGTGATTGGGACATACTAGTATTAATAGCACTGTTGTGATATGTTATATAAGCTATAGATAAAGTAACTCACTTACTGTTGATGAGACCACTGTACTGAACATGTTGTGTTTGTTACAAGTGCAGAATCATTATTGAGGTTACCTGTTTATTAACCAGGTGTCTGACAGCATAGAGAAATTCAGGGGTTCTCATCCCAGTGACGTAGTACACATGCAGATTGTAACAATTGTGGAATAATATAAGACCCTGATTGCATAGCCCTATTGTTACTTGCTCCTTGAGTCCCCAGCAGGTGTCTCTGAACTGCCGGATAACAAGAACTGGGGTTTCCCCGCACCGATAAGGTAATCGCACTCACACTTGGGCCGGGTGTGTCACATCTCTTTTGGCGTCACGAACAGGATCCGGAGCCCAGTTCAAAGAAGTAACCTGGGAAAACAGTAATGGAACAACAACAACAACAACTACAGGCCGGGGATGGAGCACCAATAGGTGTAGCACCAATAGAACAGATGGGAGAACAACAAGAGCCACCTGCTATGGCAGCAGCCATGCCGATCACTCTTCCATACTACTTTGGGGCGCCGTGGCTTTCTACCTACAGCGGAGTTACTAACATGCCGCAAGGAACCACATTAGTCGAATTCAAAAATAAATTGAAGTCAATGTTCCGGTTATACTCATTACAGGAACAGCAGAAAGTGGAGATCCTGATAGGTCAGCTAACGGGGTCTGCCCTCCGCGATGTGATATCATGACCCCCAGACAATAAGGCGGATATGGAACAAATATTGAAAAGACTATCTACCACCTTTGAAACAAAGTCCCTCCCAGAATTAAAAATGAAGCTTTATGCAAGAAAGCAACAGTCAGGAGAGACGCTGCGAGATTATGCTCTCAGTTTACAAGAGACCCTGAGGGCAATCCAGGCCATTGACCCAGAAGAAGCAAAAAACTCTGACCAAGCGTTGACGGTCCAATTGATAGAAGGGGCATCGAGAGTGAGCGTGCGAGCACAACTGAGATTATTGCACAGGCAGATGATGGGAAAATCATTCCCAGACTTCAAAGAAGACGCTATCGCAGTAGTCGGCACGCAAATAGTACTCGAAGATGAATACCCAGAATTACTGGGTTTCCGCGAACATCAAAATCCACACGAAGCCACCGCTACCAGTCCTGATAGGACGAAGAGGAGCAAGGAGACAGCGATGCAAGGTGGACAGAACCCCTCCGGGGACCAGTTACAAATGTTGCGGAAACAAATGGAGGAACTAACAGTCGGGATGGCGGACATGCAAAGAGAGATGCGTCAGATGGCAAAGCAACCAACGTACAACAACGGGGAGTACGGATGGAGGGCAGATCGGCGTAGACCAACTGGGAACCGATGGGACCCCCCAAGAGAGTCCGGCAGGTGACCCACTGACCAGTTCGTCCTATTTGTCGACGATGCCAAGAAACCGGTCATGTGGAGAGAAATTGTTACCGCTCGGAGCCTTTAAACTCCAATGCCCCGAGGACGGGGGCCGAGCCTCGGGGAGAACATCGGGAATAGACCCAGATCCAGAGAAGTGGTGGCCCCAATATATAGGACAATGTCCGACCATGCCTGTAATCATAAATGGAATAGAGACACTCACCATGCTAGACACGGGATCGCAAATAACAACTATACAACTGGCGACCCTCCGACAACATTGGGGAGAGGATCCGTTACTTTCACCACCCCCTTCCTGGCTTCAACTGATTGCCAGCAATGGCCTGGAGATTTCGTGTGTCGGATATTGGGAGGCCGACATGAAGATTGGAGAAACTCTCTTGCCCAAACAAGGGTGCTTAGTAACCACAAGTGGGGAAGGAAAGGTAGCACCCGTAATCTTAGGCATGAATATATTACAGCAATGCCCTGAAGAACTAGAGACCATCTTGAGGGGGGGGGAAGGGGGGGCTGACGAGCCAGCCCAAAGAGCCTTACAGAAAACTATCAAAGTGTTGCAGGGTCATCAAAGATTTATACGGAAGACTGGAGAAGTCGGGAAAATCCGATTAACCGACAGGAACCCCATCAAATTACAACCAAATTCGGAGACAATACTGTGGGGAAAGGCACGTTGTGGTCCAAGCGGATGTGATTACGATGCCCTTATCGAAGCATGCCTGATACCAGCACACCATGATGTGGTGGTGGCTAGTGCCCTCGTCAGAGTCAAGAATTGGAGAGTACCAGTGCGGGTGTTAAACCCCCATAATCACACAGTCAAACTGTACCACAGCCAACCGTTGGCGACGTTGTTGTGGACCACATTCCAGGACTTATTACATCCTGTCCCACCGGTGGGACAATGTACCGCTGGAATTGAAAAAGAGTCAGGAAATACACTAACCTGTGCGTGGTAAAACGAAGTTCAAGTCGGAGACACGAACACCAGGGAAGAACACCTACAGGGAGTCCTACAAGTGGTGAAAGAAAACGCTGTCGCTTTCAGCAAAGACCCCTCCGAATTGGGGGTCGTAGAAGAAATTTGCCATCAAATCCCTACGGGGGATGCTCGACCTATTAGAGGCCGACACCGACTGGTGGCCCCAGCCCTATACCAGCCGGTCTGACAGATGCTCGAGGACATGAAGAGAAATGGAATCATCCGAGAAAGCCATAGTCCCTGGGCCTCCCCGATAGTTCTAGTGAAAAAGAAAGACGGACAATTACGCTTCTGCGTAGACTATAGAAAACTGAACAGCGTGACACACTGAGACGCATACCCACTCCCTCGTATCGAGAAGTCACTAACAGCCCTCAAGGCGGCCAAATACTTCTCTACACTGGATCTGACCAGCGGATACTGGCAGGTCCAGATGGCCGAAGCGGACAAAGAGAAGACGGCTTTCGTCACCCCAATGGGACTATACGAATTTATCAGGATGCCATTTGGGCTATGCAATGCCCCGGGCACATTCCAGCAGGTGATGGAGCATTGTCGGGGTCACCGTAATTTCGAAACTGTGCTCCTTTACCTGGATGATATTATCATCTTTTCGGAAACGTATGCCGCGCATCTGCAACACTTGCGGGAGGTGTTTAAACAGTTGGCCAAATACGGGTTGAAGCTGAAACCTAGCAAATGCTTCCTCCTAAAACCTGAAGTCCAGTACTTGGGACATGTGGTTAATTCAGCAGGGGTCTCCCCAGACCCAGAGAAGATCAAGGCAGTGGTAGAGTGGCCAGTCCCAAGGACGGTTAAAGATGTCAGACGGTTTCTAGGGTTCGTGGGGTACTATCGTCGATACGTGAAAGACTTCGCCAAAATCGCAACGCCCCTGACGGAGCTGCTCCGTGGCATTCCCAAAGATGAATATGACCGGAGACTGGACGGCAACCTGCCAGAGCGCCTTTGACCAACTCAGGGAGACCCTAACAAGAGCACCGCTATTGGCTTACCCAGACTACAGTACTCCATTCCGCCTGTATACGGACGCAAGTAAACATGGATTGGGGGCCGTACTCGCCCAACTACAAGATGGGCATGAGCGCGTCATCGCCTATGCCAGCCGGAGCTTGAGGAAAACCGAACGGAATGACGCCAATTACAGAGCATTTAAACTCGAGTTCTTGGCGCTGGTGTGGGCAGTGATGGAGAAGTTCAGAGACTATCTGGCCGCTACCCCTTTTGTAGCGGTAACTGACTGTAATCCTCTTGCCCATCAAGCGACAGCCCGGTTGGGCGCTCTGGAGCAACGTTGGGCATCTCGCCTGGCTAATTACCAGTACAAAATAGAATACAGAAGTGGACGCAGTAATGCCAATGCGGACGCCCTTTCCAGACTGCCCCTACCAGAGGAGGAAGAGGGTGAAGACAGGAGAGAACAGGTGGAGATGCCTAACTTCAACAGACCACCCCGGAAGCTTCCACTGCCTGAATCGAATTTGGCTTCCGCCGACGTGACACGAGCAACCACCGACAGTGAATGGGAACATTGGCAATGTGAGTGTCCCCATATTCAGCGGATAAAGAGTTATCTAGTTATGAACCAAGGCCCCACAAGGGCCGAACGAGAATCGGCACCTTCAGACTTCGTACAATTGTGGAAGCAACGAGATCGACTAGAACTAGCAAAGGGGCTGTTATACAGACGTTGGATAGATCCGAAAACACATCACTTACGAAAACAACTGATACTCCCAAGAGTAGCCATCAGTGTTGTCCTACGGGCCTTCCATGACCATTCGGGCCACTTTGGGGTTCAAAAGACGGAGGACAACATATGCAACCATTTCTATTGGCCCCACTTAAGAAAAGATGTCGAAGGATGGTGCAAGACCTGTGTAAACTGCACAACTCGGAGGTCAGCGACACCGCGAGAGAGGGCCCCCCTTCACCCCATTGTCAGCCGGTATCCCCTGGAGCTCGTGACGTTAGATTATGTGAAGTTGGAGCCTAGTCGCACTGGCTATAATTATGCCCTCACCATCGTGGACCACTACACGAAATTTGCAGTTGTGTTGCCAGTCCGCGACCTAACCGCCCGAACCACTGCAGAGATATTCTGGAGAGCATTTGTACGGCCATATGGTTTCCCGCACAAGATCCTCACCGATCAAGGCCCGTCGTTTGAGGCCCACCTCTTCAAAGAACTTTGTACCCTCTATGGGTGTAAGAAATTGCGCACCACCCCATATCACCCGCAGGGAAATAGATTGTGTGAGCGCACTAATCAGACGTTCATCAACATGTTAAGGGCAATCCCTGCTAAACAAAGGCTCGAGTGGCCTACCCTATTGGCCGAACTGACGTTCATCTATAACAATACGTGCCATAGCTCCACAGGTTATTCGCCATACTTTCTACTTTTTGGCCGGCCGGGCAAACTACCTGCTGATCTGCAGTTGGATGTCCCCGACATGGAAACGCCAGTACAGCTGAAAACGTCTTGGGTCCGAGAACATAAGGTTAAGTTAGAAGAAGCTCGAGCACTAGTGGATCAACGGTTGGAACAAATGCGGGATCTACAAAAGGCCAACTATGACAAGGATGCCCAAGCTTGTACCTTACCGGTAGGGACAGTGGTATTAAAAAGGAACAACAGACCGCGGAGTAAACTCGACCCAAAGTGGAAGTCCGATCCATATGTCGTGCGGGAGGGACCCCGCTCTACCGAGGCGATATACCATATTGCAAAATGGGATGGGTCCCATTCTCAGTGGGTCCACCAAGATCAACTTAAACTTCATCCCGACCCTGGCCAAGTCTTTGCGGAGTCCACCAGTGATGCATCTGAGGAGCAAACAACGGCTGAACCACCAGTACCGACGATGCCAATTAATCCACTAGAACTGTTGCTCGATGTGAGTTGGCCTATGGTGCCTACAGTGGCGGTGCCTGTGGATGAGCATGCTTTACCCCCTAGTCATGTCCCAGTAGCACTTACGGATGCAGTCCAAGTTCCGGTATTACGACGCTCGACGAGAAGCACAAGAGGAACCCTGCCACATCGCTTTCAGCAGTAAGGCTCCTCCGATGATGGTACTGTGCATACATTATGTTGATATGTTCACTGTTTATACTATTTACCTTGTCCAATAGTATGTGTTCGTTCACAACATTCTGTTGTCAAAAGACATTCCACAGATGTGTAATTAGTTTTTGCAAAGACTTGTTCCAGGAGATACTTTGTTTTTTTCCATAAGGATCGCATGTGTAGGGACACGCATGTTTCAAGTGGGTTATATGTGGTACCCCTGTCCCAGCAGGAACCCCTGCAAGATTGCCCTAGAGATATCAGAGATTCCCTCAGACTATTCAAGATTCTGACAACACAGGGTTAATGGAACAAGAGGGGCACTAGGACCCAGGGAAGGCAGAATCAGCTCTGCAGCAGGAAAGGAAAAGCCCGCTATTTTGATAACCCTGTGACCTGTGTGAGGAGTGAGCTGGGGAGTTACAACATTACATGTGTGCAGAGGAGGAAATAGGAGCTGCAGTGTGAAGAGCGTGCAGGAGGGCCAGTGTGTGGACACACGTGGCGAGGAGCAGGAGTGACGCAGAGGCGGTGTTCCCAGAGCAGGACAAGGGATCAGAGCTGAGTGCCGCAACGCATAGTGCCCACACTAGCGTGACCCAGGTTTAGAGGCAGCGATCGCTTCCACAGAGGCCTACTACGCACAGGCAGCTGCCGAGCGGGCGAGACTACAGTGACCAAGGGATACTGTGTGTCAGGGATCGCAACATCCAGCTGGAGCTGGCAACTGCGGAAAGTACTGGGCATTAGCACTGTCACCACAGAACTGTGCCAGGGACACTGGACATCAGCAGTGTCACCACAGAACTGAGCCAGGGCTATTACAAAGACACATGTCTCCCCTTCTCTCCTTCCATATCTCATATTAACACTGGGTTACCTGCCCAGAGGCCGATTCTGCTACCCAGCAACTGTGAATGGGACAGTGACTGTGGGTGTAAACCCTATTTACAGAAATAGGCTTAAATCCCTGTGCACAGGTCAGGTTTTGTTTATCACACACTTGCAAGTGTTAGTAATAAGAGGTATACCATTGCTAGCCTAAAATAGTGATTGGGACATACTAGTATTAATAGCACTGTTGTGATATGTTATATAAGCTATAGATAAAGTAACTCATTTACTGTTGATGAGACCACTGTACTGAACGTGTTGTGTTTGTTACAAGTGCAGAATCATTATTGAGGTGACCTGTTTAACCAGGTGTCTGACAGCATAGAGAAATTCAGGGGTTCTTGCCCCAGTGACGTAGTACACATGCAGATTGTAACAATTGTGGAATAATAAAAGACCCTGATTGCATAGCCCTATTGTTACTTGCTCCTTGAGTCCCCAGCAGGTGTCTCTGAACTGCCAGATAACAAGAACTGGGGTTTCCCCGCACCGATAAGGTAATCGCACTCGCACTTGGGCCGGGTGTGTCACACATCTGCCACAGACTGTACAATAATATGAGAGATTTCAATCAACTGCCACAGCTTGCACCTGTAATATCCGAGATCTCAGTCCCTACAGAGAGCAGTGGTAACATCTGAAATCCAAGGCAGTGTCGGACTAGGACATGAAGGGCCCACCAGGGACTGCAGTGGTAGGAGCCCAAGCTTAGTGTTGCCAGCCACCACATAGTGACTTGTCCAACCATTAGTGAGGACATGCAAAGAACGAACAGGGCACCTTTATAAAAGAGGGGGCAGGGGTGTGTCAGGACCACCTGTGTTGATTGGCAGGAGGGCTAATCTTGGTGTAGTTTCCATTGAAACAAACTAATCACCCATCATCCTGCTCCACCACGTTACTGACCCCTAGGGTAGTGGGTGTGGCCCACAGGCACTGTGTCCACTGGGGATTTTCCCTGTATACCTGTGGGCCAGTCTGACCCTGATCCAAAGGTTACATCAGGAGAAAACATGTGCTTACTCCATAGATAGGCATTCTTCCTATGTAAGATAAAGTGATAGCTAATGTTAGTGCCAGTCAGTTTGCTACAGGGTGGTCTGTGGGTCTTCCACTTCAGTGGTGTTCATCTCAAGGGAGGAATCATGCTCGCTTGTGTCATGTTCATCAGAAAGCAGCAGTGCTGAATTAGGGCAGGCTAGACTGCTGAGCATGCTTTGCTGACTTGCCTGACTGCATTCCTACACCGATTTTTTGGGGTAATTCAGACCTGATCGCTGGTGTACATTTTCGCACAGCATGCGATCAGATCTGAACTGCACATGCGTATGCACCGCAATGCACATGTGCGACGGACTACAGCAAGGGGCATCGCCAGTCAGCGACGGGATGGTGCGATAAATCCGATTTCACGGGCGTTCGAAAGGTGATTGACAGGAAGAGGCCGTTTGTGGGTGGCAACTGACCATTTCCAGGGAGTGTCCAGACAAACGCAGACATGTCAAAGCGTTTGAAGGGAGGGTGTCTGACGTCAGCTCCGGCCCCGATCAGCAAGGAGCAATCGCAGCGGCTGAGTAAGTCCTGGGCTGAGCAGAGACTGCACAAAATCAGTTTATGCAGCTCTGTTACAAATCCGAATGCACACTTGCACAGCGAATTCACCCTCCCCTTTTAGGCGGCGACTATCTGATCGCAGGGTAGCAAAAAACGCAGCCCAGCAATCAGGTTTGAATTACCCACTTTAACTTGTGCTGCTGGTGGTGCAGGATAAAGAAGATGACAGGCCAACTGGATTTGTTATGGCAGAGTTGCCAAAAATGGAGTAACATGCATCATAGTACTACCATTTCATCCTTTTCGCGACACTTTTATTGCGATTATGGTCATGGACCTTGATAAACATCTTGCGCAAAGACTTCAACTTGTTTATCACTTGCTGCTGGGACCTTTTTATTCAACGACTTGCCAGTATCTTGGTGATGTTATGATACACAGTGGCATCCCTTACTGTGCCCGTCATTTGACATATGATCTCCTCCTCACCCCTGATGCTTAGGAGTTCCCGGATGCCCTCATCAAACCACATGCTGGAAAGCCTCTTCAAGTCCTCTCCAGACCTGTGCCCAGCGCCTTCTCTTTCCAGACCTGTGTGACCAGCACCCAGGTCTCCAATTGCAAGCTGTCCAAGCTGTATTTTGCCTGACCTGTGTCCTCTGTGACCTATGTGTGCCCAGCTCTCCAAGCACTCCAGGCCTGTGTGTGCCCAGCTCTCCTTTCAGGCCTGCTCTGTGCCCAGTGCCCAGCTATGCTTGTGTGCGCCAAGCTCTCCAAGTACTCCAGGCCTGTGTGTGCCCAGCTCTCCTTCCAGGCCTGCTATGTGCCCAGCTATGCTTGTGTGCGCCAAGCTCTCCAAGTACTCCTGGCCTGTGTGTGCCCAGCTCTCCTTCCAGGCCTGCTATGTGTCACAACTGAGGGCCTGAGCTGACAGGAGGAAGCCTCAGTTGTAGGGGCTGAGGTGAAGCTAAACTTCGGAGGTTTAATCAGACCCCTGGACATATGAGTAAGCTGTAGAAAGGTTGCCCGAAGGCGTGACCACGACAACCAGGATTAAAAGTCAATAAAAGTTTATTAACAGAACTCCATGTATTCACAGCAGTGATAAATGAATGAAGATATACAGCAGATATGATAAAACAGTTCCTGGATAACTATGGGTTTGGCAATGGCCACAGGGTACTGGTAGCAGTAGGTACAGTTCTTAATGTCCCAGAGATGGAATGTCCTTACCAGACCCGTCCGTAGTATTAAATGTAGCCAAGGAACACACCAGCAGATGTAACACTGGAAGCCGGTAACACTGTAGTTGAAGTAGCTGCTGTGTGGAACGCTGGATGGAACCAGCCAGGTGTTAAAACATGGAGTGGATGCTGGATGGAACCAGCCAAATAGTAGAATGAAGCTAGGGAGCGAGGATATAGGAACCGATGGTGTGCGGGTACCGATGGTTTGCGGGTACCGATGGTATGCAGGTAACCGCTGGAGAAGCACCGGCTCTTTAAGGAAGCTGATCACTGCTGGAAGCTGACCGCTGGAAGCAGATGAAACTGTAGCTGGAAGCTGGAGCAAACACAGAAGACTGCAGAGTCAGGCTGCACTGCAAGGTGGTAAGCTGGTGCGGGTCTCTTAGTGGTAACTGGAAACAGGAGCTGGAAACCTGGAATGAAAACAACCACAGGAGAGAGAGACTGGAAACAAGGTTTGACAACCAAAGCACTGACGATTTCCTGGTGAGGGCTCAATCCCTTTATACCCTTAGGTATGCAGGGATTGGATGAGCAATTAGGCAGACTTCAGCGGAGCTATGGATTGGAGGTCAGGATCATGTGACTAGAACTAAGATGGCTGCGCCCATACCGGCCAGTGGAGGGAAACCTTGTTTGTAACACCACATGGAGATTCCTCTGTAATGGCGGCGGTGAACACAGAGAACGCCGACTTGCGTCTCAAACCTCCAGCATGGATGGCCGCGGCCGCAGTAGGTGAAGAGTGCCACATACCCTGTAGTGCATTGAGAATAGGAGACGATGCCCGTGGCCCCGCCGGCAGGTGACGCCATGCCAGTCGCCCGGGCATTGGAAGGACAATATCCACGGATCAGCAAAGAAGAGACATGACATATGAATGCTAGCAACATAGCTGGGAACTGGGCCTAGGACGCTGAGCCAGCTTTAGGAGACACCTGAAAGGTAAATAATGGCGTCCAGATACCCGGATCGTGACAGCACCCCCCCTTTAGGAGTGGCCCCAGGACACTTCTTAGGCTTCTGAGGAAATCTGGAGTGGAAATTCCGGACCAAGGTAGGAGCATGGACATCTGAAGCATTGGTCCAAGAGCGTTCCTCAGGGCCATAGCCCTTCCAATCAATAAGATATTGTAACGGACCATAACGGAATCGTGAATCCAGAATCTTGGCAACTTCATACTCAACTCCCCATTGAGTCGGGACTTTAGGAGCCGAAGATAGAGCAGAATGGAATCGATTCAGGATCAGCGGTTTCAGAAGGGAAACATGGAATGTCCTAGGAATTTTCAAGAATGGGGGTAACTGGAGTTTGTAAGCAACAGGATTGATAACTTGTTCAATTTGAAAAGCACCGATGTAACAGGGCGCAAACTTAATGCTTGGAACTCTCAATCTCAAATTCTTTGTAGACAACCACACACGATCACCCACTTTGAGGGCAGGAACTGCCCTACGCTTCTTATCTGCAAACTTCTTGTATCTAAATGATGCTTTGAGCAGGGCCACTCGAACATTTTTCCAGTTGTTTGAAAACTGGCGCAAGGTGATATCAACTGCTGGTACAGAAGTCGCTGGAAGCGGCTGGAATTCTGGAACTTTAGGGTGGAATCCGTAGTTGATGAAGAATGGTGTTGAAGAAGATGAGGAATGATATTGGTTATTATGGCTGAACTCGGCCCAGGGAAGAAGTTGAACCCAGTCATCTTGAGAGGAAGACACATAGATGCGGAGGAAGGCCTCCAAGTCCTGATTCACCCTCTCAGCTTGACCATTGGTCTGAGGATGGTAAGCTGTAGAGAACTTTAATTTGACTTGGAGGGCTTGACACAAACTTCGACAGAATTTGGCTACGAATTGTACTCCTCTATCAGAGATGATCTCCTCGGGAAGACCGTGTAGTCGGAAGATTTCCTGAATGAATACTTGAGCCAACTTGGAAGCTGACGGAAGACCGGTGAGGGGAATGAAATGTGCCATCTTGGTAAACTGGTCTACCACTACCCAGATGGTATTAAACTTGTTGCACATAGGCAGGTCTGTGACGAAGTCCATCGACAAATGGGTCCACGGTCGACGGGGAACAGATAATGGAACCAGTTGCCCCGCAGGCGACTGGCGGGATACTTTGTGTTGGGCACACTTTGGGCAAGAAGCAATAAACTCCATGACGTCCTTCTTCAGAGTTGGCCACCAATAAGACCTAGAGAAGAACTCAAGGGTTTTCTGAATGCCTGTATGTCCGGCAAAACGGGAATCATGTGCCCAATGCATGAGCTTCTTCCTTAACACCGACTTCACAAAACTTTTCCCTGGTGGGGGCGTAGAGTCCATCCTTACCATGGAGAATGCCAACGGATTGATAATAGGATGCTTGTCAGAAGACTCCGACTCATTTTCTTGCTCCCAAGAGCGGAAAGGGCATCGGCCTTGCGATTCTCAGAGCCCAGACAAAACTGGAGTTTAAAGTTGAACCTAGAAAAGAAAAGTGCCCATCTGGCCTGACGAGGATTAAGACATTGTGCACCTTTCAAATACAAAAGATTCTTGTGATCGGTAAGTATGGTAACAGAATGAGAAGCTCCCTCCAGCAGGTATCTCCACTCCTTCAGAGCGAGTTTGATTGCCAGCAACTCCTGATCGCCAATGGCATAGTTGCGCTCAGCTGGAGAAAACTTCTGGGAGAAGAAGCTGCAAGGATGTAGATGACCATCTTTAGCTCTCTGGGATAGCACCGCCCCTACTCCAACGGAAGATGCATCCACCTCAAGGATGAAAGGTGAGTTGATGTCAGGCTGTTTCAAAACCAGAGCAGAGATGGATCGTTGCTTTAATAGATGAAAGGCTTGCATAGCTTCTTCAGACCACTTGGACGGGTTAGCACCCTTCTTGGTTAACGCAGTGATAGGTGCCACAATGGTGGAAAAGTCTTGTATAAACTTTCTGTAATAATTGGCGAAACCTAAAAATCTCTGGACCCCTTTGAAGGTTAAAGGTATCGGCCAATTCTGGATTGCTTGTAGTTTCTCAGGATCCATCTCTAGTCCGGAACCGGACACAATGTAGCCTAGAAACGGAATGGATTTAACTTCAAAAACACACTTCTCCAATTTGCAATAGAGATGATTGACACGGAGTCGGGACAGAACTTCCTGTACCCAGAAACGATGTTCTTCCAGATTGTTGGCAAAGATAAGTATATCATCTAGATAAACCACAACATGGCGATATAAGATGTCTCTGAAGATCTCGTTCACGAAATGCTGGAAGACAGCTGGAGCATTACTTAATCCGAAAGGCATGACGAGGTACTCATAATGTCCATCACGGGTGTTAAATGCGGTCTTCCACTCGTCACCCTCTCGGATCCGGATGAGGTTGTAGGCACCCCTCAAATCTAATTTCGTGAAGATGGTTGCTCCACTAACTCGATCGAAGAGTTCTGTAATCAAGGGTAAAGAATATCGGTTCTTGACAGTGATGTCGTTCAAGCCTCTGTAGTCGATGCATGGCCGCAGGCCACCGTCTTTCTTCTTAACGAAGAAGAAACCTGCGCCAGCTGGGGAGGAAGAAGGTCGAATGAAACCCTTCGCCAGATTCTCCTTAATATATTCTTCCATAGAATGCGTTTCTGGTAAAGACAACGGATAGGTTCGGCCTCGAGGTGGAACCTTCCCCTGGATGAGATCGATTGGACAGTCCCATTCCCTATGAGGAGGAAGGATATCGGCAGTAGCTTTACTAAACACGTCCGTGTAATCTTGATACGGAGGAGGTGGAACATCAAACGACTTGGAAGAGGAAGAACATACAGGAAGCACTTTGGACAAACAGGTCTCAGTACAGGAAGGACCCCATGCCAGGATTTGAGTAGTCGTCCAGTCAATCGATGGGTTATGGAGACGAAGCCATGGAAGGCCCAAAACCACTGGATGTGTGGCTCTTGGAATAACTAGAAAATAAATTAATTCTGAGTGAAGAACTCCTACTCTCAGACGAACTGGTAGAGTTCTTAAAGAAATAACTGTATCAATAATCTTACTGCCATCCACGGCAGTCAAAGATATGGACGAGGAAAGTCTCTCAGTGGGTAGGGACCACCGTTTAACATATGCTTCAGTTATGAAATTCCCAGCTGCTCTGGAATCTAGGAGGGCAATGACGTTCCTATAACGTTGAGCAATTTGAAGCGAGACTGGGAGATTACAATCCTGAGGAGATGGATAAGAGAGCATTACTCCTAGCCGGCCCTCTCCTTGGCGGGCTAGGACTTGAAGTTTCCCGGACGTTTGGGACAGGCATTGATTGCATGAGACGGAGCTGCACAGTAAAGACAGAGGGACTCAGAAAGACGTCTTCGACGCTCAGCTGGAGATAGACGGGAACGACCAATTTGCATGGGCTCATCTCCAGATGGAGACGGTTGACGAGGAGGAGGAGCAGAAGATTTTGGGATAGATGACCTTCCCCGCTCAGTTGCTCTTTCTCTGAACCGTAGATCAACTTTTGTACATAGAGATATTAGCTCATCCAACTTAGAGGGCAAGTCTCTGGTAGCTAATTCGTCCTTGATGCGTTCAGATAAGCCATGCCAGAATGCAGCATACAGGGCTTCGTCGTTCCATGCCAGTTCGGATGCCAGGATCTTGAACTGTATTAGGTATTGTCCCACAGTACGCGTTCCTTGGCGTAAACGAAGAATCTCAGAAGAAGCTGAAGTTACACGGCCTGGCTCGTCGAAGATGCGCCTGAATGTCGTTATAAAGTCAGTATATGAGGACAACAGGGTGTCGGATTTCTCCCATAAAGGTGATGCCCAATCAAGGGCTGAGCCACTAAGGAGGGAAATAATATAAGCAATTTTAGTGCGTTCACTAGGGAAACTGCCAGGTTGTAGCTCGAAATGTTTTTCACATTGATTGAGAAATCCCCTGCAAGATCTTGGAGATCCATCAAATTTTGCTGGCGTTGGAAGATGAAGACGTGGAGCAGAAATGGGTAAGGTGGGTGGGGTTACAACTGGTGTCACTGTGGTGGACGCACCAGACGCCCCTGATCCACGGAGGGTCGTTTGGATCCCATCCAGCCAAGTAGAGAGATCCTGGAGACAGCGGATGATGTGGCCTTGTGCAGCCTCCTGATGTTCGAGTCTGGCTGCCAGTTCTTGCATTGGCCTGGCCGCTTGATCCTGGTCTCCGGCTGGATTCATATGGTCAGTGCTTACTGTCACAACTGAGGGCCTGAGCTGACAGGAGGAAGCCTCAGTTGTAGGGGCTGAGGTGAAGCTAAACTTCGGAGGTTTATTCAGACCCCTGGACATATGAGTAAGCTGTAGAAAGGTTGCCCGAAGGCGTGACCACGACAACCAGGATTAAAAGTCAATAAAAGTTTATTAACAGAACTCCATGTATTCACAGCAGTGATAAATGAATGAAGATATACAGCAGATATGATAAAACAGTTCCTGGATAACTATGGGTTTGGCAATGGCCACAGGGTACTGGTAGCAGTAGGTACAGTTCTTAATGTCCCAGAGATGGAATGTCCTTACCAGACCCGTCCGTAGTATTAAATGTAGCCAAGGAACACACCAGCAGATGTAACACTGGAAGCCGGTAACACTGTAGTTAAGGTAGCTGCTGTGGACGCTGGATGAAACCAGACAGGTGTTAAAACATGGAGTGGATGCTGGATGGAACCAGCCAAATAGTAGAATGAAGCTAGGGAGCGAGGATATAGGAACCGATGGTGTGCGGGTACCGATGGTATGCAGGTAACCGCTGGAGAAGCACCGGCTCTTTAAGGAAGCTGATCACTGCTGGAAGCTGACCACTGGAAGCAGATGAAACTGTAGCTGGAAGCTGGAGCAAACACAGAAGACTGCAGAGTCAGGCTGCACCGCAAGGTGGTAAGCTGGTGCGGGTCTCTTAGTGGTAACTGGAAACAGGAGCTGGAAACCTGGAATGAAAACAACCACAGGAGAGAGAGACTGGAAACAAGGTTTGACAACCAAAGCACTGACGATTTCCTGGTGCAGGCTCAATCCCTTTATACCCTTAGGTATGCAGGGATTGGATGAGCAATTAGGCAGACTTCAGCGGAGCTATGGATTGGAGGTCAGGATCATGTGACTAGAACTAAGATGGCTGCGCCCATACCGGCCAGTGGAGGGAAACCTTGTTTGTAACACCACATGGAGATTCCTCTGTAATGGCGGCGGTGAACACAGAGAACGCCGACTTGCGTCTCAAACCTCCAGCATGGATGGCCGTGGCCGCAGTAGGTGAAGAGTGCCACATACCCTGTAGTGCATTGAGAATAGGAGACGATGCCCGAGGCCCCGCCGGCAGGTGACGCCATGCCAGTCGCCCGGGCATTGGAAGGACAATATCCACGGATCAGCAAAGATGAGACATGACATATGAATGCTAGCAACATAGCTGGGAACCGGGCCTAGGATGCTGAGCCAGCCTTAGGAGACACCTGAAAGGTAAATAATGGTGTCCAGATACCCGGATCGTGACACTATGTGCCCAGTTCCCAGCTATGCTTGTGTGCGCCCAGCTCTCCTTCCAGTCCCTCTCTCAACAGCCTCTCCCAGCACTGACACGTCTGCTCTGGTCTCTGGGTGATCAGCAGCCAGTGCCCTGGAATGACCAATCAGTGGCTTTTGCAATTACCTGGGTCAAAAAACGCAGGTACAGAAAGAGCTGTTTCCAGTGCAGTGTTACCAGGGTTTACCCGCTAAAAAGCTTACTGAATACCAGGGAAGAAATCCTGGATCAGTAGACCTAGGATTTTTTCCACTAAACTGCATCCCCAGTAGACACGGCAATTACCCAGGTTTTTTAGGCAGTGGAAAAGGGGTATTAGTTTATCTTGCTATCACACTGCTTCCTAGTTTGGTTCACCATTGACCAGTGCATGCGTCACCGATGCGACAGAGATGGAGCCACAGGCTACTATAGGACAACCCCATCTGGAGTCACTAATATTATAGTGTATATAAATATATATATATATATATATATATATATATACATTTTTGCGGGTCTCCCCTGAAAACATGTTTTCGAGGACTATACTGCAAATATTACTTGATAAATAGTCCCCTAAAAAAGATTAACAGTAAAAACTTTATCATTGAAATCTTTGTAAAGTATATATCACCTCCCCCAAAATATTTGCTCAATAGCTATTTCCAAATAGCAAAAGAGTGGGGTCTCATCCCTGGGATCACTGGCGTTTCTATAATGGGTGCAGTGTGTGCGGTGCACACGGGCCCCTGGGTCCAGAGGGGACCCACACCGCGCCCATTTCGTCTATACTTACCTTTCCAGCGTCCATCGGCGACTGTGTGTGGGCCCCCTCCTCTCCCGTAGCTGTCACCGCCGCTGCTAGCGCACTGAGCGCTAGAGACTCTGGCACGGTGCCAGAGTTTACAGCGCATGCGCAGGACTCCGGAAAAATGGCGCGGCGGACATTTTTCAGAGTCCTGCGCATGCGCTACAGACTCTGGCACTGTGCCAGAGTCTCAGCGCTGAGAGCGCTAGCAGCAGCGGTGACGGCTACAGGAGAGGAGGGGGCCCAACACAGAGTCTGCACACGGGTCCCCTCCTCTCTAGAAACGCCGACTGCGTGGGATGTCTGTTATTCTGAACCAGAACGTAGTGTGTGTGTATAGATAATATTGCAAAGGGTGTAGCAATCCAGCAGATGACTCCTTTCTATTAGCTAGTGAACGCTGTCCAATAAAGTGGTTTATGACTTCACCAGCAGCATCTGGTGCATAATGCTAAGAAACTGCAGGAATCCCAGTAGTGTGGCAGCCCCTGGGGTGGAGGAACTGCTGCCAGCTTCAGAAACTTTTAAAACCTGGAGTGTTATCAATGTGGATTGAATTAGGTAGAAAACAAACAGACAAATGAGTCCAAGGAGCTACGAAATGAGTAATAATTAACTAAATAAATATATATGATGATATAATTATTATCCCCAGCTGCTGCAAAAAAATAGAGCCAACCTCTATCGACAAAACAGAAAGACAACCAGAATATTGCAGCACTTGGGAAAACAACCATATTATCAAAATATATAGTAAAGATACTGTAAATGTTTTTTACTTTATTAGACATGCATACAATGTACAGTACTAGATACATTATAGCTAGAAACTGATTGATTACTATGGTCAACTTCATCACATGTTCAATCTTTGTTCAATCTTTGTGGCTGGGTACACACTGGTCGATATATCGGTAGCGGATTGGTGGGTGTAGTCTGTGAGCGATATCGTTCACAGACATATCGCGCCAGCCCTGCAGCACAACCAGTGCCGATATATATAATTGCAGATATATCAGCATGTCATTACTGTCCAGGAGCCGACCGCAGGTTATGAATAGGATGTGGAATGTTGCCGGACCCGTCTGAAATAATGGCCTCCTTCACACACAAGGTGTGTTGCGCAGCTGCTAACCCTATGAGGAGCCGGGAGAGCCTCCGAAATACAACCTGTATGATCTGTGGTCTTTAACCTATCCAGTGTTTAGAAACACTTGCACCCACCATCTGCCCGTAGACCGGCTGCAGGGACCCCTGATACTGACGTCACAGCAAATTCAAATGCCTGCCCAGCTGTGATGTCTGGACCGACATATCGAGCAGCCGGTATGTATGCTTACCAGAATCAGTCACTCGTTCGGTGTGACAGCCAGGTGGCGAATATATCGGTGCAGTGTTTGCCCCAGGGCCATAACTAGATGTGTGCCGGCGGTGCCTGGCACACAGCGTATGTGGACTGAGGACGCAGGACCACCGGCAACACCTGCAAGTCCGCGCTGCTTGGTGTATCCGCGGACGTTTCAGTAAACCGCAGTGCCCGTCAGCTGTGGATCGGGATGATGGGTGAGTTTGCCATTTTCCGGTCATGAGCATCCTCTGCCAGGCCACCTATCATGATTGCTGTATCATTATTTCCCTCAAAGGGGGCGTGGCTATGGGTCCATGATTAGGCCATGCCCTTGACTTTGCCTGTGGCTTGTAGTGCCTGCGTCCCTCGGCTCTTCTGGAGGTAAGACAGTGGGAACAGGGGAGGGTGGGGAGGCTGAGTGCATGTGTGTGGAACAGACTGCGTGTAAGGGACAGGTTGGGTGTGTGTAGGGGACAGGGTGTGTGTGTGTGTGTGTGTGTGTGTGTGTGTGTGTGTGTGTGTGTGTAGGGGACAGGCTGTGTGTGTGGGGGGGGACAGGGTGTGTGTGTGTGTGTGTGTGTGTGTGTGTGTGCGCGCGCGCGCGCGCGCATTGGGGGGAACAGACTGTGTGTGTAGGGGACTGGCTGAGTGTGTGTGTGTGGATTGGGGAAACAGAATTTCAAGGGAGCGTTTCTGGAAACCATATAGAAAATGATTTATTTTTAAAAATATACGAAAAATAGCACATTATCAATTACATGCACATTACATGCATATACAATAAAAAATTAATATGTTATAAAAAAACTATTTATGGAGAAACGCGTAAGTACTTTCCCTTATTCAGCAATTTGTATCCGGACACCTCACTGTATTCCCCTAATACAACACGCCAGCTCCTGGTCAGCCCTAGCCTCACGGACAATCGAGGTACAATACGACAGTGGTGGACCGGAGCAGAGAGCGGTGAGCGGTATTCCATCCACTGCTATACAGAGCTTTCAAATAGTGTGCAACAGACACAGGCGGAAACAACCGTATAAAGGACAACAGTGATCTCCCTCTGCCCCTCTACGTGCAGTTCCAGCTAAATGGATACATATCCAGGAGGTGAGTTCAGCGTTACGTTATTGCATAGAGCTAAAAACCGCTGTCCCTCCATCAGAACTTACAACTGACACGGAGGAATATAGCAGAATTAGGAAGAATACTGTGTTATTAAGCATTTATTTGGATACCCTTCATTTATACTACAAGTATCTCCTGCAAATTTAATTTTATTTATATCACGGACAGTGAATTGAGCTAATACTCTAACGAGATCCTTGGCCAATAATAAACCATCAGTAGAGGACGATTGTTTTCCGGATACATTTATGGTTGTGAAGTAGTTTTTTTTTATAACATATTCATTTTTTATTGTATATGCATGTAATGTGTATGTAATTGATATTGTGTTATTTTTCGTATATTTTTTAAAATAAAACACATTTTCTATATAGCTTCCAGAAGCGCTCTCTTGATATTCTATATCATCTATTTTTACCTCTAGTAATTTTTGTCACTACAGTGGTGACATTTGGGAGCTGCTTAGTAGCACTGTTAGTGCTATTGAGAGACCAAACAGAATTGGTGGTTATATAAGCACTAGGGATTGTTTGTTTGTGGATTGGGGGAACAGACTGCGTGTAGGGGACAGGCTGTGTGTGTGTGTGTGTGTGTGTGTGTGTGTGTGTGTGTGTGTGTGTGTGTGTGTGTAGGGGACAGGCTGTGTGTGTGTAGGGGACAGGCTGTGTGTGTGCGCGCATTGGGGGAACAGACTGTGTGTGTAGGGGACAGGCTGTGTGTGTGTGTGTGTGTGTGTGTGTGTGTGTGTGTGTGTGTGTGTGTGTGTGTGTGTGCGGGACAGGCTGGCGTAATGTGTAAACGGGCACTCTACCTGGCATAATGTGTAAAAGGAAGCTCTAGCTGCCGTAATGTGTAAAGGAGGACTCTACATTCCATAATGTGTAACAGTGAGCTCTAGCTGCTGTAATGTGCAAAAGGGGACTCAACCTTTCTGTAATGTATAAAAGGGGCTCTACCTGCCGTTATGTGTAAAAGGAAGCTCTACCTGGCGTAATATGTAACAGGGGCTCTACCTGGCGTAATGTGTAAAAGGGGCCCTACCTGGTGTAATGTGTGTAAGTGGCGCTACTGCGCGGCGTAATCTGAATAATGGAGACTACTGTACAGCATAATATGAACTGGTATTATTTTGTGGCCACGCTCCTTCCTCATGAAGACACGCCCCTATTATTTTGCCACTCGCACTAGCCCTATTTTAAATATGAGGGGGGGTGCCGATGCTGTTTCTTGCACACAGCGCTAAAATGTCTAGTTACGACACTGGTTTGCCCAGCCTGATGTTGCTAATGAAAGTGACTGACTGAGATTAGCAGTGTACTCTGAGAGTTCTGGAGGGATCCTGGAAGCAGAGGGACACGGATATGAAAATAAGAATTTACTTACCGATAATTCTATTTCTCATAGTCCGTAGTGGATGCTGGGGACTCCGAAAGGACCATGGGGAATAGCGGCTCCGCAGGAGACTGGGCACAAAAGTAAAAGCTTTAAGACTACCTGGTGTGCACTGGCTCCTCCCCCTATGACCCTCCTCCAAGCCTCAGTTAGGATACTGTGCCCGGACGAGCGTACACAATAAGGAAGGATTTTGAATCCCGGGTAAGACTCATACCAGCCACACCAATCACACCGTACAACTTGTGATCTGAACCCAGTTAACAGCATGATAACAGAGGAGCCTCTGAAAAGATGGCTCACAACAATAATTATAATAACCCGATTTTTTGTAACAATAACTATGTACAGGTATTGCAGACAATCCGCACTTGGGATGGGCGCCCAGCATCCACTACGGACTATGAGAAATAGAATTATCGGTAAGTAAATTCTTATTTTCTCTGACGTCCTAGTGGATGCTGGGGACTCCGAAAGGACCATGGGGATTATACCAAAGCTCCCAAATGGGCGGGAGAGTGCGGATGACTCTGCAGCACCGAATGAGAGAACTCCAGGTCCTCCTCAGCCAGGGTATCAAATTTGTAGAATTTAGCAAACGTGTTTGCCCCTGACCAAGTAGCTGCTCGGCAAAGTTGTAAAGCCGAGATCCCTCGGGCAGCCGCCCAAGATGAGCCCACTTTCCGTGTGGAATGGGCTTTTACAGATTTTGGCTGTGGCAGGCCTGCCACAGAATGTGCAAGCTGAATTGTACTACAAATCCAACGAGCAATAGTCTGCTTAGAAGCAGGAGCACCCAGCTTGTTGGGTGCATACAGGATAAACAGCGAGTCAGATTTTCTGACTCCAGCCGTCCTGGAAACATATATTTTCAGGGCCCTGACTACGTCCAGCAACTTGGAATCCTCCAAGTCCCTAGTAGCCGCAGGCACCACAATAGGCTGGTTTAAGTGAAATGCTGAAACCACCTTAGGGAGAAATTGAGGACGAGTCCTCAATTCTGCCCTGTCCGTATGAAAAATTAGGTAAGGGCTTTTATAGGATAAAGCCGCCAATTCTGAGACACGCCTGGCTGAGGCCAGGGCTAACAGCATTACCACTTTCCATGTGAGATATTTTAAGTCCACAGTGGTGAGTGGTTCAAACCAATGTGATTTTAGGAACCCCAAAACTACATTGAGATCCCAAGGTGCCACTGGAGGCACAAAAGGAGGCTGTATATGCAGTACCCCCTTGGCAAACGTCTGAACTTCAGGAACTGAAGCTAGTTCTTTTTGGAAGAATATTGACAGGGCCGAAATTTGAACCTTAATGGACCCTAATTTTAGGCCCATAGACAGTCCTGTTTGCAGGAAATGCAGGAAACGACCCAGTTGAAATTCCTCTGTAGGGGCCTTCCTGGCCTCACACCACGCAACATATTTACGCCAAATACGGTGATAATGTTGCACAGTTACATCCTTCCTGGCTTTGATCAGGGTAGGGATGACTTCATCCGGAATGCCTTTTTCCTTCAGGATCCGGCGTTCAACCGCCATGCCGTCAAACGCAGCCGCGGTAAGTCTTGGAACAGACATGCTCCCTGCTGGAGCAGGTCCTTTCTTAGAGGTAGAGGCCACGGGTCTTCCGTGAGCATCTCTTGAAGTTCCGGGTACCAAGTCCTTCTTGGCCAATCCGGAGCCACGAGTATAGTCCTTACTCCTCTCCTTCTTATGATTCTCAGTACCTTGGGTATGAGAGGCAGAGGAGGGAACACATACACTGACTGGTACACCCACGGTGTTACCAGAGCGTCCACAGCTATTGCCTGAGGGTCCCTTGACCTGGCGCAATATCTGTCCAGTTTTTTGTTGAGGCGGGACGACATCATGTCCACCTTTGGTTTTTCCCAACGGTTCACAATCATGTGTGATTCTGGGTGAAGTCCCCACTCCCCCGGGTGGAGATCGTGTCTGCTGAGGAAGTCTGCTTCCCAGTTGTCCACTCCCGGAATGAACACTGTTGACAGTGCTATCACATGATTTTCCGCCCAGCGAAGAATCCTTGCAACTTCCGTCATTGCCCTCCTGCTTCTTGTGCCGCCCTGTCTGTTTACGTGGGCGACTGCCGTGATGTTGTCCGACTGGATCAGCACCGGCTGACCCTGAAGCAGAGGCCTTGCCTGACTTAGGGCATTGTAAATGGCCCTTAGTTCCAGGATATTTATGTGAAGTGACGTTTCCATGCTTGACCACAAGCCCTGGAAATTTCTTCCCTGTGTGACTGCCCCCCAGCCTCTCAGGCTGGCATCCGTGGTCACCAGGACCCAGTCCTGAATGCCGAATCTGCGGCCCTCTAGAAGATGAGCACTCTGCAACCACCACAGGAGAGACACCCTTGTCCTTGGAGACAGGGTTATCCGCTGATGCATTTGAAGATGCGATCCGGACCATTTGTCCAGCAGATCCCACTGAAAAGTTCTTGCGTGGAATCTGCCGAATGGAATCGCTTCGTAAGAAGCCACCATTTTTCCCAGGACCCTTGTGCATTAATGCACTGACACTTGGCCTGGTTTTAGGAGGTTCCTGACTAGGTCGGATAACTCCCTGGCTTTCTCCTCCGGGAGAAACACATTTTTCTGTACTGTGTCCAGAATCATCCCTAGGAACAGCAGACGTGTCGTCGGAATCAGCTGCGATTTTGGAATATTTAGAATCCATCCGTGCTGTCGTAGTACTACTTGAGATAGTGCTACTCCGACCTCTAACATTTCTCTGGACCTTGCCCTTATCAGGAGATCGTCCAAGTAAGGGATAATTAAGACGCCTTTTCTTCGAAGAAGAATCATCATTTCGGCCATTACCTTGGTAAAGACCCGGGGTGCCGTGGACAATCCAAACGGCAGCGTCTGAAACTGATAGTGACAGTTCTGTATCACAAACCTGAGGTACCCTTGGTGAGAAGGGTAAATTGGGACATGGAGGTAAGCATCCTTGATGTCCAGAGACACCATATAGTCCCCTTCTTCCAGGTTCGCTATCACTGCTCTGAGTGATTCCATCTTGAATTTGAACCTTTGTATGTAAGTGTTCAAGGATTTCAGATTTAAAATAGGTCTCACCGAGCCGTCCGGCTTCGGTACCACAAACAGCGTGGAATAATACCCCTTTCCCTGTTGTAGGAGGGGTACCTTGATTATCACCTGCTGGGAATACAGCTTGTGAATGGCTTCCAATACCGCCTCCCTGTCGGGGGGAGACGTTGGTAAAGCAGACTTCAGGAACCGGCGAGGGGGAGACGTCTCGAATTCCAATTTGTACCCCTGAGATACTACCTGCAGGATCCAGGGGTCCACTTGCGAGTGAGCCCACTGCGCGCTGAAATTCTTGAGACGGGCCCCCACCGTGCCTGAGTCCGCTTGTAAGGCCCCAGCGTCATGCTGAGGACTTGGCAGAAGCGGGGGAGGGCTTCTGTTCCTGGGAAGAGGCTGTCTGCTGCAGTCTTTTTCCCCTTCCTCTGCCCCGGGGCAGATACGAGTGGCCTTTTGCCCGCTTGCCCTTATGGGGACGAAAGGACTGAGCCTGAAAAGACGGTGTCTTTTTCTGCTGAGAGGTGACCTGGGGTAAAAAGGTGGATTTCCCAGCCGTTGCCGTGGCCACCAGGTCCGATAGACCGACCCCAAATAACTCCTCCCCTTTATACGGCAATACTTCCATATGCCGTTTGGAATCCGCATCACCTGACCACTGTCGCGTCCATAACCCTCTTCTGGCAGAAATGGACAGCGCACTTACTCTTGATGCCAGAGTGCAAATATCCCTCTGTGCATCTCTCATATATAGAAATGCATCCTTTAAATGCTCTATAGTCAATAATATATTGTCCCTGTCCAGGGTATCAATATTTTCAGTCAGGGAATCCGACCAAGCCACCCCAGCACTGCACATCCAGGCTGAGGCGATTGCTGGTCGCAGTATAATACCAGTATGTGTGTATATACTTTTTAGGATATTTTCCAGCTTCCTATCAGCTGGTTCCTTGAGGGCGGCCGTATCAGGAGACGGTAACGCCACTTGTTTTGATAAGCGTGTGAGCGCCTTATCTACCCTAGGGGGTGTTTCCCAATGCGCCCTAACCTCTGGCGGGAAAGGGTATAATGCCAATAATTTTTTAGAAATTAGCAGTTTTTTATCGGGGGAAACCCACGCTTCATCACACACCTCATTTAATTCATCTGATTCAGGAAAAACTACGGGTAGTTTTTTCACACCCCACATAATACCCTTTTTTGTGGTACTTGTAGTATCAGAAATGTTCAAAACCTCCTTCATTGCCGTGATCATGTAACGTGTGGCCCTACTGGAAAATACGTTTGTTCCTCACCGTCGACACTGGAGTCAGTGTCCGTGTCTGGGTCTGTGTCGACCACCTGAGGTAACGGGCGCTTTAGAGCCCCTGACGGTGTTTGAGACGCCTGTACAGGTATTAACTGATTTGCCGGCTGTCTCATGTCGTCAACAGTCTTTTGTAAAGTGCTGACACTATCACGTAATTCCTTCCATAAGACCATCCAGTCAGGTGTCGACTCCCTAGGGGGTGACATCACTAATACAGGCAATTGCTCCGCCTCCATACCATTTTCCTCCTCATACATGTCGACACAACGTACCGACACACAGCACACACACAGGGAATGCTCTGATAGAGGACAGGACCCCACTAGCCCTTTGGGGAGACAGAGGGAGAGTTTGCCAGCACACACCAGAGCGCTATATATATATATACAGGGATAACCTTATATAAGTGTTTTTCCCTTATATAGCTGCTGTATAGATTTATCTGCCAAATTAGTGCCCCCCCCTCTCTTTGTTTTACCCTGTTTCTGTAGTGCAGGACTGCAGGGGAGAGTCAGGGAGCTTCCCTCCAACGGAGCTGTGAGGAAAAATGGCGCCAGTGTGCTGAGGAGATAGGCTCCGCCCCCTTCTCGGCGGCCGTTCTCCCGCTTTTTTATGGAAAAACAGGCATGAGTTAAATGCATCCATATAGCCCAGGAGCTATATGTGATGCATTTTTTGCCCCCTAAGGTGTTTATATTGCGTCTCAGGGCGCCCCCACCCAGCGCCCTGCACCCTCAGTGACCGGAGTGTGAAGTGTGCTGAGAGCAATGGCGCACAGCTGCGGTGCTGTGCGCTACCTTATTGAAGACAGGACGTCTTCTGCCGCCGATTTTTCCGGACCTCTTCTGCTCTTCTGGCTCTGTAAGGGGGACGGCGGCGCGGCTCTGGGACCCATCCATGGCTGGGCCTGTGATCGTCCCTCTGGAGCTAATGTCCAGTAGCCTAAGAAGCCCAATCCACTCTGCACGCAGGTGAGTTCGCTTCTTCTCCCCTTAGTCCCTCGATGCAGTGAGCCTGTTGCCAGCAGGTCTCACTGAAAATAAAAACCTAAAACTAAACTTTTTTCTAAGCAGCTCAGGAGAGCCACCTAGACTGCACCCTTCTCGTTCGGGCACAAAAATCTAACTGAGGCTTGGAGGAGGGTCATAGGGGGAGGAGCCAGTGCACACCAGGTAGTCTTAAAGCTTTACTTTTGTGCCCAGTCTCCTGCGGAGCCGCTATTCCCCATGGTCCTTTCGGAGTCCCCAGCATCCACTAGGACGTCAGAGAAATTTACAATTATCGTGCACAGTAGAGAGAATAGCAAATTTTCCCATGTATATGATAAGCTAATCTCTCATCAAGGCTGTTCTGCCATTGACGGTATAAAAGGAAAGGCTATAGTCAACTGACAGTGTGCACAGGTTTCACCAAATAAGAAAGAGATAACACACTTTGGTCTCACAGTCAGGACATGGGCTTCACATACATTGTTTGTAAGTTGGGACAGTGAATGCAGCTTACACACAAAAGGAAGATATAGACAAAATGGGGTTTACCACCTTTATTTCACAAAGAGCTAAAATCAGCAAATAGTCTTTGATGTGCCGTATAGTCACAATACATCAATCCCTCTGTCACACAATAGGCTGCCTTGTTTTATGCTGGCCGAGACATCCTGTGCCAGGTGACATGGGAATGACATAGTTCAGATGGCCAAAATGAACCTTTGCCCCTGTATAACTAATTCATAGTGAAATGAAAATCATATAATATGTGTATATAAAAAGAGTAAGAAGATTGTACAGTATTTCAAGAGGAGCAACTGTGGATGGTCATCAGCGAAGGTGCAGACATGACAAGTTGGAGACCCCATTCTAAAAATGTATTGAGATGTATAATTCATGGGGGGACATTTACTAATCAGTGATAAGAGCGGAGAAGTGAGCCAGTGGAGAAGTTGCCCCATCAACCAATCAGCAGCTCTGTATCATTTTATAGTATGCAAATTATAGATGTTACTTCAGTGCTGATTGGTTGCCATGGGCAACTTCTCCACTGGCTCACTTCTCCGCTCTTATCACTGCTTAGTAAATGTCCTCCTTAGCATCTTGTTTCTTTTTACTTTACATTTGTAAGGATTTTTACAAATTTAATATTGGACTTTCATTGACATTACATAGAAACGTAGAATTTGACAACAGACAAGAACCACTTAGCCCATCTAGTCTGTCCACACACACACACACACACACACACACACACACACACACACACACACACACACACGTTTATTTATTTATTTAGCCAATTAACCTATTAGTATATTTTTGGATTGTGGGAGGAAATGGGAGTATCCGGAGCATAGGCATGCACACAGGCCACACCCTAATGTCGGCAAACCCCCAATATGCCTGAGGCGTTGAGGGGCCCTGGCTGCGGTGCACGTATAGCGGTATAGTTCACCATTAGTTTCGAAAAGCCAGGGCTGCTGGGAGCGCGACAATGATTTCCCAACATCACTCCCCCTCTCCTGGCAGCTGATGCGAAGAGGGGCCTACTGCACACTTCCGAGTCGCCCATCGGGTCCATGGAGCTGCGGTCAGCTGCATTGGGAGTCCTGAAGTGTGAAGTAGCAAGCTATGTGTGCATTGTCGGGGGCCGTTTAGCAGAGCCGGTCCTAGGCATAGGCAAACTAGGCAAATGCCTAGGGCATTTGGTATGCCTAGGGGCACCAGCAGCTTCTGCTGATTCAAATGATATGCGGCAAGCCTATATTCTTTTGTATAACTGTGGCTGAATCTGCATACGAAATGCTACGTTACAGTGTATTCCTGGAAATCACTGTAATGTAGCATGTCGTATGCAGATACAGCCACAGTGTGGTGTGGTGTAAAGTGAATAAGGAGCAATTCAGTGTGATGTAATGTGAATAAGGGGCACTACTGTGAGGAGTAACCTATATAAGGTAAAGTGGTACTACTGTGTGATGCAATGTGAATTAGGAACACTATTGCATGATAAAATGTGAATAAAGTTGCACTACTGTGTGGTGTAATTTGAATTGGGGGTACTATTGCATGGCCATGCCCCTTCCCAGCAAGAACACACCCCTTTTTGGGCTGTGTGCTGAATGTGTGCACTGTTCCTATTTAAAATATAGGGAGTAGGAGCACCAAAATGAGGACTGCTATGGGTGAGGGGTGATGGTGCTTGGAAAGGGATGCAGGGTCAAAGGAGGAACTAGCAGTGGTGCTAGGGGGCACCAGCCAAAAACTTGCCTAGGGCATCATATTGGTTAGGGCCGGCTCTGCCGTGGAGTCCCGAGACACAGCACCTGGAGCCTGTGTTCTGGTAGCTCAGATGGGGCCTTCTCCTCACCTGCTTCTCTGCAGACTGTTCCACTGGCCAGAGCTACAGCATCACAGGCAACTGAAAGCTCTGAGCGGTGTGTCAGGGAGCCGGAGGACCTGATAGCAACAATGCATGCTGTAAATGAATTGGCAAGTTCAGTATGATTTCCCGGTGGACGGGATGCCATTGGTCAGAATCCTGCCAGTGGCATCCCATCCAACAGAATCCCAACAGCCCCCTCTAGACGCCGGGCATGTGGCATCCTTTGGGATCACGGCGTTGGTATATCAACTGCCGGGATCCAGTCTGTCGGGAAGCTAACTGAATCCCAAATTTGCTGGGGAGACACAGGTTAGGGTGCTGGAGAGGATGATGGAGCCAGCAGATAGACACAGGGGGGAGGCTGAAACAAAGATCATTACGCTCACCCACTACTACTGCCGCACAGCAAAATGGGCCCCCCATACTCCCGCTGCCAGTTGCCCATGCAGCATTCTGGAGGAAGGAACCCCTGCACCAAGTGTGTCCCTCAGTGGTCACCACCTTTCACTCACCCGGGCTGTCACCCCTCTGTCGGTCGGATGCCGCGATTGTAAGGGTCTGACAGCTGAGCTCCTCCCATCCCACACCCTGTGCTGCTGCTGCCAGAATCATGCTGCCCCTCTCTGAGTGCCCAGTTCCTGCTCCCCCTGCGGCTGGGATGCCGGACATCTCCCATGATGAAGTGCACATCCCTGCTGCTGCTCTGTTTGGCGTGGGGAGGTAAGCACCCCGCACAGGGGCCTGCACATGCATACATGTCTACAAATGTCTACATATGTTACGCAGAAGAATCAAGCTATATTGGTATATAGCCACCCACCCCCATCATCCCGAGTGTGCTTCGAAGTGTAGTGGCTGGAGGGATTCTGCCCTGTACCCTGCTCCTTCAGCTGCCACTCTGCAATGTACTCTGCTCCTCCAGCTGCCACTCTGCCCTGTACTCTGCTCCTCCAGCTGTCACTCTGCCCTGTGCCCTGCCCTCTGCTGCTACTCTGCCCTGTGCCTGCCATCTGCTACCACTCTGCCCTGTGCCCTGCCCTCTACCCTGCTCCCTCTGCTGCCACTTTGCCCTCTATGTTTCTCCTCCTGCTGCTACTCTGCAACCCTCACACACACACCAGCACTGCTTCCTGTTCTATGTACAGCGCAAAGCATACTTGCCTACCTGACCCTCTCCATGAGGGAGAAATGCTCTGTTCCTGGACTTTCCTGGTAATGTATGATTGCCATCACCTGTGGGGAAACACCTTTCTTATCAATTAACTAGCTCACCACAGGTGATGGCAATCATACATTACCAGGAAAGTCCAGGAACAGAGCATTTTCTCCCTTATGGAGAGGGTCAGGTAGGCATGTATGGCGCAAAGCCCAAATTTTGTAAAAAAAATTTAAATTAGCTATAGCACCAAATGATGCCCCACCCACATTATCCACAGCTCCACCCCCAGGGGGCCCTGCCTATTTTGTCAGTCCTGGGCCCCACAATTTCTGATGGCAGCCCTGCCTCTATATGTGTAAATATTATCCTATTCATTTTTTAATGCACTGTCTTTTCTAAGGCATGATTGTAAGACTTATTAAGGTCCAAATTCAGAATTAAACGTTAAGCGGTTGCAATTGGAATTAACTGAACATTTCTGCCAGTATTCAGAGCACTTACACTAGCCCTATCCTTGGTTTGCAGTCAGAAGGATCTCTGCATACGCTCACCTCTGAATAGCCCACAACATGCCCATGGCACACCAATCCTACATTAGAATGCCGGTTAAGCTCACTCACTATCACAAGTGGAGATATGACAGATCCGTACCAATTTACTCGTGCTTGCTCTAAGGGCCCGATTCAGACCTGATCGCTGCTGTGTGTTTTCGGAAGGGGACAAAGGAGTTTGTAATGCACCAGTAAACCTGCCCGCTAAGAAAAATCTCCAGCCACTACCCCTCAGTTTTCTTCACCCTACCCCTTCTCCATGTTTCTGCACCTCCCGCCTTGTAGTGTCTCTCCAGCTCCAGTCAGCCCCCTCCTGTCTCCCCAGCGTCTCTCTAGCTTAAGCCAGCCCCCTTCTGTATCCCCAGCCTCTCTCCAGTGTCTCTCTAGCTCCAGCCAGCCCCCTTCTGTCTCCCCAGCCTCTCCGCAGTGTCTCTCTAGCTCAAGCCAGCCCCCTTCTGTATCCCCAGCCTCTCTCCAGTGTCTCTCTAGCTCCAGCCAGCCCCCTTCTGTCTCCCCAGCCTCTCCCCAGTGTCTCTCTAGCTCAAGCCAGCCCCCTTCTGTATCCCCAGCCTCTCTCCAGTGTCTCTCTAGCTCCAGCCAGCCCCCTTCTGTCTCTCAAGCTAGCAGCCCTTCGGTCTCTCCAGCCAGTCCACCCCTCCTTTCTTTTTAGTCAGCACCCCCTTCTGTCTCTTCAGCCAGCCCCACTTCTGTCTCTCATGCCAGCACCCTTCTGTGTCTCCAGTCAGCCCCCCTTTGTGTGTTCAGCCAGCCCCCTTCTGTGTCTCCAGCCAGCCCCCCTTTGTGTATTCAGCCAGCCCCTATTCTGAGTCTCCAGCCAGCCCCCCTTTTGTGTGTCCAGTTAGCAACCCTTCTGAGTGTCCAGACTGCCTTCTCCCGTGTCTCTCCTGGCTGCAGCTGTCCTCCTCATGGTGCGGACAGTTCTTCTGTGTAACAGTTGTGAGGCATGCATGACATCACATGTGCCTTTTCTCAATATAAAAACACATGTTATTGATTTAACTACTCCAGGCAACCACTGGCCCACTGACAAATTACATTGGTTGCCTGGTCCCGGACCCACACCATCCATCCACACTGGGAAGCATCCAGGGGAGGTCCCCCTCTCTGGCCGGGTCTGGGACTTCAGTCCTAATGATCCCCCCATGATGGCTACCCTGATGACTGTTGCTGGCGTAATATCAATGGGCAGCACAGGTTTCCGCTTGTACATACACAAACCCCCACATTAGAGGAACGGATACTGGCATAAGCATAAGGTAGTCAATCTGGCTTCCGCCACTGCGAGCAACTACAGCTACTTCACATGTGAATCAGAAATAGCCTCTCAGTGAGCCTACCAAGTTCCGTAAATCTGGGGACTATTTTTTAGATATTTAAAGGGAAATAAATCACATTACAAATATGCAGCGCAGTAATGGAAGACGCTTTTTACTTTCATAGTGAAGTCCCCATATTTGCTGCCATAGAGAATCAATGACTGTAGATGGGGAGAGTGCGTGTGTATGGGGGGTGAGTGGGGTGTTCTAGAGAATAAAGCTGAATTCCACAACGTGTACTCATACTTTGTCTCATTCCAACTGTCTTTGTATGACCTCCGTTTGTTCTCTGCTAAGCAGTCCCTGTCATCGTGTCTCATGCCCTTTGTGTTTTCCAGAGAATAGAAATGTGCATTCATATAATGAATTAAAGCCACAGCATATTCTTCAGGACCAGAAGCCAAGACAAGTAAAAGCATTAAATTATGTAACCTCTCCCTTTGAGGTGGAAGTGAATGCTCGGTGTGTGGGCTATAGAAGTGGATGTTTGTTTGACATATTAAGGATAAGAGGTCAGACAAACAAGAGTGTTTTACAGTAAAGCAGACAGATTACATTCAGGCTGACTGGGACTTTTGTATTTAGGGGAATCCCATAGATAATACCAATAAACTAGACATCACAGGGTGATCTGCAGAGGAAAGAATAGGGGAATAACATTGATGTTATTAATGGGGTATATTAGATCCAGTTTAAGGTACTTCTGTAACTTCCAGCAGAAGCTGTACAAACTAATGTTTTCATTCTTTGGATACATCTGTGCAATTAATTAAAATGTGAGACTTTTGATTATTTATATAGAACATCTCTGGGACTTTCCAGTTGCTGAACCACAAGCTCTGAGTCTTTACCATGTAGCTGTCATGCAGTTTAAAAAAAATAAAAAAATTAATAATGCATACTAAGTAACAGCCTAATTGCAATCTACAGTTAGAAGAACCAGCACACATAACATTCTTAGGAAGTCAGCTACAGGCTGTGTGACTAGTGCCACAGCCCAGGAAGTAAGACCAAGGAGCTGGCATGGATGCTGCCCTGGCACAGAGAAGTGACGGCACGTCCTTAGGTTGCAGCCATCTCCAGTTCCCTGCCCTCTGTGCTGTGATGTCATTATGACACATGCACTGGAAGCGGAGGGTGGCAGGGACCATCTAAGATGTAGAAGTCCCCGGGTTCGGTACTGATCACCTTGTCATAAGGTATTGCCAAAGTGCAAGGGCGTAGCTACCATAGGTGCAGGCAGTGCAGCTGCTATGGGACCCAGAGCTGAGTGGGGCCCACCTCCCCTGTCAAAGTTACATGTGTTATATAAATTTTTCGCCACTGGGTGGTATGTAGGGGTCCTTTCAAACTTTTTCCTTGGGGCCTGCAATATATCTAGGTACGCCCCTGGGCCTGCTCATTGTAGTGTGGTATAAAATGAACTGGATGGCATTTTAATGTTATATAATATAAGTGGCAATGTAATAAGGCACAATATGAACAGGAAGCACTTTATATCATAATGTGAATTGGGGATACTATGCGGCATAATGTGTACTGGGAGCTCTGAAATGTGACATAGGGTGAACTTACTACTGCGATTCATAAAAGGAACTAGGCCACTACTATGGGGCATAATATAAAATCAGGCTCTACGATGGTTCAGAAAATGACCTAGGGCACTATTATAGGGCATAAAATTAACAACTGGTGCAGAGAAGTGTCTCTCTAGAAGCATTGTGACGGGGGCACCTTCAAAATGTTGCTATGGGGCCCACAATGTTTTGGCTATGGCCCTGCCAAAGTGCAAAATACTGTAGCAAATGCAAAGATGAAAAAGGTTGTGCCTAACACATTCAGATCTGCACCTACTATTGTGGGATTATGGGTCTCCAAATCTGCATGGTGGAAACGGAGAAAACAAATAAAACAGTGAAAACATCACCTCAAAATCCACCCTACTTCTGTGATACCCCGGCATTTCAGGGGTTAATGATTGGTCTTTAGGACCTTGCGGACACCTGTCAGATGGTCCTGCTGGCCAGACGTGGGAAACCACAAAGGCTGTTGTGGGGGAGCTTTGAAGCACGGGAAGTGCTGCAGAGACGCTGAGGGAGCCTGAATGCTGCAGTGAGGGGCTGGCAGAGACGGTCTGCAGAGAGAGACGCTAGCAGAGACGGGCATAGCGGAGAGATGCCAATGGCATTGGTGTATCTATAATGGGTGCATAGTTATACAGGGTGAGCATCCCTTATCCAAAATCACACATTTTTGGGTCCCCTACTGAAATAATGACATATATATTATATACAGTATTATGTGTATATATAGATATATTATTTATATATATATATATATATATATATATATATATGTCATTATCTCAGTGGGGGAACCAAAAATGTGTGATTTTGAATTTTGGATAAGGGATGCTCAACCTGTACTTACCTCTCCAGAGTCTTGCTCCTTTGCTGCAGACAGAAATCACTGGGAAAATGGCGTGGAGTCACAGTTTAGACTGAAATTAAAAATATGACTTTAAATATGATCATTTAGAAAACTTGTCCCGAGATGCCCACTATAAATCTAGCAGGTGAGCATATTACCTATTTCAAAGAGCACAACTGGCCAAGAATTTAGTTCAACATATGCATGTAAGAAACCAGGTCAGTTTTACCTTTTAAGTGATGATTGCCCCTTTATAACATTGGCGGACTTGCTGGAAACGTTGCAGTCTGCTGCATTTTGTGGCCGGTGATGGTGGGGAGTGATGAAGTCAAGATCTCCAATGGAAGATGGAGATTGCCTGACCTTTTTTGTTCGATCTGCGGCGGTCGACTTGTGCGACCCCATGGGTCATACAGCCGTTCGATGGTGTTGCCAATGCTGCGACCTAGGATGCAGCTCAGATCACTAAAGCAAGCAGGAGACATCTACTTATATTAAATGCCTCCTGCTGCATCACCATATTAGTGCATCACTGCTACTTCCATGTACGTTTCGGGGTCCTGTCACGCCTTGACAAGGCGTGTCACGCCTTGACAAAGGGGTCTCAGGACCCCGAAACGTTGGTTCTTTATGTGACCATTGTAATATTGATGTGATTTGAAATACACATCTGTTTATTTACTTCAACGGAGTGCCGCTGCCATTTTTTCTTTTTACTGTGGATTACCGTTAGCTGCGGAGGGCACCCGGATCTACAACATTATATTGTGAGTGCCGGGCATTACCATATCTTTTATATATATATATATATATATATATATATATATATATATATATATAAATAGCGTGTAGGACCGGCACTCACCTCTCTTAAAAAGACTTGCTCCGGTGCCCTCTGGAAACAATTGATACTCCAAACTCATCTAACAAGCAGCGGCACTCAGAGATTTCAATAAGTGAAAAAATGTGAAAGTTTTTAATCCATGTTAAAACATGTTAAGGCCAACGTTTCGGGGCACACCCGCCCCTTTGTCAAGGTGAACCACAAGTCCTGGTTCACCTTGACAAAGGGGCGGGTGTGCCCCGAAACGTTGGCCTTAACATGTTTTAACATGGATTAAAAACTTTCACATTTTTTCACTTATTGAAATCTCTGAGTGCCGCTGCTTGTTAGATGAGTTTGGAGTATATATATATATATATATATATATATATATATATATATATATAAATAAATAAATAAGACCATGCTTGGTGACATTGGCATGTCCAGGTGGGCATATTGGAGTTCTGCTGTGGAAAATCTCATCATTACAGCACTTCCATCGGGACATCTGCTGTCACTGTGAGAAGCACTTTACTGGGGGTGTGGCAGTAATGATGTTTCATAGCAAATCATGTCATCAGGCCCCTGGCCCTGCCTACTTTACCTGTAAAGTGCTGGGGTGTGGGGATTTGTCCAATTTTCCAGGGGACCGGTTCGTAAATTTCGGGAGAGGGGGCAATTATGAAGTAGATGCTTTAATGCTGTCAATATATATTTAGCAAAGAAATGCCCACTGCATGACAAGATGTCAAATTTTGCACCCCTGCATATGATGGGCCTAATTCAGACCTGATCGCTCGCTAGCAGTTTTTCGCAGTCCTGCGATCAGATAGTCGTCGCCTAAAGGGGAGTGTATTTTAGCTGTGCAAGTGTGCGATCGCATGTGCAGCCGAGCGGTACAAAAAAAACTTTGTGCAGTTTCTGAGTTGCCCAGAACTTACTCAGCCGATGCGATCACGTCATCCTGTCCAGGCCCGGAATAGACGTCAGACACCCGCCCTGCAAACGCCTGTGTTTTTCCAAACACTCACAGAAAACGGTCAGTTGCCACCTACAAAAGCCTTCTTCCTGTCAATCTCCTTGCGAACGGCCGTGCAAATGGATTCTTCGCACAAACCCATCGCAGAGCAACGATCCGCTTTGTACCCGTGCGACGCACCTGTGCATTGCGGTGCATACGCATGCGCAGTTCTGACCTGATCGCAGCGCTGCAAAAAAAGCTAGCGTGCGATCAGGTCTGAATGACCCCCATATGTCTTCTGTTTGCCTCACTTATGATAAGGTTGCATTTGTGCAAAAATTAATGTGTAACTTCTCAGCTCAGCACTTGCACGGCAGTTTTGACAATTATATTCATAAATGATCTTTTTTTTCTTGAACTTCCTTCTATAATGCCTTAAGCATTATTTACATTTATTCATATGATAAGTCATGGTTCTAATGCTAAACAATGTCTATAGCCCTACTGGTTTGTATAAATATTTGGCCTTTTATATTTTACTTGCTTCTTGGTGGCAGCTTGTTTCTTCGTAGGTTTAAACCAGAAATTTAAAACGGTAATAATATTACCCCATAACTCAGCGTGAAATGTGAAACAGTTGAACAGCTGAGGCTCTGATACAGTTGGGAATGGGATATGATATTACTGGGAAATTTAGGTCTCAGACGATCACTGCCCATTCTGATACAATTTGGCCCTCTATACTGTGTATTACAGCCACATTTTCAACATTCAATGTGGGTACTCCCCTTATAGGGCCTGATTCACAGAGGCGGATTTAGACCTCATGGGGCCCTAAGCGAAATACCGATTTGGGGCCCCCCTACCTCAAACAATCCATAGCACTATATTTTTGTTCTGACTTATGCCCCCTGACATTACAGATGGAGTTACGTCTGTGCCTGGGCCTATCACCGCGTCTGGGGTGCGCACGTGTCCGTGACACGCACGCGCCCCATTCACTAGAATGAGAGCGTCTGTGTGCACTCCCGGCGGGGCTAAGCAGCGACCAATCAGACAGAGAGTGCCCCGGCGCGCGCGCCAAAAAAATGGGTGTGGCCAATTAAAATGGGACGTGATACACAGACATATGCCCCCAATAGTGCAGTGCCAGATCCACAATTGCCCCCACAGTGCCAGGTATACAAATGCCCCCACAGTGCCAGGTATACAAATGCCCCCACAGTGCAAGATCCACAAATGCCCCTACAGTGCCAGATCCACAATTGCCCCCACAGTGTCAGGTAATACCTGACACTGTGGGGCAATTGTGGATCTGGCACTGTGGGGGCAATTGTATACCTGACAGGTATTCAAATGCCCCCACAGTGCCAGGTAAACAATTGCCCCCACAGTGCCAGGTATACAAATGCCCCACAGTGCCAGCCAAATGCCCCCACAGTGCCAGGTATACAAATGCCCCACACTGCCAGCCAATTGCCCCAACAGTGCCAGGTATACAAATGCCCCACAGTGCCAGCCAATTGCCCCCACAGTGCCAGGTATACAAATGCCCCACAGTGCCAGCCAATTGCCCCCACAGTGCCAGGTACACAAATGTCCCACAGTGCCAGCCAATTGCCCCCACCGTGCCAGGTATACAAATGCCCCACAGAGCCAGCCAATTGCCCCCACAGTGCCAGGTACACAAATGCCCCACAGTGCCAGCCAATTGACCCCACAGTGCCAGGTATACAAATGCCCCACAGTGCCAGCCAATTGCCCCCACAGTGCCAGGTATAGAAATACCCCCACAGCAGTGCTGCAGCTACTTACTGCTGCTGCTGGGGCTGAAGTTTCTCAGAACGCGGGTGCGCGGCTATGTCTGGCGGCATGTAGGGACTTCAAACTAGCCGCCGGTTCGTGAGCCAATCAGAGCTCGCGGACCGGCGGCTCCTGATTGGCTGCCGGTCCGTGAGCTCTGATTGGCTCACGAACCGGCGGCTGGTTTGAAGTCCCTACACGCCGCCAAAACCATGTTGCACTGTAGGAGGGGCAGATGTAACATGTGCAACGAGATTTAGATTTGGATGGGGTATACTGTATTATTTCTGTGCAGGATAAATATTGTCTGCTTTTACATCTAGCCGACAAATGTTAGACAACTTTATTTTTACACTGAATTTAGATTTCAGTTTGAACACACCCCACCCAAATCTTATCTCTCTGCACATGTTACATCTGCCCCACCTGCAGTGCAACATGGCTTTGCGCAGTTGCTTGCTTTTTTGCTTTACTTACATACATGAATCAGGCCCATAGTACAATACAGATTGCATAAATGCACAGATCTCAATTAAAACATTTATTTTAGGATATTTCTTATTATGGGATTTATGTACGTAATTGAAAATACGGCCAAAACTTGCCACATTCCCCATATGTATAAAGCTCCGTAAAGTTTTGCTTTTTAGATGGCGTTGCCTAATAGAAACCTGTGGGCTTCTTTTTGCATTATCCTCCGTGGCTCGTGCATCGGGAAGCACGTGCACAAAAGGGTTCCTGGCTCATAACCCCACAGGTCCTACCAACACAAGGGCCAACTGAGCTGTCCTATGCAATTTTAATCACATTTGTACATGCATACTGGCATTTTTAACGCTGCAATGCATGCGGTAAGTGGTGGTATGTATCGTATTCAGGGTCGGACTGGCCCACAGGGGTACCAGGGAAACCATTGGTAGGCCCCACTGCCTGAGGACCCAATCCTTCCTCTAGGGATCAGTTTCAAGACTGTGCACTTGTATTGTACATGGTAGATATGATGCATTACACTGCACTAAGCTATTGTGTATTTCAAGCCTCAGGGAAGACTGGCCACACCCACTTGATAGGATGGCCACACCCCTAAGTATTGGCCCCTGTCACTGCATTCCCCCAGTGGGCCCATCATGCCCCAGTCCGACATTGATCGTATTCAAAATGTGATGCTTGATACATCCTGCCCTATATCTTTCAATATTTTGCTGATATTAAACCAACTAATATAATGTGTGTTAATACTAAACGATGTTACTAAAAGTTTACATTTTAAGCTTTGTGTTTTTGCACTAGGTCTGTGAGTGACATGTGAGTTACCCATATCATACTGTTAACATATAAATGGAAATAGGTTCTAGTGTGGATACCACCCTACACCACCCCTGACTGGCTGCAAAGAGACACATTGATGAGGATGATGATGATGATGATGATGATGATGGTAGTGATGATGATGATGATGATGATCAGCAGCACTAGCGTCTTTTGATTTTGCTAATGTAGATTGAACCATACATTTTAATACAATCTCCTATTTTGTGTTCACTGCAGCAACATCTCTCAGAGACTCTATTCTTACACTGGTTGACATTTTATTTGTTTCTCTTTGGTTTGGTCCAATATTCAGTATTATTGATTAGACCAATAAGTTTAACTGCAAATATTTAATCATTATATCCTCAAGGTAAGGAATAAACCTGTACTGTGCATTTTTTATATACTGCTGCATTCCGTTTCCATGATATAACTCAATATTGGATGTTATGCAAACGTTTCTATGTATAACAGTTTTCATAAATGCTCCGAGCTGTGCAACAGTTTTCATAATTATCTCCGACTCCTCATGTTATGTTCTACTGCAGAGAATGGAAGATCCAATGTTATGTCAATCAAAGCTGTAGTAACACATATGGCTAACTCTAATATTGACATTATCTCATGTGTACCATGTGATTCCCAATGTCCTCACCTTTCATCATATACTAATCATCAGAGCCCTAATACAGGCAGTAGCAAATTTCCCATTAGGCATGTGAGGCAGGTGCCTAGGGGCAGCACTTGTTTGGGGGTGGCACTTGGATGTTTCTGCTGGTACTGTCAGCCCAAAAAGTACCAGTAACTGCAAAATATTTTCATTGTACTGTACCTTATGCCATCTTGAATGGAGTGTAAATGGGTAGGACATGCACATACTGCCCCTGTAAGCTGTCTCACTTAGTAAATATGTACACATATGTAAAAATATATATATTTTTTATAGTTAGTGGCTTTTTTAAATTTATTCTATCAAATTGGCTATCATCAAATGAGGGTCTATAACCAATCAATAAAACTAATACAGGTTGAGTATCCCTTATCCAAAATGCTTGGGACCAGAGGTATTTTGGATATCGGATTTTTCCGTATTTTGGAATAATTGCATACCATAATGAGATATCATGGTGATGGGACCTAAATCTAAGCACAGAATGCATTTATGTTTCATATACACCTTATACACACAGCCTGAAGGTCATTTTACCCAATATTTTTTATAACTTTGTGCATTAAACAAAGTGTGTCTACATTCACACAATTCATTTATGTGTCATATACACCTTATTCACACAGCCTGAAGGCCATTTAATACAATATTTTTAATAACTTTGAGTATTAAACAAAGTTTGTGTACACTGAGCCATCAAAAAACAAAGGTTTCACTATCTCACTCTCACTCAAAAAAGTCTGTATTTCGGAATATTCCGTATTTTGGAATATTTGGATATGGGATACTCAACCTGTACAATAAGGCAGGCGTGGGGCGGCTGTTACTGTTGTGCTCAGGGGTGGCCTCACCCCTAAATCCGCCCCAGAATACAGGGCAGACGCTGCCCATGAATTGCTGTGAATACATAATATTTATGCTCCAAGGAAAACTAGAGTGAAGTCAAGGTTGCTTATGTCCCAGCATTCTGCCTCCTGATTGTCTATGTCTGCTGCCTAATTCACATCTCTGTCACTGTTACAGCTAATATCAGGCCATGCTAAACAGATCAAGACTCTATGGGGGAGATTCAAATGTTTGAAAAGTCAGTTGGGAGTCTGTTTTTTACTATCTAATAGACAGGAAAAAACAGACACCCAACCGACTTTTCAAACATTTGAATTCCACCCAATGAATGATGTTTTCTCTTTCTACTGTAGCCTAATAATTTTAGTTGTAAAGTAGATTACAGTATATATCAGTATTGTCTACTATACTAGAGCGGCTGGAGACAATAGTGACAATAGACAATAGTGTTAACTCTTTCACTGCTTGGAAACTATCAGACGCATTTCGCAGACTTCCCCACATCTTGCATCTCTCCTGTAAAAAAAATAACAGAAACCTGAGCAGGTCACATTCCCTGAGGGAATCCAAGTGAAAGTTATTTGTTCTTTAATATTAGCTGCTTTTTGTGGCCTCTTACCTTTTGGGTTCCTGTTGTAAGAAGCTCTTGTGCAGACACATACCTGGGTCCTGCCTTTGAATCCCAGCTAATTAGATCATGTTTCATATTCCTTTTCAAACGTCTTATCTTACATAAAGCCCTTTCTGTTTGGGAGCAAATAATTATGCGAAATTTGGAAAGGGCTTCAGTCTGAGATACCTGAACCCATAAAGTGGTGTTAGCTTGCAGGTAGCTGTCACTTCACTCACAAGAAGCATTTGTACTGAAAGCTTTTAATTATGTCTAGAATACAAGACCTATATGAAGTAACCGGTGGATAAATATTGGTTGCAAATTGCTGCTGAGTGAAACGCCTCAGCAAGGGGCATTCTGCTGTCTGGGTCTCAGCCTGACATGCACTACTGGCTGGGAAATATGTTTCCATCAGGCCTAAGAACAGGGCCCTCTCTCAATCTCATAGCACCTGTTTTAAATGAAAATCTACTGTGTGATGGATCTCTAACTATGCTGCCGTAATCGATGACACGCCAAGAAGTTTCTCCATCTGTTGCTGTCACCCTGTATACAGAGCATCATTCCATTTTGTTGACAGCTAAACTCAGTCTGTGTTTTGTGACTAAATAAAAAAACTAGCAATTGTCCTCACATCTAGATATTACACTTCCCACAGTGTCATTTCCTATGGATACATTCAGAAAGACAGTACTGGCAGATACAGCCAAGCTCATTTCACATATACTGTAAGAAGGCTGACATGGGCAGTTTATCTATATTAGTAAAATCAATATGCAAATTCATGATAAGATAAATAAATGTGTCACAACATTGGTGATCTTGGGACATTGTAGTGCATGCCTCCACAAAAAGGTGACATGGTAAAATGCATGTCACACCAGGACTGTCTTTTAATGGGCAGTTGCCCAAAGGCCCCAGGAGTCTAAGGGCCCTAGTCTGAAAGTTGAGGGTCCCTTCTTCAATGGTACCAGATTTTTGTTTAAATCTCCCGGGGAACCAGAGGTATTTAACTTCAAAGCAGAGGTCCCAGTCCGAGCCTGTTAATTGTTTCCAGGCCAGATATCTCTGGTTCTATCTGACTTAGAATGTTTCTAAGGGTATAATCCAAAGCGGGGGCTCTCTCCTTTTGGTTAACACTGGCAGCTTATCTCTAACGTTCCCAGAACCAGAGATATCAGCCTTCCAGCAGCTGGTCGCTGCTCCAGCGCCACAAGCCTGAGATGCGGTTTTATATTTTTGTTGGTGGATTTCTCCAGCACCTGAATCATGATCCCTAAGACCCCAGTACCTCCTGAAAGGTGGAACTCTTTAGTTTGTTATACCATTAAAAGCTAAGAAACGCACCCACAGGAACAGGAGATATCTATGGTCAAGCAAGCTGCCCTCTCAGTAAGTGAAATTGCGACTTGTCAAACTTTCCCCTCCATGGTATACTGCTGTGACTGTAGTACAGTGGCCTGAAAAGTGGGACATCACCCAAAATCAGGATGGTGGGGAAATATGAATACAGTCAGGATGTGTTCACTGGAATGAATACAGCTTTTGCAGACCTGCAGAAAACACCTATACGCCTGTTAGGTGGCCTATTTTTAGCAAGAGCTACCTGGCAGGTGCAACTATACGATGATAATAATAACTTGGCTTAATGCAGGAGCTTATGCTGATTGCAGAGTGGGATGTATCTCTAAAAGTATGTGGCTCTGCACAGGGCCAGATTAAGGCTGGTGGGGGCCCAGGGCAAATGAGGTTTTGGTGGCCCCTACTACTAATTTCTCTGACAAAGTTACCCCTCACGCCGGCATCTTCAAGTCACTGTCTCGCGGGACTTCCCTATCCCGCGAGACTGACTGGGCAGGAGCTCCTCGGCGGCCGCTGCCACTAAACAGCTGAGCTGCTGGAGAGAGATGCCTACAATTAAAAACGCACTGCGTGGGAATCCCTAATATGTGGGGGCCCTGAGACGGCCGCCCCTGCCGCCCCTCCCTTAATCCGGCCCTGGCTCTTCATAGTGGCACTGTTTTTGGTAGTAATTTACACCCCTTTGGCAACCAGCTCTGCATTAGCCCCAATGGATGCTACCACTTAGTTATTCCTCACTGATGTCATTAGTTCCTAGTGAATTGATAGGATAAATATTGAATCAGATCACAAAGTAGCAAGTTTAAATTCAATTTAATTCATCACCCCCTCAATTGACACTGATCTTTACTTCCTTTGGCGCAAACAGCAGCCACTTACGAAATGTTACTAAGTTACAGTTTCTTCCACAGAGCAGGAATAGTGTGGGTATCCGGTCGATAGATCGATTACCGTTAGATCGACACCACATAAAACGACAGGTAGTATAGGTCGACAACCAAATGATCGACCACACCATTACATCAACACGGAAACTAGATCGACAGTACAAATGATCAACAACACCAGATTAATGCTACAAATGATCGACAACACACAAAATCGACAAAGCATAACATCGACAATATGAACACTTGACAACATAAAGATCGACAGCACATCGACAGACAAAATTGACAATAGACAAACAAAAGCTCGACAAATATAAGATCGACAATAATAACCTAGACATGAATAAAATAAGACAGTCTATACATGACACATGATCGACATCTTATAGTTCAACAAATAAAAAGGCAGACAGTTAATAGATCGACATACAAATGATCGACACATTATAGATAGACAATAAAAAAAGGTATACATCATAGACGCTGCCCCGCTATTATTGCAACCCCCACTCCTACTTTAAACCATGGAACTACAGGTCCCAGCAAGCCCTTTCATCACTGCATGCGTCTACTATCAGTGCAAGCACCAACAGCCACCCTGCAGCCCTTGTCCTAAAGTGTTGGGCACCGTCAGTCCCTGCAGTGCACCCCTTCTCCTCCGTCCCCTGTCACCACCCCCGCCACCCCCCCCTCCCTGCTATTACGGGCTCCTTGACCTGGGTGTATTGTTGCCTCAGCAACTCGTCTAGGTTAAGACGCTGCCCCGCTCATAGCACAAACCCTGCGCTACTTTATACCGTGGAACTACAGGTCCCAGCCAGCCCTTTCATCTCTGCAAGATCTGCCCCAACAGCCACCCTGCAGTCCTTGTCCTAAAGTGCTGGGCACCCCAGTCCCTGCAGCGCACCCCTTTTCCTCCTTCACCCCCTCCCTTGTCCTCCCTGCGAAAGGTCTGCTGGGACCTGTAGTTCCATGGTATAAACAAGCGCCGGGGGTTGCGCTATCAGCAGGGCAGCGTCATAACCTAGATGGATTGCTGTTGCTGGGGTGATGATGTGTCCAGGTCCAGGCGCTGCAGGGGTGGGCAGATATAACATGTGCAGAGAGAGTTAGATTTGGGTGGGTTATTTTGTTTCTGTGCAGGGTAAATACGCATTGGCATTGCACGGTCACCATACCGACGCTGGGATCCCTGCATTGAGATGCCCGGCAGGGGGCGGGGGCGAGTGCATGCTGCAGTCTCGGTGGTGATCTGTGCTTGCCACAGGTTCTTTTCCCACTTTATAGGTGTTGTGGAATCCCATGAGTGGGAATAGTCCCTGGTAATCGGCATGCTGACTGTTGGAATTGTGAGGGGGTGGGATGTAGGTGCTGGTATTGTGACCGGCGGTCTCTTGACCACCGGTCACATAACTACAGCCCGTAAATACTGGCTGCTTTATTTGAATTAGGCCCTTAAAGTACTGTCGACCTAAAATACCTGTCTATCTTATATTTTTGATGTAGCACATATCGATCTATTGTTACGATCGACTGTATTACTGTCTATTTTATGTTACTGTCTATCTATATTATGCCGATGTAAACAGCCTTTCTATACCGTGGTCGACCTATGTATTGTCTATCTAGACATGGCTGATCTAATGTTATCTTTTTCTCTGTCTGTCACAGCTATTTGCAGAAACAGATATTATCATACATAGCAGACTTTCGATAATACATAAATTATAATAATTATTATTATTACCACAAGTTATGGTGGAGATTTATCAAAGCTTGGAGAGAGATCAACTTCTGTGGAGAGGTGTCTCTCTGGATACATTGGTACAGGGGCCCCTTCAAAATGTTACTATGGGCCCCACAAATTTCTGGTTAAGCCACTGGTACTAAGGGGTCTATTTACTGAGCCTTAGAGAGAGATAAAGTGGATGGAGATAAAGTATCAACCAATCAGCTCCTAACTGACATGTTACAGGTTCTGTTTGAAAAGTGACAGTTAGGAGCTGGTTGGTTGTTACTTTATCTCTGTCCACTTTATCTCTCTCGAGGGCTTAGTACATAGACCCCTAAGCCCTGGAGAGTAAATACAGTGGGGAGAGAGATAAAGTACTAACCAATCAACTTCTAACTGCCATTTTTCTAAAATAGCCTGTAACACGGCAGTTAGGAGCTGATTGGTTGGTACTTTATTTCTCTATACTTTATCACTCTCCAAGCTTTGATAAATCTCCCCCTAAGAATCAGAATAATGAGAAATGTGATAGTCAATGGTTTGCATCAAGCACATCTAATGCCTTTGCAATCCTCTCTGGGCCACAGAATCACAGAATGGGTTCGTCCTGTTGCCGGTCTGCAGTGCATTTATGGTCCCCTGGCTGCAAACCAGATATCAGCCCTGAGGAATCCGTGAGCAGCCATATTAGAGTTGGGTGGATCTAGCAGTTTACAATGGTCCTTTAGCAAAACACAGGCATCGCCCAGTATGTCCTCATCATCCACTGCATCGGTAAACAAACGGAAGTTTGAAATGCAGGGGAGATGAGAAGCAGCAGAGTCCATGAGAGAAGCGCAAAGGAATTCAAAATGCAAATTGTACGAGATTGAGCCAACTCTAAAATCAGTGAGAACAGCCAAGACCATCGGGGGCTATTCATTATGGTCATTAAAATAACATTTTGTTCTTGTGCTGTAGCTTCTTTCTCCTTCTCTTCCCTAATCATGATTTCCCATGGGGTGGAGAAATTTAAACAGTGTGCTGTATCATTACCAGATTCTGAAAACATACACTTACTTTATTGCCTTTCTCAGATAATGTAAACTCATCTATCAAATTCTCCAGCTGCTAAATGCAGTTACAAAGAAATAACATAGAAAGTGATACTTGTTTAAATCATGAGTTTGATAAATGTGCCTTGGTTTGGAGCTCTTTACTCAATAACAGTGTCTTGAACTTCCTGCACTATACGGCGGTATACCACATTTCTCTATCATTTTGTAAGAGGGTGGCAGTGGCGCGGTGCGTGTAGTGCCTGCTGCCGTGCAGGTGTAGGTTCACCACTTACCAGGCGCCGCACTCTCTCACCTTCAGGTACCGGAACCTTCAATGGACCTGGAAAATCTTCAGTCGGACCCGGACACGATGACCTAGGAAGAAGGAGATTGCTGAGTGCCGTCCTCCTGACTGTGGACCGAAACGCCCTCCGGAACCGAGGAAAATGCGCTTTCGGGCTAGGTGAGGGTCATCCCAGGCGTACGCCTCAGAGCCCGAATTTCACCTATTGGCACTCTCGCACCAGGTGGAAATTCTACCTTGCACCGGCGTGCAAGGCTCACCGTTCGCCCTGAAGAAAGGGAGACAGATAGGGACAAACACAGAAGGAACACACAGACAGATGTTACTCACCGTCCTACGTCTTGTACTCCGATCTTCTCCACTTACAGGTCCCTGTAAGGAGGCAAAGAGAGAAACAGCCGTGCAGGGCCTAACTCTAACCTAGTGTGCATCCGCTACACTAGCTACATAAACAAAGCCCTCAAACTGGCTCAAGTGTGGGTGGTGCAACACAAACTATGCACAAACTCTAAACAACACTTTGCCCTGCACGGTAACAACACACATACCAGAGTACAACATCAAATGGTGCTGTTCCTTTAAATTCCTACCTACCGCTGGAAGGGGGTGGGCGCCACACAGCCTGCCCACCTCCTGTACACTTCCTTCTATGGGGCTCAGGTCAAGCGGACCTGCCTACCTAAACACCTCAGGGTGGCATGGGCCTAGTGCCCAGTGCCACCTTTATTCACCTCGTGGGGGGGGGGCACTTATTCACTGGGCCTAGCGCCCCCTGACTGCGCACAGGCCGTAGGCCTGACTTCTCCCACGGGCCTAGCGCCCGCCTAACTTGTCGCCCGTTGGGTGACCTGGGCCTAGTACTCAGCGTCACCTTATATTCACCTAATTGGCCAAAATACACTAGGGCCTAATGGCCTCTAATGCCCCACAGGCCTATTGCCTGATGTGCCCCTCGGGCCTAATGCCCGCCTACTGCGCCGTTGAGGTGGCTTGGGCCTAATGCCCAAACTACCTAATCAAATGGTGGCCCCAGGCCTAGTGCCTGAATTGTGCCCCCGGGCCTAATGCCCGTCCCTGATGTTCTAGGGAGGAAAGGAGGGGGGGGGGGGGGGGGTGGAAATAGCCTCACTGAGGCTTCACCTGATCCGGGGGTCTCCGGCGCCCTCTTCTGCCGCTGACCCGTCCTGGCCAGCAGCGTCGCCTCCGCTCCTCCACGCCCAGCCGCCGCTGGACATCTTCTGTCAGGAGCCCGACGTCTTCTGGCCTCTTCAGTGGCCACCGGAGCTCCTCTTCAAACGGCCGTCGTATTCTCCTCCGCGCCGGTCTCTCTTCTGCGCTCCGACTTCCTTCCCCCGGGTCCCGGCCGCTTATTCTTCCGCGCTCTTCTGCGCGCTTCTGGTCTTCTTCGGCTCCCGCCCGGCGTCTGACGTCAGATGCCGGGGGCGGGGCCTATGACGCGGCGAGCCGCGATTGGCTCGCCGCGCCCGCAACTGATTGTCCGGCGCCCCGCGAGCCGCGATTGGCTCGCGGACGGCGCCGGGTTTGAAAAGACGCTGGCGGCGCTTCTCATTGGCGGCCCAAGTGGCGCCAAGTTTGAAACGCCGCCGCGCCGCTGCCCATCACCGCCGACAGTCCGGTGCAGGGAAATATCTGTTCCCTGCACCGGACACCCGCCGCTGCAACGATGTGCCCTGTAGTACAGGGCACATCTCCACAATTTCATCGTTTTGGAAGATTAATTATTGGAACTGCACATTTATAATATTTGTGGGATGAAATAAAATGTGTTACAGAAAAGAAAGTAGTTTCTGGCAAAGGAGCAGAGTGCTGCGCAGTATTATATTGGCATATAGGGCCTGATTCAGATGTGGTTGGAGGTGCTATCACTGCTGCTTAGTGCTGTATGGTGATACAGCAGGAGGCATCTACTACAAGCAGACGTCTCCTGCTGCAGTAGTAATCGCATCGGATTACTGAACTCACCATTGGGCGGCTTGCAGCAGCCATGGTTGCAGAGGCCAGCAAATCTAAGTCCAATTATGGAGATCCCTTGCCTCTTCCCTCCTCTTAAACATCAGTGATCCCTCCTTCGCAAGGGTCACTTGCACACAACCGGTCAGGCGCAGTAGCGCAGCAGGGTCCCAGTCCTGGAAGTAAAGTGGTTGTATTAGCAATCACTTTACTTCTAATATATCATAGGGAAGGGTTCCTCCTGTTGGAGCCCCTGTCCCTGCATGTGACCAGTGGCAAATGCCAGAGATTATTCATTTCTTATTACTGCCATACGCAGCGATAAGAAATTATTGGGACCAGGTCCCAATAATTAATAAGTGTGCCCCTTAAAAAAATGTTTCCCCCCATTTCATAATTTTATAATAATACAATTCACAGGTTTTGTTATTGATTTATCTGCTGTCTTGTAATTAGCAAACAACTTATAAACAGAGAAGAACTGGCATGCTGCAAATCTTCTGAAAGGGAGGCAATCACGAGACCGCCTGTCAGCATCCCTGCGGTCACAATGCCAACGCCGGAAACCCGGCAGGTGGTGAAATGCCACCGCTGGAAAATACCGGTGCCACAGCTTTTCTCCCTCTGTGGGTGTCCACATATAGACCATGCCCGCAGCGCGGCGAGCCCGCAGGGCAGGGCCGTTTCTTGGGGCAGGCGAGCAGCGCCGCCGCGGCACTAACTGTGGCTCCCCGCTTCCCCCTCCTATTTCTCCCCGAGTAACCCGCTCGGGGGGCGGAGTTTCACGGAATGACGCGGTTGCGTCGTTACGTCACGACGCAACCCCGTCACTCCGCAAAACTCCCCCCCCCCCCCCCGAGCGGAGTACAGAGGGGGATCCAAGTTAGGAAGAGGGAAAGGCCGGCGCGAGGAGCGACTGGTGAGGCGGGCCGAAGAGCGGTAATCGCCTCTGTAAGTATTCTCTCTCTCTCTCTCAATGTGTAAAATGGGGACACCTGCCGTAATGTGTGAAATGGGGACTTTTGCCTACCGTAGTGTGGGGATTTAATGTATCAAGGGCATTGCTGTGTGTGGCATAATATGGTAGAATTTTTTTTTCCTGTGGTGGTCGTGATCTGTTGGAGCAGGGTCAAAAACTGGATTGTGAGGTAGTCTTTTCAGACGAGGCCATGCCCATTTAAATGAGGCCACACCCATTTAGATGAGACCACGCCCCCTTGTCGGTTGCGCAAGCAAGTTTTTTTTTTTAATCTAGGTGTGTGGGGGGGGCACATTTTTTTATGTCATGGGGGGGGCCACATTTTTAAATCTCGCACTGGGAGCCAAATTGGCTAGAAACAGCCCTGCCGCAGGGGGCTTTCTAGCTCTCGCCCCGCTGCCGGCATACTAGTGGCAGGGATCCTCCTGAAACATCAAGTAGAAAATTCAGTTTCATGCAATGTACTACAAAGTGCCACCAGAACTGTCATGAAAACACAACGCCATGATTTATCTTTACTGAAGGGTTAAATCTCCTCTGTCATTGTGCATTGTGTAAATATTGTTTCTTTTTCCTTTGCCTTGGATTTAGCTTGCATTGCATAAAATAAATATAGCTCCACCCATAGTTTGTTGGGAACTGTGTGAAATCACCACCCCTAGATGAAGTACTAGGCTGTATCCTACATCCCCCCCATGTAGCCTGTTTTATCCCTCCTATGCAGTAAAGTTAAACCAATAAAGTATTTACTTTTGCCTACCCCTCCCTGGACATTCCAATCCCTCCCTAGACAATGATGCCTTATATACCATTGTTATGAACAATAAACGCAGAGTGATTCTTAACTACATGGTGTCGTGTATTATCTGTAACGTTAAGGATTGCTCTCACTGACGTCAGTGGCCATCACATCGAGGTAATCAAAGAGAGGTAGGGATCCTTTCAGCTGGGAGCTCTATGTCCGGGATTCAGTGATCGTCCCTGAATGGTAAAAAAAATAGAGAATTTATTGTCTATCTTTGCCATACAGGATTGCGGTCATACACTGAAGCTGAATCCGTGTCAGTGTTCCGGGAACACGTGACAAGGTAATATTTAAGTCCGGGACTTAATATTACGAAGTTTTATGAAAAAACATAAAACAGGTATCAGGGATACCATAGAATCTTTAATGTCTGGGACTTAAAGATACGTCTGAGAAAGGACCAGGAGTCCAAGCGCAATTCTCCAAAGACGTTAGTATCTGGGATACTTAAAAAAAAAAATATATAGACCTGGGGTCTATACATAACGTAGACTATACCTCGATCTGATCGTCTATATATATATTCTTGTATGTTGTAGTGAGATAAGTTCTTATATTTGGTTCAGACGGCTGGTAAGTTTTCGTCTGCCAGATATCTTTACTCAAAACTCTTTTCTTGCTTCCTGTTTAAAACGCTGTATTTTTCTGACATCTTGTACGAAGGTAAGCGTACCCGTCAAAAGATTTCATGTTCTCATTATACAGATAATATTGTGATATTGTCAATGACTAATTAACTGGTGTTAGCTAATGCATGCATAGAAAGTTTTTAAATTGCATTTTTTGTTGTGAAATTGCATAGAACGTATTTTTGTTGTGAAATTGCATAGAATGTTTTTTTTGTAAACTGCATTTTTGTTGTGATATTGCATAGACAGTTGTTATAAGTTGTTGTAGAAATTGCGTAGAAAGCTGGTGTAGATTGTATTCTTTACTATGGGAGGGGGTCAGAGTAAGACAGTCATTTATCCTCCACCTTTACCAGGAGAGACATGTAAGGAGTATGTAGCCCGTAACTCCACCACAGATTATTATCTAGTTAACCCTTGGGTGGATAACTTAGCAGGATGGACAGAGAAAGTTGGCAGCCCCAGTCCATTCCCCCGTGACGGTATTAATTATCCCTTTTATATGGACATGGTCAAAGGTCTTTGTCTGGAAGACAAGGAAGCCTGGCCATGGTATGATCATGACCCACAATGGGACATGACATATATGCGTGCTGGAGGAGAGCAATGGCTCACGATAGCACCTCATTGGTATGACAAGAATATCAAGCAGAAACAGCGTAGAATAAAATCTGTAACTTCCAGACTGCATAAAGCTGAGGAATTTAGAAGCAACAAGTTTCTGAAAAATTCTTCTCCCCCGCCTTACACTCCCCTATATCCCTCCTTAAAAGACACAGATCTTTTAGCTGCAGTTGCTTTGTCACGAATTCCGATGCAAAGGGGAGGGGGAGGAGGGGAAGGGGAAGGAGAAGGAGGCTCAGTTGCTTTGTCACGAATGCCGATGCAAAGGGGAGGGGGAGGAGGGGAAGGGGAAGGAGAAGGAGGCTCAGGAGGAATAGCCCCCCCTGACAGTACCCTCCACATAGACGTAACCACCCCCGCCCCTAGTGCCCCTACTCCTAACAGACAAACCGTCTCCCGCCGCAACGCTGACTTAACTATTGCTACTGACAACCCTCTCACCCCCTCCACAACGCGATCCGGCACTGGTTTCCTCGGTGTTGCCACCCACCTGCCCTTCATGACAGTAGGGGATCAGTTGTTAAAGAAACCCATTGAAATAGAGGATTTAGACAGAATTGTTAAGAACTGTCCCAAACCCACTGTTGCACCTGACGGCTGCATAGCTTACTTGAAAAAGGCTTGCACAGGACGCAGCTATACTCAAGAAGATATGAAGCTGATCATAGATGGGGTTATAGACCATTACAACGGGTGGGATTGGAAAAAGATTCCCACCATAAACACTCCTACCATCCTTAACGATGCCGTTCGCTACCCTCTCAATACTGGGGATGGTGTAAAGGCGATGTGGAAGGAAATTGAGACCCATATGAAAGAGATTTTTAAAACCCGAGCTTCTCTTCCTATTGCCGTAGCATGTAAACAAAAGCCCACTGAAACTGTCACTGAGTTTTGGAAGAGGTTTAAAAAGTGTTGGTCTGAAGATGCAGGTCTTACTCTTGTAGATACAGACCATTTACTAATTTCTACCTTTGTAAATAACTTGTTGCCATCTGTTATGGTCCCTGTTAAGCAAGCTGTTTCTTCCTGGACCTCTGATAATATTAAGGAATTTGAAAAGCACTTATATGAAAAGGAAGCTGCAGGATGCTTTGATGTTAAAAAACCCTTGCAGAATGCCCCAACTCATAATTACCAAAATCAGAGAAACCGGGGAGATAGACGCCAGCAGCACTTTACTGGCCCACCCCGCAATCCAGCCCGATATCAAAACCCACAAGCCAGGCCACCCCACCCCCCTGACTCTGCCAGCAGGAAACAAACCTCCTGCTTCAACTGTGGAAGGGACGATCACTGGGCAAGGGATTGCCCTTGTCCCCCACAAAACCACCGACAGCCCCAAGCTCCGGCTCCCTCCCGGGATCATCCCCGACAGTCACACAACAACCCCTTTCAGGATCATGTCCGATTCCGGGTTGACTGGCAGGATCCCTCCCACTGACGGGGCCCGGAGGAGGGTATCCCAGCCTTTGCCCAACTCACCAGACACTGGAAGGACCCACCGCTACTAACCTTGATTATAGGAAAGAGAGCAATCCCTTTCCTGGTGGATAGCGGGGCAACTACTAGTGTTTTGTGTGTCGACCTGTACGATGGTCATTTGGAAAAGACTGCTCCTTCAATGGGAATCAATGGGATACCCACAGATGCTTACCTGACAGATGCCCTTAGTGTCAGAACCACGGGAGGCACGTATATGGGTAAACACAATTTCACTGTAATACCTGAATGTCCAATTAATCTTCTGGGAAGGGATCTTCTTAGCAAACTCGAAATCTCCATTCTCCCTTCACCCACTAGCAGTGGCCTGGAGGTCGAGTCCCCACACCTACCGGTGTGGGAAGCAACAGACATTACACCTGATTTTGACAAAGTAAACCCTGCTCTATGGTCGGAGGGTCCCTATGACACTGGCCTCATTCCTTGCACACCATATAGAGCAACCCTGAAACCTGACACACAACCTGTCTATCAAAAGCAATACCCCTTGTCACAAGAGAAGGTTGAAGGTCTTAGACCAATGATACAACAGTTTCTCCAACAAGGCATTCTCAGACACATAATCTCACCTTACTGCACACCAGTCAACCCTGTTGCTAAGTCAGATGGTAGTGTAAGGTTTGTACAAGACCTCAGGGCAATTAACCAACTCATTGTGCCTATAGCACCCATTGTACCTGACATTAACTCACTCATTTCAGCTATCCCTGCAGATGCTGCAATTTTTTCTGTGATTGATTTAAAAAATGCATTTTTTAGCATTCCAGTGGATGCACATACACAGTTACTTTTTGCATTTTCTTTTGAGGGCAAGCAACTCACCTGGTGTCGTTTACCCCAGGGCTACATTGACGCACCTGTTGTGTATAGCATTGTACTCCAGGCCACATTGGGGCCCTGGCAACCTCACCATGGTTCAGTCCTGCTACAGTATGCAGATGATCTGCTGCTCTGTAGTCAAACTGAGGAGGCCTGCCGGGAGGATGGTATATCACTGTTAAACTGGCTCTGTGAATGTGGACACAAGGTGTCCAAAACAAAAATGCAATGGTGTAAGAAGCATGTGGATTACTTAGGTTTTGTGCTCACTCAGGGGGAAAGGAAAGTCAGTCCACAGCGCATTCAGTCTGTATTGGGCCTGGTCACCCCAACTACCCAGAGAGAACTGCTGTCTTTTCTGGGTATGGTAAATTACTGCAGACAGTGGATATCTGATTGTTCCTATTATGATAACATCTTGAGACAAGCCACACTGAAAGACAAACCTAACACTGTACAATGGTCACAGGAAATGTTAACTGCATATGAGAGCTTAAAGTGTATGTTAATGAAAAGTCCGGCACTTGGCCTCCCCAACTATGTACTACCTTTTCATTTGTTTGCAAGGGACAATTGTAAAACCATGGCGGGGGTGCTCACACAGTTTCATGGAGGAAAGTTGCGCCCAGTGGCATTTTTTTCCAAAGTAATGCCTGTCACTGTGCAAGGTATGCCTGCTTGCCTCAGGGCACTTGCAGCCTGTGCAATGGTAACTGAAATGGCCACCACACTCACCCTAGGCCACACAACAATACTTCACACCACTCATGATGTTCTAACCATTTTAAAAGGGTTACACACACAACACATGTCAGCTCAGCGCCTCAGTGGATATGAGGTTCTCCTTTTGAACAACCCCTCCCTCACCATTAAGTATGCCACCAACTCTTCAGGTCCTGCACCCATTCTCAACGCTCTACTGGGGCTCAAAGGTCCTGAAGACCACCCTCCTGAACCCCATGACTGCTCGGCCTCCATTGAGTCAGAAACATCCCCCAGACTGGACATGTCCCCTGTCCCTGTCCCCGACGCGGATGTCATTTTTGTAGATGGTTCCTGTAGCAGACCCAATGACACCACGTACCAAGCGGGTTATGCTATTGTCACTCTCCCTGACATTATTCTGGAAGCGCAGCCTATTCCTTACCAGTCAGCACAGGCTGCAGAGCTCATTGCTCTCACAAGGGCTTGTCACCTTTACCGGAATAAACCAGTCACCATCTACACTGACTCCAAATACGGGTACGGCGTCGTGCATGACCATGGGGTCATTTGGCAACGCCGTGGTTTCCTTGGAGCTGATGGAAAAGGCATATCACATGCCCAACTCATCTCTGACCTTCTGCATGCCATAACCTTACCCTCTGACATTGCAATCCTCCATTGCAGGGCACACACCGGGGGGAAGGATGCAGTCTCCCTTGGAAATGCCCTTGCTGACTCTGCTGCCAAACATGCAGCCTCACAGCCCATCACTCAGGCCCACATGACCATCATGACCCCCCCAGCTCTCGACAACCATTACCTGATCACCCAGTTACAGGCCTCAGCCTCCAAAGCCGACCTAGCTGACTGGACTTACCCAGTTTTGCAGAAGAATCCTAAAACAGGATTAATCTGCAAAGAGGGGAAACCTTGTATACCCCAGTCCAGTGCACCCTTGTTTATTGCCCACTACCATGGCATAGGACACCACAGTAAGGCAACAACTACCTTACTCTTACGTAATGATTTCTATGTCACGGATGCCAAGTCATTAGTAGATCAGTATGTCAGTAGATGCATCACTTGTCTGCGAAACAACCCCAACAACCCTGACAAGGCAAAACATCAGCATCTTGAATACCCCACCACACCCTTTACACACCTGCAAATTGACTTCACCCATATCCCAGGTATTGGTAAACAGGAGTATGCCCTGGTCATTGTAGACATGTTCTCTCGATGGCCAGAGGTATTCCCCACTAAATCTGAGGATGCAAAGACAGTTGCTAGGATCCTAACTCAGGAAATCATCCCCAGATGGGGGTGCCCATTGCAAATCAATAGTGATAAAGGCTCCGCCTTTACAGCAAAAATTACACAGGCCTTGGTAAAGGCCCTGCAGGTGGAATGGAAGTTCCACATCCCGTATCACCCGCAAAGTTCAGGGGTCGTAGAACGCATGAATAGGACCCTCAAAGACAAGCTTAGGAAGGCCACAGGAGGCACCTTCCACAAATGGAAGCAAGTCCTTCCCATTATCTTGGCAGAAATTAGAATGACACCACAAAAGACTTTGGGTTACTCCCCCTTTGAAATATTAATGGGTAGGCCCTTCCCTACACCTTGGGCTAAGAAACCATTAGTAATACAGGAGGGAGATCTAGAACTTATCAGAGAAGAGTATGTCAGGTCCCTGATAACAAAACTGAATGAAATTGAACATGAGGTTGTTTGTAAAAACCCTTTGAATCCACAGGAACCTACACACCCCTTTAAAGTCGGAGACAGAGTCGTGGTGAAGGTGCTCCCCAGGAACAAGAGCCCAGGAGACTTTACCTACGGTCCAGAGACAGAGGTCGTAGCAGTAACCAGAACAGCAGTCCTGACAGAGGAAAGCCCCACCTGGATCCATGCATCCCGAGTGAAAAAGATTCCTAGACCAGACCTAGAGAGGGAAGCAAGTGATTCCAGCGAGGTACAAACGGGGGCAGACAGCCCTGACCTCCCACCTAGCGAAGACAGAAGAACAGAGGAGGATGAGGAACCTGTCCCCTACCTCTATCCTGGGGACTATGTTGATAATCCTAATGGTCCTCACTTGCCAAGCTACAGCTGAAGTAGACATTACACAAAAATCCGGCACCTACACATTTTGGTATAACTCCTCCAATACTGAGGTTGCCGCCTATAAAATAGATTTCTGTACCATTGCTCCCTGTCTTAACAAACATTATGCCTGGCAGTGTGATCAGTATGGTACACGTAATACCCCCACTGAAGCCTATATTTGTGTTACTAGTAAATATTGGGGAAATAAATGTGCGTATTGGGGATCAGTGGGATGGAATTCTGGCCATAGTTATGGATACCAGCCCAAAGAGGCTCTCTCAAGAAAAGACAAATATGGTGAGTCCCTGCTTACCCGTCTTACCCTTCATAGACAAAACAGATGTGATAGTAAATTCATATTAAGCATAAAACATCCCCAGTCTACTGATGCAGGCACCTATGTCCTAGGTGAATCCTTTTTTTTAAACCCATCCCTTACACCATTCTTGTTACAGGATATGTTTAACAATGAAAAGTATGCCCAGCTCAAGCCCCCTAAACCACGCCCCAACCTCTTGAAACCTCATATAACCACCTTCAAGGATATGATGGCCGTTAACAATCCCACCTTTAAAGACACCCTAGCTATTGAAACTGGTTTCTCTGACATCAATTTCTGGTTAGAATGGATGAAGTATAGTGCTAGCAAACATAATAAAAGTAACTGTTATGTCTGTGGCAAATCTAGGCCCCACCTAGGTACAGTGCCCCTTAATATACCCCTAGAACAGGAAAATTGTTTTTTTCAGCCTTTTTAATGACACCAAAACAAATGACAGTCAGTGCGAAATGTGGAAAAGGGAATATCCCATATTGTCAAAAAATCCCAACCCAGGAAGCACCATAACCATATATCCTGGAAACTATACCTGTTATACATCTAACACTACCACAGGTAGAAATTTAAAAACCTTCCCACCAGGGTATTGTGCAAATAAAAGAACAACTGTTTTAGTTAACCAAACTAGATCACTAGGTGACATTTATTATATATGTGGGGATATGAAGCTTAGAACTAAATTAGACACACCATGGTATGGTGAGTGTGCCCTGGCCAAAGTCATAATGCCACTCCTAATGATCACCGATGACCCCACTCCTCCCTCTAATACTCCTGCTAATCGAAAGAAAAGAGCACTCCCAGGAGGTAGCTTTGACCCCCACGTATACATTGATGCTATAGGGGTCCCAAGAGGTGTTCCAAATGAGTTCAAAGCTAGAGATGAGGTGGCTGCGGGTTTTGAATCATTGTTTCCTATAGTAACTGTAAATAAAAACGTAGCCTGGATTAATTATATATATTATAATCAACAAAGATTTGTTAATGATACCAAAGATGCTCTTAAAGGTATAGCTGAACAGCTAGAAGCCACTTCCCAAATGACCTTCCAAAATAGAATGGCTCTTGACATGATTCTAGCAGAAAAAGGCGGTACATGTGTTTACATTAGTAAGGTGGAAGGCTGTTGTACATATATTCCTGACAACACTGGTCCTAATGGTAAGGTTACTTTAGCCATAAACAAATTAGAAACCTTATCCATAGAACTTAAGAAAAATTCAGGTGTTGATAACCCATGGAGCCAATATTTTGGGTGGATTGAAAATTGGAAACAGGCTCTTGTGCAAATAAGTATATTCATAATAATAACTTTAATCTTTATAGGTCTCATAGTTTATTGTGTGATTCCCTGTGGAAAGAAACTCACATCTAAAGGTATTGACACAGTCTTGATGTATTATGATGTTACCACTAGCCCCATCACCTCCTCTGATAGCAAAGGCCCCGATGATTATGTTCAATATCTAAAAAATTGGAGAAACAAAAAGGGGGCTCTACAGAAGAATCATGTCGTATAACAATCATGATTCTAAGAGGGGATTGAAGGGTTAAATCTCCTCTGTCATTGTGCATTGTGTAAATATTGTTTCTTTTTCCTTTGCCTTGGATTTAGCTTGCATTGCATAAAATAAATATAGCTCCACCCATAGTTTGTTGGGAACTGTGTGAAATCACCACCCCTAGATGAAGTACTAGGCTGTATCCTACATCCCCCCCATGTAGCCTGTTTTATCCCTCCTATGCAGTAAAGTTAAACCAATAAAGTATTTACTTTTGCCTACCCCTCCCTGGACATTCCAATCCCTCCCTAGACAATGATGCCTTATATACCATTGTTATGAACAATAAACGCAGAGTGATTCTTAACTACATGGTGTCGTGTATTATCTGTAACGTTAAGGATTGCTCTCACTGACGTCAGTGGCCATCACATCGAGGTAATCAAAGAGAGGTAGGGATCCTTTCATTTACTCATTTTTCTCTGGAATGCTTTGCAGCCCCTGTAGGAATCTATGAGGGCTCCCTCCATAGCACATTGCAGAAAAAATATATGCAGGTTCCCCCTGAAAATGGCTGTTTTGGGGGGAATAGCCCGTAAATATTTAATGATGCATAGAATTGTATTCCTCCCTAAAGGTCATTTACAAACATTGCAATGAAAGTTCCTGCAGAGATAATCCTGTCAGGTGACATCTTCCAACTAGTTTGGCATGCATGTGTAATTTTAATGTGAAGTCTGTACGTTAATGCAGCAAAATGACAGTATCTGCAGGAATGTTGGGGGATAGGGCCGGACTGCCCATCTGTCACTTCTGGAAAATGCTAGAAGGGCCAATGGCCTGATGGGCCGGTCCAGCCACGCAGAGAGACCGGGGTTGGCCTTGCAGCTCAGCCTGCCAGCACTCTGCTCAGCTGCCCAGCTCACATAGACAGGGGCTGGCCGGGCAGCTCTGCTATCTGGTGTTCTGCTCTGCTGCCCAGTATATTGCAGAGGGACGGGGCATGCTGCGGTACCCTCCTAAACTGTGATCAGCCCCTTTTTGTGTGTGCGCACAATAATAAGCCAGGGCTGTTATATACAGTCCCAGTCCGTCAAGGCCGTAACTAGCGGTGTGCCAGCGGTGTTTTGCCCACAGCGCAGGTGCACTGTGGGCGCACCATTTGACAGCACCCACACAGCGGCTCACAACCCAAACACCACTGCCGCCCGCTCCATTAGCTGCAGCGCTGTACTCCTGTATGTTGTGGTGCGCTCAACTTCTTCTCTGCCAAGCGCACAGAGCCGGCCCTAGGCATAGGCAACCTAGGCAAATCCCTAGGGCATTTGGTGTGCCTAGGGGCACAAGCAGGTTCTGCTGATTAAAATGATATGAGGCATGCCTATATTCTGTGTGTGACTGCGGCTGTATCTGCATATGAAATGCTGCTTTACAGTGGAAATCACTGTAACGTAGCATTTTGATTGCAGGTACAGTCACAGTCGCACACAGAATATAGGCATGCCTCATATCATTTTAATCAGCAGAAGCTGCTTGTGCAATCTAGCCACATAGTATTGCAAATAAATTGCATTTTCTTCAAAAAAGGCCTGTGCACCAAATGTGCACACTGTTCCTATTTAAAATATACTGTAGGGGGCAGGAACAAAAAAACAAGGACTACCATGGGTGAGGAGCAGAGCCGGCCATAGGCATAGGCAAACTAGGCAATTGCCTAGGGCATTTGATATGCCTAGGGGCATCAGCAGCTTCTGCTGATTAAAATGATATGCAGCATGCCTATATTCTGTGTGTAGCATTTCATATGCAGATACAGCCACAGTCTCACACAGTATATAGGCATGCTGCATATCATTTTAATCAACAGAAGCTGCTTGTGCATCCTAGCCCCATAGCAATGCAAATAAGATGCATTTTCATTAAAAAAATGAGCCCGACATTAGCATTGAGGCAAGATTTATGAGGACACATCTGTATCCAAGCAGAGGCAGAGGTCACAGTGGTAGTGGCAGTGTGAGTGCTGTGTGCATGTGAGTGGGTTGGTTCGGAATATGTGTAAGGAGCATTATGTGTGTCATGTAAAAATGCATTAATAATGTGCAACATATGTTTCAGAGGCGCTATGCGTGTCATTATGTGTATAAGGGCATTAATAATGTGCGGCATATGTGTAACAGGGTACTACTGTATGTGTGTCATTATGTGTATAGGGACACTAATAATGTGCAGCAAATGTGTAGGGGGCACTATGTGTGTCATTATGTGTATAAGGGCATTAATAATGTGCAGCATATGTGTAAGGGACATTATGTGTAAAAGGGCATTAATAAAGGTTGTCATAATGTGTAAGGCGCATTATGTTTATATGGACATTAATAATGTGTCTCATGTGTGTAAGGGGCATTACTGTGTGGCATTATGTTTATAAGGTGCCCTACTATGTGGCATTGCATATAGAAGGGACACTACTGTGTCGTCTAATGTGAATAAAGAGCAATAGGGTGTGGTGTAATGTGAATAAGGAGCAATTCAGTGTGATGTAATGTGAATAAGGGGCTCTACTGTGAGGAGTAACGTTTATAAGGAAAAGTGAGATACTACTGTGGGATGTAATATGAATTATGGACACTATCGCATGATCAAATGTGAATAAAGTTGCAGTACTGTGTGGCGTAATTGGAATTGGGGTTACTATTGTGTGGCTATGCCCCTTGCCAGCAAAAGCACACCCCTTTTTGGGCTGTGCGCCAAACATGCAAACTGTTCCTATTTAAAATATAGGGGGTACAAACACCAAAATAAGGACTGCTATGGATGAGGGGTGGTGGTGCTGGGAAAGAAGCACAAGGTCAGAGGCGGAACCAGCGGTGGTGCTAGGGGGCACCAGCCAAAATCTTGCCTAGGGCATCATATTGGTTAGGGCCGGCTCTGGTGAGGAGTGATCGTGCTGTGAAAGGGGTGCTTGGTCAGAGGCGGAACTAGCGGCGGTGCTAGGGGGCACCAGCCAAAATCTTGCCTAGGGCATCATATTAGGTAGGGCCGGCTCTGCAAGCGCACCACCAGAAGCGGAGGGTCCCGAAGCTGTCGGTATAACAAGAATGAGACACTCTGACTCTTTAAGTATGCCGGAGAACCCGCGGCCTGCAGTCAGAATAGAGGAGGAAGCTGTTCAGCATGAGAAGAGGACGGGGGAACCTCTTCTCTCCTCCCTGCCCCTCCACACCCCTGGCTCCTCTCTGAGACCTACAGCGGCCAGCGGCGATGACAGATTGTGATGTCCGATCCCCGCATTCCCCAGCGAGGAGCGGGCTATCATGTCCCTGACAACTCAGAGCCAGGTCACCTCTTGCCACTCCACAAAAATAGGTAGCTGGGCTGGCGCCTGGTGTATTGCTGTGTGTACTGTCTCTTTGTGATTTATAAGTCCATAAACGTGCCACCTCTGTTTGTTTATATATGTCGGTCTAGTAATGCATTTTGTTATGGATGGCACACACTCTCTCTCTCTCTCTCTCTCTCTCACACACACTCACTCACTCCCCCCCCACCCCGACACTCTGTCTGCCGTAATGTGTAAAAAGGGGGACTGTCTGCCATAATGCGTAAAAAGGGGGGCGCTGTCTGCCGTAATGTGTAAAAAGGGGGACGCTGTCTGCCGTAATGTGTAAAAAGGGACGCTGTCTGCCGTAATGTGTAAAAAGGGGACGCTGTCTGCCGTAATGTGTAAAAAGGGGGACGCTGTCTGCCGTAATGTGTAAAAAGGGGGACGCTGTCTGCCGTAATGTGTAAAAAGGGGGACGTTGTCTGCCGTAATGTGTAAAAGGGGGGATGCTGTCTGCCGTACTGTGTAAAAAGGGGACGCTGTCTGCAGTAATGTGTAAAAAAGGGATGCTGTCTGCCGTAATGTGTAAAAAGGGGACTCTGCTGCCGTAATGTGTAAAAGGGAGACTCTGCTGCCGTAATGTGTAAAAAGGGGGCTCTGCTGCCGTAATGTGGAAAAAGGGGGCTCTGCTGCCGTAATGTGTAAAAAGGGGGACTCTGGTGCCGTAATGTGGAAAAAGGGGGACTCTGCTGCCGTAATGTGTAAAAAGGAGACTCTACTGCCGTAATGTGTAAAAAGGGGACTCTGCTGCTGTAATGTGTAAAAAGGGGACTCTGCTGACATAATGTGTAAAAAAGGGGCTCTGCTGCCATAATGTGTAAAAGGGAATTCTGCTGCTGTAATGTGTAAAAAGGTGGACTCTACCTGCCGTAATGTGTAAAAGGGGGCTCTACCTAGCATAATGTGTGACAGAGGCTCTACCTGGCGTAATGTGTGACATGGTCTCTACCTAGCGTAATGTGTAAAAGGGGCTCTACCTGGTGTAATGTGTATAAGTGGCTCTACCTGGTGTAATGTGTATAAGTGGCAGTACTGGTGGCGTAATTTGAATAATGGAGATTACTGTGCTGCGTAATATTAATTGGTATTATTTTGTGGCCATGCCCCTTCCCTGTGAAACCACGCCCCTATATTTTGGGCGCGCCTATGGTGCGCACCAGCCCTATTTTAAATATGGGAGGGGGTGCCAATGCTGTTTCTTGCACACAGCGCCAAAATGTCTAGTTACGGCACTGCAGTCCGTTACTATTGGGGAACCTACAGTATCTCTCTTTCGAGTCCATAGCTAATATCCTGCTGTACCTAGAGATGTTCTTTATTGATTATGATATTTTCCTGAATTCTTGTGTGATTCATTTTGTCAGAAATGTCACAACACACAGTTCTGCCTGTTACGATACACTGCAGCGTGGGACCCTCTGACACAGCAAAGCTCATTCAGTGGAACTGCTGTATAAAGGGCTGGGTTGTGTAATGTAATATTACAAATATGTCCGATCAGGAGAAAGACAGCTAAAACAATAAAAATTAGCAGGGCGGATGCTGATGCTTTAGATGCAGGAAACAGGGTCCCAGAGGATCCAACACTCTAGGTACCTTACAGGAAAAATGGGATGTGGGGAGGAACTGGTTATAGAGTGAAAAGTAAAGAAAAACAGAGAGGGTGGGCAGTTGTAAATAACTATGGGGCAGATGTACTAAGCCTTGAAGAGTGATAAAGTGGGAGAGAGATAAAACCACCAACCAACCAGCTCCTGACATTTTTCAAAGACAGCCTGTAACATGGCAGTTAGGAACTGATTGGTTGTGTCTTTATCTCTCTGCAATGCTTAATACATCTCGCCTTATATCTTAAATGAATGTACAGTTACTCTCAGTATGAACATTTTTGAGAGGAATAAAGTTTTCAGTTCCGTATATCTCATTCACTTTGAATCTTCTACCAGAAGATTGGTTTATCAAAGGGAGAAGATCCCTAAATCGACAAAAATAGTACCACCAAATATGAAGTGCTGTACCCGACATCTCTAACACATTAAGGAAATCCCAGGAAATACTGTATGATATCTAGTTTGTCTGTACATGATACAGTTTAAAAATGGGATTTTGGTACTTACCGGTAAATCTATTTCTCCGATTCCACAGTGGATACTGGAGGATCTTTACGATAGGGTATAGATGGTGGTCCAGTGGGAGCCTGGCACATTCAATTGTTTAGAATAGTGACTGGCTCCTCCCCTCTACTATCCCCCTACAGACCAGTTTGGAAACTGAGCCCGAGAGGAGACGGCTCGATATACTCGAACAGAGGAGGAGGTAAAATAGAGAGAGAGTAAAAAACAAGGTTAACACCAACAACACCAAATGCAACCATCATTGTCACCATTCAACTGAATCGGTGAGGACTCACCAACAATCCCCTAACCTGGAGAAAAGAAGAAATCCCATGAAAAAAACGCCCAGAGCTGGTAGGGCGTCCAGTGTCCCCTGTGGAATCGGAGAAATGGATTTACTGGTAAGCACCAAAATCCCGTTTTCTCCTTCATCCACTAGGGGACACTCGAGGATCTTTATGGTGGGGACGTCTCAGAGCTCCCAACACAGGCGGGAAAGCGCTGAGAGTCCTGAAGCACCGCTCGGCCAAACTTAGAAGCCCACACTGCAAAGGTATCAAATTTGTAGAATTTTACAAACGGATGTTTCCCCAACCAAGTTGCTGCTCTACACAACTGCGTCAGAGAAACTCCTCTAGCAGCCGCCCAGGAAGAACCAACGGATCTAGTGGAGTGGCTGCGAGATAAGCTTGTTTGATGGTAAATTTGATCCAACGAGCAAAAGTTTGTTTGGAGGCCGGCCAACCCGGCTTGACAGCATCATAGAGAACGAAGAGAGTGTCAGCTGTTTGGTCTACGTAATACATCCAGGGATCTTGAAGAAGGAGAATCACCTGGACTACAATAGGTTGATTAATGTGAAATTCTGAAACAACCTTAGGTAGAAAAGACCTATGAGTGCGGAGTTCCGCTCTGTCCTCATTAAATATTAAATATGGAGGACGGCACGACAGAGCTCCTAATTCAGAAACCCGCCCCGCCGAAGCCAGGGCCAGAAGCAAAACTTCCTTTCATATAAGAAATTTTAACTCCACCGATTCCAGTGGTTCAAATAAAGATGTCTGCAAAAACGTTAGAACCGTATCCAGATCCCTAGAGCAGTAGGAGGGATAAATGGAGGTTTAAGGAGGATATCCCCTGGAGGAAGGTCTGTACCTCTGGGAGTAAGGCCAATTTCTTCTGGACAAAAATTGAAATGGCGGAGACCTGAACCTTGAGAGATCCAATACTCAAACCAGCTGAGAAACCAGCCTGGAAAAAAAGGAGACGCTTAGCCAATGCAAAAGAAGAAGCTGCTCACACCAAGAGATGTAGGCTTTCCATATACGGTAAAAGTGCTTTGAAGTGACCTCTTTTCTAGCACTCAGCATCGTAGGGATAACTAGAGATTGAATTTCTTTATGCTTTAAGATTTCCCTTTCAACAGCCACGCTGTCAAACGAAGCCGCTGTAAGTTTGGATAAACAAAAAGCCCCTGCCTTAGTAAATCCTGTCGTAAAGGTAGAGGCCACGGGTCGTCTATGAGTAAGTAATGTAGGTCGCTGTACCACATTCTTCGAGGCCAGTCTGGTGCCACAAATAGGACTCTGATCCTTTCTCGTTTGATCCGCTTGAGTAGATGCGGTAACAGAGGAAACGGAGGTAAAAGATACACAAACTGGAAATTCCAAGGAACCGTCAGTGCATCCACCGCTTCTGCTACGGGATCCCTGGTGTGAGAGCAATACCGAGGAAGTTTGTGATCTCTTCTGGACGCCATGAAAAACTTGAGGATGTAATTCCCCTTCGCCCGGATGCATATCCTGACGACTTAAGTAATCGGCCTCCCAATTCTCCACTCCTGGTATGAACCATGCCGATATTGTTACTGCATACTTTTCGGCCCATAACAGGTTCCTGGTTGCCTCAATCATAGCTGCCCTGCTGCGGGTTCCGCCCTGACGATTTATGTATGCCACTGCTGTGGCGTTGTCCGACTGCACGCATATTGCACGTCCCTGTAGGAGATGAAATCCCAGTAGGAGAGCATTGTAGACAGCTCGAAGTTCCAGTATATTGATAGGTAGAGTCTGTTCTTGTGGAGTCCAAATGCCCTGGAATTGACAATCCAGAGTCACCGATCCCCATCTGCGGAGACTGCCATTGGTTGTGTGGAGCACCCAATCTGTGACAACAAAGGATCTCCCCTTGGACAGATTCGCCATGTTCAGCCACCAAAGCAGTGACAGACGAGTCCTGAGTAGTAGCTGAACTATTTGATGCATGAAAAGATGCAAACCTGACCACTGTGAAAGGAGATCTAGTTGAAGAGGTCGGGAGTGGAACCTGACGTATTGTACTGCCTCGAAGGCAGGTACCATCCTTCCTAGTAGTTGAATGCACAGATGAATGAATACACTGTGATGCTGAAGGACCAGATGAACCCATTCCTGAATGGACTGAATCTTGTCCTGAGAAGAAAAATCTTCTGCCGTACAGTGTCCATCATCATACGAACTAGGAACTGAAGCCGCTGTGTTGGCTGCAAGTGAGACTTTTGGACATTGATGATCCAGCCGTGTCTCACAAGAAAGGCATGGGCTAATCTCAGGTCGTTTATCAACTTCTCTGCTGACGGGGCCTTTAAGAGGAGATTGTCCAAGTAGGGAACAATATTCACCCCTTGAGATCGTAATTGTGTCATCATCACTGCCATTACCTTTGTAAAGACTCGAGGCGTTGAAGAAAGACCGAAAGGCAAAGCTTGAAATTGAAAATGTAAATCCTTTACCGCAAACCTGAGGAAACACTGATGCGGAGGCCAAATCGGTACATGGAGATAAGCGTCCTTGATGTCTATAGACACGAGAAAGTCCCCTGCTTCTAGACCTGTTATCACAGAGCGCATGGACTCCATTTTGAATTCAAATATTCTCAGGAAAGGATTGAGATCCTTCAAATTCAGGATGGGTCTCACCGAGCCATCCGGCTTCGGTACTACGAATAAACTGGAATAAAACCCTCATTTTTGCTGGTGGAGAGGGACTGGAACAATGACTCGTATCTCTAGACGTCTCTTTATTGCCTGGAGAAGGGAATCTTGACGTTCCTGTGAAACTGGTAAACCTGTTGTAAAAAATCTCTGAGGAGGCTTTGACTGAAAATCTAGTCGGTAACCTTGGATAATGATATCTCTTACCCAGGCATCTGTGCAGGTTTCCGACCAAACCTGTCTGAAATTTAGTAAACGAGATCCCACCCTGGGATCCCCCAGGAGGGAGGGTAGCCCATCATGCTGTGGGTTTAGCAGCAGGTTTAGGGACCTGTGGTAATGCAGCTGTGGTTGCTGCACGACCTCGGCCTCTGTTACCTCCAAAAGAGGTGTTTCCTCCTCAGCCACGTCCTGTGAACTTTGATGGGACTCGAAAGGACTGGAAGGACGGACCAGAATAAGTCTTCCTGGGAGCTGGAGCTGCAGAAGGAAGATAGGTTGATTTACCACCAGTGGCTTTGGAGATCAGGGTATCCAGTTCTTGACTAAACAGGAACGCGCCCTTAAACGGTATGGCCTCCACCGCCTTCTTGGATTCCGCACTCACCTGCCATTGCCTAAGCCAGAGTGCCGGTCGTGCTGAAATAGATAAAGCAGATATTTTGGATCCAGTGGTTCCGGCATCCTTGGATGCTTCACCTAAATAAACAGCAGATTCTCTGATATGTTCTGCCAGTGTAATTAATTGATCTGTAGAGAGACCTGCTTGTAACCCTGTCACCAATTGTTCTGCCCAGGCCTCTATAGCCTTATTGACCCAAAGACCCACCATGATAGGTCGAAGAAGTATCCCCGCTGCTGTGTATAGAGACTATAAAGTATTTTCTAACCTAGGATCAGCCTGCTCCTTTAACGAGGTAGCACTGGCAACCAGTAAGATAGTCTTTTTTGATAATCTAGATAAAGAGGGGTCTACCAGCGGGGGGGATTTTCACACTTTGTTCTACTGTCCTCTGGAAAAGGATAGGAAAGCAAAAGCCCGCGGGTCACCTGAAATTTCTTGTCAGGGTTCTTCCATGCTACAACAAAATGGTTATCTATTTCTGCAGATACAGGAAAAGAAATAGCACTCCGTTGTCTTTTTATTTATTTATTTTATTTTTTTATTAACAGTTTCTTATATAGCGCAGCAAATTGTTTTGCGCTTTACAATTGGAAATAACGATGATATAACAAAACTGGGTAATAACAAACAGTCATAGAGGTAGGAAGGCCCTGCTTGCAAGCTTACAATCTATAGGGAAATAGGCATGTATACACAAGGATAGGTGCTATCTATTGCATAGTTGTCCGCCAGGTTGCAAAGGTTCTTGGTGGGCTGAATGATATGGTCTTACAGCAATGATGAACTGGGGTCGAGAGGAAGTGAAAGTGAAGAATGAGAAGACATGTGAGGATATGTGTGGACTGTGCAGAGTGGATGCAATATGATAGGAAGGTTTTTGAAAGTTATGTGGGCGTTTCTGGAATTTGATATGCTTGCCTATAGAGGTGAGTTTTCAGGGAACGCTTGAAGGTTTGGAGACTAGGGGAGAGTCTCATTATGTGTGGTAGAGCATTCCACAGAGTTGGTGCAGCCCAATGAAAGTCCTGCAATCGTGAGTGAGAGCGGGTAATGAGTGTGGATGAGAGACGCATGTCTTGTGAAGAGCGAAGAGGTCAGGTTGGGAGATATTTTGAGATAAGCGACATGATGTATGTTGGTGTAGTTTGGTTAATGGCCTTGTGTGTGAGTAAAAGTATTTTATATTGAATACGGTAGAATATAGGTAACCAATGGAGGGACTGACAGAGTGGATAGGCAGACGATGAACGTCTAGCGAGGAAGATTAGCCTCGCAGCTGCATTCAGAATGGATTGTAGTGGTGAGAGTCTCGTTTTGGGAAGACCAGTTAGGAGACTATTGCAATAATCAATGCGGGAGATAATGAGAGCGTGGCTTAGAGTTTTAGCAGTGTCTTGTGTAAGGTATGGTCGTATTTTGGATATGTTTTTTAGATGCATGTAACATTATCTTGAGACAGATTGAATGTGGGGAACAAAGGACAGATCAGAGTCAAGGATGACACCTAGACGGCGAGCTTGTGGGGTAGGGTAGATTGTCAAGTTTTCAACAGTTATAGAGATATCAGGTTGGTACCTACTATTGGCCGGTGGAAATATAATTAACTCTGTCTTTGAAATATTAAGTTTGAGGTGGCGAGATGTCATCCAAGATGAAATGGCAGAAAGGGATTCAGTGACACGGCCCAGTACAGATAGGGAAAAATCAGGGGAAGATAGGTAGATTTGAGTATCATCTGCGTACAGATGATACTGAAATCCAAAAGAGCTGATTAGTTTACCAAGAGATGAAGTATAGATAGAGAAAAGCAGAGGACCCAAGACTGAGCCTTGCGGTACTCCAACTGAAAGAGGTAGCAAAGAGGAGGTAGATTCAGAGAAGCGAAAACTGAAGGAGCGATTAGATAGGTAGGATAGGAACCAAGAAAGGGCTGTGTTTTTAAGACCTAGGTATTGTAGTGTTTGTATGAGAAGAGAGTGGTCAATAGTGTCAAATGCAGCAGATAGATCTAGAAGAATAAGTAGTGAGTAATGGCCTTTAGACTTCGTAGTGACAAAATCATTAACCACCTTAGTCAGTGCTGTCTCTGTGGAGTGTTGGGAACAGAAGCCTGACTGTAGTGGGTCCAATAAAGTGTGTGAGTTAAGAAAGTGTGTGAGTCGAGTGTAGGCAAGTCTCTCAAGTAGCTTAGAGAGACAAGGGAGCTAAGAGATAGGGCGGTAGTTTGAGAGAGCGTTAGGGTCAGGATTTTGTTTTTTCAAAATGGTAGTAATCACTGCATGCTTGAAGAGAGAAGGAAAAATACCAGTAGAGAGAGAGAGAGATTACAGATGTTAGTTAAGGTAAGGATGAGCACCAGAGACAGAGCTTTACTTATTTGTGAGGGTAAAGGATCAAGAGGAGAGGTAGTAGAGAAGCAGGATGAGAAGAGTGATGATACTTCATCTTCATTTGTGGGATCAAATGAAGAGAGAGTTCCTGAGGGTTCAGGTAAAGAACGGAGCAGGTCACTGGCTGCCGAAGAGCATACCATTTCATCTCGGGTCTTATCAATCTTCTCCTTGAAGTAGGAAGCAAGATCCTGTGCCTTGATAGTGGCTGGTGGGGTAGGTGAGGGAGGATTCAGAAGTGATTTAAATGTATTAAAGAGTCGTTTGGGGTTAGAGGCTTGAACAGAGATAAGAGTTTGGAAATATGTTTGTTTGGCAGTGTCCAAGGCATTTCATTTTCTACAAGAGTGGTAGACAGTCTTATATGTGAGGAAGTCACTTGAAATACGAGATTTACGTCACTGACATTCAAGTTTGTGAGTTTTTGTAGTTGTCTTGTTAATTTATCTCTTTTTGTTAAAAAAACAAGGTTGCGGAGGAGTCGGCTCAGAATCCGAAATCTGAAAGACTTTACTCACTGCTCGTATGAGAGCGTCTAACCCCTCAGACTCAATTTCCGTGTCGTCCTTAATTAATTCAGTGTCTGAGTCCAGATCAACTTCTCCTTCCTGTAAAGGATGTAAATCTTCAGTGTCTGATTCATCAGACCATACCTCCCAACTTGTAAGTTCTTTAAATAGGGACATACGTGCGGCAAAGCCGCGCGCGCTCCCGAAAAAGGGGCGTGACCTAAGAAAAAGGGGCGTGGCTTCGCGGGAGGACCGCGCTCGTGAGCCACGCCCCCGTTTTCGTCACTGAGGGGGCATGCCCAGCGCTCTGTGAGCCGCTGGCATGCCCCCTCTCCCTCTGACTCCAGGGAATAGATGCTGTGCGCATGCGCACAGCGTCTATTCACCGCTGCTCTGCTAAGCAGGGCAGCGAGAGTAAGAGACTCCCAACTGCCCCCCCACCGCGGGACACTGCGGCCCGCGGGTGGGACAGCGGGACAGTCCTCAAAAAACGGGACTGTCCCGCGAAAATCGGGACAGTTGGGAGGTATGTCAGACTGTAAACCACTGGCAATTATCTTTTTTGAGACCGTCTGCGTAGAAAAGGAAGCAGGGAATTTAGATGCCCCCATAGTTTGTCTTAACCCTTCTACTGATTTAGCTAAACTCTGTGCCCAATCTGGTTCAGGTAGTGAAACCTGGGACCTGGATGCTTCTCTGTCCTTACGAAAAGCAGCCAGTTCCGCAGTAAGATCAAACATAACCCCAGCCAGGTGAGTTAACCAAGTAGGAGTGGGGTCCTGTGTAGTGGCAGGACTTTCCAGTGGGTTCACTGACTCACATGTATCACAGTACAGGGAACCCTCATTCTGTTGTGTGAACTTGGCTGAGCAATTTTTACAGGCATATAGCTTCTGTGAAGCCTTTGAAGAAGTGCTCCTTCCTGTCATCTTGTCAAAGTCAGTCCCACAGTTACACAGTACACACACATAAATAAACAGAAAAGATCTTTAGAGAAGGAGGAGCATACAGGAGAGGGCCAGTCACAGCGGCCCTATGACAATAGCTACAGAACACTGTAACTACAACAGGCGTTTCTGTAGAATATAATCCAATTTACATCCCTTCTCTATCTCCCCCGTAACCATTCAATATGTTGATATGGGGCACACAAAGTTTTGGTTATCCACTGGTACTAAGGGGCCTATTTATCACCATCCACATCCTTGGATGCGGATGACAGGTGATAAAATTGCCCAAACTCGCACTGTGATAATTGATTACATCGCAGGGATGTATCAATTATCGCATGCAGGGACAGAGCTTGCGGTCATGCTCTGTCCCTTCGATGACACTCCGCAGCATCATCAGGGTATTTTTCATAAAAGTAAAATACCCCGATGTCCTGCTGCGCATGCGCCGTCCATCGGACACACATAGCTGATTCCTGGAGCCGGGTCCAGTATAATCTCGCCAGTCTGAGCTGGCGAGATTATCACAGGGCACACTGCGGTATTTTTTACGGCTTTTTTTTTGTAAATTTGGCAACATCGCATTTCCCATTAGAAGTATGGGAAATGCGATGTGGATTACTAAGAAAAAGTGAATTAAAGCATTTGGAGCAGTTTTTCATGAAAACTGCTCCAAATGTCCTTTAATACATTCAGGTCAGGCCCGGCGCTACCCGCTCAGCGAAGGGATGCAGTGCAGGGAGGCGCTGGGACGGAGAGGCGCTCCCCCTGCTCTGCATTCCTTCCCTGCTGCGCCGTCCTGTCCCCCGTGCTGCTGCTGCTGCAGCGGCGCTTGTAGCATTAGAATCCTCCTCCCTCCGCTCCCCACCCCTCACCTGTGTGACAGGACAGCGCTGTGTATGGGACAAAAGGGGCGGAGCTACACTGGACGGAAGGGGCGGGGCTAAACGGGCTGTAGGGGCGGAGCTACACGGACCAGGCTGCTATAGTGTACAGACTCAGAGGGAGACTGGCTTAGGTAAGTGAAGGGTGAGAGGGAAGTGTGTGTGTATTGTGTATGTGTGTGTTTGTGGTATGTCTGTGTGCGTTTATGTGTGCTTTAAGGACGCTACTACTACAGGGGGGGCATTACGTGTAACGTCGCTACTAATGGGGGGGCCATTACGTGTAACGTCACTACTAATGGGGGGGCCATTACGTGTAACAACGCTACTAATGGGGGGGCCATTACGTGTAACAATGCTACTACTAGGGGGGTCATTACGTATAAGGACGATACTACTACTTGGGGGGGGGGCATTATGTATAGGATGCTACTATTACTTGGGGGGCATTACATATAACAATAATACTACTACTTGGGGGGCCTTACGTATAAGGACGCTACTACTACTGGGGGTGCACTATGTATAAGGATGCTACTACTACTGGGGGGGCATTATGTATAGGGATGCTACTACTACTGGGGTGCATTACATATAAGGACGCTACTACTACTTGTGGGGCATTACGTATAAGATGAATAAGATTGTGCTACATTGTGGCGTAATTTTGAATGGGGGTATTATTGTGTGGCTATGCCCCTTACTTGTGAGACCACACCCCTTTTCCCGGTGCGCGCCAAAGGAATATGGGAGGGCGCAAATTTATAGTTTGCAGGGGGGCGCCGAACACCCTAGCACTGGCCCTGATTCAGGTGAAACTAAAATAATGTGAAAAGGGTGTGAAAAGATGATGGCCATTTTAAGCAGAAACGTTTTTCCATTAGCTGTGCAAGTGGACATGCTGTTCATTTTGTTTGTTACACAATCTGTAATGTAAATCTTCTTGTTTTACTCAAATTTGCTCAAAGTTTCTTCCTTGCAAATTCGGTTTGGTGCCAAGACCTTTGTGTCATGTAGAGGTGACCGTTGTTTATTGTTTTGGGGGTGATTATTGCTTCTCTATAACTACAGGTTAGTCTACAAAGTAACAAGGGTCAGAGGCGTTACTGGGTGTTGTGTCACCTGGTGCGCCAAATAAAGCCTCCGAAAGTTCAAAAGTGGGCATGCCCTTGTGGGAAAAGCATACAACCTCAAGGCATGCCAATTTTCATCACTCTGAGGGCGTGCCCAGGGCCGTTGAAAGCCACGCCGGGCCCTGGTAAAGGCCTGGGGGTGTGGCTTATTAAGTAGTCGTTACTATGCCCTTTAGTACAAAAATATGTTAATATTAAAATAATTGTGGGGCAGTGCATTCCACAAGAGGGCCGCCATTTTAACATAGGGTGGTGCCGTCTTAACATAGGGGGGCAGTGGGGAGGGCACCCATGTCCTACCTTACTTGATCTGGAAGCGGGTCCCTCCTCCCCGTCCAGCGCCTTCTTCCCAGTGATATTTGGGAAGATGACGCTGGACACTAGACAGCAAAGACTCTGGTACAGTGTCAGAGTCTTTGCTTTCTATGTGCGGCTCCATCTCCCCGAAAATATCACCAGGAAGATGGCACCGCTCTCGGCTGGCCCCAGTACAGGTAACCTTGAGGAGGGGAGTTAGCGGACCTGGGGCTCCCTCACGGGCACGTCCAGTAGCCCGGGCTCGGGTAATTTGTACCCGCTCCCCCTGCCTCTCAGCACCATTGGGCATGCCCAACATTCCCGGAGATGCTGGTCTGCCCTCTGAGACTCCCCCTGCACTGCTGGCTTGTTTTCAGTGACAGGAGCCGGCTTCTGCAGATAATGTCACAGTGCAGCACCCGCCTCCCTGTCACTGTGGAGGAGCCAGCATTTTGGAATCACCTCTGTTTTGTTCATATGTTTGTAAATCCAGTCATCAGGACACAGAGACATGTGAGTTCACTGCTGTGCTTTTTATTCCATCCCCAACTCCAGGCACACTGCACACTGGACCGCCCACTTCCCAGCATCCCCCTGGTCCTAGGGACCATCACTGAAGATTCAGGCTTACACATGTTAGTAAGGGAGTGTCTACAAATATTAAGCATTCTAATACACTAACATCACAACCTCCTCCAGTCTTCACCACCTGTACCTCCATAGTGATGCCTGTGTCTTGCTGTCGAAGATCAACCCACCGGGTCAGCATGCTCTTTGTATGCTGACTGCTGAAAACTTTGTTATAGATTCCTTTCCTACTAACTACCCACTATCTGACAATATGGGATAAAAGGTGACAGACAGATGACCAATTTTTCAAAGCAATAAGGTTCCCACTACATAGGCAAACAAAGGGGGGGGGTTTCTGGTTGCACGGAAACCCCCATCCTCTTGGCAAGTTGCTAAAATTATGACAACAATAGCAATGGTATATAATACGATTACTAGAATTGCTGCCACATCATGCAGTTTAAGGGACAGAGTAGAGCTGCTGCACATGCCTAGTGTGGCAGCTTCTTCTACCACGTTTTCTGTGTGTGTGGATCTGATAATTAGTGTACTGGACCAGATAGTAGCTACCAGGAAGAAGAGACAGGAGCCTTACTATGAGGAGGGAGAATGTGTGTTCAGAAAGTGCAGTACTGGTTCTATTATGTTTGTGTATTTATTTCCTATGGTATGCTTAACCTTTTCCTGACCACTTATCTTATTTATATGATTTAAATATGTTCAGTACAGCCTATACTATAGACAATCTATAGTTTTAAATATTAATACGGTATTTAACACAGTATCCAGTATATATAAAAAGACCATTGTTTACATTAATGTCCATGGTCGTTACTGGGTTTTTCTGCCACTCCCCCAGACAACCACTCTTGCTCCAATGTTCCGCAGAGTAGGAGATTGTGGATTGCATTTGGAAACCCCCCTCTAGAAATCCTGCGTTTGCCACTGCACTAGAGCGGTAAATGCCAGATTTCCAGAATCAAGAGGAAGAGAAGTACCGCAGTGTGTATCTGCTGAATGCGGAGTGACACTGCGCTATACTCCTGCTTTGCTGGATAAAGGATAATGTGGATTTTTAGGACCCTGCACTAGAGATTGGCTGTCTGTATTAATGCTAATTCTGTTTCCCCTATAACACTGTATTATTGCATGTTGTGTGATTTTATTTTATTTTTTTAAAGTTTTTACATTAAGTTTTGATGGAAACTTGCTGGCTAATAAACTCCATTTATTGTTTATAAATATTTACCAGGATATGAAAATATTGGTACCTGAGATGGGTAAGCAGTGCAAAGTCCTTTCGCATAACAAAATGGTGCAGACGCTTGCACGTTAGATAATTAGGTAAGAAACTACCATGAGTACATGGTGTGTAGTGTGGGCCCCATTTATTCAGGGGCCCCTGTATCATGACTAGGACCAAACATCCACCTCTTAACCTTTAATTGGTACATCTTTGCTATACCTACTGTATACAGAGACAGTGTTAATTCTTCCCCTCTCTGAAAACATTTTTGTAATATAATAGTAGCTTACATAGCCTTGGAGCAATCCTGAAACAAGAAGATACATAGATACAGTACTGGAGATATGTATCTCAGGCGGGCTAAGCTTAGCTATACATTTTACCAGAAGATTAACTAGAGGCTCCTAAAGCTCAGTGCTCCTTACTGGTGTGCCTAGTACAAGAAGAACATGGAAAAAAAATACTTAAATTACCCCTCATCGCTGCCCCCTTCGTGAACAGGAACACTATTCCCCCCAAACCCCCGTTTTCCCTTCCCCCCTTCCCCTTATCTATTTGTTTGTTACTTGTCGAAGTCGAAAATATTTCAGTACACACATCACGTACAAACTACACACAGATGGCCTCCGTGCGCGTACTTGTTCTACCGTGCGTGCACATATTCGCAATTTGCGTATGATCGCTCCCACGGTCCTGCGTATTAGCGCGTGGTATGAGTAATTACGGTAGTATTTGTAATCGCATGGAAAAGCCATAAAAACACATGACATATTTAATACACATAGCGCACAATTTACACATAGTCAGCCTGCACCACACCAGCGAGTTACACTTGCTTAAAGGGTATAATAACAAAGGGATTCACCTTTACAGGATTGGAGGGGACAGAATTAGGTTAGGAGGTGGTGTTTGGTATCCAGCTGTAGGGTATTTTAAGAGCAATATTCCGGTGTTAGTTTGCAGAAGATCTCACGCTCCTGCAAATAGTTATGCGCAGGAGCAGAAAATATCAACTGTATTTACTGTACTCCTGATATTCGTCGGGAACCCAGTGGAGAACATCTGCAAGTGCACCTGGACCAGACATCGCCCACCTATTCAAACCGACCTATGACCTCTCCTGTACTGTAAATGACCACCCCAGTGACCAATAGACAAAGAGATCACAGTTTCCATTGTGTTAGGTTTTGGACAAATGTATAAAAAGCCAGCTGCAGGCACGGTCACACACAATCTCTGAAGATCATCTACTTTGATGATTGAGGACCGGACCGGGAAGCGCAGGCGAACAAACGTATGTACCATTGACTGTAGCCTTTTTCTCTTATTGTATTGTATTATTGTTGTAACCCCCTGCTAGTAAAATAACCGTTGGTGGGTTGGACCCCAACATAGTTTTGAAATACAATTGGTGTCGTGTCCCATTTCCTGCTAAGGTTTAAGGTGTATTTCTATCACACCTGCATTGTGCTCTCAGCGTATCCGTGTGTGTATGCACTGCGTGTACTTTGTACGTCCGTCGCGGCGTGAGTACGCAAAGTGCGTACAGGGTATGGGCTTTTGTACGCTAACTGTGTAAAAAGTACGTAGGGCAAGGATTACATACAGCGGCCGCAGCGGCTCAAATTTAAGTGTATTAAGGTATAGCTTTTTGGTCCTGTAAAATAATCAGCATTCACATACTGGCTTCGTGTTTTTTTCTTCAGTTATTGAATAAATATACTATTTGCTTTTTTTCTATATCTATATGCTGTAGACATACAATTTGCAAAACTTATATAATGATTACTATCCGTTATTTGCTCGGTCTCTTTTACTGTTATACCTGGCTATACTTTCTGGCAGTTAGGACTCAGGGCTTATGCCGTTGCGGACAGTCAGTATCGGCCGGTGGTCACACCATTATGTTTCATTTTATTTCTCTGGGGTGTATTATATCTACTTTATTATTAGGAACTAAGGAGAAATTAAATTAAGTCATGTGATTTTACAGAGAGAATGTAAAATTGTGCTAGATATGTCCCTGCGTGGTGCTAGACACGCCCAAAAGGTGGTACTAGACACACCCCTCCTGCGGTGCACCCCCTAATAAAATTAGCTGCGCACGCCTATGTGTACTCTTTGTTTTTATGTTTTGTTCATTACAAACATGTTTATTTGTTTGTTTGTTTTTAAATTACCCCTCGTGTTTTAGAACCATCCACAAACTCTCAAGGGGAGGGTTGGTCTGCAAACCGTACTTTTCAAATACATTAAAAGGTGCCACACTGCTGTGACTGAAAGTACAAGACACAATGTGAAAATGCAGGTGCACACCACTAAGACCATATTTACATATCAATTAAACTCTACAGGAATACACATGAAGTTCATAGAACACGTTTTGCTGGACCTGTGTATACCCATCTCCCACCCCCCTTACTTCCAGAAGTTTGAAATACTTGAAGGTTGTTACTGACTTTCATTTGGTCCAGCACCCCATCCATCCATAAAAATGTGTTTTTATATCATATCAGCATGATCCCTACGAATATACATTTCATTTCAATTAATATAGGTTTCATCTGAATAAAGTCAATTTGCCATGGTAGATGGGCACGGAATACATACTATATCCCGGCAGAGGGGTTAAGTATTTTTAACCACCCTTGTCCCCTACCCTAATCCTCTGGGGGTGGCAGCTAGGGCTAAACCTCTGGGGGTGTTGGATAGGACTAACCCCCCTTTCCCCCATAGTGCCTAACCCCCAGCCCAATACTCACCTTCTGGATGTCGGCTGTTGTGATCTGGCGCGAGTCTCCTGAGTGGTGTCAGGATTCTGGTGTCAGTCACATGACCGCCGGCATCCCCACAGCCAGGAAGCTAAATGCATCCCTTGGGCACCCACTGCTTCATACAGTGGTGTATCTATAATAGGTGCAGGGTGTTCCGTGCACACGGGCCCCATGGTGGCACACACCGCACACCCTGCACCTATATATTAAACTCATCTCACTGAAGCTCCACTTCGGCGCTACCGGGAAAGTGGTGTGGCGGACATTTTTCCAGAGATTTCGCATTGCACAGTAGATAAATCACAGTGAATATGGCACTGTGCCAGAGTCAGATGGTTTTCTAACCAGTATCGCCTGCGCGAGAGAGAAAGTCCTCTTGGAAACTGCACACGGCTACTTTTTCTCTTAAGCCGCCCTGGTATATTTATACTAGGTGTGAGTTTCTAAAAACTATTTCATTGCAGAGTATAATTGATAATTAAATACGGCCTTAGGGCGTAATTCAGAGGTTATCACAGCAGCAAATTTGTTAGCAGTTGGGCAAAACCATGTGCACTGCAGGGGAGGCAGATACACTGTATAACATGTGCAGAGAGAGTAAGATTTGGGTGGGGTGTGTTCAAACTGAAATCTAAATTGCAGTGTAAAAATAAAGCAGCCAGTTTTTACCCTGCACAGAAACAAAATAATCCACCCAAATCTAACTGTCTCGGTACGTTATATCTGCCACACCTGCAGTGCACATGGGCCCTCATTCCGAGTTGTTCGCTTGCTAGCTACTTTTAGTAGAAATGCATACACAAAGCCACCACCCTCTGGGAGTGTATTTTAGCATAGCAGAATTGCTAACGAAAGATTAGCAATTGCTAACGAAAGATTAGCAATTCTGCTAATATTAGCAGAATTGCTAACGAAAGCAATTTCCTTGCAGTTTCTGAGTAGCTCCAGACCTACTCCTAGATTGCGATCACCTCAGTCCGTTTAGCTCCTGGTTTGACGTCACAAACACGCCCAGCGTCCGAACAGCCACTCCTCCGTTTCTCCAGACACTCCTGCGTTTTTACCTGGCACGCCTGCGTTTTTCAGCACACTCCCTGAAAACGGCAAGTTTCCACCCAGAAACTCCCACTTTCTGTCAATCAGCAGAGCGATTGAAAAGCTTTGTTTGCCTGTGAGTAAAATAGCATAGTTTTGTGTAAGTTTGCTTAGCGCGTGCGCCCTGAGATGCATACGCATGCGCAGAACTGCCGGATTTTAGCCTATTAGCAATTCTGCTAAAATTATCAGCGAACGAACAACTCGGAATGAGGGCCATGGTTTTGCCCAACTGCTAACAAATTTGCTGCTGCGATCAACTCTGAATTACCCCCTTAGTATTTAAGTGTGCACCTGCATTTCTGTATTGTGCATTAGAACCATTCTCCTGGATGGCAATGCAGACCCCAGCCTATTACTGAACTCAACTTTAAATACTGTAACAAAATAAGCTCAGAAAATTGCAAAATATAATATTAGTGAATGAGAACCTTTATTATACTTTCTGTGTCTTTCATAAACTTTCATCTTTCTGGACATAATCAGGATCTAATTGGCAACACACTGTGTTTGTCACTGATACAAAATACTTAGCAAAATACATAGTGGAAATTTTGATTCCTGACCACCTGCTGGAACACAAACACATCCACCCTATTCTATCGAGCCTGCACAGAGTCCACTCACGGCATCTGGCCATTGCTTAACATATGCTCCAGCTGCAGTCATATTAAATTCCTCAGCCATAGAGCATAGTTTGTAAATCACTCTGCAATCTATTACAAAATGTGCTACAGTATATCTCTTTACTGACTCCAGCTGTAGTGGCCAGTGCGCCCGATCTGGATTTGAATGCAAACCCAATGGTTTTCATACAGATCTGATGTTTAAGGGTCTGCGCAGGTGATGGACCCATTCTGCTCTTTTATAGGTGAGTCAGACGTAGGCTTCCTGGGCCCGGCTTTCCAGATCCTTCCGCCAGTCTGAATAATACCCCTTTCACACCGCACAAATAACCCGGTATCGACCCGGCATATTGCCGGGTCGACACAGGTCGGCGTGCGGTGTGAAAGGGGCATAGCCAAAAATCGCAGGTCGCCTTACCCAGCAATTCAACCCGGGAATAAAGCAGTGTTACTCCCGGGTTGAATACCGGGTCAGTGGCTGTGTAAACAGGCTCCTGGGTCGTAACGTTTCCGGGACCCGTTTACTACAGCAGGGAGAGGCGGCGCGGAGATGATCTCATCTCCCAGCGCCGACTCCACCTTTGCCCCTGCCGCGCCCCCCCGATGCTATGGCAACCCGCCCGGCATATTGCCGGGTCGGTGAAGCCTGCAGTAGCTGCCAATGCCGGATCCCACCCGGGAAGGACCGGTTTCCAATGGACCCAGGTATAAGCTTCATCAGGAGTCATAACCCCAATGGTGATCTGATGCTGCGTCCAAAGAAAAAACACTCAGATTGCAGATGGATATAGTGTCTATCTCCAACAGATGCCTCCTGCTGCACTTGTATTTTATTTGTATAGAATTGCACGGCCGCAAATCGGAACCAGACCAAGTGTCAGATGTGCAGACCTGGATTTTATTAATAGCCTAGATATTATGTATAGTATAGTGCAATGGAGCTCATGTACACTATGGGGTGCATTCAATTGCTGCTGAATCCGTACAACACTTAACTAGGAGCGGGATCTCTCTCAAAACTGTTCACTACCCCATGGGGTAGCAATCACATTTGAGCGAATCAGCCGAGTTAGGGTGCAAATCAGGCTGCCACTGCTGGCATTAAAACATAGCGGCAACAGCAATTTGCCCCCTTCACCGGCAATTGAATTCTCCCTTATGTGCATGTGTGATCACATTTGTGGAGCTGGAAAAGTCTAATAAATTGTGGCATGTTAGGTGTACGTAGAGTTCCGCATGTTGTTGTTTTGATTCATTTATGAATCATATGTTTCTACATTTATAGCAACATTTTATTTTTGTAAGATAACAATTTCCGCAGCGAAACAAGAAATTCAAAGAAAGTGCTGACTCAGTTGCTTCTCTTTCAAAGCTAATTACAAAATATTAAACCAGATTCCAAAATCCCCCAGACAGAATGTGATACGTTGCAACTAAAGGAGCTGGTGTATTTACTGCAAATGGGGGGCTAGATGACATCCAATTTCAGGAGCTGTGAGGCACAGGTTCAGTTGCTTCAGTTCTAAAGATGTGTCCTCATACACTTACCCTTATTGCACCATATGCAGCAAGACTCATAGTGCGATTTAGACATTCCTCCATGGGTACTGATTCCCAGACTCTCTGACTTATTTCTAACTTAAGAATGTGATTTGCATTGGAGCTGCATACAAAGTCACTATACTGTACTAGGAACTAGGATTAGAGTATCTGTTTTAAAAGAATTCGTACATAGTCACAGGTTAAACAAATCTTAGAGTCGCACGCAGCAGCTGCAGGTAGTGCCAGCGCCAGTCTCCGGGTACCCAGGCATTTTCATTTGATTGCAGTACAGATGCGACTAAGACACATATTTTGTGAAGAAGTCTATGGCAACATGCATGGCGTGGCTTAGTCGTAAAGTCAGCGGCACACATAAAAACAGACTGAAGGGGGGACTTGGACTGCACTGTTGAATTTTAGACATATTGGGGGAGATGTACTAAGTAGTGGAAATAGTGGAGGAGTGAGCCAGTGGAGATGTTTCCCAGGGCAACCAATCAGCATTGAAGTAACATCTAAAATTTGCATATTATAAAATTGTACAAGCAGCTGATTGGTTGCCATGGGCAACTACTTTACTGGATCACTTCTCAACTCTTTTCACTACTTAGTACATTTCCCATTAAGAGGTGCTACAATACTGAGGGCCAGATGTACTAAGCCTTGAAAAGTAATAAAAACTGCAATTTTTTCAAACAAGGCCTGAGACATGACAGTTAGGAAATGATTGTCTGGCACTTTATCACTCTCCCTTTTATCACTTTTAAGGTTTAGTACCATCTGCCCTTATACTTTTCCCTTTTGACATGTGGATTGCAAGCTCTTCAACCATTTATAGGATATACATCTAATAATGCAACTTGTGCTATATTCACATCTCTTCCTTTGCTACCAGTTCTTTGTAACAGTATGAAGTTAGCATAACGCTCTTTGGGATCCCGCCTGTCACAATACAGACGTCGGGATCCTGACGAGGGCACCATACCGCCAGCCAGCGAGGTAGGTGATTCCCCCTCTATGGTAGTCCACGACACCCATAGAGGGAGAATAGAACCGAGCCTGCAGCATGGCAAGTACAGCATGACGAGATCAGTGAGCCTGCAAGGGGCTTCATTGCACTCTCCCCCCTGCCGGCATTCTACCAGTCGTGATGCAGATAAAATCATACCGAGCCCCCTGTAACATTTGATACTATAGGTGGTGTCTCTATGTCCCTGTGCCCAACAGATTGCGGACAGTAACAGCCCCCTTAGACAGTTTGCTCCCCTCTCATGAGGTACATAGCTGGCTGATCAATGTGCTCTCAGGGCCACAGTCTGTCTTAATGTTCCCAAAATGAAAAGCTGTGAAGCACAAATATTTCTCAATCAAGCAAATCGCAAGGCTAACCAATGATGAGATGCTTAGGGGTAAACAAAATATTACATATAAAATATGCGTTTCATGTTAGGATTGTAAGGAATCTTTGTCATCCGATGTTGCTCTGACTCGCCACCAAACAATCCATTAAACTTCCCAGCACTATGTTCTCTTATATGACTCAATCCTGAGAAGAATGATGATCTCATAGGAGAACTGACAGCAGAGGCTGAGACATGGCTGCCAGCGCTTGTAAAGTTTTTTCGTTACAGTTTTGCAGAAATGTATCTTTGACACCCAGCATGTGTAATAAATGCCTGACTGCATACTCAAGTTCCATAACTGCAGATCCCAACCCTAACCTTGATACTACTACTACTAGTTCATCTCCCTTATTTTGGTACTTGGAAAGATCTCTGGTAATAGGCCAATAGATCGCTATCAGAATCAGAATTCACAGAAAACAGATTCACCAATCTTTTATCACTGGTTCAGCAATAAACATATTTGTGAACACGTTGTCACCCACTTCCTTTCTACTTGTCCATGTACTGCATATTGTTCTGAGGGGATGCAGTCAAAATGCTGGCAGTCACGAGACTTCATAGAATGACAGTAATAGTCTGGTCTACAGGACAAGAATTCCAGAACACCCCCAAACCAAGGGCCGGATGTAATGGCTTGCGAGACGGCAGGAGCTCCGAGACTCCGGTTGAACTTGTAAGTTTTTTTTAAAGCAGCAAACGTTTACAAGGCAAAACCAACCAGGTTCCCTATTTCATGGGAAACAAAAGACATCGCCATTTGGCAGGTTTCCCGTTGTAAGATGAACCTGTATGATAAAGAGAAATTTACCAGTCTTCTTGAAAGTTGGTATTTTTATTTGCTCTTTGACTTTCAGTTTGCAATCCTGTTGTATGTTCCTAATCACAAGTGGAACATTTTAAGAGAGCTACAGCTAAATTGCACTTTTATACTGGCCCTAGTTACTGGCCAGTCAAAATGATGTAACAACATAACAGTAATGTCAGCACCGACCACTGTGCGCGCCCAATCGGAGCAACACTTGAATTGCTCCATCGGGCGCCATCTAGGGGCCACCAACACGCAAAACACTTGAATTCCATCCCATACAGGAGAGGTGCAGCATTAACTTTTATTATATAGGCTCTTTTCTTAATGCCTACTCCTATACTGCAATGATGAGATCTAAAACAGGAGATACTGTAGCAGCGGGTGGTCTTCAGTATGCCGACTGACGGGATCCCGGCGCACAGTATACCGGCGCCGGGATCCCGACAGCCGGCATACCGACACTTATTCTCCCTCGTGGGGGTCCACGAACCCCCTGGAGGGAGAATAAAAGAGTGTGGCGCGCGTAGCGTGGCGAGCGCAGCGAGCCCGCAAGGGGCTCATTTGCGTTTGCCACACTGTCGGTAAGCCGGCGGTCGGGCTCCCGGCGCCGGTATGCTGGTCGCCGGGAGCCCGACCGCCGGCATATCGTAGTGAACCCGTAGCAGCATATCTGTATGTAGGATTCTGTCTTGCTTATTTCACAGGTAAAGTGATGACTAAGAGCTACCATGGACATCCTGTTGTCAAAATGACAGCTACTACAATCTAAACATATAAATGTGAAAGCACTCACTCACTCACTCACTCACCCATCACTAATTCTCTTACTTTCCAATGTTAGGAAGATGAAATGTAACATAGGTATTTTTCAGGTGGGAAATAGGAAATCTATGTAATCAGAATTTTAATAAACTTCCGCTAAGGGGATTGACATAATGACGTCATTACCGATGTGTGTCTTGCGTTGAGTGAACGATAACGCCCAAACTGACATTCAGAACAAAATTTGGACAGCACCTCCAGTGGTTAGATTTAATAAACTACAAAAATGGTCCTGTCACTTTTTACCGTATCTGCTACAGGTGCTCTTTGGGTAACGCCAAGAACCATGGATTAATATTTACTTACATTAAGATGTCTCATATTTACATCTCTATAGATTTACCAAATTTTTAACACTCATTTAGATTTACAACCATGAAAATCAGAAACTCCCTGGCAAAGAATGGGTAGAACAGATAGTGAATAGATAAGACTTTCCAGGATAAACATGCTTTCCTTCACATTGTATACAAAATAATGTATTGTAATAAATTAATTGTTTACTATTTTAATTGCGCATATGACTATTACCAGTAATTTGACTTCTGGCCTTTCCGGACAGGATTACGTGTCCTCCATCCACACACATTTCCCACCACACCTCTCTACTCATTCTGAAACGCGTCTAGACAGCGGCTCATTGTAGTTTTATTTTGTTCTTCCTTGTGATTAGTTTCTCCCAAAGCACTCCTCCTTTTCTGATCTTCAGATTGCAAATGTGCAGAATTCATACTCATTGACTAATGTTCTGAGTGGTGAAAAATGCAGACTGAAAATCAGTGCCAGTTCTTTTTTTTTATTGCAGGGATAGGATTCATTAATACCGGCTTTTAAATATCTAATTGTCTCTGAGCATTGGTTCCTCAAATATATTGGCAACTTATTGTATTTTTACCATCAGGTCCCAATTAAAGGAAATGGGGCATCTTCAATTAATAAGGACACTCTGGGGTTGTGGGGGGGAAACAGGGAAACATGTACAGGACAGTAAAACATGTCGTATTGTGATATTTACTGGTACATAGCGGCCATCATAATTATGTGCTCCTACTTAGGGGGGTAATTCAGACTTGATCAGAGCAGCAAATGTGTTAGCAGTTGGGAAAAACCATGTGCACTGCAGGGGGGGAGGCAGATATTACATGTGCAGAGAGAGTAGATTTGGGTGGGGTGTGTTTAAACTGAAATCTAAATTGCAGTGTAAAAATAAAGCAGCCAGTATTTACCCTGCACAGAAACAAAATAACCCACCCAAATCTAACTCTCTCTGCAAATGTTATATCTGCCCCACCTGCAGTGCACATGGTTTTGCCCAACTCAGGGAAAGGATATTCTCCTACTATCAATGTTTAGTTGCTGCCTGGTTCATGTTGTGTGTAGGACATTGGGGTCTGATCCTTATGCTAGATACATCCGTAATGCAAAACTCACCTGACCTTTGACTGCAACAAAAGACTTTGGCTCTGGAAGGTGATTTGCACATGAGCATGGTAAATGTGACAGAACAATTGAATTACCATGATTGTCACATCTTCTGATAAGAATGGGGTAACTTGCATCAATAAAAGATTAATTCCACCCACAATACTCTTGCATTAGGAAAAGTTCCTGTGGTACTGTGCTTCTCTAGGTTTCTTAACACAAGCATGTGGTTGTTATTAGAGATGAGCGGGTTCGGTTCCTCGGAATCCGAACCCGCCCGAACTTCATGTTTTTTTTCACGGGTCCGAGCGACTCGGATCTTCCCGCCTTGCTCGGTTAACCCGAGCGTGCCCGAACGTCATCATGACGCTGTCGGATTCTCGCGAGACTCGGATTCTATATAAGGAGCCGCGCGTCGCCGCCATTTTCACACGTGCATTGAGATTGATAGGGAGAGGACGTGGCTGGCGTCCTCTCCATTTAGATTAGAAGAGAGAGAGTGAGATTGATTTGAGACAGAGACACTTGATTTACTGGAGCTTAGGAGTACTGTAGAGAGTGCAGAGTTTAGTAGTGACTGACCACAGTGACCACCAGACAGTGCAGTTTTATTTAATATAATCCGTTCTCTGCCTGAAAAAAACGATACACAGTGACTCAGTCACATACCATATCTGTGTGCACTGCTCAGCCCAGTGTGCTGCATCATCTATGTATATATCTGACTGTGCTCACACAGCTTATAATTGTGGGGGAGACTGGGGAGCAGTGCCAGTTATAGGTTATAGCAGGAGCCAGGAGTACATATTATTAAAATTAAACAGTGCACACTTTTGCTGCAGGAGTGCCACTGCCAGTGTGACTGACCAGTGACCTGACCACACTGACCACCAGTATAGTTAGTAGTATACTATATTGTGATTGCCTGAAAAAGTTAAACACTCGTCGTGTGACTTGTGTGGTGTTTTTTTTTTTATTCTATAAAAAACTCATTCTGCTGACAGACAGTGTCCAGCAGGTCCGTCATTATATAATATATACCTGTCCGGCTGCAGTAGTGATATATATATATTTTTTATATCATTATTTATCATCCAGTCGCAGCAGACACAGTACGGTAGTTCACGGCTGTAGCTACCTCTGTGTCGGCACTCGGCAGTCCATCCATAATTGTATACCACCTACCCGTGGTTTTTTTTTCTTTCTTCTTTATACATACATACTACATCTCTTTATCAACCAGTCTATATTAGCAGCAGACACAGTACAGTAGTCCACGGCTGTAGCTACCTCTGTGTCGGCACTCGGCAGTCCATCCATAATTGTATACCACCTACCCGTGTTTTTTTTTTCTTTCTTCTTTATACATACATACTACATCTCTTTATCAACCAGTCTATATTAACAGCAGACACAGTACAGTACGGTAGTCCACGGCTGTAGCTACCTCTGTGTCGGCACTCGGCAGTCCGTCCATAATTGTATACCACCTACCCGTGTTTTTTTTTTCTTTCTTCTTTATACATACATACTACATCTCTTTATCAACCAGTCTATATTAGCAGCAGACACAGTACAGTAGTCCACGGCTGTAGCTACCTCTGTGTCGGCACTCGGCAGTCCATCCATAATTGTATACCACCTACCCGTGGTTTTTTTTTCTTTCTTCTTTATACATACATACTACATCTCTTTATCAACCAGTCTATATTAGCAGCAGACACAGTACAGTACGGTAGTCCACGGCTGTAGCTACCTCTGTGTCGGCACTCGGCAGTCCGTCCATAATTGTATACCACCTACCCGTGGTTTTTTTTTCTTTCTTCTTTATACATACATACTACATCTCTTTATCAACCAGTCTATATTAGCAGCAGACACAGTACAGTAGTCCACGGCTGTAGCTACCTCTGTGTCGGCACTCGGCAGTCCATCCATAATTGTATACCACCTACCTGTGGTTTTTTTCTTTCTTTCTTCTTTATACATACTACATCTCATTATCAACCAGTCTATATTAGCAGCAGACACAGTACGGTAGTCCACGGCTGTAGCTACCTCTGTATCGGCACTCGGCAGTCCATCCATAATTGTATACCACCTACCCGTGGTTTTTTTTTCTTTCTTCTTTATACATACTACATCTCATTATCATCCAGTCTATATTAGCAGCAGACACAGTACAGTACGGTAGTCCACGGCTGTAGCTACCTCTGTGTCGGCACTCGGCAGTCCGTCCATAATTGTATACCACCTACCCGTGGTTTTTTTTTTCTTTCTTCTTTATACATACTACATCTCATTATCAACCAGTCTATATTAGCAGCAGACACAGTACGGTAGTCCACGGCTGTAGCTACCTCTGTCGGCACTCGGCAGTCCATCCATAATTGTATACCACCTACCCGTGGTTTTTTTTTCTTTCTTCTTTATACATACATACTACATCTCTTTATCAACCAGTCTATATTAGCAGCAGACACAGTACAGTAGTCCACGGCTGTAGCTACCTCTGTGTCGGCACTCGGCAGTCCATCCATAATTGTATACCACCTACCCGTGGTTTTTTTTTCTTTCTTCTTTATACATACATACTACATCTCATTATCATCCAGTCTATATTAGCAGCAGACACAGTACAGTACAATAGTCCACGGCTGTAGCTACCTCTGTGTCGGCACTCGGCAGTCCATCCATAATTGTATACTAGTATCCATCCATCTCCATTGTTTACCTGAGGTGCCTTTTAGTTGTGCCTATTAAAATATAGAGAACAAAAATGTTGAGGTTCCAAAATTAGGGAAAGATCAAGATCCACTTCCACCTCGTGCTGAAGCTGCTGCCACTAGTCATGGCCGAGACGATGAAATGCCAGCAACGTCGTCTGCCAAGGCCGATGCCCAATGTCATAGTACAGAGCATGTCAAATCCAAAACACCAAATATCAGTAAAAAAAGGACTCCAAAACCTAAAATAAAATTGTCGGAGGAGAAGCGTAAACTTGCCAATATGCCATTTACCACACGGAGTGGCAAGGAACGGCTGAGGCCCTGGCCTATGTTCATGGCTAGTGGTTCAGCTTCACATGAGGATGGAAGCACTCAGCCTCTCGCTAGAAAACTGAAAAGACTCAAGCTGGCAAAAGCACCGCAAAGAACTGTGCGTTCTTCGAAATCCCAAATCCACAAGGAGAGTCCAATTGTGTCGGTTGCGATGCCTGACCTTCCCAACACTGGACGTGAAGAGCATGCGCCTTCCACCATTTGCACGCCCCCTGCAAGTGCTGGAAGGAGCACCCGCAGTCCAGTTCCTGATAGTCAGATTGAAGATGTCAGTGTTGAAGTACACCAGGATGAGGAGGATATGGGTGTTGCTGGCGCTGGGGAGGAAATTGACCAGGAGGATTCTGATGGTGAGGTGGTTTGTTTAAGTCAGGCACCCGGGGAGACACCTGTTGTCCGTGGGAGGAATATGGCCGTTGACATGCCTGGTGAAAATACCAAAAAAATCAGCTCTTCGGTGTGGAAGTATTTCACCAGAAATGCGGACAACATTTGTCAAGCCGTGTGTTCCCTTTGTCAAGCTGTAATAAGTAGGGGTAAGGACGTTAACCACCTCGGAACATCCTCCCTTATACGTCACCTGCAGCGCATTCATAATAAGTCAGTGACAAGATCAAAAACTTTGGGCGACAGCGGAAGCAGTCCACTGACCAGTAAATCCCTTCCTCTTGTAACCAAGCTCACGCAAACCACCCCACCAACTCCCTCAGTGTCAATTTCCTCCTTCCCCAGGAATGCCAATAGTCCTGCAGGCCATGTCACTGGCAATTCTGACGAGTCCTCTCCTGCCTGGGATTCCTCCGATGCATCCTTGCGTGTAACGCCTACTGCTGCTGGCGCTGCTGTTGTTGCTGCTGGGAGTCGATGGTCATCCCAGAGGGGAAGTCGTAAGCCCACTTGTACTACTTCCAGTAAGCAATTGACTGTCCAACAGTCCTTTGCGAGGAAGATGAAATATCACAGCAGTCATCCTGCTGCAAAGCGGATAACTGAGGCCTTGACAACTATGTTGGTGTTAGACGTGCGTCCGGTATCCGCCGTTAGTTCACAGGGAACTAGACAATTTATTGAGGCAGTGGGCCCCCGTTACCAAATACCATCTAGGTTCCACTTCTGTAGGCAGGCGATACCGAGAATGTACACGGACGTCAGAAAAAGACTCACCAGTGTCCTAAAAAATGCAGTTGTACCCAATGTCCACTTAACCACGGACATGTGGACAAGTGGAGCAGGGCAGGGTCAGGACTATATGACTGTGACAGCCCACTGGGTAGATGTATGGACTCCCGCCGCAAGAACAGCAGCGGCGGCACCAGTAGCAGCATCTCGCAAACGCCAACTCTTTCCTAGGCAGGCTACGCTTTGTATCACCGCTTTCCAGAATACGCACACAGCTAAAAACCTCTTACGGCAACTGAGGAAGATCATCGCAGAATGGCTTACCCCAATTGGACTCTCCTGTGGATTTGTGGCATCGGACAACGCCAGCAATATTGTGTGTGCATTAAATATGGGCAAATTCCAGCACGTCCCATGTTTTGCACATACCTTGAATTTGGTGGTGCAGAATTTTTAAAAAAACGACAGGGGCGTGCAAGAGATGCTGTCGGTGGCCAGAAGAATTGCGGGACACTTTCGGCGTACAGGCACCACGTACAGAAGACTGGAGCACCACCAAAAACTACTGAACCTGCCCTGCCATCATCTGAAGCAAGAAGTGGTAACGAGGTGGAATTCAACCCTCTATATGCTTCAGAGGTTGGAGGAGCAGCAAAAGGCCATTCAAGCCTATACAATTGAGCACGATATAGGAGGTGGAATGCACCTGTCTCAAGTGCAGTGGAGAATGATTTCAACGTTGTGCAAGGTTCTGATGCCCTTTGAACTTGCCACACGTGAAGTCAGTTCAGACACTGCCAGCCTGAGTCAGGTCATTCCCCTCATCAGGCTTTTGCAGAAGAAGCTGGAGACATTGAAGGAGGAGCTAACACGGAGCGATTCCGCTAGGCATGTGGGACTTGTGGATGGAGCCCTTAATTCGCTTAACAAGGATTCACGGGTGGTCAATCTGTTGAAATCAGAGCACTACATTTTGGCCACCGTGCTCGATCCTAGATTTAAAACCTACCTTGGATCTCTCTTTCCGGCAGACACAAGTCTGCTGGGGTTGAAAGACCTGCTGGTGAGAAAATTGTCAAGTCAAGCGGAACGCGACCTGTCAACATCTCCTCCTTCACATTCTCCCGCAACTGGGGGTGCGAGGAAAAGGCTCAGAATTCCGAGCCCACCCGCTGGCGGTGATGCAGGGCAGTCTGGAGCGACTGCTGATGCTGACATCTGGTCCGGACTGAAGGACCTGACAACGATTACGGACATGTCGTCTACTGTCACTGCATATGATTCTCTCAACATTGAAAGAATGGTGGAGGATTATATGAGTGACCGCATCCAAGTAGGCACGTCACACAGTCCGTACTTATACTGGCAGGAAAAAGAGGCAATTTGGAGGCCCTTGCACAAACTGGCTTTATTCTACCTAAGTTGCCCTCCCACAAGTGTGTACTCCGAAAGAGTGTTTAGTGCCGCCGCTCACCTTGTCAGCAATCGGCGTACGAGGTTACATCCAGAAAATGTGGAGAAGATGATGTTCATTAAAATGAATAATAATCAATTCCTCCGCGGAGACATTGACCAGCAGCAATTGCCTCCACAAAGTACACAGGGAGCTGAGATGGTGGATTCCAGTGGGGACGAATTGATAATCTGTGAGGAGGGGGATGTACACGGTGATATATCGGAGGATGATGATGAGGTGGACATCTTGCCTCTGTAGAGCCAGTTTGTGCAAGGAGAGATTAATTGCTTCTTTTTTGGGGGGGGGTCCAAACCAACCCGTCATATCAGTCACAGTCGTGTGGCAGACCCTGTCACTGAAATGATGGGTTGGTTAAAGTGTGCATGTCCTGTTTATACAACATAAGGGTGGGTGGGAGGGCCCAAGGACAATTCCATCTTGCACCTCTTTTTTCTTTTATTTTTCTTTGCGTCATGTGCTGTTTGGGGAGGGTTTTTTGGAAGGGCCATCCTGCGTGACACTGCAGTGCCACTCCTAGATGGGCCCGGTGTTTGTGTCGGCCACTAGGGTCGCTTATCTTACTCACACAGTCAGCTACCTCATTGCGCCTCTTTTTTTCTTTGCGTCATGTGCTGTTTGGGGAGGGTTTTTTGGAAGGGCCATCCTGCGTGACACTGCAGTGCCACTCCTAGATGGGCCCGGTGTTTGTGTCGGCCACTAGGGTCGCTTATCTTACTCACACAGTCAGCTACCTCATTGCGCCTCTTTTTTTCTTTGCGTCATGTGCTGTTTGGGGAGGGTTTTTTGGAAGGGCCATCCTGCGCGACACTGCAGTGCCACTCCTAGATGGGCCCGGTGTTTGTGTCGGCCACTAGGGTCGCTTATCTTACTCACACAGTCAGCTACCTCATTGCGCCTCTTTTTTTCTTTGCGTCATGTGCTGTTTGGGGAGGGTTTTTTGGAAGGGACATCCTGCGTGACACTGCAGTGCCACTCCTAGATGGGCCCGGTGTTTGTGTCGGCCACTAGGGTCGCTTATCTTACTCACACAGCGACCTCGGTGCAAATTTTAGGACTAAAAATAATATTGTGAGGTGTGAGGTATTCAGAATAGACTGAAAATGAGTGTAAATTATGGTTTTTGAGGTTAATAATACTTTGGGATCAAAATGACCCCCAAATTCTATGATTTAAGCTGTTTTTTAGGGTTTTTTGAAAAAAAAACCCGAATCCAAAACACACCCGAATCCGACAAAAAAAATTCGGTGAGGTTTTGCCAAAACGCGGTCGAACCCAAAACACGGCCGCGGAACCGAACCCAAAACCAAAACACAAAACCCGAAAAATTTCCGGCGCTCATCTCTAGTTGTTATAAGGTGAAGCATTTTCATGTAATACTTATTCCATTAAATGTCAATAATCCCTTGCAATGTAACTCCAAATGAAACTGTTTCGTTCATACTGTAACACACCAGCAGTTCTTGCACTGACCGGACCTGGTGACCAGCGTTCTTCTAATGCTCTCTGTAGTGCAGACAGGCAGATTCCATGTTTGGTGAAGACAAGCAGCTGATCACAGATGTCACCAAGGTGCCAAAGTCAAGCCTGCTTTGTGTATATAAGCAGTATCTTAGGGTTGGGACACCACTAGTTTAACATTGATTTACCATCAGCACATGAACATTGATGTCAGAAAAAGGAGATTTATGGTAGACTTACCATGGTTAAATCTCTTTCTGCGAGGTACACTGGTTTCCACGGGGATTAACATTGGGGTGTAGAGTTAGATCTTGATCCGAGGCACCAACAGGCTAAAGCTTTGACTGTTCCCAGGATGCACTGCACCGTCTCCTCTATAGCCCCGCCTCCAGGCACTGGAGCTCAGTTTTGTTAAACAGTCCAATGCAGTAGCAGGTAAGAGACAGAAGATGTTAGTCACATAGAACCACGTTCTCACGACAGGAGAAGGGACTAGCAGCTAATTCTATACAAACCCAAGAAGCTAAGTGCATCAGGGTGGACGCCCTGTGGAAACCAGTGTACCTCGTAAAAAGAGATTTAACCACGGTAAATCTACCATAAATCTCCTTTTCAGCAATGGGGTACACTGGTATTCCACAGGGAATAACATCTGGGATCTCCAAAAGCAGTCCCTAATGGGAGGGGACGCACTGTAGCAGGTACAAGAACCCGGCGTCCAAAGGCATAGAACCTGATGAACGTGTTCACTGAGAACCACGTAGCCGCCCTGCACAAATGTTCTGTGGACGCGCCACTGCGGGCTGCCCAAGAAGGTCCAACAGACTGAGTAGAATGGGCTTTGATAGCAGCAGGAGCTGGGAGCCCAGCCTGCGCATAGGCTTGTGCAATCACCATTCTAATCCATCTGGCCAAGATTTGCTGATATGCAGGCCAGCCACATTTGTAAAAACCAAAAAGTACATAAAGGGAATCTGACCTCCTGATAGAGGCAGTCCTTTCCACATACTGTAAATACAGAGAGCCCGTACCACATCCAAAGGATCCTTCTTTGGAGGACACACCAGAAGAGATGAAGGCCGGAACCACAGTCGCCTGGTTAAGGTGAAAAGATGATACCACCTAAGGCAAATAACCGGGGCGAGTTTGCAGACCTGCCCGGTCACGGCGAAAAATCACAAAAAGGTGGACGACAGGACAAAGCGCCTAAGTCCGACACCCACCTAGCAGAGGCAATAGCCAACAGAAACACGACCTTAAGCGTAAGGCATTGAAGGTCCACAGACTCAAGAGGTTCAAATGGAGTCTCTTGTAGGGCATTAAGAACAACAGACAGATCCCATGGAGCAAGCGAGATTGTGATTCCGCACAAGTCTTTCACTTCAATATTCGGATATAGTATAACCAAGAATAACTAGGTCCAATCTAGGAATAAATTCCTTGGTTTCTATAACTTGATGGTGCGCCCTGAGCCAGTGGTAAGTATATTGTTTAAACAATAAGGAAAAAAAAGAAGGCTCTTGTGTGGGCACACTCTTAACAATTAGAAAAGTTTCCTGAAAACAAATACAGATAAACCATCAGTTTATTTGTTTGTAAATTAAAAATCGGTCAATATCCACCAAAATGACAGGAAAGTTAAATACAAGAAAAATGAACACAGGTTTAAAACAACAAATGTTCTGGTATATATGGTTATGGAGTAAGTTGAAGAAACGTAGCCACATTCAGTACTACATCTATTTAATCTCGACCAGTACAGAGAAATCTGTATTAATGAGACCTTCATAGGTCAAAGAAAAAAATAAATGAAGACCACATAGGTCAAGAACACCTTGGGTACCTCAACACCAATTTTGTGGAGGGGTCCCACATAAAAGGATCTATCAGTGCATATTGAATCTACTGCTTATAAAGATGCCATAATTGTGATATCACACTCTGAAAATTGAAAGTAATGAAAGAAGAGTAAGTGGTGATCCTGCTGTTAGTGTTGCATCACATAGGGGCGGATTGTTTTACGATAGCTCTACAACACCGGGTATTCCTAGGAGGTCTGCACGCAGGTGGATACTCCCGCGTCTAACGTTGGACAGCAGATCCACCACTTTAACTCAACCTTTCTCCGTGCCAGAACCTTAGCACCTGTGTCTAAATGCTGGACAGCAGATCCATCACCTTATCTCCTTCGGGGCTTAAATCTCAGCATCTGCTGAATATATCATAACTACCTTATCTAGGTGCACTCTCATTAGTGTTGCAGCAATTAAAGATACTATCTACTACCATACCTCACTGAACATGCCCGATCTCGTCTGATCTTGGAAGCCAAGCAGTGGTGGGCCGGGTCAGTACTTCGAAGGGAGACCTCCTAGGAATACCCGGTGTTGTAGAGTTATCGGAAAACAATGGGCCCCTATATGATGCAACACTAACAGCAGGATCACCACTTACTCTTCTTTCATTACTTTCAATGTTCAGACTGTGATATCTCAATTATGGCATTTTTATAAGCAGTAGATTCAATACGCACTGATAGATCCTCTTATGTGGGACCCCTCCACAAAACTGGTGTTGAGGTACACAAGGTGTTCTTGACCTGTATGGTGTTCATTTATTTTTTTCTTTGACCTATGAAGGTCTCATTCATACAGATTTCTCTGTACTGGTCAAGATGAAAAAGTTGTAGTACTGAATGTGGCTACGTTTTTTTCTTTTTTGTTTAATCAGTTTTTATTAAAGGTTTTAAATGCATCAACAAAAAGAGGGAAGACCCCCACACAAATACAGGTAGAAAAACATCAATACCAACAGTGCATAGTCATTAAATACAAGTCGAGTTGTACAGATGTCAAAGGGAAGAGTAAACAACCCTGTATGAACGAGTAGGTGTGTTAGGGGTGGCGTTTACTAAGTGGTGTAGGAGATAAGTTTGTCCTACACCTGTGAAGGCGCTCCCTCACTTCATGAATATGTAGAGTAATAGAATAAAAGAGTAAAAGAATAGGGGCGCCCGAGGGCGATAAGATAGAAGTAAAGAGATGTGTGGGGTAAGAAAGGAAGAGGGTAGGAGAAGGGCAGGGGGGATTGGGAATGTAGAGGGGAGGGGAGGGGGGGTTACCACTTAATAAGGTTATGGGATGTAGAGAAGAAAAATTTCAGTTACCATCCAAGGGAGTGGCCAGGTAAGCTTGGGAGGTCTTGTATTCCAACCAGGGGGCCCAAGTAGTGTCGAATTCACTAGATTTGCCTATCGATGAGAGGAACAAGTCCTCCATTCTCATGAAATAATTCAATTTCGTGAACCATGTACGACTCGTGGGAGGTGTTTGGGATCTCCACCTGGCTGGGATCACAGCACGTGCTGCATTGCTTAAGTGTCTTAGTAGGGAGTGTTTGTGTTGAGACATTGGAATTGTTGAATGATTGATAAGCCAGAATGCTGGGTCATGTGGGACTTGGGTCTTAAGGATGATCTGGGAGATGTGTATAACTTCCTGCCAGAAGGGTCGTATTAGTGGACATGTCCACCAAATATGTAGAAGGGTGCCAGAGGAGGAGGAGCAGCGCCAGCAGAGTGCCGACGAGGAGGGGTACATAGCATGGAGAAGGGAGGGGTGCCTATACCATCTAGTCATGACTTTATATTGAGTCTCTCTTACTTGGATACAAACAGAGCTTGTGTGGGTTTTTAAGCAAATTTTTTCCCAGTCTCTACATGATAGAGAGATGCCTAGGTCTCTTTCCCATGCCCCAGCAAAGGATGGAGTATCGGTAGGTTGGGTATGGCAGACAATCTTGTAAAGCGTGGAGATAGTATGAGTCGGGTCATGGACGGCGACGCAAAGTTTCTCAAAAAGGGTCATCTCTCTGGCGGCTTTCTGGAGTCTAGAGCTAGATACCAAGAAGTGTCTTATTTGCAGGAATTTCCAAAAGTCCTGTTGGGGGATGTCCCATTTTGCCCTAAGGTCTGAGAACTGCTTTACTCCAGTTGATGACACCATCTGGCCGACCCTGAACAAACCTGTTGATGCCCAGTGTGAAAAGTGGGCTGGATTGATTCCCGGAGCAAATTCAGGGTTGGCCAGGAAGGACGTCAGGGGGCTGAATTTAGAAGAGATGTAGGGTAATATGCGCAGTGATTTCCACGTATCAAGTGTAGGAGTAATGGTAGGGTGGGGGTTGGGCAATTTGGGGGGGGAGGGGAGCCAAGGGAATATTTCTGGAAATTGTTGTACGTACAGGCCCTCCAACTCCACCCATTGTTTAAGCTCTCGGTATCTCGTCCAGTCTATAATTCTATTCAAAAGGATGGCATGGTAGTAATGTTTTATATCGGGAGGCTGAAGGCCTCCCCTTACAATCGGTTTTGTCAATTGGGAGCGACTAATCCTAGGTCTCCCCCGTTGCCAAACAAATTGTTGAATCAAGAATGAAATAGATCGAAACCAGGTCTCCGGGATATGGATCGGGAGGGTCTGCATTACATATAATAATTTAGGGAGGGTGTTCATCTTAACTACGTTTATCCTCCCGAACCAGGATAAGAATTTCATATTCCATCTGGAGTAGTCATTCCGAATTGTTTGCAATAGGGGCAAATAGTTCAGTGAGAATAACTGGGAATCTTTAGCGCTCAACTTGACACCTAGGTATGTTATGTGGGAAGGTTGCCACGAGAAAGGAAAGGAGCGTTTAAGGGCTGTAACGGAGTCTGCAGGAGCGGAAATGTCAAGAGCACTAGATTTATTATAATTAATTTTAATGTTGGAAAGGTATCCAAATAGGTCTAGTTCTTTCATTAGGTGCGGGAGGGAGTCAGTAGGGTGTGATATTATGGCCAAGAGGTCGTCGGCAAATAAGGCTAGTTTATATTCACCATCACCTACGGTGAAACCTTTGATAGCCTGGTTAGCCCGAATAGACCTGGCCAATGCCTCGATACATAGCACGAAGATCAAAGGAGATAGTGGGCAACCCTGCCTGGTGCCATTGGTTATGGTGAATGGATCCGATAGGGTGCCGTTTACGCGAACCCTTGCCGTCGGGGAGTCATATAGATCCATTATCCATGTGAGTGCATTAGGACCTAAGCCTATGTGCTCCAAGATGATTTCCATAAATTTCCAACTGACCCTATCAAATGCCTTTTCGGCGTCAGTAGAGAGTAGAATGGTGGGGATAGAACTGTGGGATGCTAGGTGGATAAGGTTGAGGATTTTGGTGGTGTTGTCTTTGGCCTCTCGGCCCATCACAAAACCCACCTGGTCACTATGGACCAGGAAAGGGATCAGCACGTTAAGTCTGTTTGCCAAAATCTTCGCATAGATTTTCGGATCTACGTTGAGGAGGGAGATGGGTCTGTAGCTAGAGCAGGCCGAAGGGTCTTTGCCCTGTTTCGGTATCACCGATACGTGGGCCTCAAGTGAATCACGGGAAAAGTGGGAGCCAGATGAAATTGAGTTAAATGCACGGAGCGGGAGAGGGAGCAGTCTATCTTTAAACACCTTATAATATGCGATAGTGAAGCCGTCGGGGCCAGGACTTTTCCCCGATGCCATAGAGGAGATGGCGCGGTCTATTTCTTGGGTGGTGAAGGGGGCTTCTAATGTATTAAGCTCCGAAGGTGGAAGAACAGGGTAGTCGATGGACTTCAGATAGTCCCTTATTTTTTGGTGTAGAAGGTGGGGATCTGCATCAGGGGATGTGTTCTCTAGATTATAGAGCAAGGTGTAGAAGTGTGCGAAACAGGCCCCAATCTCAGGTGATTTAAATTTGGGAGTCCCTCCGGCGTCTTTCACCGAGCCAATAAAAGAGGCCGAGTGTTGAGCCCGTATAGCATGAGCTAGGACTCGGCCAGGCTTATTGCCCCACTGGTAGTATTTCTGTTTACATTTGCGGATGGAGTGGGTTATGTTGTTAGAGAGGAGCTTATTCAGCTGGGAGCGGGCTTCTGACAGTTCTACTAGGGTCACATCTGACAGGGATACTTTGTGGGATGTCTCAAGGGTGTGAATTTTATGTAGAAGACCTGTGATCAGAGACTGTCTCTGTTTCTTTTTGTGGGTGCCCAGTTGTATCAACTTGCCGCGAAGGACACATTTATGCGCCTCCCACACGGTGAGATGGGAGACATCATCCGTGACATTCGTGGCAATATAGTCATCTAGAGTTTTGTCTAGGGCTTCTTTACAGAGTGTGTCGTATAGGAGGGACTCATTGAGTCTCCAGGTCCATTGTTTGTGAGAGCCGTGAGGGAAGGTCAAGGTTAGGGTCACCGGAGCATGATCAGACCATGTGATAGGGCCAATAGTGGCATCTATAAGAAGTGGGAGGTGTCTGTGGCTGAGGAATAAATAATCAATGCGGGAATAAACCCGGTGGGGGTGTGAGTAATAGGAGTAGTCCCGTCCTGAGGGGTTGAGGGTTCTCCAGGAGTCGGCTAGTTGTTGTGTGTGGAATAGGTGTTTAACGCGGCGGTATTTAGATGCAACAAATCTGGAGGTTTGGGAAGAGGTGTCAGTATTAGGGTCCAATGTCCAGTTGAAGTCACCTCCTAAAACCGTGACACCTTGCAACAAAGAATCTAGTTTCGGGAGGTAGGAGTTAAAGAAGGATAGTTGGGCCTGGTTAGGGGCGTACATCACCGCAAAGGTGAATATTTGCTCAGAGATCTTGCAAGTCAAAATAAGGAACCTTCCCGGAACCACCCTGTGTATGGCTACGTCCGAGACATGTAAATCCCTGGAGAAAACAATAGCCACTCCCTTGGATTTACTACCGGGGGTGTTACTGTAGAACGCTACTGGAAAGTAGCGATTGGTGATAGAGGGGTTACGGATTCCAACCTTGAAATGGGTCTCCTGTACTAATGCAACGTCTGCTCTTTCAGACCTTAACAGACGTAGGAGACTGGATCTCTTCTCCGGAGAGTTGAGACCTCGTGCATTGAGGGACAGTACTTTAATCTTCCCCGGGGTGTTCATGGCGGAAAGAAGTAGAACACGTTCCTAGGAACCTTAAAGTGGAGGGATGAGGTAGGGGGTGAAGGAAGAGCAAGCATGGAAAAAGAAATAAAAGAGAAAGGAGAACAAAAACAATGTAATAATATCAGCAAAAGACCCGCAGGAGAGAGACTGAACCGTGACTCCGTCAGTCTCCCTACCAGCAAATAGCCAGAGGCGGGTATTGTAGGGGGAATGGGGGTGAACCGCAACCCGAACCATGATAACAGCAATAACATATTGAAACTGACACAGGAAAAGGGAGAGGGATAAAAAAGGGGGTGGCCAGAGGGGGGACAAGGGCAGCGGCTAAGTCCGCAGCCCCCTCCCCTCGCCGGTCAGCATATACAGGAACATTAACCATTTATCAACGACTTCTGTTAACAACTGGGAAATGACATGTAACCTCGTCGTGTACCCTTCGAGAGAGAAAAAATTACCCTCCAACATCGCTTTAACAGCAAGCGTTTCTTTCGGGGGGGAAAAACAATATCAATCAGACGGGTCTTTTACAGCTAGTTGGTTTTGGAAGGAGATGTCGTTGGCTGGGATCTCCTCCCAGTGCCTCGAACCTCTTGCCATGGTTCCACGTTAGAAGCCCGTTTAGGAGGAGGTATATCCGAAAGAGGAAATTCCCAGTCCGGAATGGACAATGGAGGGAGGCCTAGGGAGGTACAGAAGGGGTTGAGGCCTGTGTGGGACGACAGGGTGTACCATTTCCCTGAGGAACAGGCTTGAAGGTGAAAGGGAAATCCCCAGCGGTAGCGGATCTGACGTTTCCGCAGTTCGTCTGTCAGGAGTTTCAGGGATTTCCGCTGCTGGAGTGTGTACCAGGAAAGGTCTTGATAGAGGCTTATAGTGCTGCCATTGAAATCAATGCCATCAAGTTGTCTGGCTTTGAACATGATTTCCTCCTTCTGGGCGAAGTAATGGAGCCGGCAAATGACGTCACGTGGCCGGTCAGTGGCGAGGCCCCTCGGTTTAAGAGCTCTGTGGGCTCTGTCGAAAGTGATGACATTATCCGATTTTGTTCCCAAAAGTTCGTTGAATATCTTGGACAGGGCGTCCACTAGCCCAGATTGGGGAACCTCCTCCGGGAGACCCCGGACTCGGATGTTATTCCGTCTGCCCCTGTTGTCGATATCCGTCATTCTGGATTGTAGAGCTTGGATTTCTTTGGACTGAGCAAGGACAGAGTCCCTCAGCTGGGACATACAGGAAGCGTTGGCTCCCTGGTCGTCCTCTAGGGTAACCACCCGGTCGGATAGGTGTGAGATATCGCTTTTGATGGAGGCGAGCTCATTCCTGATGGTGTCTTGAAGGTCTTGCTTCGTAGGAAGGGACCTCATGAAGGTCAGGATATCCCGGAGCTCGCGACTACTAGCAGATGTGAGGTCAGCCATCTCATCAGCTGGATTCGAGGTCGAAGAAGCTGAGGGGGAGGTAGGGGAGCGGGGAGAGGAACGGTTCTCCATCTGTGGGGATATCGTGGAATGAAGGAAGGGCCTCAGATCAGCTTGAGACCTCGTGACTTTTTGTGGTTGGTTGTTTTTGCTCCGTCTAGAGGATTTCGAGGTACGTCTCATATTCCGGGAGGGAGGCAGTAGGGAGGATGTTTGAAAGTAGCTCAAGGTGTGTCAGGATCAGCAGGATACATGTGGCGACATGGCTCTTAGGGAGCGGTCATCCCCCGTGGCCTGGTTTCAGATGACCATCAGGTGGCTTCGGGCAGAGTAGTAGAGAACAAAAGTCCAGGGCAGTACATGGCGATGTATGGGCGCCAGACAGCAAGTAGGAGAAATTTAGAGGTTGGAGGGAGTCTGCAGATGCGGAGAATATTGGTGGGAAGAGGCGGTATCACTCCACCGGAGGGGGCTGTAATGTGACCGGAGGAGGCCGTTTATTGCGTTGACCCCTGTTCAGTAAACGCGGAAGCGTGCCCCGGACACGGACCAGCCAGTGACCGGGTCGGCACCACTCAGCGGGGGATAAGAACTGCAGCTGGGAGCGGGAAAGGGGGGGTTCACCGGCTGGGTTCAGAGCTTGCTCCAATGATCTCCTATGTAGAGGTGGATCGGGTCTCCTGCAGGGTCGAATGCCAGCAAAATCTCTGACCTCTGTGGGGGTAGCAATCGAGGGGGGGACGGCATGCGGCATCAGTGCCCCTTCAGATAGGCCTCAGCAGTCAGCAGTGGCAAAGCTTGCTGGGGAATTTGCACATGCAGAAAGAGCAGGAGGGAGGGGCCTTTCCGGGGCCTATTAGGGGGCTCCAGAGTGGGCAAATCGGGTCCGTGACCTGTGGGCGGGCCGGCGTCTTACTTGAGGTCCCGGCTCCGGTCCGGAGGTTAGGCCTCAACTCTTTGCGGCTCCGGAGAACGGGTCTTAGGCTGAATTATATATGAGTGGCAGCAGCGGATGGTGGTCTGTGTAAGTCCCAATGGGAGCAGGGAGCCAGATGAAATAAATAAATAAATGAATGAAAAACACACCAGCACTGCGGACCGCTTGCGGGCGCCAGTGAGACCACCTCCCTTGATGTAGCCTTGATGTGCAGCCCTGTGGTCGCCCCCCCCCCCCCTCCCCCCGCCGGGGCACCACAGACCGCAAGCCCGGGGATCGTACTCACGTCTGGGGCCCAGCAGGAGAGAGAGAGCCAAGGCAGCTCCACAGCAGGGATCAGAGATGGCCGCCGGGCGCACGTCGGCTCCGTCCCGTGCGGCGGGTCGCAGGATCTCCGGGCGGCAGGGGTGAGTAGCGGGCAGCAGGGAGTGTCTTCCAGCCGCGGCCGGCGGCGGTGTGAAGGAGGGAGCTCCGGAAGAGGTCCGCGGTCCGATCCGGAGGGCCCCGGAGCCACCGTCGGTTTAAGGGGGGAAATTGAGGCCCCGGCTTGTACGAGCCCCGTAGGCCGCAACCCGCAGGAGCAGTAAAAACTGCTCCCCGATTCCGCGGGACCAACGGGGGCCCAGCAGGGGAAGCAGGAGGGAGAGGGAGGGCGCTGAGAGCACTTAGGTAGCTCGAAGAGGGGGTCTATAAGGATATAAAAGCCCCGGGTCACAGGAGCTCTAGCAGGACACTACTGCCTCCTTCAGTAGCCAGGCCACGCCCCCGGCTACGTTTTTTTCAACTTACTCCATAACCATATATACCAGAACATTTGTTGTTTTAAACCTGTTTTCATTTTTCTTGTATTTAACTTTAAATTTTTAATTTACAAACAAATAAACTGATGTTTTATCAGTATTTGATTTCAGGAAACTTTTCTAATTGTTAAGAGTGCGCCCACCAGTGCTTAAAGTGGTCCTAGAGAGGTGGTGGAACTCACCCCCCAGCGCCCATGCAATAAAGGTACTGCCCCAAAAAGGAGGCGTGGTCTAAAAAACCAGAGATTTCTGGTAAGAACTTACCGTTGTTAAATCTCTTTCTGCGAGGTACACTGGGCTCCACAGGGAATGACATTGGGGTGTAGAGTAGGATCTTGATCCGAGGCACCAACAGGCTAAAAGCTTTCACTGTTCCCAGAATGCATAGCGCTGCCTCCTCTATAACCCCGCCTCCGTGCACAGGAGCTCAGTTTTTGATAACCAGTCCAACGCAGTAGCAGGTAAAAGAGACGACAACCGATAGTAGCCACTTACACCACAATCTCACGACAGGACAAAGTGTCAGCGGCTAATGTCATATCAACTGATAAAGTCAATTATTATCTTAAAACATAAAGCTATACCGCTAGACTCGCTATTACCGTGGAGCCGCTATGGCCGCTAGACAAATTACACACACTACGTACTAAGTACGCTATTTGCGTACTGAGTACCGTATGGATACGCACTTAGCGTATCAGACGCTGTGCCGTGGGCGAGACGCACACGCAGCACGTACGCACACAGAGTGATATACTGTAAACCTTATTAATGGAACAATGTAAGGATATGCTTATACTTTAAACCTTAGCAGCCTAGTACTGCAACAATGTAATACCTTAAAACCTTAAGTAGCGCTGGCGGTATGAAGTACTCGCAGTGCGTACACCTTAACAATGCTTATACACCTTATACCGATTAATACGCTATAAAAGCCCTTTGCAGGAAAGTGAAAACACAACACCGGTTTGTGGTAAACCACTGGGCTCTAACACCGCAGTGGATTATTCAGAGAAAAAGGGGTAAACAGATACAAGTTATACACTACAGGCTAACAAGGAAATCTAAACAGAATAACAGAGAATAATGGCTACAGAGAATATACATACGTGGGGAATCGTTCGCAAGCGCGTCCTGGACCCAGTCCTCCGCTATCAGGTAGAAAGCGTAAGAGTCTTCTGACCGGCCAGGCAACAATGGTTCTTATATACACAACATGCATACACAATACAATGGTCACTGTAATCTCATTGTTCATTGGACACAGGAATATGTCTCTACATTATAGCAAAGGTCATAGGTGGATTTGAATAGGTAGGCGATGTCCTTTCCCAACTGCTCTGGTGGGAGGTATCCTCTGGATTCCCGCTGCATGTGTAATTTACAGCAAATACAGTTAATGTTCATTTTCTATTTTTGTACATAACTATACGCAGGAGCAAGCGATCCTTTCCTAACTAACACCGGAATGTTACCCTTAAAATACCCTACAGCTGGATACTAGACATCACCTTCCCACCATTATCTGACCCTTCCTATCATGCAAAGATGAATCTCTCTGTCCAGGAACTGTTTAAACTAATATTACTCGCTGTCATGGTCTAGGGGAACTACATCTACAAAATGCACTATTTGGGTTAAATATGCTATTTTCTAATAGCACGCTACACGCTCACAAACTCTGCCGTAAATACACATATCATGCGCACGAGTCGCCGGAGCGTCTCTTACGCAACTTGCGGATATGTGCACGCACGGGAGACCGTGTGCACGAGCAGCGCGCATGTACATGAGGGGTTAGTACAAGGGATTTGTGCAACAATATTTTTCGACTTTGACAGTCCACCCTTTGGCAGTCAACAATAACTGCCACTATCCAAACAGAAAAATATACACTACAATCTTTACAGATGGTTAGATTAAAAGGAAAACAATACAATACCTAAAAATGATTGGGTGGTAGGAGGAGAGGAGTAGGTGGGAAATGCATGACCTAGTGGGATAGTAAAAGCATGTATGTATGAACTTCATGTCTGAGGTGCATGTATCATCGTGCCGTACATGTTCTAGATAAGCTTTGAGGTATTGCGAAGTATACATTAAATCCTTCTTATCCCGTATTAAGGGTCTGTAAGTGGGCCAACAAACACTACCGAGCTCTTTTCGGCTTCTTGTTCCAACAAATGGGGTGCACATTTAGTTGATGATACATGCAGGGGGAAAAACATGTGAATGCTAATATATGTACCTATATCACCTGTCGACTACGTGTGTCACTACCTGAAGGTTGTAGAGATGAAGATAAGACATGTGTCACAAATACATTCACATAATAATGTGTGCAATCATCTTTGGGTGTTGGTTGGAGTCTTGTCCGGATGGCTGTATCCTTGCTGTGGGTGGTAATCAAAGTCTTTCAAGTGTCCATAAAAAGTCTTTAAAGTCTTTAAAGTGTCTATCAAAGTCTTTTAGAAATGTCCATCAAGGTCTGTAGAAATGTCCGTCAAAATCTTCTTCCGAATGGATGTGTTTTTGCCTTGGAGAAAAACAAAGGAGAAACGGGTGAAAGAAACGGACCGTGGAATCACGTTTTATCACAGCATTGTCTCAATTGACGGGTCATAAATTAAATCAGTTGTTGTAGCAATGCCCTCGCTCCTCAAACTCATCACTTTGGTACTGCGCTTGCACTGCATTAAAATCCGAACACATCTAAATATCAAACCAATCATTATGACAACTCCCAGGATACAAAGGAGAAACTTTCCTACATTCAAGATAACATTTTGAGCCCATTCTCCTAAACCTGAGAACCAATTGCGTGGGTTCAACCATGAAACCCAGCCGGTCAGTTCATTACTCACAGCAGTCAGGGTAAGGTTGTGTCTCCTTCGGAACTCCCACTTCAATTGCAAGATATCGTCCATCTTTTGATCTATGACCTCGGTTGGGTCATCAGTACTGTTTGTAATATACGTGCAGCACTTCACACCATACTGAGTTGCTAGGGTGACACAGTACCCGCCTGTCACCGCTGTGATGTAATTGAGGACCATCCTGTGCTGGATCAGTTCCGTTTTGTAAGCTTGCAATTCCCTCCCAGTATACCTGAAGGTGTCATCATACATCTCGGTGATATTGTCTATCATGTTTGCTAGCGCATGAATATACCTAAAATTTATAATTCCTCTGGCGGTACGGGTGATATCTTCGCGAGTAGGAATTGAATCCTGGTGGATTCGTGGATCAAATCAGAGGCTGCGTGCTCTGTCCTATCTATGAGGTGTCTCTTAACGATGTGTTCATAATGAGTGTGAGTGTAAGGAGCTTGAACAATGCGGTGAATGTCTTTCATCTTATTATGGGTAATGGTCATTACTTCTGGCAACACTCTTCCAATGTAACACAATCCCTCTGAGTTTGGGGCAAGCCACTTATACGCCTTCTTCCCGCATATGAAATATGCATCATCGGGGAGAACATATGGGACAGAATATGACATTACCATATTGCAAACCTTCCAGGTGAAAAATCCTATCCCTAACTCTCATCTGTTCAGTACACGTATCAGGCTGTATGATATGCGCACAGTACCCTGGAGATACTTCTCCAACCCGCATGGTCCTACTTCTTAGAGTGTACCTATACCGAAATATCTCCCACCGTCGGCTATTTGGCGTATAAGTTCTCGGTCTACGGGCATTCTATCGGCTCTGTGTGAAAATGCCATGGTTTGGTTATTCCATGTCACTTCCCAATTTCCCGGGCTTTCGGGGATTGGAAATGTTGAAACATATTAAGGACCTATCCACATGATATTGGTGGAGCTTCAAACTAGGAGGCCTAGAAATATTAAATTTCTTGTCCACCGGTCTCCCACCCCTTAATTCAAGTACCTCGTCTATTGTTAAAGGGTACGGTACTAGTCCTGACTTGCTCTGACCTTGAGGTACTTGTGAGCACACCCAGCATTCTGTTTGGTTTAAAACCTTACCCACTAATGAGTGATAATCACTCAATGGATGACGGTCCATGTTGATATTAAGGCTGGACTGACATCTCTGGATGCACCCGTCCTCAACTATGTTTTCACAATTTCTACAGATACAATTTTCTTCAGCCAATAACCCTTCACAATGTCTCCTAGTGTCATGACTACCAGATCGTTTTCTGATACTCGCCTTTGCTCGGTGAATGTGTTGCTCTTGGAATTCTACTAATCCGTCCTTGTCATCAGAACCCATTCCAGATCCTTTCTCGACCTCTCTGGTACTCTCACCGAAATAGACTGCTCTGGTCAACAACAGGGTCAACCGGAAAACCCGGAACGCAGTCTCTTGGGGTAAGTTCATCTTGCAGGAGGAGAAAGAAAGAGTGGTAATGGGAGGTAAAGAAAATAATAGAAGGGAAAGAAAACTGGTACGATAACCGCCTCTAGTCTTGTTGTTTTCCTTGCTCAGATGCCGTCTCAACAGTGCTGCCTCTCAGTCTTCCCGGAACGGACACTCCAGTGATATGATATTCTTTCCGAGTCAGCGACTTTTCTGTAGGGAGCATAAATCTTGCATTACCATGTGTTTAACTGTTGTGTGAAATACCATCCGTAGAACATGAGAAAACAAAAAGAGAGAGAATAATAAAAAGAGAAAAAAATTGTCAGATTTCCGTTCACCATCAGGCTGTCACACCAACATGTCTATCGGTATCTCTGCACAGTCTTCCTCCACCAGTATTTCCACTCTCCACCCTCTGTGCATGGCCAGGCACAATGATGCTGGTGAGATATACTGGGGTTGGGCAGACCTCTGAAAAGACCGAGTAGACATGTGACGTTTGAGCTGTACTTCTGTCGGTGAACGTCAGAGATGAAGAGGAAACATTTAAAGATAAATCACAGAGTTTACCTGGTCGCCCCTGTATTTACAAGATATGATCTATCAACTACATCAACTGTGACCTCAGGTTTACTACCTAGGCTAACAATCAACTTCACTGGCTGCAGATGACGGGTGTGGCCCAAAATTTTTCCTATATGATCCCTGATCTCAATTACGTGTGTTATAACTTTGCTCGTGTTCTTGTCTAGGGGGTCTGACTTTATGTGTGCTGTTACAGTTGCTGGCATAATGCCCTTCCCTTTTACACAGATAACAAACTCTTGGCTTCCTCCATGTGCCAGGGGCCTGGGGTTTTGGTCGAGTTGATGCCTCTTCCAGTGCTTGGATGCTCATCACCATCAACCGCTCTCCCTGTGCTTCCCTGGTTCTTTGGATATTACGGTCATGCTCGATAGCGGACTCTCTTAATGCAGCCACCGAGATACCTCTCCAGTTAGGTAGAGTGGTTTGTACCCTGGTTCTCAACGTTTCTTTTAAAAGTGGAATAAAAGATTTTATTCCACTTGACAACAGTTGGGAAATATACTCCTAATTGCAGATTGATTTGTCGTACATTCTCCTGAGTGTACTCCTCAGTGAGAGGTACTTCTGCGTCTAATTTACAATCAGTAATACATTTTGCAGGGTCAATATTGGAAGGTAGACATACTCGTAGCACTGTTCGCCAATCTTTGTTTGTGGGTTCGGTGGCATTACCTAATTCTTTAATAAACCTCTGGCATCCGACTAGATCTTTTCTGGGATCGGGAAATTCAGACATAATTGTCTTCAATTCTGCCTGGGACCAGGGACAATGCATAGCAATGTCTCTGATGGGAGTGACTCCCTGAGTCTCAGTCCTCCCATTGGGGACCGCGATCACCCTGACAGGATTTAGTTCAATTACACCATTTTGTGTTGACTCTACAATGTGAGGTGCAATTGTCTGTGCATAATGTACAATACCGTACTTACCTGTGGACATGACCTCACCTGACCCTCCGCTAGGGGGCTTTACTACTGCTCTTACCGATTGGGCCGTGCCCACCTGGGTGTCCTGTATGGTGGCTGCTAGAGAAAGTGCCGACATCATGCTGGGCTCACTTTCTTGCTGGTAATCCTGAGGGAAGTTTAAAATGGGGTGCAACTTGCACGGGTTAGAATTTATACATTTATCAGTTTTACTCTTATTGTCATTAATACATTTATTAAGTGCACTCCTATCATATATCAGTATGCCATTCTCTGTAGCCATTTTCTCTCCTGTAATGTACGGTGGTGGTGCGGTTGCTATCAGTTTCCTGCTAGGGTTGGAACCAGCTGTTTGAGCTAATCCCCGTTGTATATCACCCTCCTGTTGCCATAACTGTAAACAATCATAATGTCTAATCCTTTGTTTTCCGGATTTTATCAGACATATCCTTCTCCTTAAATTATGCAATACCTCTGAGTCAAAACTACCTATCCCAGGAAATGGTGCTTTATCCCACACAGTCATTCTTGTCCATTCATCACAAAAGGCCTCAGTGTGGGGACCATACTTCCCCCACATTACTAACCGAGCTGACCCCTTGGGTCTCATCTCTGCCTGAACCCTGGCTGAGGAACGTCCCTGTGTTGTGCACTTGGCTTCCATTGTGGACCTTTTAACACGGGAAAACTTCCTAAAATGCACCAAACACAGTAATCTACGGTGGAAATCCTTAAAGTTTTTCCACTAACTTCTTCTGCTCCGAGTACCACGGATCCGCCTTCTTTAGCAGACACGTGTAGCCGTTGCAGGCCCTACCTCTCAAGATTTTCCTGAGAGACCGGCAAAAATTCCCTAAACCTTTACTTTACACAAATCACGCTTGCATGTGCTTCCTATAACGCGTATGATGACGAGATTTACGCACAAATGTGCAAACCCTCGTATCACGTTGCGTCACGTGTTGCCCATACAACCGTGAGGTCCAATCGTACCGCTTATAGACACTTGCTATCTATAAGTGGTAGGATCACTGGAGTCTCCCTACTGTGCTCCAAAAACAGCCGGAGCGTAATACCACGAAAACTTTATCACACTCCGTCGCACGTGTACACCTGGACCGTGCTCACCACGTTTTCACCTAGATCGTGCTTCACCAAGTTTCACCAAGCATCACCAAGACCACCAAGCGGGGTTCAATATATTCACACCCTATTCAGCCCACACTAACATTCTATAGTTTTCTGATCAGAAAAATCCTTTCCTGTTAACTGATAGCTTTCCCAGAGGTAATACAGAAAAAAAAGTTTTTAAACTAAATATTGGACACTGATCAATTTGTGCTATTATCACGTGGCTACCGTCTCGCCTAAACTGAAACAATGCTATTGTGTGATTTGTATTCAGGGGGCGTATCTGTACGCACGTTGCGTAAAATACGCCACGTGTGTAGGCCTTTACGTTGCGTACTCAGTCTCTAACGTTTTTCCGAAACACGTGTACAAAGGCCGTATACGTCCGCAGTAATACAAATACCACACTTCTATAAATGTAAACGATATTTAACTATAATCGCTTACCAAACACCACACAGTATCTCCTGTATAAACCTTTATAACTAGGCCAGGCTGTGTGTGTGTTTTACACGTACTCCCTTAAATATTACTCTATATTTTTAACTAAATAGCAACAAATTTCTCAGCACGGGTCAAAATGTATCTAATAATCAATGCTAATGGCAACAAGCGAGTAGATATGCAAAATATACAAATAAAATACAGGTGTGTGCGTGTGTTACGTGTGTTGCGTGCGCAGTTGGCACCAAACAGAAATTTAACAGATTTAAAAAAACAATAGCTTTACATTCTTACCTTTCGGATCCCACCAGCATCCCTACAAACCATGCGGAGCAGACGCTTATCTAATCAGCACCAGTGTATCCACCTGACCAAGAGAAGGCTAACAAGGGATACCTTTACACCTTCCCACCCTTTGCTGATAGATAAAGTCTGCCTTGTCCTGCTAGGCTGCGGATATGAGGAGGACCGGACGAGCTCCCCAATTGATAAAGTCAATTATTATCTTAAAACATAAAGCTATACCGCTAGACTCGCTATTACCGTGGAGCCGCTATGGCCGCTAGACTAATTACACACACTACATACTAAGTACGCTATTTGCGTACTGAGTACCGTATGGATACGCACTTAGCGTATCAGACGCTGTGCCGTGGGTGCGACGCACACGCGGCACGTACGCACACAGAGTGATATACTGTAAACCTTATTAATGGAACAATGTAAGGATATGCTTATACTTTAAACCTTAGCAGCCTAGTACTGCAACAATGTAATACCTTAAAACCTTAAGTAGCGCTGGCGGTATGAAGTACTCGCAGTGCGTACACCTTAACAATGCTTATACACCTTATACCGATTAATACGCTATAAAAGCCCTTTGCAGGAAAGTGAAAACACAACACCGGTTTGTGGTAAACCACTGGGCTCTAACACCGCAGTGGATTATTCAGAGAAAAAGGGGTAAACAGATACAAGTTATACACTACAGGCTAACAAGGAAATCTAAACAGAATAACAGAGAATAATGGCTACAGAGAATATACATACGTGGGGAATCGTTCGCAAGCGCGTCCTGGACCCAGTCCTCCGCTATCAGGTAGAAAGCGTAAGAGTCTTCTGACCGGCCAGGCAACAATGGTTCTTATATACACAACATGCATACACAATACAATGGTCACTGTAATCTCATTGTTCATTGGACACAGGAATATGTCTCTACATTACAGCAAAGGTCATAGGTGGATTTGAATAGGTAGGCGATGTCCTTTCCCAACTGCTCTGGTGGGAGGTATCCTCTGGATTCCCGCCGCATGTGTAATTTACAGCAAATACAGTTAATGTTAATTTTCTATTTTTGTACATAACTATACGGAGGAGCAAGCGATCCTTTCCTAACTAACACCGGAATGTTACCCTTAAAATACCCTACAGCTGGATACTAGACATCACCTTCCCACCATTATCTGACCCTTCCTATCATGCAAAGATGAATCTCTCTGTCCAGGAACTGTTTAAACTAATATTACTCGCTGTCATGGTCTAGGGGAACTACATCTACAAAATGCACTATTTGGGTTAAATATGCTATATTCTAATAGCACGCTACACGCTCACAAACTCCGCCGTAAATACACATATCATGCGCACAAGTTGCTGGAGCGTCTCTTACGCAACTTGCGGATATGTGCACGCACGGGGGACCGTGTGCACGAGCAGCGCGCATGTGCATGAGGGGTTAGTACAAGGGATATGTGTAACAATATTTTTCGACTTTGACACAACCCAAAGAAGCTAAGTGCGTCAAAGTGGGCGCCCTGTAGAAACCAGTGTACCTCGCAGAAAGAGATTTAACAACGGTAAGTTCTTACCATAAATCTCGTTTTCTGCTGCGGGGCACACTGGGCTCCACAGGGAATGACATTGGGGATGTCCTAAAGCAGTTCCTCATGGGAGGGGACGCACTCTAGTAAGTACAAGAACCCAGCCACCAAAGGAAGCATCCTGGAAAGCGGCAGTATCAAAGGCATAGAACCTTATGAACATGTTCACTGAGGACCGCATAGCCGCCTTGCACAATTGTTCAAGGGTCGCACCACGGCAGGCCGCCCAAGATGGTCCAACCGAACGAGTAGAATGGGCCTTGATGGTAGCAGGAGCTGGAAGGCCAGCCTGTACATAAGCATGTGCAATCACCATTCTAATTCATCTGGCCAGGGTCTGCATTGTGAGCAGCCCAGCCACATTTGTGAAAACCAAACAGTACAAAGAGAGAATCAGACTTCCGAAGGGATGCAGTTCTCTTCACATAGATACGGAGAGCGCGTACCACATCCAAAGACCGCTCTTTGGAAGACAAGTCAGGAGAGGCAAAGGCCGAAACCACGATCTCCTGATTAAGGTGGAAAGAAGACACCACCTTAGGTAAGTACCCGGAACGTGTTCTAAGAACCGCCCGTTCACAGTGAAAAATCAGATATGGGGACCTACAAGACAAGGCACCCAGATCAGACACCCGTCTAGCAGAGGCAATAGCCAGCAGAAACAATACCTTAAGAGAAAGCCACTTAAGTTCTGCAGATTCAAGAGGCTCAAACGGAGACCCTTGTAACGCCTCCAGAACCACCGACAAGTCCCAAGGAGCCACAGGCGGGACATAAGGAGGTTGAATACGCAACACACCCTGAGTGAACGTATGAACATCAGGTAAAGTCGCAATTTTTCTCTGAAACCAAACTGACAAGGCAAAATATGAACCTTGATGGAGGCCTGACGAAGGCCTTAGTCCAGGCCTTGTTGTAGAAAGGCCAAAATTTTGGCCGTACTAAACTTGTAATCATTATTAGTGGCGCACTAAGCAAAGTAAGAATTCCAGACCCTATGATAAATTCGAGCAGAAGCCGGTTTCCGGGCCTTCAACATAGTTTGAATGACCGCCTCAGAAAATTCTTTGGCCCTCAGGACGGAAGCTTCAAGAGCCACGCCGACAAAGCCAACAGGGCTAAATCCTGATACACACAGGGACCCTGAACGAGGAGATCCGGGCACTGTGGAAGTAGAAGGGGAGGCTCTATCGAGAGGCCCTGTTGGTCTGAGAACCAATGCCGTCTGGGCCACGCGGGAGCGATCAGAAGTAGTATTCCTTCTTCTTGCTTGAACTTACTTATTACTCTGGGCAGGAGTGACACCGGAGGGAACACGTATGGCAGCCGAAAGATCCATGGAATTGTCAGTGCGTCCACGAGCGCTGCTTGAAGATTCCTTGTCCTTGCTCTGAAGACCGGAACCTTGTGATTGTGTTGAAATGCCATCAGGACTACACATCCGGTAGGCTCCACTTGTCCACAGGAGTTGAAAAACTTCAGGATGAAGACTCCACTCTCCAGCGTGCACGTCCTGACTGAGGAAGTCCGCTACCCAGTTGAGGACTCCCGGCATGAACACTGCCGATAAGGCTGGTAGATGGCGGGCCGCCCATTGGAGCTTTTTTTGACACTTCCATCATTACCATACGGCTTCGGGTGCCATCTTGATGATTTATGTACGCCACCGTGGTGGCGTTGTCTGATTGTACTTGAACAGGCCTATTCTGTACCAGAGGCAGGGCCAGTGTCAACGTATTGAACACTGCTCGCAATTCCAAAATGTTTATCGGGAGGAGAGATTCCTCCTTGGTCCACCATCCCTGGAGAGAGTGTTGCTCTAGCAACACACCTTAGCCCCGCAGACTGGCATCCGTAGTCAGTAGGACCCAGTTGGGGGTCCAGAAGGGATGGCCCCTGCTCAACTGTTGGTCCTCTAGCCACCAGCTCATTGACAGACGAACCTCAGCAGTCAAGGAGATCATTTGAGACCTGATCCGATGAGGCAGGCCATCCCACTTGGAAAGGATTAACCTCTACAGAGGGCGGGAATGGAATTGAGCGTACTCCACCATGTCGAAAGCAGACACCATAAGGCCTAGTACTTGCATCACCGAGTGTATTGACACTCTTGGGCGAAAGAGGAAGTATCTGATCCTGTCCTGAAGTTTCAGGACTTTCTCCGAAGACAAGAACAGTCTTTGGCTGTGTGTGTCCAGCAGTGCCCCCAGGTGCACCATGTTCCGAACAGGAACCAGTGAGGACTTCTTCCAGTTGATGAGCCACCCGTGGGCTTGTAGGAAATTTACTGTCAGTCATAGATGACTGAGTAGGACATCGTGGGAGTTTGCCAGGTTCAGCAAGTCGTCCAGATACGGCAGGATCCTTACTCCCTGGCGATGGAGATGAGCCGTCATCACGGCCATAATCTTGGTGAAGATCTGAGGAGCTGTGGCCAGTCCAAACGGCAGAGCCTGGAACTGATAGTGAAGGTTGCCAACAGCAAACCGCAAATAGTGCTGAGGCGATATTGCAATAGGAATATGCAGGTAAGCATCTTATATAACCAGGGATACCATATAATCTCCGGGTTCCATGGCCAGTACAATGGAGCACAGTGTTTCCAGATGGAACTTGGATACTCTCACAACTTTTCAGTGACTTGAGGTTGAGTATAAGCATGAAAGACTCATTGGGTTTCGGTACTAGAAACAGGGTCGAATAGTATCCTCTGCCTCTTTGGGATAGAGGTACTGGCACCACCACTCCTGTATCCAGGAGGGAACTCACAACCAATGTTAGAGCTTGTGCCTTTAATGGATCCGAAGGGGTAACCGTTGTGCAAAAGTAGCGATGGGGACGCCTCTTGAAAGAGACCGCGTACCCGTGAGAGACAACTTGTTGTACCCATGCGTCTGAAGTGGTCATTAACCAGACATGGGTGAATCGCAGAAGTCAGCCTCCCACCATGGGGACACCCAGGGGGAGGCCTGTCCCATCATGCAGCAGGCTTGTCATGTTTAGAAGCAGGCTGACGGACTGCCCAGGATTATTAGGCCGTGGGCTTAATGGTTTTTGGGAGCACGAGACATGACCTTCGCTTTCCCATGAGATCGTAAACAGGTAAAGGTGGTACCTTTTGCCCTCTGTACAGAAGGATTACCATTTGAGAAAAATGTAGGTTGGCTCCTGATTGATTACAGGAACTGCGGACTGACTGGGAGATGTATGAGACATAGTACACAGACCATCGCACAAAACTTCCCCTTTAGTTATATCCGTTGCGCATGCCCTGCAGGATGCAGGAGCGTCCCCAGATTTACTGCCTTACATGTTAAACATTATACACAAATGCAACAGAGAGCGGCTTAGTACGATGAAGCCAGACAGAGTACAATACCTGCAAATAAATCCGTTAGCATGTGACTGAGTACCCAGTACACAACACCTGCGAATAAATCCGGTATTATGTGACTGAGTACACAGTATAATACACATAATAGGTAAATACTGTGATGCACTATATATTGACCCAGACACACCTAGTCCCCTAGGGTACAGTATACAGTGATCGATATATCTGGTATACACCACAGTGAATTACATAGCAGATACAGGCACACACAGTCACGTTTGCAATGCAGATAATTATTTTCCTGACAATAAAACAGCATTGCAGTGGCGTAACTACTGCCCCCGCAGTCCTCGCGGTGGCTTGGGGGCGAGGGGCTGCGGGGGCGCCACTGACTTAGAACAGATTGACATGCGGACGAGCGTCCGCATGTCAATCTGCGGTCTCCTCTCCCTCCCTGCTGTGTTGGAGGGACACGGAGCGCACATCGCGCGTCTCTCCTGTGTCCCTCCCTGGCTCTCCCCCGGCCGGTCTAAGAAAGTGCCGTTCGTGAGCTCTGATTGGCTCACGAACCGGCACTTCCTTTATTAGACCAGCGGGGTAGAGCCAGGGAGGGACACAGGAGAGACGCGCGATGTGCGCTCTGTGTCCCTCCAACACATGGGATGGGGGGGGGGGGGGGAGCAGGCACTGGGGGCATATACCTGGCACTGTGGGGGGGAAGATCTGGCACTTGGGGCATATACCTTGCACTGTGGGGGGCAGATCTGGCACTGGAGGCATATACCTGGCACTGTGGGGGGAAGATCTGGCACTGGGGGCATATACCTGGCACTGTGGGGGGCAGATCTGGCACTGGAGGCATATACCTGGCACTGTGGGGGGCAGATCTGGCACTGGGGGCATATACCTGGCACTGTGAGGGGAAGATCTGGCACTGGGGGCATATACCTGGCACTGTGGGGGGCAGATCTGGCACTGGGGGCATATACCTGGCACTGTGGGGGGAAGATCTGGCACTGGGGGCATATACCTGGCACTGGGGGGAAGATCTGGCACTGGGGGCATATACCCGGCACTGTGGGGGCAGATCTGGCACTGTGGGCATATACCTGGCACTGTGGGGGGCAGATCTGGCACTGGGGGCATATACCTGGCACTGTGGGGGGCAGATCTGGCACTGGGGGCATATACCAGGCACTGTGGGGGCAGATCTGGCACTGGGGGCATATACCTGGCACTGTGGGGGCAGATCTGGCACTGGGGGCATATACCTGGCACTGTGGGGGCAGATCTGGCACTGGGGGCATATACCTGGCACTGTGGGGGGAAGATCTGGCACTGGGGGCATATACCTGGCACTGTGGGGGCAGATCTGGCACTAGGGGCATATACCTGGCACTGTGGGGGCAGATCTGGCACTGGGGGCATATACCTGGCACTGTGGGGGGAAGATCTGGCACTGGAGGCATATACCTGGCACTGTGGGGGAATATCTGGCACTGGGGGCATATACCTGGCACTGTGGGGGAATATTTGGCACTGGGGGGAGCAGGCACTGAGGGGGCATATGTGGCACTGTGGGGGAATATTTGGCACTGGGGGGGCATATGTGGCACTGGGGGGGTATATGTGGCACTGGGGGCATGTACCTGGCACTGTGGGGGAAGATCTGGCACTGGGGGCATATACCTGGCACTGTGGGGGGAAGATCTGGCACTGGGGGCATATACCTGGCACTGTGGGGGCAGATCTGGCACTAAGGGCATATACCTGGCACTGTGGGGGCAGATCTGGCACTGGGGGCATATACCTGGCACTGTGGGGGGAAGATCTGGCACTGGAGGCATATACCTGGCACTGTGGGGGAATATCTGGCACTGGGGGCATATACCTGGCACTGTGGGGGAATATTTGGCACTGGGGGGAGCAGGCACTGAGGGGGCATATGTGGCACTGTGGGGGAATATTTGGCACTGGGGGGAGCAGGCACTGAGGGGGCATATGTGGCACTGGGGGCATGTACCTGGCACTGTGGGGGAATATCTGGCACTAGGGGCATATACCTGGCACTGTGGGGGAATATCTGGCACTGGAGGCATATGTGGCACTGGGAGCATGGCCCTAGCAACAAGCACTACCCCCTAGCAACGAGCATGACACCCAGTGCATGAAACCCCTGGCAACGAGCATGACACCCTGAGCATGAAAACCCCTGGCACCGTGCATGGAACCAAGAGCATGAAACCCATGGCAACGAGCAGGTAATTTAAAAGTAATTAGAAGCCTTACTGTAGAACTTAATGTGTAATGGGCATTACGGTGTGTGGCATAATGTATCACGGACATTGCGGTGTGTGTTATAATGTATCAGGCATTACGGTGTGTTGTATACTATATCACGGGCATTGTGGTATGTGGTATAATGTCTCAGGATCATTGTGGTGTGTGTCATACTGTGTCACAGACATTGTATGTGCTATAATGTATCAGGGGCATTGCAGTGTGTAGCATAATGTATAACGGGCATTGCGATTCCTATCATAATGTGTCACAGGCATTACGGTGTGTGGCATAATGTGTCTGGGGCATTACAGTGTGTGCATATTGTGTCATGTGCATTATTGTGTGTGGAATAATGTCTAAGGGCCACTGCAGTATGTGGAATAATGTATACTGGGCATTACTATAAGGAGGAAAAATGACAAATAATGTAAGGGGCATGAATCAGGATTATTTTTCTTTCCTGTGGTGGCCAACGTCTGGGCGTGCAGGTTGCAAAACTGGGGTATAAGGTAGTCTTTTCCTGCAATGCCACGCCCTCCACGCAAAGCCACGCCCATTTCGACAAAGCCACACACCCTTTTTGCCGGCGCACGCCTGCGGCGCGCGCATTTTTCTACCTTTGCTAGTGCCAATTACGGGGGGTATTGGGGGGGGCGCCGAAGGATTTTTTGGCTTGGGGGAGAAAAATTTCTAGTTACGCCACTGCAGCATTGGATTATTATATGAACACAAATAAATATATATGGACACTTATATATATATATATATATATATATATATACATACATACATATACACACACACACTGCTCAAAAAAAAAAAGAATTTACTCACCGGTAATTCTATTTCTCGTAGTCCGTAGTGGATGCTGGGAACTCCGTAAGGACCATGGGGAATAGACGGGCTCCGCAGGAGACTGGGCACTCTAAGAAAGAATTAGGACTACTGGTGTGCACTGGCTCCTCCCTCTATGCCCCTCCTCCAGACCTCAGTTAGGGAAACTGTGCCCGTAAGAGCTGACACAATAAGGAAAGGATTTGGAATCCCGGGTAAGACTCATACCAGCCACACCAATCACACCGTACAACTCGTGATACTATACCCAGTTAACAGTATGAATAACAACTGAGCCTCACTAACAGATGGCTCATAACAATAACCCTTTAGTTAGGCAATAACTATATACAAGTATTGCAGACAATCCGCACTTGGGATGGGCGCCCAGCATCCACTACGGACTACGAGAAATAGAATTACCGGTGAGTAAATTCTTATTTTCTCTGACGTCCTAGTGGATTCTGGGAACTCCGTAAGGACCATGGGGATTATACCAAAGCTCCCAAACGGGCGGGAGAGTGCGGATGACTCTGCAGCACCGAATGAGCAAACTCAAGGTCCTCCTCAGCCAGGGTATCAAACTTGTAGAATTTTGCAAACGTGTTTGATCCCGACCAGGTAGCAGCTCGGCAAGTTGTAAAGCCGAGACCCCTCGGGCAGCCGCCCAAGAAGAGCCCACCTTCCTCGTGGAATGGGCTTTGACTGATTTAGGATGCGGCAGTCCAGCCGCAGAATGTGCAAGTTGAATCGTGGAGCAGATCCAGTGAGCAATAGTCTGCTTAGAAGCAGGAGCACCCAGCTTGTTGGGTGCATGCAGGATAAACAGCGAGTCAGTCTTTCTGACTCTAACCGTCCTGGAAACAAAGATTTTCAGGGCCCGGACTACGTCCAGCAACTTGGAGGCCTCCAAGTCCAGAGTAGCCGCAGGCACCACAATAGGTTGGTTCAAATGAAACGCTGATACCACCTTAGGGAGGAATTGGGGACGCGTCCTCAATTCTGCTCTGTCCATATGGAAAATCAGATAGGGGCTTTTACAGGACAAAGCCGCCAATTCTGACACCCGCCTAGCCGAAGCTAAGGCCAAAAGCATGACCACTTTCCACGCGAGATATTTTAATTCCACGGTCTGAAGTGGCTCAAACCAATGTGATTTTAGGAAATCCAACACAACGTTGAGATCCCAAGGTGCCACTGGGGGCACAAAAGGGGGCTGAATATGCAGCACTCCCTTAACAAACGTCCTAACTTCAGGCAGTGAAGCCAGTTCTTTTTGAAAGAAAATAGACAGGGCCGAAATCTGGACTTTAATGGATCCCAATTTTAGGCCCATAGTTGAAATTCTTCAGTGGGGGCCTTCATAGCCTCACACCAAGCAACATATTTTCGCCATATGCGGTGATAATGCTTTGCTGTCACATCTTTCCTAGCTTTAATCAGCGTAGGAATGACTTCATCCGGAATGCCCTTTTCCATCAGGATCCGGCGTTCAACCGCCATGCCGTCAAACGCAGCCGCGGTAAGTCTTGGAACAGACAGGGCCCCTGCTGTAGCAGGTCCAGTCTGAGAGGCCAAGGGTCCTCTGAGATCATTTCTTGTAGTTCCGGGTACCAAGTCCTTCTTGGCCAATCCGGAACGATGAGTATAGTTCTTACTCCTCTCCTTCTTATTATCCTCAGCACCTTTGGTATGAGAGGAAGAGGAGGGAACACATAAACCGACTGGTACACCCACGGTGTCACTAGAGCGTCCACAGCTATCGCCTGAGGGTCCCTTGACCTGGCGCAATATCTTTTTAGCTTTTTGTTGAGGCGGGACGCCATCATGTCCACCTGTGGCCTTTCCCAACGGTTTACAATCAGTTGGAAGACTTCTGGATGAAGTCCCCACTCTCCCGGGTGGAGGTCGTGCCTGCTGAGGAAGTCTGCTTCCCAGTTGTCCACTCCCGGAATGAACACTGCTGACAGTGCTATCACGTGATTTTCCGCCCATCGGAGAATCCTTGTGGCTTCTGCCATCGCCATCCTGCTTCTTGTGCCGCCCTGTCGGTTTACATGGGCGACCGCCGTGATGTTGTCTGACAATCAGCACCGGCTGGTTTTGAAGCAGGGGTCTTGCCTGACTTAGGGCATTGTAAATGGCCCTTAGTTCCAGAATATTTATGTGTAGGGAAGTCTCCTGACTCGACCATTGTCCTTGGAAGTTTCTTCCCTGCGTGACTGCCCCCCAACCTTGGAGGCTTGCATCCGTGGTCACCAGGACCCAGTCCTGTATGCCGAATCTGCGGACCTCTAGAAGATGAGCACTCTGCAGCCACCACAGCAGAGACACCCTGGCCCTCGGGGACAGGGTGATCAGCCGATGCATCTGAAGATGCGATCCGGACCACTTGTCTAACAGATCCCACTGAAAGATCCTTGCATGGAACCTGCCGAATGGAATTGCCTCGTAAGAAGCTACCATCTTTCCCAGGACTCGCATGCAGTGATGCACAGACACATGTTTTGGTTTCAGGAGGTCTCTGACCAGAGATGACAACTCCTTGGCCTTCTCCTCCGGGAGAAACACCTTCTTCTGTTCTGTGTCCAGAATCATACCCAGGAACAGCAGACGCGTCGTAGGAACCAGCTGCGACTTTGGAATATTCAGAATCCAGCCGTGCTGTTGTAGCACTTCCTGAGATAGTGCTACTCCGACCAACAACTGCTCCCTGGACCTCGCCTTTATAAGGAGATCGTCCAAGTATGGGATAATTATAACTCCCTTCTTTCGAAGGAGTATCATCATTTCGGTGCCGTGGACAGACCAAACGGCAACGTCTGGAATTGGTAATGGCAGTCTTGTACCACAAAACGGAGGTACACCTGGTGAGGTGGGTAAATGGGGACATGCAGGTAAGCATCCTTGATGTCCAGTGATACCATGTAATCCCCTTCTTCCAGGCTTGCAATAACCGCCCTGAGCGATTCCATTTTGAACTTGAACTTCCTTATATAAGTGTTCAAGGATTTCAAATTTAGAATGGGTCTCACCGAACCGTTTGGTTTCGGTACCACAAACATTGTGGAATAGTAACCCCGTCCCTGTTGAAGGAGGGGAACTTTTATTATCACCTGCTGGAGGTACAGCTTGTGAATTGCCGCCAGCACCACCTCCCTGTCCGGGGGAGTAGCTGGCAAGGCTGATTTGAGGTAACGGCGAGGGGGAGACGTCTCAAATTCCAGCTTGTATCCCTGAGATACCACTTGTAGAACCCAGGGATCCACCTGTGAGCGAACCCACCGGTCGCTGAAGTTCCGTAGACGGGCCCCCACCGCACCTGGCTCCACCAGTGGAGCCCCAGCGTCATGTGGTGGATTTAGTGGAAGCAGGGGAGGATTTTTGTTCTTGGGAACTGGCTGTATGGTGCAGCTTTTTCCCTCTACCCCTGCCTCTGTGCAGAAAGGACGCGCCTTTAACCCGCTTGCCTTTCTGGGGCCGAAAGGACTGTACCTGATAATACGGTGCTTTCTTTGGCTGTGAGGGAACCTGAGGCAAAGATGTCGACTTCCCAGCTGTCGCTGTGGAAACGAGGTCCGAGAGACCATCCCCAAACAATTCCTCACCCTTGTAAGGCAAAACCTCCATGTGCCTTTTAGAATCCGCATCACCTGTCCACTGCCGAGTCCATAATACTCTCCTGGCAGAAATGGACATTGCATTTATTCTAGATGCCAGCCGGCAAATATCCCTCTGTGCATCTCTCATGTATAAGACTACATCTTTAATATGCTCTATGGTTAGCAATATAGTGTCCCTGTCAAGGGAATCAATGTTATCAGATAGGGAATCAGACCACGCTGCTGCAGCACTGCACATCCATGCTGAAGCAATAGCGGGTCTCAGTATAGTACCTGAGTGTGTATATACAGACTTCAGGATAGCCTCCTGCTTTCTATCCGCAGGTTACTTTAAGGCGGCCATATCCTGAGACGGTAGTGCCACCTTTTTTGACAAGCGTGTGAGCGCTTTATCCACCATCGGGGATGTCCTCTGGCGGGAAAGGGTACGCCATTAGTAACTTTTTAGAAATCACTAGTTTTTTATCAGGGGAAGCCCACGCTTCTTCACACACTTCATTTAACTCATCTGAAGGGGGAAAAACCACTGGTTGCTTTTTCTCCCCAAACATAATACCCTTTTTAGTGGTACCTGGGTTAATGTCAGAAATGTGCAACACATTTTTTATTGCCGTAATCATGCAACGGATGCCCCTTGTGGATTGTGTATATGTCTCATCCTCGTCGACACTGGAGTCAGACTCCGTGTCGACATCTGTGTCTGCCATCTGAGGTAGCGGGCGTTTTTGAGCCCCTGATGGCCTTTGAGACGCCTGGGCATGCACTGGCTGAGAAGCCGGCTGTCCCACAGCTGTTATGTCATCGAACCTTTTATGTAAGGAGTTGACACTGTCAGTTAATACCTTCCACATATCCATCCACTCTGGTGTCGACCCCGCAGGGGTCTGTGAAGAGAAAATGGCGCCAGTGCTCTGAGGGAGATAGCCCCGCCCCTTTTTCGGCGGGCTTCTCCCGCTCTTTATATTAATATTATGGCAGGGGATTTTTACACATATATAGTGTAAAAATCTAATATAGTCTAATAGTTTATTAGACTATATTATGTGTTTTTTGCCATTTTAAGGTAATCTAATTGCAGCCCAGGCCCCCCCCCCCCCCAGCACCCATCAGTGACCGGAGTATGTGGTGTGCATGGGAAGCAATGGCGCACAGCTGCAGTGCTGTGCGCTACCTTAATGAAGACCAGAGTCTTTAGCCGCTGATTTCCAGGACGTTCTTCTTGCTTCTGGCTCTGCAAGGGGGATGGCGGCGCGGCTCCGGGACCGGACGACCGAGGCTGGGCCTGTGTTCGATCCCTCTGGAGCTAATGGTGTCCAGTAGCCTAGAAGCCCAAGCTAGCTGCAAGCAGGTAGGTTCGCTTCTCTCCCCTAAGTCCCTCGTAGCAGTGATTCTGTTGCCAGCAGATCTCACTGAAAATAAAAAACATAATAAATACTTTCTTTTCTAGGAGCTCAGGAAAGCCCCTAGTGTGCAACCAGCTCGAGCCGGGCACAGATTCTAACTGAGGTCTGGAGGAGGGGCATAGAGGGAGGAGCCAGTGCACACCAGTAGTCCTAATTCTTTCTTAGAGTGCCCAGTCTCCTGCGGAGCCCGTCTATTCCCCATGGTCCTTACGGAGTTCCCAGCATCCACTAGGACGTCAGAGAAATAAAGTGAACACTTAAACAACACCATGTAACTCCAAGTCAATCACACTTCTGTGAAATAAAACTGTCCACTTAGGAAGCAACACTGATTGACAATCAATTTCACATGCTGTTGTGCAAATGGAATAGACAACAGGTGGGAATTATAGGCAATTAGCAAGACACCACCAATAAAGGAGTTGTTCTGCAGGTGGTGACCACAGACCACTTCTCAGCTCCTATGCTTTCTGGCTGATGTTTTGGTCACTTTTGGAAGCTGGCGGTGCTTTCACTCTAGTGGTAGCATGAGACGGAGTCTACAACCCACACAAGTGGCTCAGGTAGTGCAGCTCATCCAGGATGGCACATCAATGCGAGCTGTGGCAAGAAGGTTTGCTGTGTCTGTCAGCGTAGTGTCCAGAGCATGAAGGCGCTACCAGCAGACAGGCCAGTACATCAGGAGACATGGAGGAGGCCGTAGGAGGGCAACAACCCAGCAGCAGGGCCGCTACCTCCGCCTTTGTGCAAGGAGGAACAGGAGGAGCACTGCCAGAGCCCTGCAAAATGACCTCCAGCAAGCCACAAATGTGCATGTGTCTACTCAAACGATCAGAAACAGACTCCATGAGGGGGGTATGAGGGCCTGACGTCCACAGGTGGGGGTTGTGCTTACAGCCCAACACCGTGCAGGATGTTTGGCATTTGCCAGAGAACACCAAGATTGGCAAATTCGCCACTGGCGCCCTGTGCTCTTCACAGATGAAAGCAGGTTCTCACTGAGCACGTGACAGAGTCTGGATTCGCCAAGGAGAACGTTCTGCTGCCTGCAACATCCTCCAGCATGACTGGTTTGGCAGTGGGTCAGTAATGGTGTGGGGTGGCATTTCTTTGGGGGGCCGCACAGCCCTCCATGTCCTCGCCAAAGGTAGCCTGATTGCCATTAGGTACCGAGATGAGATCCTCAGAACCCCTTGTGAGACCATATGCTGGTGCGGTTGGCCCTGGGTTCCTCCTAATGCAAGACAATGCTAGACCTCATGTGGCTGGAGTGTGTCAGCAGTTCCTGCAAGACGAAGGCATTGATGCTATGGACTGGCCCGCCCGTACCCCAGACCTGAATCCAATTGAGCATATCTGGGACATCATGTCTCGCTCCATCCACCAACGCCACGTTGCACCACAGACTGTCCAGGAGTTGGCGGATGCTTTAGTCCAGGTCTGGGAGGAAATCCCTCAGGAGATCATCCGCCACCTCATCAGGAGCATGCCCAGGCGTTGTAGGGAGGTCATACAGGCACGTGGAGGCCATACACACTACTGAGCCTCATTTTGACTTGTTTTAAGTACATTACATCAAAAGTTGGATCAGCCTGTAGTGTGTTTTTCCACTTTAATTTTGAGTGTGACTCCAAATCCAGACCTCCATGGGTTAATAAATTTGATTTCCATTGTTAATTTGTGTGTGATTTTGTTGTCAGCACATTCAACTATGTAAAGAACAAAGTATTTAATAAGAATACTTAATTCATTCAGATCTAGGATGTGTTATTTTAGTGTTCCCTTTATTTTTTTGAACAGTGTATATAAACAGTTTCTTATATAGCACAGCAAATTCTGTTGCGCTTTACAATTAACTATATATATATATATATATATATATATATATATATAAACATGGCGCGGTCCGAGACCGGATGTATATATCAGAATACTTGTACAATATAGTCTGTCACAGGTACACATGTTCTTAACTAACGCTGTCTTAATAATGACATGTAGAATACTTAAGTGTTTGTAAAACCACGACGCTGATGTACAGGCGGGTTTACAAAGGAGACCTTGCCCTGCAGTCCCGGAGACCAGACGCATCTATTTTAGAAAATGGCGACCAGCATCTCAGTCAGGGAGTGAGGGAGAGTGTGAGGCAGCTCCAGAGCGGGAACACCAGCAGCAGATGGCGCCTGGAGCTGGGGGAGAGGCGCCATCTCCTATGCTGGTCCTCACCACCTGGTACTACGGAGCCTTATTAAAATGGATATATAGGTATCCGACCTGTGCTGCCATGCCCTGGTGGATATAGTGGGGTCCCTGCACGGCCACAGTGTTCACGCCAACGTCGCGGTCCGTCTCCTTAGACCGCGATTTATCGGCGGGTCCCACCTTGAGGACCCGCTTACCTCCTCCCTGATGTGCAGCCACGCGATCCAGGAGAGCGGAAGCAGCGATGTGCCTAAAAACCAATGCGTCTCCGCTGCAAGTACCCGGGACCAGGCCGCGGGAGTATGCAGCGCCGCTGAGGGAGGTGATGGAGCCGCAGCACAGCATGTCAGGATGACATAGAAAGTGCTGCAGCCCTTGAAGTCTTCTAAAAAAGATCTTTTCAGGGCTGCAGGCACTAACTTACAAACTGAGCTCCAGTGCCTGGAAGTGGGGCTATAGAGGAGGCAGTGCAGTGCATCCTGGGAACAGTCAAAGCTTTAGCCTGTTGGTGCCTCGGATCAAGATCCAACTCAACACCCCGATGTTATTCCCTGTGGAAAACCAGTGTTTCCCGCTGCAGAAACAAAAACTACAGACTGATGTTCGATGCCAGCTCTGTAGTGTCTCATAAACTGCTCATTGCTGGTGTGGTATATCTACTACCTCTCGCATTCCTGTTGGCACATTTTTCTTCTATTTGATTTCTGTGATCCAGCCTTAGCTTGCTACTGACCACGTCTCCTGCACAGTGCTCTGGGTCTTCTGGTTCCTGATTCCAGATTATTCTGAGTCTTCTTCTTTGGCTTCTATCTCTATACCATACAATGTTCCCCAAGTTCCTGACCTCAGCTTTCAGTACATCTGCAGCAAAGTCCAAACTTATGTGCTGCGGGATTCTGGTGAATACTGGTGGTCCTTTAGACTCTATGCTTCTCCAATTGGCTGGTGATAGAGAATCCGATAATTTACCATGTTTCAAATATGGTACCATAATAATCTGCCCTTGCCTTTTGTTCTTGATGATCAAAAGACATTGCGAGTCCCCTTCTCACTAGCTGGTATGGAGCCATCAAGTGCAGGGGAGTCCAAGGGATGTAACCTAGTACCAGAAAAAAAACACTCTCCAAGATAAACTGCACCAATTGAACTAAAAAGATAGCTTAGATGCCCCCTTCACCCAGAGCTTATCACTGTGGGAACTAGAGCATGTATAGATGAAGGTGTCTTGGCAGTCCAATTGACTCCAATGACAGGACTGTGTTGGAAAGACCGTTTCCACTGTATCATTTTAGAGAAAGATCAGAGGCTTGAAGTATCTTCTCCAGTTCAGATGAAGTGTGTGTGGGTCTGTGCATTGGAGGGGAGCACACTCCGATAGTAGCGGTCCTGCTGGCAGTTACAAGAGGAGCACCCAACACCCATTGACTTTAGCATCAGGAATTAGCTTTGTTTTTCTATTTAATTTTTTAGATATATCCAGTCACGTTTTAATGCATGATTACAGTGTGATTGTTATCGTGTTCATGTAATAGTTCTGCTGAACTGTTTGTTAATAGGCTTCAATTTCTATATACGCCCACTTGCCAGTAGTGGGGCAGAGCTCTGACTTTGGGCCTGATTCAGAGGTGGGCGATGTCCAGGTCTCTGCTGCACCTCCGGTAGCAGCAGACCTGAGAAGTTATGCAGTGCCATAGGAGCCTTTTGTAAAAAATAAAAAACACCCACTGCCAGCTTCTCATATCTTCCTCCCTGTGTAGACGAATGCCATCCAAAGTATTTCTATGAAGGACGCTACGTATCTCACAACCACATGCTCATTATACTGCATACCAGGGAGTAAGAGGGTAACAATAATGGCAGAAAGCAGGAGGCCATACTGCATCAGACACATGGGGTACCATTTCTACAGCCCTGGTGAATATAGCCCTAAGTATACCCCTCACAAAACAATTACAAGCCATTAATATACAAGACAGACAGAAAACAAGGATCAGCAATCAAGCAGCGCATGCCCCAGCTGTCTGCAATTATGACTGCTCGTTTGAGCAGTGAAGGGTGTAGTGGCTGCAGAATGCGGTAATGGGCCGTGAAATATCGGGTGCGAAAGATTGGGAATCCTGTTGTATGAATTTTAATTAGAAGAGGATCAATGGGCTTATGAAAGAGGCAGTGGTTTAGTTCCTCACCATAGAGCAAAGCACAGCAATCAGTGAAGGTGTTAAAGTGACAGGTTCCTTAAGCTTATTAGACACACTCCATGAACGCCAACAAAATAGGTGGTGTGACCACAGACCGGAGCATGACCTGGACATGACAAGCCAAGAAGGGACACCAGGCTGTAACACAGATGAAGCACTTAGCTGCTCACTATGAGCCAAGGAGCAAGCAGACACACTACAGTCCCCCAGTGACTTCCAATTGATTTAATAAGTCTTAAAGAGTTGCTAAAGCCTGCTGCTATATAGGGAATGTGAATGACAGAATGGAAGTTGTGCAGAGAAGCCTTCATTAACCCGCTCTTCAGGTTTTCCTTTTGAAATGTATTTTTCTCAGCGTGTTATCTGACAACTCCAATCCCAGTTTAATGACACTGGGGACTAGGTCTTCTAAACAACACATTCAGCAGCACACAACAATATAAAGGTTAGTGGCAGGATATAGTTTTAATCATAAGACAATACAAATTGGTTCTGTTATGTACTACGTAAAAGGAGATACAGAGCAGACGTGTTGTGGCAGTGATAAAGGTGTGAGAAAATGCAGGTATGACTATTAATCTCGCACACATTGCAGAAAGAGGACGGCATTGCCTCTGAATCTTGCATGAAAACGCATTAACACTTTGGTACTATAAGGGCCAAAGACAAACAACACACATGCATGTGATGTACTGAAAACAGCATAGAGCAGTGTTTCCCAAATCCAGTCCTGGGGAACCCCTATCAGTGCATGTTTCACAGGTCTAAGTGAAATCATTAGTTACATCCTTAGATCTTTTAAAACATGTCAACCAGTAACTACCCCCAGTAGAACAGTTTCCCAAGCGTCACCATTACAGTCCAGGTTTTAAGGATATCCATGCTTGAGTCCAGATGGATAAATCAAACTGACTGAGGTATTTATTAAGTCCCCTGTGCTCAAGCATAGACATTCTTAAACCTGGACTATAATGGTGAAGTTTGGAATACTCCGAGCTACAAAATATACACTAAAGCTGGCCTTACACCTACAGATAATTTCTCCAACGAGCAAAACTAGTTGTCCGTTTGTAAAGAAAACCTGGTAACGTATGGGAGTGATTCTGAGTGGTACGCAGGTCTGAATGTGTCCACAATCAGAATGCGGATGAACGAATACTAATGTGTCCTTACAGAGTCACTCAGATCTCTGCAGTTGTATTGTCCCCACGTTATGTATGGTCATTACCATTAGTAACGCTACTTACACCTATCCCATGCCTGGAACAAGAGATCATCTGAAATAGACATCCCCTTGGCATACGCACAACTCAGAATGTGGTGTAACTCTGACAGCATGCCCACAGGACTGTTCTCTTCCATGGCACCCTGAAACGCATATGTTACATACAGAGAGAAATGGGCAGCTTCCGTCAGACGCAAAGATAACCTGCCTGCGACTTAAAATCAGGCTAATATATTATAAACATGGTGCTATTATTATACGCATTATCTTGCAAAAGTATCTAAATCCCTAAAAGTTAGACTTATCACTATTACAAATAACTTATACACAATGTTCCAGACAGTATTTTTTTTATAGAAAACCAGTAGGCTCATAATTATTTACCTGCAGATTTATTTATTTGTCCTTACAGATTTGCTCAGGTTGGTTGGCTGACGCTTGTTAAGTGTAATTTTTAAACTTCCAATTGTAAGGAGAGCTGGAGGTTTATACAGCAGGATGTCTTGCAGTATCTCCTTGTTTTTAACACAAGTTATCCTTCAAATTTAAGAAGATGCCCAGTCCCTGCGGAGGAAAAGCTTCCCCCTCACAACATGATGTTGAGCCCAAATACTTCACTCTTGGGATGGTGTTTGATGAGGAATTGGTAATGATAGGTTTGTGCTATGGGCCTAATTCAGATCTGATTGCAGCAGCAAATGTTAGCTAATGGGCAAAACCATGTGCACTGCAGGGGAGGCAGATGTAACATGTGCAGAGAGAGTTAGATTTGGGTGGGTTATTTTGCTTCTGTGCAGGGTAAACACCGGCTGCTTTATTTTTAAACTGCAATTTAGATTTCAGTTTGAACACACCCCACCCAAATCTAACTCTCTCTGCACGTTACATCTGCCCCTCCCTGCAGTGCACATGGTTTTGCCCATTAGCTAACAATTTTATGCTGCGATTAGATATGAATTAGGCCCTATGTCATGTTATACTCCACCTGACATGTTATGTTCTGCAAGAGCGTGCCGTTCTGCAAATGGAAACTTTTGTTTACCACAATAGAGTACATTTTGAACAATTGTAATGCTATTCAAGGGATTTATATTGCAACACAGTTACCCAGTGAGAAAACTTGCAACATTTTTTTTCCAATAAATAGCTAATGCATTCTCTGAAGTACCTGTTATCCAAATTTCTCTTCATTACGAGCCTTTAAACATGCTCCAGAGTGCTCTAGATAGGAATACTTTAACAGCCCTGTATTTAAATTTACACTGATGAGGAGAGTGGGATGCCCTTAATTTACCGGCTGTCAGGATCCCAGTTTACGGAATACAGATGTCGGAATACAGACAGCGGTGACAATGCCGATGCTGGAATCCAGAAAAGGTAGGGACATAGACGTCAGATCCCAACCTATGTAAGTATACCAACATTGTAAAGTTTAGAGCTGGGGGTGGTTAGGTGTAGGCACTGCTGCAGGGAGGATAGGGTTTGGCACTATAGGGGGAGGTTAGGGTTAGGCAGCGGGGTAGGGGAGAACATATCCAACTCACCCCTGTCAGATTACAAATTCGGGATCCTGGCATCTGTCTTCTGACCGCTGGGATCCCCAGAGCCAGCATTTTGTACTACAGATGTGTCCTCTTACATCCTTGCTGCAGTCATGCTAAACAGCCCTTCAAGTCGCGCCATGCTGTGGCGGGACTCTGTAGCGTCGAGCGTCTTTTTTTGTATAATTTGCTGCGGAAATGCGTCTTAAATGCAATAGGACGCAGGGGCAACTTCTGCTGATTAAAAGGATATGCAGCATGCCCACATTTTGTGTGTGACTGTATTTGCATACAAACTGCTATCCTACAGTGATTTCCTGGTTAACACTCTAGCATTTAATTTCGGATGCAGATAGAGCCGCTATTATACAAAGAATGTATGCATGCCACGTATCATTTTATTCAGCAGAAGCTGCTCCTGCATCATATTGCATTACATTGCGTCTAAGACGCATTTTCGCGGCAGAAAGACACAAAGAAAGACGCTCACACTCACGCGTTATATATAATGTGACTTGTAGCGCATGAAGCAAAGTTGTAAGAGGACACATCTGTAAATCCAGGATAGTTGCTGTAGATTGTGTAAGGGAGAGCTAAGGAGTTTGGGCTTGTTTTGATTTTGTTATTTTTTAGTAAGTTTCAAGAAGTTAGTGGTATTATCAGTTATACTTTAGTGTGCCACCAGAGAAGTTGATTTTGTTGCTTCAAATGGATGGACTACTCGTTATTACAAAAATTGTCATATGGTTTAGGGGGGCTCCAGACCAGAAATACATATCCTTTTTTGGTGATCCCAGACAATCAGTAATGGTAAATATTCTACTCAGAATTACAAAGGCTCCCAAAACAATGCCATGCTAACACACATCCTTTCAGAACATGGGCTCCTAGAACAGATATTTGCTGACACATGGTTCCTGGAACAGAGACAAGGGCTCCTAGATACATGCTACGCAGATACATGGGCTCTGAGAATTATATATATGTTCCTATATACGTGCAACTCTAACACATGGATTCCTAGCACAGACTAGCTAACAATAGTTCCTAGAACAACGCGACACTAACATGAGTCCCTAGCAGTGTCGGACTGGGGCATGAGGTCCCACCGGAGGATGCAGTGGCAGGGGCCCATATTTAGGGGTGTGGCAAGTCTCAAGAGGGAGTGTGGCTAACCAATAGAGAGTGCATGTTACGGGCCTCTTGATAAATTTATATATAGTAAACACTGCTAGTGCATGGATGATAATGTATTAGATTGATAACAGCAATGCACTGTACCAAATACACCATATCCTGTGCAGTATAAAGGTAACATATGCATTATGTATAAATCAAGTGGACAGTCTGGAACCTGATCCCTAGAGGGGGAGGTGGGGCCCACCGGGAGTTTCCCGTGTGTGCTAGTCCAACCCTGGTTCCTATAACCATGTCACACTGACACAAGGGTTTCTAGTACCATGCCACGTCGACACAAGGGTTCCTAAAACCATGCCACGCTGACACATGGGCAACAAAACAGTACGGCACTGACACAGAGGCTAATATAACAATGGTACATTAGTGCAGTATTATATAGTAACTAGCTGATGTCCCTGGTTTCAACAAGGCAAAGGTTGCTGGGTGGAACAATTTACCCCTTTTTACCCCCTCAGAAGTCGAAAAAATCCCTGCTTAGTGGGTGGCTGCAAATAATGGTCACAGTTTTAAAACCACCCAAGTCACCCAGCAGGTGCACAGGTTGTGTTCACCAACTGTCACATTTTGTGGTGCATTGTAAATGGCAGGCAGAAGTTTTGCCACACAACTCCAACAAAACGAAGCAACCAGTCACAAAGCCAACATAATTTTGCAAATCTACGGACCAACAAGGGGGACATTTACTAAGCAGTAATAAGAGCGGAGAAGTGAGCCAGTGGAGACGTTTCCCCATCAACCAATCAGCAGCTCTGTATAATTTTATCATATGCAAATTATAGCTGTTACTTCAGTGCTGATTGGTTGCCATGGGCAACTTCTCCATTGGCTCACCTCTCCGCTCTTATCACTGCTTAGTAAATGCCACCCCAAGAGCTTTAATTTTGTACATGATATGTCAGACAATGGCATCATAGAAATAATAGTATTTTAATTACCTACCGGTAAATCCTTTTCTCGTAGTCCTAGAGGATGCTGATGTCCATATTAGTACCATGGGGTATAGACGGGTCCACCAGGAGCCATTGGCACTTTAAGAGTTTGAGAGTGTGGGCTGGCTCCTGCCTCTATGCACCTCCTACCAGACTCAGTCTAGAAACTGTGCCCGAGGAGACGGACATCTTTGAGAGAAGGATTATACACAGATAATGGCGAGATTCATACCAGCTCACACATACAAGGCAAACCAAGCTAACGAGCTTGAAACTCAGCAAAAGTGGAAACATTTTACTTAACCAAGTAACAAAGGCAGTACTTAACCAAGAACAAAGTTAATCTGAACCAGATAACCACTGCAGGATCACGAAGCGCTGGGCGGGCACCCAGCATCCTCTACGGACTACGAGAAAAGGATTTACCAGTAGGTAATTAAAATCCTATTTTCTCTTACGTCCTAGAGGATGCTGGGGTCCACATTAGTACCATGGGGATGTACCAAAGCTCCCAAAACAAGAGGGAGAGCGCGGAGGTTCCTGCAGAACTAATTAACCAAACTTCAGGTCCACAGAGGCCAAAGTATCGAACTTGTAGAATTTAGCAAACGTGTTCGACCCTGACCAAGTTTCCGCTCAGCAAAGTTGTAAAGGCGAGAAACCCCGTGCAGCCGCCCAGGAAGAACCCACCTTACGAGTAGAGTGGGCCGTAACAGATTTTGGACACGGCAATCCTGCTGTAGAATATGCATGCTGGATAGTGAACCTAATCCAGCGAGAAATAGTCTGCTTAGAAGCAGGACACCCAATTTTCTTGGGATCATACAGGGCAAACAAAGAGTCCGATTTCCTGTGATGAGCAGTCCTCTTCACATAGATCTTCAAAGCCCTCAAGACGTCCAAGGACTTTGATGAAACCGAGGAGTCCGTAGCAACTGGCACCACAATAGGTTGGTTAATATGAAATGCCGACACAACCTTCGGAAGGAACTGCGGACGTGTCCGGAGCTCAGTTCTATCTTCATGGAAGATCAATTATGGGCTTTTACATGACAAAGCCCCCAACTCCGACGCATGTCTAGCAGAAGCGAAGACCAACAAAATGACAGCCTTCCAAGTGAGAAACTTGACCTCAACCTCCTGTAGAGGCTCAAACCAGTCCGACTGGAGGAACTGCAACACCATGTTAAGATCCCAGGCGGCACAAAAGGAGGTTGGATGTGCAGAACTCCCTTCAAAAAGGTCTGAACCTCAGGGAGGGTAGCTAACTGTTTCTGGAAGAAAATGTATGGGGCCAAAATCTGGACCTTTACCGAACCTAATCTCAGGTCCATATCCACATCTTCTTGGAGGAAGAGGAGAAATCGTCCAAGTTTAAACTCCACGGTAGGAAACTTCTTGGATTCACACCAAGACACATTTTTTCCAAATGCGTTGGTAATGCTTTGACGTTATCCTTTCCTAGGCTGTATCAGGGTAGGAATAACTTTGTTCAGAATGCCCTTCCGAGCGAATATCTGGCGTTCAACCTTCATGCTGTCAAACGTAGCCGCGGTAAGTCTTGATAAGCGAACAGTCCCTGCTGCAGCAGGTCTTCCCGAAGAGGAAGAGGCCTCGGCTCTTCTAGCAGTAGATCCAGAAGATCCGCATACCAAGCCCTTCTTGGCCAGTCCGGAGCAATGAGAATTGCCTGAACTCTTGTTCTCCTTATGAGTTTTAGAACACTTGGAATGAGTGGAAGTGGAGGAAACACGTACACCGACTGGAACACACACGGAGTCACTAGGGCGTTCACAGTCACTGCTTGCGGGTCCCTTGACCTGGAACAATATCGCCGAAGCTTCTTGTTGAGACGAGAGGTCATCATGTCTATTTTGGATACGCCCCAAAGATGCGTTACCTCCTTGAACACCTCCGGATTGGAGACTCCATTCTCCTGGATGGAGATATTGTCTGCTGAGGAAGTCCGCTTCCCAGTTGTCTACTCCCAGAATGAAGATTGCTGACAGCGCCAACGCGTGTTTTTCCGCACAGAGGATGATTCTTGTTACCTCTGACATTGCAGCTCTGCTCTTCGTTCCGCCCTGTCGGTTTGTGTAAGCCACTGTTACATTGTCCGACTGCACTTGAATGGCCCGATTTCTCAGAAGATTGGCCACTTGGAGAAGAACGTTGTAAATGGCTCTTAGCTCCAGAATGTTTATCAGCAGGCCGGATTCCAGACTTGACCACCTTCCTTGGAAGGTTTCCCCTTGAGTGACTGCGCCCCAGCCCCGGAGACTTGCATCCGTGGTTAGAAGGATCCAGTCTTGAATCCCGAACCTGTGGCCCTCCAGAAGGTGAGGTAATTGCAGCCACCAGAGGAGTGAGATCCTGGTCTTTGGCGACAGACGTATTCTCTGGTGCATGTGTAGATGAGATCCCGACCATTTGTCCAGGAGATCCAGTTGGAAGTACAGAGCATGAAATCTCCCATACTGCAGAGCCTCGTAAGAGACCACTATCTTCCCCAGAAGGCGAATGCACTGATGAACCGACGCCCGTGCTCGCTTCAGGACATCCTGGACCATTGTTTGTATCACCAACGCTTTTTCCTCTGGAAGAAACACCTTCTGCACTTCCGTGTCGAGGCTCATTTCCAGAAATGACAACCTTCTGGTTGGTTCCAAATGTGATTTTGGAAGATTCAGGATCCAACCATGTTCCCTGAGAAGCTGGGTCATGAGAGCTATGGACTGTAATAGCTTCTCCTTGGACGATGCCTTTATCAGCAGATCGTTCAGATATGGAATTATGTTCACACCGTCTGCGGAGGAGAACCATCATTTCCGCCATCACCTCTGCGAATACCCTTGGTGCTGTGGAGAGGCCGAATGGCAGGGCCTGGAATTAAAAATGACAGTCCAACAGTGCGAATCAGAGATAAGCTTGATGCAGGGGCCAAATCGGAATGTGGAGGTACGCATCCTTGATATCCAGGGATACCAGGTTTCCCCCTCCTCCAGACCTGATATCACCGCCCTTAGAGACTCCACTTTGAACTTGAACTCTCTCAGAAAAGGGTTTAGTGATTTTAAGTTCAGAATGGGCCTGACCGAACCATCCGGTTTCGGTACCACGAAAAGGTTTGAATAGTAACCCTCATTTTGCATCTGGGGAAGAACTGGTACAATAACCTGTGCCTCCACCAACTTCTGAATAGCTCCCTGTAGGATAGCCCTGTCTGCCGGCAAAGGTGGCAAGCCTGATTTGAAGAACCGATGAGGAGGGAGATCTTGACATTCCAGCTGGTAACCCTGGGACACAATATCTTGTACCCGGGGATCCGGGCCGGACGACACCCAGTCGTGACTGAAATGTCTGAGTCTCGCCCCCACTGGCCCTACCTCCAGGCAGCGCGGTCCACCAGCATTCTTGGATTTTGGTCGACCTCCTCTAAAGAAGGTGTTGGACGGTTTGGCCTTTCTTGTTTTAGTAACCCGAAAGGACTGTGATGCAGCTGAAGAAAAAGGTTTCTTAGTAGCAGGTGCAGCTGAGGGAAGAAAAGGTGACTTACCCGCTGTAGCCGTGTAGATCTACACATCCAACACTTCCCCAAAGAGAGCCTGACCTGTGTAGGGTAGGGTCTCCACACACCTCTCCTGGATTCCGTGTTGGCAGACCACTGGCACAGCCAAAGTCCCCTACGAGCTGAGGCAGACATGGAAGATATCCCTGCAGCCATGGAACCCAGGTCTTTCATGGATTCCACCATAGATCCTGCAGAATCCTGAATGTTACGTAAAAACAATTCAACATCACTTTTATCCATTGTATCCAAATCCTCAAGTAATGTGCCTGACAACTTTACTATAGCTTTGGAAATCCATGCACAGGCAATAGCAGGATGTAGAATCGCCCCTGAAGCCGTGTATATGGATTTAAGCGTAGTATCAATTTTGCGATCAGCCGGCTCTTTTAAGGCGGTAGATCCTGAAATAGGTAAAACCACCTTTTTTTACAGTCTGGATACCGATGCGTCTACTATGGGTGGGGTTTCCCTTTTCTTTCTATCCTCCTCAGGGAAGGGGAATGCAACCAGAACCTTTTTTGGAATATGGAATTTTTTCTCTGGGTTTTCTCAGGATTTTTCGAATATATCATTTCATTCTTTAGACGCAGGGAAGGTTAGCGAGGCTTTCTTAGTATCGGTAAAGTAAGCCTCCTCAACCTGCTCAGGTATTGTGTCAACAATATTCAACATATCTCTAATGGCTTCAATCATTAACTGCATCCCTTTTGCAAGAGATGCCGCCCCCCTGAGCACTTCCCCATCACCGTTTACCGTGTCAGAATCTGTAATCCGTGTCATCTTGCGTAATCTGGGCAAGAGCACTTTTTAAGAGTGAGTGCCAGGGGGCCCTGAAGGTGCCGACCCGGACCAAACAGCCATAGAGGTCTGTAAAACCTGAGTTGCATTTTTATTTTGTGCTACTCTAGTAGAAATCTGAGAAATCATACTCTTGATAGAAGTTAACCACTCCGGTTCTCTAAATGGAATCTGTGCTAAACCAGAGCAATCCTGATTACATGGAATGGGATCATCCTGAGAGGACATATTTTTCGCAGCATATAACACAGAATCCCTAGACATGGCTTATGTGAGACAGCGACTGTGCTCCCTACCCTGTTGCCGTCATCTTCACACCGGCTTCCCGCTTGTCAGGGGGCCGGTGACTAACTTGCCACCAACGTCTTCTGGCTCTGTAAAGGGGTTCGCAGCATGCTGCTGGGGTGAGAGATTCCCTGTGGCAGCGATCGATCTGTACCCTCAGGAGCTCAGTGTCCTGTCAGCAGAGATAGTGGCTCGCACCCCTCAGGGCGGACACTACTCCCCCCCTTAGCCCCACGAAGGAGGGAGGCTGTTGCCAGCAGCCTCCCTGTACCTAAACTCTATTCAAAAAAATTTAACTAAAGAAACTCCTATGGAGCTCCCCTAGGTGTGACTGGCTCCTCCGAGCACATTTTCTAAACTGAGTCTGGTAGGAGGGGCATAGAGGGAGGAGCCAGCCCACACTCTCAAACTCTTAAAGTGCCAATGGCTCCTGGTGGACCCGTCTATACCCCATGGTACTAATGTGGACCCCCAGCATCCTCTATGACGTAAGAGAAAAGTCACTAAAAAGTCGTCCTTCTGCTATTAATATACAGACACTAGCTGATGCCCAGTTTCAACAGGGCGAAGGTTTGCTGGTCGGAACATTTTACCCCTTTTCACCCCCTCAGGAGTTGATACACTGTAGCATCCTTGCTTAGTAGGTGGCTGCTGCGACAGTTTCCAGACCACCCGGAAGGTCACGTGCCCTGATTAGGCAACGGCATCATAGAAATAAGTCACTCAAAAAAATTGTCCTTACGCTATTAATATAAGATTTACCAAATTTTAACATTATAAAGACCAAACTCACAACTTCTCAAAATGTGACTTTTATTATTTATGTATATAAATTAGACACCGTAGCACCATACACATGAAAGAAAACAAAAAGTCACAGAGCGGAGGGGAAAAATAAAATAAAACTATGTTTAAACTGCAAACATAATGCTGCCTAAAATGGAAGGGATAAATGTTATTATATATTATATAATATAATTTTAAATATATAATATATAATATTATATCACAGCATGGGGAAAAATAAACAATTACAATGTATCCAAGTTGCATGGTCCCATGGACTGATTTGTTCTGCTATATAATACATGTAGAAAACATATTACAAAATGTTTTTCTTTTCTTTTTCTTTTTTAGTTCTGGAGAGACAAAAGGCAGTCCTGGAAATAAGAGGGGGATTATTTTGCAGGATTTAACCCTTTGGCTGCCACCTATGATAAGAGACAGCACCATGAAATAAATTGTATAGTAAGAGTTCATACAGCTTTAGCTCTTAAAAAGTTCCTGTCCCCTGCAGAACATTCTGTAGAAGTCATTCTATGGTCTGAAACTATATTCATGAGACGGTAGCCTAACAGTTCAGCAGGAACTAGCGACATTGCGCACATCACGCCTCTGTGATGTCAGCAGCGCTGAGGTTACCGAATACTGGATCAGCTCAAACAATGGCACCTCTACTGTGTGTAAGTGACAGATTTACTTTAAATTGGAGGAACCCAGTGTACGAAGATTGTGACCACATTTGCTCTGTGCCAAGTATGTATCGGAGGGGATGGGGGCATGTGTAGAAAAGATTTGTTTTTTGATTTGTTTTTTTTCAGGTGAAATTGAAAGAGTGGACCTCGAAACCTGGACCCCAAATTATTAAGACTTTTTTTTATCACACAATGTAAAAACAAAAGGGAGGAAAACAATATAAAAAATAATGTATACCTGCCTTCTGACACCACCCCAGATCAGAAATTGCATAGGATATACTTGTGCAAGACAACAGCCTACCCAGCTTTTGGAATATTCACACTTAGAATGACTCAAGTCCCTGCTGCTGTGAAAACTGCACTCAGATATCATCATATTTGTGTTTTAAGTAGTCCTTCATGACCCTGGCAATGGGGAGTTCATCCAGTAGCTTGAGGTTCTGTAGTCCTATACAGTGGCGAATTTTAATCCGGCATAAATCCTGCAGAAATCGGGGTTGTCCTGCACATGGAGGAAAAAATGGAAGTGTTAGTTTCTCAGCAATACATATGTTCTTATACAACAGTACTGCGCAGAAACACCAGTAACTGTTTCTATTCCTATGTGCTGAAGGCAGACTTGATTCTGGGGTGCGTGGAAAATAGGATTTTAATACCTACCGGTAAATATTTTTCTCTTAGTCCGTAGAGGATGCTTCAAGAACCATGGGGTATAGACAGGATCCGCAGGAGACATGGGCACTTTAAGACTTTAAAAGGGGTGTGAACTGGCTCCTCCCTCTATGCCCCTCCTCCAGACTCCAGTTATAGGAACTGTGTCCAGGGAGACGGACATTTCGAGGAAAAGGATTTATTTAATTTTAAAACTAAGGTGAGATACATACCAGCTCACACCTCAAACACGCCGTACAAATGGCATTCAACAACAACGCATGCAGCGACATGACTAACATCAGCCACAGACTGACTGAACTAAACACAACATGTGTGTAACCATAACCAACAACTGCAGATAAAGCCCGCACCAGGACGGGCGCCCAGCATCCTCTACGGACTAAGAGAAAAGGATTTACCGGTAGGTATTAAAACCTATTTTCTCATACGTCCTAGAGGATGCTTCAAGAACCATGGGGTTTATACCAAAGCTCTAGAACGGGCGGGAGAGTGCGGATGACTCTGCAGCACCGATTGACCAAACAAGAGGTCCTCCTCAGCCAGGGTATCAAACTTGTAAAACTTCACAAAGGTGTTTGATCCCGACCAAGTAACAGCTCGGCAAAGCTGTAATGCCGAGACCCCTCGGGCAGCCACCCAGGATGAGCCCACCTTTCTGGTAGAATGGGCCTTCACCGATTTCGGTAACGGCAATCCTGCCGTAGAATGAGCTTGCTGAATCGTATTACAGATCCAGTGTGCAATAGTCTGCTTGGAAGCAGGAGCCCCAATCTTGTTGGGAGCCCACAGGACAAACAGAGCCTCTGTTTTCCTAATTTGAGCCGTTCTGGCGACAGATTTTCAAAGCTCTAACCACATCGAAAGACTTCGATTCCGCCAAGGCGTCAGTAGCCACTGGCACCACAATAGGCTGGTTTACGTGAAATGATGAAACCACTTTTGGCAGAAATTGCGGATGAGTTCTCAACTCCGCTTTATCAGCATGGAAGATTAAAAGGGGCTTTTGTGAGACAAAGCCGCCAATTCAGATACCCGCCTTGCGGATGCCAAGGCCAACAACATAACTACTTTCCAAGTAAGGAATTTCAACTCAACCTTACGCAAAGGTTCAAACCAATGAGATTGCAGGAACTGCAACACCACATTAAGATCCCATGGTGCCACTGGGAGGTTGGATGTGTAAGACGCCTTTCACGAAGGTCTGAACTTCTGGAAGGGAGGCCAATTCTTTCTAAAAGAAAATAGATAAGGCCGAAATTTGTACTGTAATTGAGCCCAACTTTAGGCCCGCATCCACACCTGCTTACAAAAAATGAAGCAAATGCCCCCTGAAATTCTTCCGTAGGAGCCTTCTTGGATTCACACCAAGAGACATATTTTCTCCAAATACGGTGGTAATGCTTCGCAGTTACTGTTTTTCTAGCCTGAAGTGTGGGAATGACCTCACTGGGAATACCGTTCCGAGCTAGGATTTGGCGTTCAACCGCCATGCCGTCAAATGCAGCCGCTGTAAGTCTTGATACACGCACAGTCCTTGCTGTAACCCCGACTCTCGTAGAGGAAGAGGCCAGGGATCTTCTATGAGTAATTCTTGAAGATCAGGATACCAGGCCCTCCGTGGCCAGTCTGGAACAATGAGTATCGCCTGAACCCTTGTTCTTCTTATGATCCTTATTACCTTTGGAATGAGTGGAAGTGGAGGGAACATATAGACCGACTGAAACACCCACGGTGTCACCAGGGCGTCCACCGCTATTGCTTGAGGGTCCCTCGACATGGAACAATATCTCTGAAGTTTCTTGTAGAGGCGAGACGCCATCATGTCTATTTGAGGAATTCCCCAACGACTTGTCACTTCTGCAAAGACCTCTTGATGAAGACCCCACTCTCCTGGATGGAGATCGTGTCTACTGAGGAAGTCTGCTTCCCAGTTGACCACTCCTGGAATGAAGACTGCTGACAGAGCGCTTGCATGTTTCTCTGTCCATCGAAAAACTTTTGTGGCCTACGCCATCGCCGCTCTGCTCTTTGTTCCGCCCTGGCGGTTTATGTACGCCACTGCTGTTACGTTGTCTGACTGAATCAAGACGGGCAGACCGCGAAGATGTTCCGCTTGCCGAAGGCCGTTGTAAATGGCCCTTAATTCCAGAATGTTTATGTGCAGACAAGCTTCCTGGCTTGACCATTTTCCCTGGAAATTTTCCCCCTGTGTGACTGCTCCCCAGCCTCGGAGACTTGCATCTGTGGTCACCAGGATCCAATCCTGGATCCCGAACCTGCGTCCCTCTAGGAGGTGAGCACTGTGCAGCCACCACAGGAGAGAGATTCTGGTCCTGGAAGACAGGATTATTTTCCGGTGCATGTGGAGGTGAGACCCGGACCACTTGTCCAACAGGTCCCACTGAAACACCCTGGCATGGAACCTGCCAAACTGAATGGCCTCGTAGGCCGCCACCATCTTCCCCAACAACCGAGTGCATTGAAGAATCGACACACTTGCCGGTTTCAGAATCTGTTTTACCATGTTCTGTATTACTAGAGCCTTTTCCACTGGAAGAAAAACTCTCTGTAATTCTGTATCCAGAACCATGCCCAAGAACGACAGACGAATTGTCGGAACCAACTGAGATTTTGGCAAGTTTAGGAGCCAACCATGTTGTTGCAGAATTGTCAGGGACAGCGTAACGTTTTTCAATAATTTCTCCTTGGATCTCGCCTTTTTCATGAGATCGTCCAAGTACGGGATAATTGTGATTCCCTGCTTGCGCAGGAGAACCATCATTTCCGCCATAACCTTGGTGAAAATCCTCGGAGCCGTGGACAGACCAAATGGCAACGTCTGAAATTGGTAATGACAATCCTGAACAGCAAACCTCAGATAAGCCTGATGTGGAGGATATATGGGGACGTTTAAGTAGGCATCCTTTATGTCGACCGACACCATAAAATCCCCCTCCTTCAGACTGGAGATCACTGCTCGGAGAGATTCCATCTTGAATTTGAATTTTTTTAGATGGAAATTGAGGGATTTTAGGTTCAGAATCGGTCTGACCGAGCCATCCGGCTTCGGGACCACGAACAGGCTCGAATAAAAGCCTTCCCCCTGTTGTGACGGGGGTACCGTGACAATGACCTGATTTTGACACAGCTTTAGTATTGCAGCGCATACTACCCTCCCTTTCTGGAAGAGTAGCTGGCAAGGCCGATTTGAAAAATCGGTGAGGGGGCACATCTTGAAACTCCAATTTGTACCCTTGGGCTACTATTTCTAATACCCAAGGATCCAGGGACGAGCAAACCCAGACCTGACTGAAGAGTTGGAGACGTGCCCCCACCGGTGCGGGCTCCCGCAGAGGAGCCCCAGCGTCATGCGGTGGATTTGGCAGAAGCCGGGGAGGACTTCTGCTCTTGGGAACTTGCCACAGCCTGTGACCTTTTTCCCCTTCCTCTCGTAGCAAGGAAGGAAGACCCTCGTCCTTTTTTGTATTTATTGTGCCGAAAGGACTGCATCTGATAGTGGGGCGATTTCTCTTGTTGTGCAGGAACATAAGGTAGGAACGATGACTTGCCCGCGGTAGCCGTAGATACCAGGTAAGCGAGGCCGTGATCAAACAAGACACTACCGTTAAACGACAGAGACGCCATAGTCTTCTTAGAGTCAGCATCAGCATTCCATTGATGAATCCACAATGCTCTTCTAGCCGAGACTGCCATGGCATTGGCCCTTGATCCCAAAAGGCCAATATCCCTCGCAGCTTCCTTTAGATAGGCTGCAGCGTCCCTGATATGACCCAGTGTCAAAAGCACGCTATCCCTGTCCAGGGAATCTATATCAGATGACAAGTTATCTGCCCACTTTTTAATAGCGCTACTCACCCACGCAGGTGCAACGGCAGGCCTGAGCAGCGTACCAGTAGTGACATAAATGGACTTCAGTGTATTTTCCTGCTTACGATCCGCAGGATCCTTTAGGGCTGCCGTGTCAGGAGACGGAAGCGCCACCTTTTTGGACAGACGCGATAGAGCTTCGTCCACCGTGGGGGTTGACTCCCGCCTTTCCCTGTCCCCAGATGGGAACGGATATGCCACCGGAATTCTCTTGGGAACCTGTAACTTGTCAGGATTTTCCCAAGCTTTTTTCAAAGAGAGCATTCAGTTCATGAGAGGGAGGAAACGTCACCTCAGGTTTCTTTCCCTTAAACATGCAGACCCTAGTATCAGGAACAGGAGGGTCTTCCGTGATATGTAATACATCCTTTATCGCCACAATCATGTACTGAATGCTCTTAGCCAGTTTAGGGTTCAATCTGGCATCACTATAGTCGACACTGGAAACAGAGTCCGTGTCGGTATCTGTATCCGCTATCTGGGTAAATGAACGCTTCTGTGACCCCAAGGGGGTCTGAACCTGCGACAATGCATCATCCATGGATTTTCTCCATGTCTGGTTCTGAGACTCAGATTTATTTACTCTCTTATTCAACCGAGCCACATTTGCATTCAAAACACAACACATTCACCCAATCAGCCGTCGGAGGTGCCGACACGGTCACTCCCACAGTCTTTTCTGTCCCCACTCCGGCTTCCTCCTGGGAAGAGCACTCAGCCTCAGACATGTCCACACACGCGTACCGACACCCACAACCACACTGGGGCTACAGGGGACAAACCCACAGCAAAGCCTGTTAGAGAAACACAGAGGGAGTTTTGCCAGCTCACAACCCAGCGCCTATCCCGGTACTGAAACGATTAAAGTAATGCCTCAGACCTGTTAGCGCTTTAATAATAATAATAATAATAATAATTCAGCACCAAAATACTGTGCCCAGAGGAGACGGACAGTACGAGGAAAGGATTTTTGTTAATCTAAGGGCGAGATTTATACCAGCCCACACCATCCACACCGTATAACCTGGAAATATGAACCAGTCAACAGTATGAAACAAAACAGTATCAGCCCGAGACTGATCAAACTGTAACATAACCCTTATGTAAGCAATAACTATATACAAGTCATGCAGAATGTAGTCCGCACTGGGACGGGCGCCCAGCATCCTCTACGGACTAGGAGACAAAGATTTACCGGTAGGTTTAAAATCTTATTTTCTCTTACGTCCTAGAGGATGCTGGGGACTCCGTAAGGACCATGGGGATTATACCAAAGCTCCAAAAGGGGCGGGAGAGTGCGGATGACTCTGCAGCACCGATTGAGCAAACAAGAGGTCCTCATCAGCCAGGGTATCAAACTTGTAGAACTTCGCAAAGGTGTTTGAAGCCGACCAAGTCGCTGCTCGGCAAAGCTGTAATGCCGAGACCCCTCGGGCAGCCGCCCAAGAAGAGCCCACCTTCCTAGTGGAATGGGCCTTCACCGAATTCGGTAACGGCAATCCAGCCGTAGAATGAGCCTGCTGAATCGTGTTACAGATCCAGCGAGCAACAGTCTGCTTAGAAGCAGGAGCGCCAACTTTGTTGGCTGCATACAGGACAAACAGAGACTCTGTTTTCATCACCCTAGCCGTCCTGGCTACATACATTTTCATTGCCCTGACCACATCAAGGGACTCGGAATCCTCCAAGTCCCACGTAGCCACAGGCACCACAATAGGTTGGTTCATATGAAAAGATGAAACCACTTTGGGCAAAAATTGAGGACGAGTCCGCAACTCTGCTCTATCCACATGGAAAACCAGATAGGGGCTTTTGTGAGATAAAGCCGCCAATTCTGACACCCGCCTCGCCGATGCCAAGGCCAATAACATGACCACTTTCCAAGTGAGATACTTAAATTCCACCGTTTTCAGAGGTTCAAACCAGTGAGACTTAAGGAAACGTAACAGCACGTTAAGGTCCCAGGGTGCCACTGGAGGCACAAAAGGAGGCTGGATATGCAGCACTCCCTTCACAAAAGTCTGTACTTCCGGAAGAGAAGCCAATTCCTTCTGAAAGAAAATGGATAGGGACGAAATCTGAACCTTAATGGAGCCTAACTTTAGGCCCAAATTCACTCCAGTCTGTAGGAAGTGAAGGAAACGGCCCAGATGGAATTCCTCCAGAGGAGCATTCCTGGACTCACACCAAGAAACATACTTCCTCCAAATACGGTGATAATGTTTTGCTGTCACGTCCTTCCTAGCCTTTATTAGAGTAGGAATAACTTCATCCGGAATGCCCTTTTCCGCTAGGATCCGGCGTTCAACCGTCATGCCGTCAAACGCAGCCGCGGTAAGTCTTGGAACAGACGGCCCCTGTCGCAACAGGTCCTCTCTGAGAGGAAGAGGCCACGGGTCTTCTGACAGCATTTCCTGCAGATCCGGATACCAGGCCCTTCGAGGCCAATCTGGAACAATGAGAATTGTCTGTACTCCTCCTCGTCTTATGACTCTCAATATCTTGGAGATGAGAGGAAGAGAAGGAAACACATAGACCAACTGGAACACCCACGGTGTCACCAGGGCGTCCACTGCTACCGCCTGAGGGTCCCTTGACCTGGCGCAATACCTCGGTAGCTTTTTGTTGAGGCGTGACGCCATCATGTCTATCTGAGGCAGTCCCCACTGACTTGCAATCTCTGCGAAGACTTCCTGATGAAGTCCCCACTCTCCTGGATGTAGATTGTGTCTGCTGAGGAAGTCTGCTTCCCAGTTGTCCACTCCCGGAATGAAGACCGCTGTCAGAGCGCTTACATGATTTTCCGCCCAGCGAAGAATCCTGGTGGCTTCTGCCATTGCCACCCTGCTCTTTGTTCCGCCTTTGCGGTTTACATGAGCCACTGCGGTGATGTTGTCTGACTGAATCAGAACCGGTAGGTCGCGAAGGAAAGACTCCGCTTGACAAAGGCCGTTATATATGGCCCTCAATTCCAGTACGTTGATGTGAAGACAAGCCTCCTGGCTCGACCAGAGACCCTGGAAGCTTCTTCCCTGTGTGACTGCTCCCCAACCTCGGAGGCTTGCGTCCGTGGTTACCAGAACCCAGTCCTGAATATCGAATCTGCGACCCTCCAGAAGGTGAGCACTCTGCAGCCACCACAGGAGAGATACCCTGGTCTTGGCGGACAGGGTGAATCTGTAGATGGGACCCGGACCACTTGTCCAGAAGGTCCCATTGAAACGTTCTCGCATGGAACCTGCTGAATGGAATGGCTTCGTAAGTCGCCACCATCTTTCCCAGAACTCGAGTGCAGTGATGCACCGACACCCTTTTTGGCTTCAAGAGGTCCTTGACCAACGACACAAGTTCTGTCAAGTTCTTGGGCCTTTTCCGTCGAAAGATAAACTTTTTTTTGGTCTGTATCCAGAACCATGTCTAAGAAAGGCAAGCGAGTCGTTGGAGCCAACTGTGACATAATTCGGAATATTGAGAATCCAGTCGTGCTGTTGCAACACCCTCAGGGAGAGTGATACGCTGTTCAGCAACTGTTCTCTCGATCTCGCTTTTATTAGGAGATCGTCCAAGTACGGAATAATTGTGACCCCCTGCTTGCGCAGGAGCACCATCATTTCCGCCATTACCTTTGTGAAAATTCTTGGGGCCGTGGAAAGCCCAAACGGCAACGTCTGAAATTGGTAATGACAATCCTGTACTGCAAACCTCAGGAACGCTTGATGAGGGGGATATATGAGGACATGAGGGTATGCGTCCTTTATGTCCAGGGACACCATATAAACCCCCCCTTCCAGGCTGGCGATGACCGCTCTGAGCGACTCCATCTTGAACTTGAACCTTTTTAAGTAAAGGTTTAAGGATTTTAAATTCAAAATGGGCCTGACCAAACCGTCCGGTTTCGGGACTACAAACAGGGTTGAGTAATACCCCATCCCCTGCTGCAGCAGGGGGACTTTGACCACCACTTGCTGAAGACACAATTTTTGAATTGCATTTAACACTACCTCCCTCTCTAAGGGAGAAGTTGGTAGAGCAGATTTGAAAAACCAGCGAGGGGGCACCTCTTCGAATTCCAGCTTGTAACCCTGGGAAACAATTTCTATTGCCCAGGGATCCACCTGTGAGTGAACCCAGACGTGGCTGAAAAGTCGAAGACGTGCCCCCACTGGTGCGGACTCCCTCAGTGGAGCCCCAGCGTCATGCGGTGGATTTTGTAGAGGCCGGGGAGGACTTCTGTTCCTGGGAACTAGCTGTGGTTGGCAGCTTTTTCCCCTTGCCCTTACCTCTGGCAAGAAAGGAAGATCCCCGCACTCTCTTGGGTTTATGCGACCGAAAGGACTGCATCTGATAATGTGGTGCTTTCTTAGGCTGTGAGGAAACATAAGGCAAAAAAGTTGATTTACCTGCCCTAGCCGTGGAAACTAGGCCCGTGAGACCTTCCTCAAACAATTCCTCACCCTTGTGAGGTAAAACCTCCATATGCCTCTTCGAGTCGGCATCGCCCGTCCATTGTCGGGTCCATAAGGCTCGTCTAGCCAAAAACGCCATAGCGTTGGCTCTGGAACTCAGTAGGCCAATGTCTCTCTGAGCATCTCTCATATACAGGACAGCATCTTTCATATGACCCAGTGTCAATAAAATGGTTTCCTTATCCAGCGTGTCTATATAAGCAGATAAGGTATCTGTCCACACCGACGCTATCGCCGGTCTGAGTAGTGTCAAAGTCAGAAAAATGTCTCAATGCACGTTGCCATATTTGCACCGCACACTGGTCCGCGCTGCGCGTGCATGCGCTCTCCCGTGGATTCGCATACCCGCAATAACGTGCACTCGCAGGCGCGGTATGCGTATTTACGGTAGAGTTTATGTAGTCGTAGCGTGCGACTCATTCGTTACAAATGTTCACAATTAATGTAGTTTATAGATCATGGTCCCTTTGATAGATTCTGAAAGTTTGGTTAAAATACAATGTCCCAGAGCTGAGGAATCCCTCTTTATATCGTACGAAGGGTCTAACAGGAATCATACAGCAGTGTTTGGTACCCATCGGAAGAGTATTTAATTAGCAATATTCCGGTGTTGGTTTGGAGCGTATTAATCGCTCGTGCGAATAGTTATGGACATAAGAAGTTTATGTCCATTTCTATTATTTACACATACTCAGGTATGCGGCGGGAAACCCAGTTTCCCACCCACCTGAGCTGTTGGAAATCGTCACAGCCCACCTGTATGAATCACCCTATGACCTTTTGTTATGATACAGGGCCGAATTCCTTCGGCCAATGGACAATGGGATTGTAGGACCAGGAGATTGCATTGTGTGTGGGGCATAAATAGGCAGGCCGACCACATCCAGCTCACTCTCTCATCAACGGTTATCTGCTGATAGCCGGGAGCTGGATATCGAGGCGCAGGCGATCATACCCTTTGTGCGTAAGTTTCTCTCCGTTATCATTGTCTTTCTGTGAGCCAATTTCTCTCATCTTATCTCTCTCTCTCTCTCTCTCTCTCTCTCTGTTCTGTTCTCTCATATCTCCCCTAGACTAGGCTAGTATTGTATTGTATTAGATAGTATTGTATTGTATTTCATTTAGGTCAGAGTAGTATTGTCCTTTTGTATTTATTGTTTAGTTCTGTGGTTAGGAAGTCTCTGTTATATTATAGTGTATCATTTGTACTGTTATCCCCTTTTACAAGTATATTAGACATAATACAGTTAATAGGCCTTGGAACCTAAACCAGTATCTGTGTATTTTCTATAGTGTTAAGTGTTCACTTGAGCGTCGGTGACGCTCAAGCAGCTTTGTAGTTAGTCAGGTTACACATGGTTGCATTTACACCCTGTACTCACATTAAGGTATTCAGTGTATTACATTGGTATAAGGTTTTAACATAAAGGTATAGTGTTGTGAGCGTCTGCATCGCTGGTGACCTCCTCGTGGTCTCGAGCGTAAGCTACGCCATAGCGAATCATTACCCTAGACATAACCAATAACGTGTCCTGTGATCGCTGGGCCGTGAGCGAACGTGACGCTTGAGCGTCTCGCCTACGGCTGAGCGATCGTTACGCAACTAGCGTACCATTACGGTACTTCTTAAGTAAACAGCGTACAGTGTTCTTAGCTTCATAAAGGGTTGTTGTACGACAAAGGAATTTAGCATTGTCAATTGCGGGCTCGTCCTATACTTCTCACATCTGCACTAGGTAGATCAGCAGACATTATCCCTCCAGCAAAGGGTGGGAGGTTGTCTCACAGTGCTGACGGGATAAGCGTCTGCTTCGCTTAGATAAAGAGTGCTGAAGGAACCCGGTAACCGGAAGTAAGAACAAAACGCTTGTGTCTTTTTAAAACTGTTTATTTTTCTTTTGTCTTGCGTACGCACGCATATATCTGCATTTCTGTTTCATTTTTCGTATATCACTATTCCTGTTTGCCAATTTTATAGTTGATAGAAAGTGCTAAAAAGAGATTTGCTGTTATTTCATAGTAGAGGTGATAGTTAAAGTATAGAACAAACACACGGTTTGTCTGAAGATACAAGGCAGTCAGTGTGGATTGCGGTAGATGATCAGGGATCACCTACATTGATAAATAAATATATTGTGTTACGGTGGATCCTTTGCATTGCGTACACGTGTCGCTAACAAAGACTAGCGTACGCAATCCAAAAGGCAGACGCACGCAGCGTACATTACGCAACGTAGCGTCCGGTTACGCTCACGTAGCTCAAGTCACGAAAAAGTTGAATTAGCGCAAAGCGATAATTAGCGCAAGGCGATAAGTAACGCACAGCGGTAGATAACGCACAGCGGTAAATAACGCAAATCTATTTTTGGAAAATCGGAAATTTAGTTTAACAGATCCTGCTCCTAATTGGTAACACTGTTGGCCTAAAGACAATTTCTGCGCAGAAATAGATATAGAAACAAAAGTGTACTTGTGTTGAGTGAGTGTGTTTTGTATACAAAAGTTTATATAACTTTAAGGTGGAACCAAAAGGAAAGCCGGGTACTCGTCAAGGGACATACGTGTAAGTGACATATACGGTGGCCAGGGAGGCATCCCTGGTTAAATAATATTTGAGCATTAGAGTATAGCGGACCATAAGGTAACAAGACCAGGAGGTCATAAGGTTAACAAGACCAGGAGGTCATAAGGTAACAAGACCAGGAGGTCGTAAGGTAAAAGGTCCGCTATAAAAGTCCAGTGGCACAACGCCTGGGGTGTTGGTGCAGAACCCATATAGGCCATACAAGCTCTGGCTGAAGGAATCGCAGCCGGAAACATAGATTCCATTGATCTTTCAGTACATGACAAGTAGTGCTCGTGTACTGAACGATTGGACCGCACGTTATTGTGTGCAGTAGTTAGTAATCTGACCTAATACCATTAGAGTAAAGTGGTCACAAACGCTATCTGTACATTCTGACGTGATTTGTGTAATTTTTTATTTTTGGAAGGGAAGTTCGCTGGTCACTCAGGAACTATCTAACAACCCCAACTTTACTGGAAAGAGTAAGTGTCCTGCGGGTAACCCTCATATGTCCCAGTAAACTAAAGGTTCACAGGGGCCCTAGGTTGGGTCCAGCAGCTCTGGCTACAGTGATTGCAGCACAGGCCAACGTGGGCGAGAAGTAAGTGGGGTACTTGATAAACCACCACCGCCGGCCTGCCCAAGGACATCTTGGTTTGTTTGTAAGGGTTCGCTGAAAGCCTTGATATTCAAGGAGGAATAGGCGACGCCTGCAGATTATGGGGGCCATTTGTTCAGGTAGGGGGCGATCAACCTCGGTTCGGGTTGATTCAGAGAACCGATCCATCGGGTCGGCACGATATGTGATGTGTAAGAAATATGGAAATCACGCTGAAGTTTTATGTGATGAATGGGAGAGAATGACTGTACAAGACAGGGACAAATTCCCAAGAATAGGTAGCTTCAGTCCAGTAGTGTTACAAAATTTAAGGAGGAGGATAAGTCTCATTGAACCAACGAAGAGACAAAATAAACATTATGAATATTTACAGTTATGGCAACAGGAAAGTGAATTACAAAAAGAGTCTATTGACTTTTCTGACTCTTATCTTGAGAGGAGAGATATGGCAGCAGGAGAGGAGTTGATTGCGGAGAGAAAAGCACAAAGGTGGAACAATAAAAACGCTCTTAGCAACTGTAATATAGATTATAAGAATAAGTGTAATAAATGTAACAATGATTATTGTAATACTGTTGAATGTACAACTATTAACCTGTGCAAGCTGCACCCCATGTCAAACCCCCCTCAGGAATACAAACAAGAAAGTGAGCCCAGAACGATGTCGGCACCTCTTCCAGAAGCCATCCTACAAGACATCCAGGTGGACACGACCAAATTGGTAAAGGCAATAATCAAACCCCCTAACGGAGGGTCAGGTGAGGTCGTGTCCACAGGTACGTACAATGTTTTATATCACGCACAAACAAATGTACCCCATATTATAAGACCAAAACAAGGTGATGTAATTGAGTTTAGTCCTGTCAGGGTGATCACAGTCCCCAATGGGAAGACTGACGATCAGGGAACCATTCCCGTCAAGGACAGTGCAATGCGCCATCCCTGGTCCCGGACAGAATTGAGATCAATCATGTCTGATTACCCAGATCCTAGGAAACTATCTAACTGTATGATCAAAGATTCACAGAAGGCATACCAACCCCCTAGACAACGACATAATCATGGTATCCAAGGAATCAGGTAGGTACAGGGAAAGCGGTTGATGGTGATGAGCATCCAAGCGTTTGAGGAGGCATCAAATCGGCCAAAACCCCGGGCCGTTGGCACATGGGGGAACTTGGGGATTTGTGGTCTGTGCAGAAGAGAGGGGCATTGTGCTAGCAACTGTGGTAACCCACATAAAGTTAGACCCCCTAGACCAAGAAATGAGCAAAATTACAATACACACCATTATAATCAAGGATCACATAGGCAGGAAAGGTGATTATTAGGAATGGAGGCAAGCCTGAAGTAACGGTTAATGAAGTGGGAGGTCATTCACTAAAGACACAGGAATGACCAGGTGAAAAGTTGTAAATGTATTTGTGAAAAATGTTTTTCTCTCCCTCTCTCTATCCCCATCTCTGCCTTGCAGAAGTCTACCAAACCCCAGCATGACCTATCCACCACAATGTATTCTGGCCAGATACAGACAGTGGAATAATGCAAGTGCTGGTGGGGAGGGACTGCTCAAGGAAACCATTAGACACGTAGATACGACAGCCAAATAGTCTGACAATGTTTTCTTAATGTTGACAATGTTTAAAAATGCTTTGTTTCTCTTCTCTTATTGATGGTTATTGTCGAGTTATGCAATGTATATATGCACATGAATTGTTCTCTATCTCTTTTGTTTTTATTTTCTCTCTCTTCTCACTCATGTTTCCATGATTTAAAGATGGTATGTCACCCCTCAGTTGGACCAATGGTAATGCCAGATTTTTGCTCCTTACAGAAAGATCGTCGGTTAGGAAGGAATATTGCATCACCAGAATGATCGTTTTTGAAGACTGAGAGACAACACCTTTGAGAGGACAGCAGAACAAGAAGAACAACAAGACGAGAGAACTTATTATCGTAACGAGTTCTCTCCCCCTCAAACTGTTTTCTTATACCCCCATTACAAATTTCTTCTTTTCTCCTCCTGTAAGATGGACTTGCCCCAAGAGACTGTGATATGGATTTTTCCCGTTAACCATGATGTTGACCAGAGCAGTCTGTTTCGGTGAGAGTACCAGTGAGGTCGAGAAAGGATCCAGAAAGGTCCTGATGACTGAGACGGAGGTGTAAATTTCCAATAGCAACCCAATCACCAAGCAAAGGCGAGTACCGGGCACGATCTAACAACCATGTTATTTGTAAACAACTGTGAAGGAATGTTAGTTCAAAAAGAAAGTTGTATCTGTAGGCTCTGTAACAAAGTAATGCCAATCCAGTTTTAATATCCATATGGACCGGCATCCATTGAGTGACTATCACTCCTTAGTGGGTAACGTGTTAAATCAAACAGATTGTTGGGTATGCTCTCAAGTACCTCAGGGTCACAGCAAATCAGGGCTAGTACCATTTCCTTTAACGTTAGGGGAGGTACTTGAGCTAAGTGGTGGGAGACCGGTGGACCGGAGGTTTAATATCTCCAGCCCTCCTAGTTTGAAGCTCCACCAATACCATGTGGATAGGTCCCTCTTATGTTTTAACATCCCCAATCCCAGAAAACCGGGAAATTGGGAAGTGTCATGGAGTAACCACACCATGACCTTTTCACACAGAGCAGATAGAATGCCTACAGATACAGAGCTCGTACGCCATATAGCCAGTAGAGGAAAATCTTTCCGGTATCGATATACCTTAGGAAATAGGATTACTAGAGTTGGAGAGGTATCACCAGGATACTGTGCACATATCGTACAAACCGGTACGTGCATTAAGCAGATGGAAGAATTAGGGTCAGGAGATTTCACCTGGAAGGTTTGTAACATGGTCATGTCCTTCTCCGTCCCTTATGTTCTCCCCGATGATGCATATTTCATATGCGGGAGAAAGGCGTACACGTGGCTTGCCCCAAACTCTGAAGGATTGTGTTATATTGGAAAAGTATTGCCTGAAGTGATGACTGTTACACATGACAAAATGAAAGACATACACCGTGGTGCCCAAGCTCCTTATACTCACACTCATTACGAGCACCGAGTTAAAAGACAACTGTCAGAAAGGTTAGAGCATCCGGCCTCTGATCTTATCCATGAATCCACCGGGATTCAGGTTCTGGTAGCGTTAGATTTCACTCGTACCGCTCGGGGAGTGATGAATTATAGATACATTTCCGCACTCGCCAATTTGTTAGATAATATCACTGAAATGTATGATGACACGTTTAGATACACTGGAAGAGAACTTCAAGCTTACAAAACAGAACTAGTTCAGCATAGGATGGTTCTTAATTATCTTACAGCAGTAACAGGCGGATATTGTGTTACATTGGCAACACAGTACGGCATAAAGTGTTGCACATATATCACAAATAGCACCGAGGATCCGGTAGAGGTCATAGACCAAAAGATGGATGATATTCTGCAATTAAAGTGGGAATTTCGTCGAAAACACAATCTCACCCTTGCTGCTGTAGGTAATGAGCTGACTGGTTGGGTGTCATGGTTGAACCCGCGAAATTGGTTCTCCGGTTTGGGAGACTGGGCTCAAGGAGTCATAATGGATGTTGGAAAGTTTCTACTATGTATCTTGGGTGTCGTTATATCGATTGGATTGATATTTAGATGCGGGCAGGCTTTAATGAGGTGCAAACAAAGTACAAAAGTGATGAGCTTGAGGAGTGAGGAAACTGTAATTAACCTGGATTTGATTTATGACCCAATGATAGAAACCAGAATGTGATGAAAATGCGATTATACGGTCCGTTTCTTTCACCTGTTTTTCTGCTTTTCTCCAAGATACAAAGACCCCCTTGGACGAGGAAGCTGACGAGACGAGATGTATACAGACAACAGACAAGCACCAAAGAAGAAGATTTGACAACTTTAAATATGGACACTTGATGAACTTTGCCATGGATCCCCAGTTTCCCTAGTATTTTTAAACTCACGCTAGCCCAACATTTTTGTAAATCTAATGGCACTGACAAAGCTTGTTGCTCATGCCTAAGGAGCAAAACAGCGCAAAGAAGACGACTCTCAACAGATACCGAACACAACTTCAACAACAGATGTACATTTCCCTGACATAGAATATCATTGCATTTTTCGTAAGTGTTCTTTATCTTCATCTCTACAACCCTCAGGTAACGACACACATAGACGATAGGGAATACAGGCACAGATATCAGCAACCACATACCTCCCCCATTCATGTATCATCAACTAAAATGTGCATCCCCATTTTGTTACAACCACAGCCGAAATGAGCTCGGTAAAGTTTGACAGCCCATCCACAGACCTGTACCACAGGATAAGAAGGAATTCAAATGTATACTTCGCAATACCTCGAAGCTTGATTTACAACACGTACGGCACGATGATACATGACCCCCCAAACATGGATTCATACACACATGCTTCTGCTATCTCACTAGGTCATACCCTCTTCACACCTTCTCCTCTCTCCTCCCCTACCCATCCATGGAAATCAATTAACCCCTGACTTACATTTTTCTCCTTAAATGTTTTGTGGCAGTTATTATTGACTGCCAAAGGGTGGACTGTCAAAGTCAGAAAAATGTCTCAATGCACGTTGCCATATTTGCACCGCACACTGGTCCGCGCTGCGCGTGCATGCGCTCTCCCGTGGATTCGCATACCCGCAATAACGTGCACTCGCAGGCGCGGTATGCGTATTTACGGTAGAGTTTATGTAGTCGTAGCGTGCGACTCATTCGTTACAAATGTTCACAATTAATGTAGTTTATAGATCATGGTCCCTTTGATAGATTCTGAAAGTTTGGTTAAAATACAATGTCCCAGAGCTGAGGAATCCCTCTTTATATCGTACGAAGGGTCTAACAGGAATCATACAGCAGTGTTTGGTACCCATCGGAAGAGTATTTAATTAGCAATATTCCGGTGTTGGTTTGGAGCGTATTAATCGCTCGTGCGAATAGTTATGGACATAAGAAGTTTATGTCCATTTCTATTATTTACACATACTCAGGTATGCGGCGGGAAACCCAGTTTCCCACCCACCTGAGCTGTTGGAAATCGTCACAGCCCACCTGTATGAATCACCCTATGACCTTTTGTTATGATACAGGGCCGAATTCCTTCGGCCAATGGACAATGGGATTGTAGGACCAGGAGATTGCATTGTGTGTGGGGCATAAATAGGCAGGCCGACCACATCCAGCTCACTCTCTCATCAACGGTTATCTGCTGATAGCCGGGAGCTGGATATCGAGGCGCAGGCGATCATACCCTTTGTGCGTAAGTTTCTCTCCGTTATCATTGTCTTTCTGTGAGCCAATTTCTCTCATCTTATCTCTCTCTCTCTCTCTCTCTCTCTCTCTGTTCTGTTCTCTCATATCTCCCCTAGACTAGGCTAGTATTGTATTGTATTAGATAGTATTGTATTGTATTTCATTTAGGTCAGAGTAGTATTGTCCTTTTGTATTTATTGTTTAGTTCTGTGGTTAGGAAGTCTCTGTTATATTATAGTGTATCATTTGTACTGTTATCCCCTTTTACAAGTATATTAGACATAATACAGTTAATAGGCCTTGGAACCTAAACCAGTATCTGTGTATTTTCTATAGTGTTAAGTGTTCACTTGAGCGTCGGTGACGCTCAAGCAGCTTTGTAGTTAGTCAGGTTACACATGGTTGCATTTACACCCTGTACTCATCACATTAAGGTATTCAGTGTATTACATTGGTATAAGGTTTTAACATAAAGGTATAGTGTTGTGAGCGTCTGCATCGCTGGTGACCTCCTCGTGGTCTCGAGCGTAAGCTACGCCATAGCGAATCATTACCCTAGACATAACCAATAACGTGTCCTGTGATCGCTGGGCCGTGAGCGAACGTGACGCTTGAGCGTCTCGCCTACGGCTGAGCGATCGTTACGCAACTAGCGTACCATTACGGTACTTCTTAAGTAAACAGCGTACAGTGTTCTTAGCTTCATAAAGGGTTGTTGTACGACAAAGGAATTTAGCATTGTCAGTAGGGTACCAGTATGCGTGTAAATAGACTTCAAGGTAGTCTCCTGCTTGCGATCAGCAGGATCCTTGAGGGTTGCCGTATCTTGAGATGGCAGCGCTACCTTTTTGGATAAGCGAGTCAACGCCTTATCCACCCTCGGGGAGGATTCCCACCATATCCTGTCCTTAGTCGGGAACGGATACGCCATAAGAATTCTTTTGGGAATCTGCAGCTTTTTGTCTGGAGATTCCCAAGCCTTTTCAAATAATATGTTCAGCTCGTGAGAAGAGGGAAAAGTTACCTCAGGTTTCTTTTCCTTATACATGCGCACCCTCGTGTCAGGGACAGAGGGGTCATCTGTGATATGCAACACCTCTTTTATTGCAATGATCATATAATGAATACTTTTAGCCAATTTTGGCTGCAACTTTGCATCATCGTAGTCGACACTGGAGTCAGAATCCGTGTCGGTATCAGTGTCAACTATTTGGGATAGTGGGCGCTTCTAAGACCCAGAAGGTCCCTGCGACATAGTGAGAGGCAGGGTTTGGCTCCCTGTACACTCCCTGGACTCAGCTTTGTCCAACCTTTTGTGTAATAAATTTACATTTGCATTAAACACATTCCACATATCCAGCCAGTCAGGTGTCGGCGTTGCCGACGAAGACACCACACACATTTGCTCCACCTCCTCCCTAGAAGAGCCTTCCGCTTCAGACATGTCGACACACGCGTACCGACACACCACACACACAGGGACTTCTGTATCTGGAGACCGTTCCCCCACAAGGCCCTTTGGAGAGACAGAGAGAGAGTATGCCAGCACACACCCAGCGCCAATGACCCAGGGAGATAGTGCTTTTAATATTACACTGCGCCAAATTATGTGCCCCCCCCCCTCTTTCCAAACCCTCTGTCACCGTGTTCAGCAGGGGAGAGTCCGGGGAGCAGCTTCTCAGCGTGTGCTGTAGAGAAAATGGCGCCGGTGAGTGCTGAGGAACAAGCTCCGCCCCCTCAGCGGCGGGCTTCGGTCCCGCTCGATTTACTTCAAAAACTGGCTGGGGTTCTCTATATATGTTGTAGAGCCCATATATGCTCTGCTTTTGCCAGATTAGAGGTTTATTTACTGCCCAGGGCGCCCCCCCTGCGCCCTGCACCCTTACAGTGCCTGCCGTGTGTGTGTTGTGCGGGAGCAATGGCGCGCAGCGTTACCTCAGTGAAGATCTGAAGTCTTCTTTCTTCTTATACTCACCCGGCTTCTATCTTCCGGCTCTGTGAGGAGGATGGTGGCGCGGCTCCGGGACGAACAGCTAGGAGAGACCTGCGTTCCAACTCCCTCTGGAGCTAATGGTGTCCAGTAGCCTAAGAAGCAGGGCCAAGCAGTTAAGTAGGTCTGCTTCTCTCCCCTCAGTCCCTCGATGCAGGGAGTCTGTTGCCAGCAGGCTCCCTGAAAATAAAAAACCTAACAAAAGTACTTTCTTTCAGGAAACTCAGGAGAGCTCCCTGTTATGCACCCAGTCTCCTCTGGGCACAGTATCAAACTGAGGTCTGGAGGAGGGGCATAGAGGGAGGAGCCAGTGCACACCCATATCTAAAGTTCTTTTTAGTGCCCATGTCTCCTGCGGTGCCCGTCTATCCCCATGGTCTTTACGGAGTCCCCAGCATCCTCTAGGACGTAAGAGAAACATATAATCTACAAATAAAACAGCTGCAACCAAGTGAATCTTTAAATACAGTCATATGGAGAGTTTATAATACAATGATTAATAATATATAAAAGGATAAAATGAATTAGTATACAGGTTCTCCACAACAATGAACTTCTATTCAGATGTTGTGTATACAAGACTCATTGCACATATAAACCGCAACTTAATTTCATAAGCATCATAAGGTGGGTACACACTTAGCGATATAGTGAACTAAACAGCTCATTTTCCCCCTCCCGAGCGATATAGTTTACTATATTGCCCAGTGTGTATGCCGCCGAGCAATGCGTGGCCCCTCGGGTTGTTAACGACCCTCGGTCTCAGCAGTGCATGCAGCTCAATTTGGACTCGTCATCCAAAGCTGCTTGCTCCGGCCGGCCGAAGCATGAACATCACTGTGTGATATCATTAGTGATATCGCACAGTGGGCGGTATTCAATTCTTTTCACCCCCTTTTACACCTGTTCTGTTTCTGCGGATGGGCGTGGTATAATCATTTCAGCTCCCTACCCCTGGGGTAGCGAGGGCACCCAAACCTTTACGCAGCTAAACCTGATTACTGTGGGTGCAATATGCGCGCTAACGGGGATCACTTTAGAAAGGAGATTGGGCGTGATATAGCATTTGAATACAGCCCAGTGTGTATGCCCGCCGTCGGGAGGCCTGGCCCGGGAGGAGAAACACTAGGCGATGTCGCATACCGAGCACAGTGTGTACCCACCTTTAGTGAAGGACTAGTACGAAACATAGCTACTGACTTGTTCTAACCCCAGTTGTGTGTGATTCTAGACATCAAAAACAAAATAAAAATATTCTATGCTCTTAAATGCCTTAAAAAAGTATATATTACTGTTTTTTTACTGAGCAGCAACAACTTGTCTCACTCAATATTCACATTATTAAATGTTTTAAGTACAGTACTAAAAAGATGTGGGTTCCTGTAGGGTTTTTGTTGAGGAAACCCCCTGATAACAGTTTTGTGATACTTCGACAGGGACTGTAATTGGTCCTTGTACACTAAATAAAACCTAGGACTGATTTCATATTGAAGAATGTGTGTCGTTTTGATTCATCAGGTAGCAACAGCTGCTGAGAAAGGCGTTCCATTATCTTTCACATGGGCTTCTGCGGTCTAAAGGGCCCTACACACTGGCGGATTTGCCACTGATATGGCCGACTGACGACCCGGCGGCGGGGGGAGTGAAGTTTCTTCACTTCCCCCGTCACCCGGTCCCCTAGCCCTGCATGCTAATATAGACGAGATTGTCCATATCGGCTTGCAGGCATAAATGACCCGGCACCAACGATGAACGAGCGCGGGGCAGCGCATCACTCATTATTGGTGCATACATACTGAAAGATACGAATGATATCTCATTCATTAATGGACGAGATCGTTGATATCTTTCAGTGTAATCGCTAAGTGTGTAGGGCCCTTAACCCCGGTGCTCCCAGCATTACTGGCAGACAGCTACGCAGTCTTGCTCATATAAGACCGTATGTCTCACATGCTCAGTGGTGAAGACTTGAGTATTTACCAGGTAAAATGGATTCTTCCAGACATAACCCTTTGTTATTACATCCAGTAACATGTGAGGTTCCTTGGAAACATTGTCAGGAGTACAGATTAGTCAGATTTTGGATACCCATGAATGAAAGGAAATAGAAGAAAGCCAGTAACAGGGGAACAGGTTACTCCCACAGCAGCGCAATTCGTGTCAGGGTGCGTGCTGAATTACTACCAGGAGAGAGGTCCTATAGCTGCACAGTGATCATTCTCATATGAAATTGATAAATGGGATATCACAATAAAGATACCTTAACTTTATGCTTTCTTCAGGTGAGCCTCTGTAACATAGGTGACGGTAGTTTTGTGTGTTTAAATTGGCTCTATTTCTGATCCATGACCGCACAGCCATTAGAGGCAATCACTGCAATCAGGCAATTTCTGTAGCTCTCAATGAGACTTCTGCATCTGCCAGCAGGTGACCCACTCTTCCCCAGCACCCTGCTCCAACACGCTCATAGAAGGCCACGGCAGAAGAGTCCTGTGTTGTGTTTGTATCCATCGTTGGGTGCTTTCAGCTGTGTATTTTGGATCATTAACCTGCTCCTGACACTGGGAAGTATGTTTCACTACAGAAGACCTTAATAGTCTACAGATTTCACTGTGCTCACACAGATTCAAGGCACCCCATGCCATACACTGCAAATCATCACAAAACATGACCAAGCCTCCTCCATGTATCATAATGGGGCACATGTATTAAGCCTAGAAGACATAAAGAAGTGATAAATCAGTGATAAATGCAAGGTGATAACGCACCAGCCAATCAGCTACTGTCAATTTACATATTGGAGCGGATTGGCTGATGCATTATCATCTTGCACTTATCACCGCTTTATCACTTCTCCAGGCTTAATACATCTGCCCCAATGTTCTTTTATTTGAAAAGGTTAATTTTTGTGAACATAGAGCTAATGTGACTCGAAAAATGCTCCAGTTTTGACTTCTCCCAGAAGCGTTGTATCACCAGTCCGGCTTTTTTATGTTGTTTTCTCAAAAGTGGAGTCCTCCTGGGTCTTTTGCAATGGAGCCCACTGTCGCGCAAAATGTTAGCTGGTGTGATCAGACACTGACATACCTTTGCAGAATCAACATTCTAGTGTCTGCATTCTGAATGTCAACTTTATGTACCACATCCAAAATGTCTGTGTTACCTACTTAGTCATTGCACTAAATTCATACAACTGACTTTCAGACTGACTTATCCAATACAACCACACAGAGAAAAGGGCACATGCTTACTACATACAAATGTCAAAGGGGTAAATTTACTAAGGTGGGAGTTTTATTTAGACCTGATGATGTTGCTCATAGCAACCAATCAGATTCTACTTAACATTTATCTAGCTGATTCTAGAAGATAATGGATAGAATCTGATTGGTTGCTAAGGGCAACATCACCAGTTCTAAAAAAAAAAAAAAAAACCTCCCACCTTAGTAAATTCATCCAAAAGACTGGGTTATAGTTAATAATTAGATCTTGGAAACATGAAATTGTTGAAGAAACAGTTAATATAAAATAAATAAATTGATCAGGTTCTGATCCGGTTCTGTTGAAGACACAGGTAATATAAAATAAATAGTTTTAACGCTAATAGAACTATTATAGCAGATTGCTTGAGGGAACAAAACACATGTAGTCTCTTGTCACTGGGCAGAAGTTATGCTGTAGTTCCTCTCAGCTCTGTGTCCATAACATAACATTCTGCCACACTGAGCAGGTGACGGAGGAAGTAAAATCGCGCTCTGTGAGCGTCTGGGACAAATACAATGCAAAACAGCAACAGATTGACTTTCAGGCATATTGGCATATCTTTCCATGACTACCCAACCATGAACATTACAAGAATTTATGACTGGTTTTCAGCAACAACAAGAAGTATGAGCTAAGCCCCTGCAGTTTCTCAGACTACCAAATATGCAGAATAGGATCTTATACTACATAGCAGGTGCCACTGGGACATATTCCATGGATGACCAGTGCTTTGCTGGCACAGAACATTAGTGTAAAGCTGCCTGGCTGGGATATCCTGCAGCGACATACAGCCTCCGTGAAAATGAACATGCAAAACACCTTCAATTTAGAGAGGCCTAATAGAACATGAATAGGGCAATCCTCTCTACTAGCCATAGCAGTGCTAGACATCTGGCAGTGTTTGTTAACCATGTGGATCCTTTCAATCCTGACCACTTGGCTGCTGTCTGCCATTAGGCAGATGTGGAATCTCTCTGCACATTGTGTGATTCTCTATTGTGCTGGCACGTACTGTATGAACCCTTTCTGCACACAAATAATTGTAAAGTGCAGCAATAGGTTAATATTGGATGAAATTATATATATTATTTATTACCAGTTATTTATATAGCGCACACATATTCCGCAGCGTTGTACAGAGAATATTTTCCCATTCACATCAGTCCCTGCCTCAGTGGAGCTTACAATCAATATTCCCTATCACATGTACACACAGACACATTCACGCTAGGGGTGGGGGGGAGCCAATTAACCTACAAGTATATTTTTGGATTGTGGGAGGAAGCCGGAGTACCGGGAGGTAACCCACGCAAGTACAGGGAGAATATACAAACTCCACACAGTTAGGGCCATGGTGGGAATCGAACCCATGACCTCCGTGCTGTGAGGCAGTAATGCTAACCATTACACCTTCCGTACTGCCCTACGAATGAACTATATAGTAGTAGCACTGTCTGTCTGTGTTTCTCAAACTTGTTTCTTTGGGATCCATTTAATTTGCAGGCTGTCGGGATCCCAGTGGTCAGGATACAGACACCTTAATGCCGCCAGCCGGAATATCGGCGCTACAGAATTATTCCCACTTGTGGGTGTCTACGACACTCAGAGTGGGACTAAATCCTGTGGTGAGCACAGCGAGCCACCGAGCCCACAGCATGGCGAGCGCAACAAGCCCCGCTGCTAGCATACTGGCGGCTGGGATGTCGCTGTCAGTATATTGACAGCCGGCATCCCAGCCGCCGGTAAATCATACTGAATCCATTTCTTCACATTAGGTCTCAGGCATAACCAAGCTTCTCAGGCGCTAAGGCTATGCATTCTGCCATGCACTAACGTTTTACACACAGCTCACCAGGGGGCAGATGTATTAATCCTGGAGAAGCGATAAAGAAGTGATAAGTGTAAGGTGAGTCAGCTAACACCTGCACCAGCTCAAAGGTTCAAAGTGGGCTTGATCCAAGTCCTGTTGGAATAGTGGTACACGCAGCAAAGTATCGTTTATCGGTACTTTGCGCATGCGTCGGGGACATACTCTGCATGTGTCGTATGGGATTCCGACGCAGCGCGCATATCGACTGCAGACTGTCAGTGATTGACAGTCTGCTGCTGGGTCTGCTTCAGTTTCCCAAAACAGAGGCGTGTCGCTGCCGGGTATGGGTCATTTGGTTGACCACACTTAGGTCGACAGTCATTTAGTCGACCACTATTGGTCGACATGGTCATTAGGTCGACTTGCACAAGGTCGACATGAGTTTTTTTTACTTTTTCTGGTGTACTTTTCTTCGTAAAGTGACGGGGAACCCCAAATAGAGCACCGTGTCCCCTCGCATAGCTTGGTTCGCTCACCATGCTTTGGGCAAGGTGCCTCGCTCCGCTACCACTACGCTCGGCACAGGTTACTATTCCCAATCGTAGTCCATGTGGATCGTAAAGTATGAAAAAGGTCAAAAAATGTAAAAAAACTCATGTCGACCTTTTTCTAAGTCGGCCTTGTTTAAGTCGGCCTTGTTTAAGTCGGCCTTGTTTAAGTCGGCCTTGTTTAAGTCGGCCTTGTTTAAGTCGGCCTTGTTTAAGTCGGCCTTGTTCCAAGTCGGCCTTGTTCCAAGTCGGCCTTGTTCCAAGTCGGCCTTGTTCCAAGTCGGCCTTGTTCCAAGTCGACCTAATGACAGTCGACCTAATGACAGTCGACCTAATGACAGTCGACCTTGTTCAAGTCGACCTAATGACAGTCGACCTTGTTCAAGTCGACCTAATGCCTGTCGACCTTGTTCAAGTCGACCTAATGCCTGTCGACCTTGCTGAAGTCGACCTAATGCCTGTCGACCTTGTTGAAGTCGACCTAATGACTGTCGACCTTGTTCAAGTCGACCTAATGACTGTCGACCTTGTTCAAGTTGACCTAATGCCTGTCGACCTAATGCCCGTATCCCGTCGCTGACGTTGTATGGTAGGAACGAGGCCAGGATCTCTGTTGGAGGAGAGAGATTTCCTGTCCTCTCGGTAGGACCTGCAGCGGCTACCTTGCGCAACCCTAGGGTCATGCGGCTAACCGATGGTGTTGCAGATGATCCGATGCTGAGTCTTAGGCGCGACGCCTCCTGTTGCAGTAACATTATAAGGGCTATCGCTACTGCTTCCATATAAGCAACAGTGATAGCCACTCCATCCATAAAGCAAAAAGGTTTTAGACAGGAGACCAAACTAATGGCAGCTTTCATAATATATATGCACAGAATTATTTTGTGCACAGAGTGTACTGAGCTTGGTGGGTATAGCCATTTCTCATTATTAAGCCGTTTTTGCAGTAATTGGCTGCATTTTAGAGCAAAGATACATGTCAAGGTGTAAGGAATGGGTTAATTAATTTGTCTTCACACTACAGAAACTGCTGACTGCATGGAAATAGTAATGATGATCCTTTATCTTTTTATGCAGAGCAAAATTACCTAGGGCACATTATCTTATGTTATTCCCAATACTCTGATCCAAGATGTTTATCATTTTGCGGTTTCTTAACAAGTAACTTTTTTTTATGTTGTTTTCTTTAAATCTGCCCCTCTGTTCTTCAAACAAATCTTATTTCCCTGGTCAGCACTCCATCTTCATCATGGGAAGGGTCCGAGCCTTGCCAACTCTTCAGGAAAGATTTATATTCCTTCATTAAAGCAAACTTCTGAAGATTTAATGCTTAAAAAGGTCAGTCCTTTGAAGGGTGCTGGCATGCTGCAAGTAAAGTGACGTGCTTCATTTAATGGCTTGCACAACCATAAGAAACACGAGTATAAGCACTTAATCCTTTCTTTGTTAGACGTGCACGTTTGGTCTTCTAGTAATACACAGATCTCTGCTTATTTCCCTGCAATCTGTGTTGAGAAATCAAAGTAAAGGAGAAAAAGGCTACAGTCTAAATATGAATCACTAGTATCTATGGATAAGAAACACCTGCACCAAGGCCAGATCTCACACAACTGAAAAAATAAATCTGTACCTGGATATGGAAAGGCAAATTGTAAAGATGATTTAACTTTCTAATACTTAAGGCCCATACACACTAGGCGAATTTGAGCTCAAAGTCTCTCATTTTTGGCAGTGTATATGGCCGGGCGATGAGCGCTGATACGCGCTTCAGCATCATTGCTGGCTGCTGCCGCCGCCCGGCGGCATGTTTTACCAGCAGAGTAAGCCACTTTCCACAGTCCCCTACTGTGGAAAGTGGTTCACCCCCGTGAACATCGCTGGGCCAGGTGAAAATCGCAGAGTGTGTATGCACTGTGCGATTTTCATATCATCGCTCTGCATACACTCTGCATACACACTGGGCAAAAACCTCCAGTGTGTATGCACCTTTAGGGGCATGTAAACAATAACTGTAAAGCATTTGCTAAGTTTGGATAGCTTAATGTTGACAGCCTCAAACTGGAACTATAGCTGCTGTGGAACTATAACTCCCAGCATGATTTACCAGTCTTTTGCAATTCCAGAACACAAGAGATACCAGGTCACTCACATCTAGACAGAAGAAATGACTGCTCAGGTATGGGTGGGGAGAATTGTGTGAAACAAGAGCAGCTTAGAGACTGAGGTGTCCAACCTCAAACACATACAGTATAAAACAAATCCTTATAAAGTATTGTGAAACAATGTAATATAAATACAGGTTGAGTATCCCATATCCAAATATTCCGAAAAGGAGATTTATGGTAGACTTACCATGGTTAAATCTCTTTCTGCGAGGTACACTGTGTTCCACGGGGAATACATTGGTGTGTAGAGATGGATCTTGATCCAGGCACCAAAAGGCTAAAAGTTTAGACCAGAGGTTCCCAAACTGTGTGCCGTGGCTCCCTGGGGTGCCTCGGGACACTTGCAGGGGTGCCCTGGGTTGGTGGTCCAGGACCAATTCAAATTATTCATGGTCAATATAATAGGCAAAACCAGTGCTGGTGGCTGCCAGTCATAAAATATGTGGCCAAACAGAAGCAAATCTTGTCCCTCACCACACAACTGACCCTAAGGATGACATATAAACGTGATCTACTTAATGTATTATTTCTTTCTAAATTTCTCAATAAGAAATTTTTGGCCTAGGGGTGCCGTGAAAATAATTCTGATATTCTAGGGTGCAGTGATTCAAAAAAAGTTTGGAAACCACTGGTTTAGACTGTACCAGGATGCATTGCGGGGCCTCCTCTATAACCCTGCCTTCAGGCACTGTGAGCTCAGTTTTGTTAACCAGTCCAATGCAGAAGCAGGTAAAAGAGAAAGCAGATGTTAGTCACATAGAATAACGTTCTCACGACAGGAGAAGGGACTAGCGGCTAATGCCATACAAACCCAAAGAAGTTAAGTGTGTCAGGGTAGGCACCCTGTGGAACCCAGTGTACATCGCAGAAAGAGATTTAACCATGGTAAGTCTACCATAAATCTCCTTTTCTGTAGCGGGGTGCACTGTGTTCCACAGGGAATACATCGGGGATGTCCTAAAGCAGTTCCTCAAGGGAGGGTATGCACTTTAGCGGGAATGAGAACCCAGCGTCCAAAGGAAGCATCCTGGGAGGCGGAAGTATCAAAGGCATAGAACCTAATAAACGTGTTCACTGAGGACCACGTAGCCGCCTTGCACAACTGTTCTACGGACGCGCCACAATGGGCCACCCAAGAGGGTCCAACAGACCGAGTAGAATGGGCTTTAATAGCAGCAGGAGCTGGGAGTCCAGCCTGCGCATAAGCTTGTGCAATCACCATTCTAATCCAACTGGCCAAGGTTTACTTATTCGCAGGCCAGCCACGTTTGTGGAAACCAAGCAGTACAAAGAGGGTATCTGACCTCCTGATAGAGGCAGTCCTCTCCACATATATACGGGGAGCCCATACCACATTCAAAGACCGTTCTTTGGAGGACAATTCAGAAGAGATGAAGGCTGGAACCACAATCTCTTGATTAAGGTGAAAAGATGACACCACCTTAGGTAAATAACCAGGGCGAGTTTTAAGAACTGCTCGCTCACAATGAAATATCAAAAAGGGTGGACGACAGGACAAAGCGCCTAAGTCTGACACCTTTATAGCAGAGGCAATAGCCAGCAGAAACAGGACCTTGGCTGTGAGCCATTTAAGGTCAACTGACTCAAGAGGTTCAACTGGAGACTCTTGCAGGGCATTCAGGACAACAGACAAATCCCATGGAGTCACAGGAGGGACATAGGGAGGCTAAATACGCAGTATGCCCTGAGTTATAGACGCAATTTTTCTCTGAATCCACACCGACAAGGCAGATATGTGAACCTTGAGGGAGGCCAAACGAAGTCCTAAATCCAGGCCTTGTTGCAAAAAAGCCAGAAGTCTGGAAGTACTAAATTTGGAAGCATCGTAATTCTTAGCAGCACAACAGGTGAAGTAAGAATTCCAGACCCTATAATAAATCCGTGACGAAGCCGGTTTGCGTGCCTTTAGCATAGTGTGGATAACCGCCTTGGAGAATCCTTTGGTCCTCAGGAGTGAAGCTTCAAGAGCCACACCGTCAAAGCTACTCTGGCCAGGTCCGGGTAGAGACAAGGGTCCTGAAAGAGGAGGTCTGGGCATTGAGGAAGTAGAAGAGGACCCTCTACCGATAGACCCTGCAGGTCTGAGAACCAATGCCGTCTGGGCCACGCTGGAGCAACTAGAAGTCGTATTCGTCCTTACTCCTTGAGGATCCCTTGTTCTTGATCTGAAGACCGGAACTTTGTGATTGTGTCGGGATGCCATCAGGTCTACATCTGGTAGAGCCCACTTGTCCACTAGGAGTTGAAAGACTTCCAGATGAAGACTCCACTCTCCGGCGTGTACGTCCTGGCGACTGAGGAAATCCGCTTCCCAGTTGAGGACTCCCAGAATGAACACTGCCGATATTGCTGGCAAATGGCGTTCCACCCAATGAAGGATTTTTGACACTTCCATCATTGCCATGCGGCTTTGAGTGCCGCCTTGATGGTTTATGTATGCCAACGTGGTGGCGTTGTCTGACTGTACTTGAACAGGCCTGTTCTGTATCAGAGGCAGGGCAAGAGTCAAAGCACTGAACACTGCCTGTAATTCCAGAATGTTTATCGGGAGGAGAGATTCCTCCTTGGTCCACCGACCCTGTAGATAGTGTTGCTCCAGCACCGCGCCCCAACCCTGCAGACTGTCGTCCGTAGTCAGTAGGACCGAGATGGGGATCCAAAAGAGACGGCCCCTGCTCCACTGCTGGTCCTGTAGCCACCAGCTCAGTGACAGACGAACCTCTGGAATCAAGGAGATCATTTGAGACCTGATCCGATGAGGCAGGCCACCCCACTTGGAAAGGATTAACCTCTGTAGAGGACGGAAATTAAATTGAGCAAACTCTACCATGTCGAAAGCGACACCATGAGGCCTAGTACTTGCATCGCAAAGTGTATCGACACCCTTGGGCGAGAGAGGAAGTATCTGATCCTGTACTGAAGTCTCAGGACTTTCTCTGAAGACAGAAACAGTCTTTGGCTGTGTGTGTCCCCAGCAGTGCCCCCAAGTGCACCATGCTCCGAGCAAGGACCAGCGAGGACTTCTTCCAGTTGACAAGGCACCTGTGGGCTTGTAGGAAGCCTACTGTCAGTTGCGGATGACTGAGGAGGACATCTTGAGAGTTCACCAAGATCATCTAGTTGTCTAGATACGGCAGGATCTTGATTCCCTGACGACGCAGATGAGCCATCATCACGGCCATAACCTTGGTGAAGATCCGAGGGGCCGTGGCCAGTCCAAACGGCAGAGCCTAGAACTCATAGTGAAGGTTGCCAATAGCAAACCGCATATATTGCTGATGCGATATGGCAATAGGTTTATGCAGATAAGCATCTTGTATATCCAGGGATACCATATAACCTCCGGGTTCCATGGCCAGCACAATCGAGCGCATCATTTCCATACGGAACTTGGACACTCTCACAAATTTATTCAGTGATTTGAGGTTGAGTATAGGCCGGAAAGACCCATTGGGTTTCGGGACTAGAAACAGGGTCGAGTAGTATCCTCCATCTCTCTGGGACAGGGGTACCGGCACTACTACTCCTGTATGCAGGAGGGAACGCACAACAAGAGCTTGCGCCTTCAGCGGGTCCGAAGGATAACCATCGTGCAGAGGGGGGACGTCTCTTGAAAGAGACTGCGTACCCGTGAGAGACGACTTCTCGCACCCATGCGTCTGAAGTGGTCTTTAACCAGACCTGGGTGAACTGCAGAAGTCGGCCTCCCACCCTGGATTGTTTTGTTTTGGGAGCATGAGCTTGTCTCGGGTATGTCTGACCCTTTGCTTTCCCTTGAGGTCGAAAGCAACGAAAAGTGGTACTCTTTGTCTTCTGTGTAAAAGGATTAGAATTCAGGAGAAATGCAGTCTTAGCAGCCGCTAAGTCAGTCACAATATTATTCAGATATTCCCCAAATACAGGGGTGGGCAATTATTTCAGCTGAGGGGCCTCTTGACATTTCCTGTCAGTATCCGAGGGCCACATACAAATTAGCAGCTCCCCCCACTTGCCAAAAATATAGGGACGTGGCTTCATGTGGAAGTGGTGTGGGCAAAAAATAATACAGATTCATATTAGGCTGCACAATAGTCTCCATTATTCAAATTGCGCCACACAGCGCCACTTACACACATTACACCAGGTAGAGCCTCTTTTACACACATTACGGCAGGTAGAGCTCCCTTTTATACAGTATGGAAGGTAGAGCCCCCTTTTACACCTTACGGCAGTTAGAGTCCACTTTTACACATTAACATTTTATTTAGAATAATTATTGTGCAGCAAGCAAATTATCCAGTGTCTTATGGCCCCTGGGGAAAGGTGTGACACAGTGACAGAACACGGGGGGTATGACACAGTGACAGAACACGGGGAGGGGGTGTGACAGTGACAGAACACGGGGGGTGTGACACGGTGACAGAACACGGTGGGGGTGACAGGGTGACAGAACACGGGGGTGTGACACGGTGACAGAACACGGGGGTGTGACACGGTGACAGAACAAGGGGGGTGTGACACGGTGACAGAACACGGTGGGGGTGACATGGTGACAGAACACGGGGGGTGTGACAGTGACAGAACATGGGGGGGTGACGGTGACAGAACACGGGGGGGGGGGGGGGTTGTGACGGTGACAGAACACGGGGGGGGGGGTGACGGTGACAGAACACGGGGGGGGGTGACGGTGACAGAACACGGGGGGTGACAGTGACAGAACACGGGGGGGTGACACAGTGACAGAGCACGGGGGATTACACGTGACAGAACACGGGGGATTACACGTGACAGAACACGGGGGATTACACGTGACAGAACACGGGGGTGACATCGTGACAGAACACGGGAGGGGTTGGTACAGCGAGAGCTAAAGATCTCTCCCCCAAACCTAAAAACAGTCTGACGCCACTGCCCGCACACACAAATATACTCACACTATCACACACACACCCTTTCTTTCTCTCACTTTTCCCATTAATTTACTGATCTGGCTGGCAGTGGCAGGAAGGATGGCTCTGTAGCAGTCTGTCTGGCTCTTGTCCCGTGTAGCTCCGCCCCCTGAGGGCCAATGTAGCCACGCCCCCCATCGGCACGTGGCTCCGCCCCTTTTTGGCTGAACACAGCCGTTGTCACTGGGGACTCTGGAGGCGGGAGAAGGAGGCTGCTACAACGCAGCAGGGGAAAGAGGCGCCGTCGGCAGCTTGGAGGTACTGCAGTGCAGAGCAATGACAAGCAGCTCAGCCAGTCGGGCCGCTTGTCATTGCTCACTGGTGGGAGGCAGTGGGCCGGGCAGGATCGGTTTGCGGGCCGCATCCGGCCAGCGGGCCGTATTTTGCCCACCCCTACCCAAATAGGATGTCTCCCTTAAAAGGAAGTACCTCCAAGGTCTTTTTGGAGTCCAGGTCCATCTTCCATGACATCAACCACAGAATTCGGCGAGCCAGGATGGACGTAGTCGACGCCTTGGCCGCCATTACACCTGTCTCAGAGGACGCGTGCTGAATATATTGGGATGCAGTGGTAATATGAGACCGATATGGCAGTGTCAGATATATCCTGAGGCAGCTCATCCTCTATTGCCTGAAACCATGCTTCAATTCCTTTTGCGGCCCAGGCCGCCGCTATAGTGGATCTATGTACAGCACCTGTAAGGGAGTATAGACTTCAGGCATCCCTCCACACGCTTATCTGTCGGATCCTTCAGTGAGGTGACAGTGGTGACAGGCAGCGTAGATGACACCACAAGACGGGTGACATGGGAATCCACTGGCGGTGAATTTTCCCACTTGTTACACAACTCAGCAGGGAGAGGATAACGAGCTAGCATCTTTTTAGAAAGGGAGAATTTCTTTCCTGGAGAAGACCAGGGTTCCTGACGTATGTCTATTAAATGGTCAGAATGCGGTAAGACTACTTTAGCTACCTTCTGACGTTTAAACTTATCAGGTTTCTTAGACGCAATAGTGGTATCTACATCATCATCGATTTGTAGAATCAGCTTAATAGCCTCCACTAGGTCAGGGACATCAACCTGAGTTGTAGGTTCCTCATCAGAAGCAACTGTATCAGTGTCTGACGGATCAGTATACTCCCCATCCTCATCAGAAGTATCATCTGATATATTAGTGGATTGGAGGAAGTGGCCCGCTTAGATGACCCCTTGACCCCAGAGGAACGTGGGGTAGGTTTTTTGTTTAACCAAAGATTGATTCAATTGCTGCAACTGGGTAGACAATCATCCACCCAAGGCGGATTTACCATAGAGGGACAATATGTGGCTGCAATGGCACAGGAGGTCCCATAGGGGGTGTAAGGCATGTGACAAGCGTATTGAGCATAGTTGAGAACGCTGGCCAAGGTGGCTCCTGATTGGTTACAGGAGCTGCGGAGTGACTGGGAGATGTATGGCACATATTACACAGACCATCATTTAAAGCTTCCCCCTCAGGCAAATCCCTGGCGCATGCGCTGCATGATACAGGAGCGTCCGTGGATTTCCCGCCCTTTGTGTTAAGACATTTAGTGAATGCAACCGCAGAGCTTATGAGTACGCTACAGTCAGACAGAGTACAATACCTGAGAATAAATCAACTAGTATGTGACAGCGTACACAACACCAGCGTCTAAATCCGGTACTATGTGACTGAATACACAGTACACAACACCAGCGATTAAATCGGGTATGATGTGACTGAGTACACAGTAGAATACACTTAACGGCAAATACTGTGCAGCACTATATACGAGACCCTGACGCACCTAGTCCCCTAGGGTACAAAATACAATGATAGCTATAGCTGCACTGATGGGAAATCCACGCAGCAGATACAGGCACACACAGTCATAGTGAGGTACAAAATACAATGATAGCTATAGCTGCACTGATGGGAAATCCACGCAGCAGATACAGGCACACACAGTCATAGTGAGGTACAAAATACAATGATAGCTATAGCTGCACTGATGGGAAATCCACACAGCAGATACAGGCACACACAGTCATAGTGAGGTACAAAATACAATGATAGCTATAGCTGCACTGATGGGAAATCCACGCAGCAGATACAGGCACACACAGTCATAGTGAGGTACAAAATACAATGATAGCTATAGCTGCACTGATGGGAAATCCACGCAGCAGATACAGGCACACACAGTCATAGTGAGGTACAAAATACAATGATAGCTATAGCTGCACTGATGGGAAATCCACGCAGCAGATACAGGCACACACAGTCATAGTGAGGTACAAAATACAATGATAGCTATAGCTGCACTGATGGGAAATCCACGCAGCAGATACAGGCACACACAGTCATAGTGAGGTACAAAATACAATGATAGCTATAGCTGCACTGATGGGAAATCCACGCAGCAGATACAGGCACACACAGTCATAGTGAGGTACAAAATACAATGATAGCTATAGCTGCACTGATGGGAAATCCACGCAGCAGATACAGGCACACACAGACATAGTGACAATGCAGATAATTATTTTAGTCAGACAATAAAACTGCAGTGGATTAGTAAAAAATTTTTATTATATATATATATATATATATATATAGCAAAGAAAGGCAGTGGCACTCTCCGGTTTTACATGAAATGAATCCAGGACACGGCGGTCACTGCTTAGAGTATCGAAACGTTGTACTCTAAGCAGTGACCGCCGTGTCCTGGATTCATTTCATGTAAAACCGGAGAGTGCCACTGCCTTTCTTTGCTACATACAGTCGCAAGACTATCTCAGGAGGCACCTGGGTCGTGTTTAATTTCATTTGGAGAGAGTGCCAGCCCGTATTAGACTGACTATATATATATATATATATATAAAAATAAATAAAACAATGCGTGGTCCAAGACCAGATGTATATATCAGAATACTCGTACAATATATTCTGGTAGAGGTACACTTGTTCTTAACGAACACTGTCTTAAAATGACATGTAGAGTACTTAAGTGTCTGTAAAATCACAGCGCTGATGAATCAGGCGGATTTACAGAGGAGACCTTGCCCTGCAGCCCCGGAGACCAGTCACAGCTACTGTGAGAAGATGACACCCAGACTCTCAGTCAGGGAGCGAGGGAAAGTGTGAGGCAGCTCCAGGGCGGGAACACCAGCAGTAAATAGCACCCAGAGCTGGGGGACGGGCTACGAGGTCAAGCGCCTTTTCCCCTATGCTGGGCCTCACCACCGGGTATTATGGAGCCTTATTAAAGTGGATATTTTACTATCCGACCTGTGCTCCTGTGCCCTGGTGTATATAGTGTGGTCCCTGCTCTGTCATAGTGTCCACACCAGCGTTGCGATTCGTCTCTTTAAACCGCGTCCGGAATGCAATTTAATGGCGGGTCCCGCCTGGGGGACCCTCTTACCTCCTCCTTTAGTAGCAGCCACGCGATCCAGAAGAGCGTCTGCGGTGGTGTGCCTAGGAACCGGAGCGCCTCCACCGGAACAGAACCAGCGGGAGTATGCGACGCCGCTGGGGAGGTGATGGAGCCGCAGCATAGTATGTCACACTGACATATTAAGTGCTGCAACCCTTGAAGTCTTCTAAAAAGCTTTTTCAGGGCTGCCTAGCGCAGCCCACCTGTTAAGTGACCTGCTTCATGCAGGCACCAACTCTAAAACTGAGCTCACAGTTCCTGGAGGCAAGGTTATAGAGGAGGCCCCGCAATGCATTCTGGGACAGTCTAAAGCTTTAGCCTGTTGGTGCCTCTGGATTAAGATCCATCTCTACACCCTAATGTATTCCCTGTGGAACACAGTGTACCCCGCTGCAGAAATACGGAATATTCCAAAATACTGAATTTTTGAGTGAGAGTGAGATAATGAAACCTTTGTTTTCTGATGGCTCAGTGTACACAAACTTTGTTTAATACACAAAGTTATTAAAGATATTGTATTACATGACCTTCAGGCTGTGTGTATAAGGTGTATATGAAACATAAATGAATTGTGTGAATGTACACACACTTTGTTTAATGCACAAAGTTATTAAAAATATTGGCTAAAATGACCTTCAGGCTGTGTGTATAAGGTGTATATGAAACATAAATGCATTCTGTGCTTAGATTTAGGTCCAATCACTGTGATATCTCATTATGGTATGCAATTATTCCAAAATACGGAAAAATCAGATATCCCAAAAACTTCTGGTCCCAAGCATTTTGGATAAGGGATACTCAACCTATATTAATAATAATAATTACCTGCAGTCCTTCAGTGGTTCAAAGGACAGTTTTTAAAATGCATTGCACTCATAACTGAATTGCATTATTTAAGATAATTGGCCAGGAGATTAATCATAGTGGTGTGTGTGTGTGTGTGTGTGTGTGTGTGTGTGTGTGTGTGTGTGTGTGTGTGTGTGTGTGTGTGTGACTGAAAAGGGCAACAGATAAGTGGATGTGAAGAACAGACTTACAATGTTAAATAATGTAATTCAGTCTGGGATAAACGAGAAAAAAAATACCTAGAAACAACAACTTTTTCTCAAATGTATTTTAATCTTGGTAATGAGTCCGACATGTGGTGTCACTGGTGTTTTCTTAAGAACCAGGGTAAAATGAGGGTTAAGTAGGCTTACCCTTGTTAACTCTTTTTCTTTGAGGTCCATAGGATTCACAGAGTTTACCATGGGGTGTAGGTGGTTGGAGAGGACCGGGCACCAAACAGTTAAAGCTGTGAGGTCCCAGGATGCTTTGGTCCCTCCTTCCCTATACCCCACCGCAGCCAAAAGCCAGACAGTTTTTGTGAAGCCCACGGCAGGAGCAGTAGAGAGGCGAAGGAAGAACGGTACACACAACAAACACCCCCAAATTAGAGAAAGGAAGCAGCGACCAAGAGTAAAAAAAAGAACCCATAGAAGGCAGCCACCCGACTCTGTGTGTCTCCTTGATGGTTGAGGTAGGCCACCGCAGTTGCGTTGTCGAGCTGGACTTGTCAACATTGGCCCTTGTGAAGTCCCTGTGCCAGAATTAGCTCCCAGTATTCAGCCCAAATGTTGATGGGCAGGCGACTCTTGCGGGTTGTTCAATGACCCCAAGAGGAATGTTGAGCGATCAATGTGCCCCCCCATGTAGGCTGGCATCCGTAGTGAGGAGCACCCAATCTGGAATCCAGAAGGGATGACTCTTGTTCAAGTGAGACGTGTGTAGCAACCACCAGAGGCAAAGCAGAACCTCTGGCTAGAGGACAATCGTCTGGACACAGATCAGATGATGCTACCCGTTCCACTGGGACAGGATCAGGTGTTGAAGAGGTCTGGAGTGAAACTGGGCGTATTCCACCATGTTGAAGGTGAAGACCATGGACACCAGAAACAGCACTGCAGAATAGATGGACACTCGCCGTCTTTGAAGCAATTTGCTTATGCGCAGGTGAAGTGCCATTATTTTTTCTGCTGGCAGGAAGATCCTCTATACCTGAGAATCCAGGAGTGTTCCGAGATGTGACATCCTCTGAGGAGACAGGGAGGACTTTTTTCAGTTGATGAGCCAGCCTTGTTCCTGTAGGAAGGCAATGGTCAGCTGAAGATGGTGTTGGAGTACTTCCTGAGATTGTTCCAATAACAGGTGGTCTTCCAGGTATGGAAGGATTCTTACTCCCAGATGTCTGAGCTGAGACGCCATAACTGCCATTATTTTGGTAAAGACCAAAGGGGCTCTAGAAACACAGAAGGGCAGCGCCTAATATTGGTTATGTCGTTAAAGGACAGCAAATCTGAGGAATTGATTATGACTGGGAGTAATAGGCACATGCAGGAACGCATCCTGAATGTCTAGAGATGCCATAAAATCCCCAGGCTCCAATGCTAGGACAATGATGTGGAGAGTTTCCATGCGAAACCTGGGCACCTAGATAAACTTAAGTGCCAAAAGAAGGGTTTTTAATTCCGCACCAACTAGACATAAATAAAATTAATAACAACAGCAAATAATAATAGCTTGGGTCAATGTTCCAATATTTTGGACCCAGGCAAAGTACAGAAAGCAGAAGTGGGTTATAATTCTTTCTTCCATACTCTTCAAATAGCTGCCCACGGCCATAGCATCCTGAATACGCCCGATCCTGGCCAATCTCGGAAGCTAAGCAGGATAGGCCTGGTAAGTACTTGGATGTTAGACCACCTGGGAATACTAGGTACTTTGGGCAAATTACTATTTTGAGAAAAACTTTAAACCTATTCCTCGCCCTTTATCACAGTTTGACTACAACATCATAGAGTACATGGATTAGCATCCCGTTATAACTTTCACCACGTTTTACCTTGAGCCCTATGAATTACCAGGTCAATCAAGGTTTTTAATATAGGGGGGGGGGTCCAAAGTTTTAAAAAATTGCTGGGAAATGCCACTACTGATACTCTGTTTTTTTCTGAGGTGTATCTTGAAAACAATTCACATCTCTGTGCCTAATCCACCTATCACTTTGAAATTGTGCCCCTTTGTCAATCAAAATATGGAGATTCCAGTAAAAAAATGTTTCATCAATCTTGCCGGACTCAGAGAGATCATTATACATTCATTAACTTCATACTTAATTTTTTAGGTGCAAAAAAAAAAAAAAAAAAAGTGGGTTAAATTAGCATTATCAACCTAAGGCAGATGAGTTATCATACCACTTTTGTGTTTAAATTGAACCTTAAAGTAGGCTATGAAAGAAAAATAATGGGATTTTGATTGCCTGCCTACCATTAGGTATAATTTTGCCTGCCAGGGCAAAAAACAGACAACCAACCGACTTTTCAAACAATTGATTTCCACCCTAAGAACTTTGTTTTCGTGATTTTGGAATTGAATAGGTGCAACTTAAAAAAATTCACAAAAATAGGATTTGCGTGAAAATTCTTGCTGTGAAAAGTGTAGGTGAAAATGGGGAAATCAGGCTGCAGATGAGTTAACAAACATAACTCATCTGCCTTAGGTTGATAATGCTAATTTAACCAATTTTTTTATATGTGGATTAGGCACTGAGATGTTACATTTTTTCCGGATACACCTCAGGAAAAAAAAAAAAAGTAGCATCAGTAGTGGCATTTCCAAGCAATTTTTCAAAACTTTGACACCCTATACCTTAAAAACTGTGAGGCCTAAAGAAGAAATATTTGACACTGGTTAGTAGCTACGTGGTAGTATCAAGTGTACAAAGTATCATGAAATTCTGAGTCAGTGGGTGTCATGCCTGTGTGAACTGATATGGAATGACCCTACAATCTAATCCAACACGGAGCCGAACAATATGTCTCCAGCGAGTGCTTTTATTGAATCCGTATCCGCCTTCCAAGACCGAAGCCATAGGATTCTTCAGGCAGCAACAGAGGTCGCTGATGCTTTAGAAGCAAGGGCTCCCATATCCAACACTGCTTCTCCCAGATAAGAGGCTGCTTCTCTAATATGGAAGATGTGGGCTAGCTGTTCTCTGGTAGCGTCTGATGAAAGGCTGTCCTTCAGCGCGTCCAATATCCTTTGCTACCTAGGCTGAGGCCATAGGTGTAATATCGCCTGTATGTGAATAGACAGATTTGAGACTATTTTAAATGTTTCAATCTGTGGCATCCTCGAGTGAGGACACTGTTGGTATACGTCATGTAGAGCTCCTAAATAGGTGAAAATCCTCCATAGGGGGAACCTCCCACTTAACACACTCTCCCATTGGGAGAGGATAAAAAGACGCAAGTTTGCTAGTAGCAAGCCATGCTTCACACATGAGTTCAGTAAGCTGATCAGACAAATGGAATTCAGCCGTGAATGGATTTAACTGCCCGAACAAGGGTGGGGACTTCCACAGTAGCATGTCGTTCCTCTGCACCTGAGGGGGATTCTGGGAGAGAGACATCTGCATGGCCAATTTCCTCAGATGATGCTTCAGAAAATGAAAGCTGCGTAGACAGTGATGATGGTACAGCCCGCCTATGCGCTTTGGCTGCTGTCTGTCACTCTATAACATTTACTGCACGGCGGCAGATGTCTGAGCAAGATTCTGAACACAGTGGGAAAAAACATCCATCCAGGGAGGATGCACAGGAGGGACTAGAAGCAGGTTGCAACTGCTCTGGAAACCCCATTGTAGGAGGCAGAGTGGGAGCTGACAGGCAGTCCACTAACTGCATCTTGACCTGAGATAAGGAAGACACCCAAGGTGGTTCCTGGACAGGTGCTGGTGGAACGGGCTGGTGAAGCCCGTCGTGTACAGGGTCTTGAGGGTATAAGCCCGCCGAACAGGATCTACATGTAACCAGCACAGGAGCCCCAGCCTTCGTTTTACCTTTGCCTCTGAAGGATATAGTAATAACAGTACAATAAGCACACAGTGAGTGTATAGCCTGATGCAAGTAAATGTGAGGTACAACTCAGTTGAACCCCTATACACCTGGTATTTTGTGTTGAGAAAGGAGTAGCAGGGGTAGAGATAACTGACAGTAGAAGTCAGGGAAAGTCACATACAATGCATATAATTAATTGCAATGGGCAATAAATCCACTACTCATAGGATCAGCGCTGTATAACCTGGCCCTGGGGAGAGGTATACAGGGAGACTGGACCCGACTCCTGATACCTTGCTGCTGCAGACCTGCTCATAAAATGGCTGCCGTGTGTCTCACTCGGGGAGGAGAGTGGAGAGGAACAGCTCAGAGGCGAGAAGCTTCCATGAGGGATTGCGCTCTGAGCAGTGGAGGGGCCATCGGGGGAGAGCACACCTCCCCCCTATGCTGACGTTATCCACCAAGGCATAATGGCCTCTAAAGAGTCCCCAATGCCATTTCATGTGGCCTAGTGGGATTGCGGACGAACTGGATTCCCACATCAGCTGTCTCTGGTGGTCTCCGGACCTGAGATAAAAGGCTGCACTACACGCAATTCCCCGTGAGCAGGGAGTCGCCTTACCTGTCCCTCTCGTGTCCCTCTGGGCACCCAGGGTGCAGCCGAGCGTGCTAGTGGAGCTCCAGTGACGACTGCCGTAATCACTGGATCGCTTACCAGTGCTGTGGCGCCGGCGGGAGGTTGACAAAGCCATAGCATGCGAGTGCTATAGGACGCCTAGCGCTGCCTGCTCTGAAGACAATTATTCTACAAATTAATAGAAAGCATAAAAAAATGCTGAGGCTGCTTAAAAACAGCCCCTGTTACAAAAGCTGCCTGGCCTCTGGCTGGGTATAGGGTAGGAGGGACCAAACCATCCTGGGACTTCAAAGCTTTAACTATACTCCATGGTAATCCCTGTGGATCCCTATGGACCCTGAAGAAGAAATAAGGGACTAAAACTTGTGGCAAGAGTGAGACTCATGTACAGACAGCCACCCAGCAACTTGGTACTACTTTCTGAGTGGTGAGAAACCAGCAGACCTTTATTCATTATTACGGAGATGATGATGTGACTTATATTTGTCATGGAATGTCATCTAGCTAATGGATACTCAAATTTTACACAGAAGACTTAGTTTAAACTGTTTAAGTGTGTGGACGATTTGCTATGCACGGATTCCATGCACATGAACGATAAAATTATAACACAGGTAAGAATGCATACCATTTCAGACATTTAAACGCTTTAGGAAACTGTAGCTTGAATCTGTACACTCTTTGGGGGGGAATTCAATTGTGGTTCGTCCTGGCTGCCACTAGATGGTGCCCAACAGAGCAAGCCAATTGTTGCTCCATTTGGGCGCGCATGCAGGGGAAGGGGGGTTGAATAGCACTAATGGGCACACACACAGAACATGCATGCCCAGTAAGTGGGAGAAGGGGGGGGAGTTTAATAGCTACTGTGGGTGCCAATTACATTTGGGTGCTCACAAAACAATTGAATTCCCCACATTGAATGAGACTTTTTTTTACCCCTATAGAGACAAAGTTACAACACAATGCTGTACATGTTTTTTGTTTGAGTAATTATAGAAGGGGGGTGTAGAGCGTTCTCTCTGTGCTGTCGTTGCTCAGGGATTTGAATAGACTTTTAACATTGCAGATTAAACAGCTTTACAGTGTATACGTCGTAGCATACCTAAAGGGGGGTACTCACGGAGCGATCGCTGCTTAAAATCTAAGCAATCTGACTAGATTACTTAGATTTTAAGCAGTGATCTCTCCGTGTGTACCCCTCACAGCAATAGCGATGTGCAGCCCCGCCCATCGCTATCGCTAGATTGGCCTGCATGCAGGCCAATCTAGTAGGTCGCTCACTTCACCCGCTGGGTGAAATGAGCGGCCCCCCCGCACACATCGCGCTGTGCTGAACGGGGGGGAGAGATGTGATTCGCTCAGCACACATCTCTCCCCACATCTGCCAGTGAGTACTGGCCTTTAGAGTCACTTATTCTAGAGTAGCAATAATAGAACTGGGATGACACACACTGACACTTAAAATAAGATTTTACTTACCGGTAAATCTATTTCTCTTAGTCCGTAGAGGATGCTGGGACTCCGTAAGGACCATGGGGAATAGACGGGCTCCGCAGGAGATAGGGCACTTTAAGAAAGCTTTGCACTCTGGGTGTGCACTGGCTCCTCCCTCTATGCCCCTCCTCCAGACCTCAGTTAGGGAAACTGTGCCCAGAGGAGATGGACAGTACGAGGAAGGATTTTTGTAAATCTAAGGGCGAGATCCATACCAGCCACACCAATCACACCGTATAACTTGTGATAAACTTACCCAGTTAACAGTATGAACAACAACATAGCCACGGTTCCACCGAAAAACTATAACATAACCCTTATGTAAGCAATAACTATATACACAAGTCTTGCAGAGAAGTCCGCACATGGGACGGGCGCCCAGCATCCTCTACGGACTACGAGAAATAGATTTACTGTTAAGTAAAATCTTATTTTCTCTAACGTCCTTGAGGATGCTGGGACTCCGTAAGGACCATGGGGATTATACCAAAGCTCCCAAACGGGCGGGAGAGTGCGGATGACTCTGCAGCACCGATTGAGCAAATAGGAGGTCCTCCTCAGCCAGGGTATCAAACTTATAGAACTTTGCAAAGGTGTTTGTCCCCGACCAAGTAGCTGCTCGGCACAACTGTAATGCCGAGACCCCTCGGGCAGCCGCCCAAGAAGAGCCCACTTTCCTAGTGGAGTGGGCCTTAACCAATTTCGGTAACGGCAATCCTGCCGTAGAATGCGCATGCTGAATCGTGTTACAGATCCAGCGAGCAATAGTCTGCTTTGAAGCAGGAGCGCCAACCTTGTTGGCCGCATACAGAACGAACAAAGCTTCAGTCTTCCTGATTCTAGCCGTCCTGGTCACATAAATCTTCAAAGCCCTGACTACATCCAGGGACTCGGAATCCTCCAAGTCCCGTGTAGCCACAGGCACGACAATAGGTTGGTTCACATGAAAAGATGAGAACACTTTTGGCAGAAAGTGAGGGCGAGTCCTCAACTCTACCCTATCCACGTGAAAAACCAAGTATGGGCTTTTATGTGATAAAGCCGCCAATTCGGAAACACGTCTTGCCGAAGCTAACGCCAACTACATGACCACTTTCCACGTTAGATATTTCAACTCCACAGTTTTGAGTGGTTCAAACCAAGGTGACTTGAGGAAACGTAACACCACGTTAAGATCCCAAGGCGCCACCGGAAGCACAAAGGGAGGCTGAATATGCAGCACTCCCTTCACAAAGGTCTGTACTTCAGGAATAGAGGCCAATTCTCTTTGAAAGAAAATGGATAAGGCCGAAATCTGGACCTTTATGGACCCTAATTTTAGGCCCAAAGTCACTCCTGTTTGAAGGAAGTGAAGTAGACGGCCCAAATGGAACTCCTCCGTAGGAGCAGCTCTGGCCTCACACCAAGAAACATATTTCCGCCATATACGGTGATAATGTTTTAACGTCACGTCTTTCCTAGCCTTGATCAGGGTAGGAATGACTTCCTACGGAATCCCTTTTTCCGCTAGGATCCAGCGTTCAACCGCCATGCCATCAAACGCAGCCGCGGTAAGACTTGGAACAGACAAAGCCCCTGCCGCAGCAGGTCCTTCCTTAGAGGAAGAGGCCACGGATCCCCTGCGAGCAACTCTTGCAGCTCCGGATACCAAGTCCTCCGTGGCCAATCCGGAACAATGAGTATTGTTCTGACCCTGCTTCTTTGTATTATTCTCAACACCTTGGGTATGAGAGGAAGAGGAGGAAACACATAGACCGATCTGAACACCCAAGGTGTCACCAGAGCGTTTACCGCTACCGCCTGAGGGTCCCTTGACCTGGCGCAATACCGCTTTAGCTTTTTGTTGAGACGGGATGCCATCATGTCGATTTGAGGCAGTCCCCAACGATCCGTGATCTGTGCGAAGACTTCTTGATGAAGTCCCCACTCTCCCGGATGCAGGTCGTGCCTGCTGAGGAAGTCCGCCTCCCAGTTGTCCACCCCCGGGATGAACACCGCTGACAGCGCGCTTACATGGCCTTCCACCCAGCGTAGAATCCTGGTCGCTTCTGCCATGGCCATTCTGCTCCTTGTCCCGCCTTGGCGGTTTATATGAGCCACTGCCGTGACATTGTCTGACTCAATCAGAACCGGTTTTCTCCGAAGCAATTCCTCCGCTTGACGCAGGGCATTGTATATGGCCCTCAACTCCAGGACGATGATGTGGAGACAAGACTCTAGGCTTGACCAGAGACCTTGGAAATTTCTTCCCAGTGTCACTGCTCCCCAGCCTCGGAGGCTTGCGTCCGTGGTCACCAGGACCCAGTCCTGAATGCCGAACCTGCGACCTTCTAGTAGGTGAGCACTGTTCAGCCACCACAGGAGAGATACCCTGGTCCTGGGAGACAGGGTGATCCATTGATGCATTTGTAAATGGCACCCGGACCACTTGTCCAAGAGGTCCCATTGAAAAGTCCTCGCATGGAACCTGCCGAAAGGGATGGCCTCGTAGGAAGCCACCATCTTCCACAGGAGCCGCGTGCAATGATGCATTGAAACCTTTTTTGGTTTTAATAGGTTCCTCACCATGGCTATGAGTTCCTGAACCTTTTCGATCGGAAGAAAAACCTTTTTCTGGTCTGTGTCTAGAATCAGCCCCAAAAAGAGGTCAGACGCGTTGTAGGGACTAGCTGGGACTTCGGTATATTGAGAATCCAGCCGTGTATCTGCAACGTCTTCATGGACACGCTGTCCAGCAACCTCTCCCGAGATCTCGCCTTTATGAGGAGATCGTCCAAGTATGGGATAATTGTGACCCCCTGCCTGCGCAGCAGCACCATCATTTCCGCCATTACCTTGGTGAAAATTCTCGGGGCCGTGGAAAGCCCAAACGGCAACGTCTGAAATTGGTAGTGACAGTCCTGCACTGCAAATCTCAGGAACGCCTGATGCGGGGGGAATATCGGAACATGAAGGTAAGCATCCTTTATGTCCAGGGACACTAACCAATCCCCCCCCTCCAGGCTGGCGATGACCGCCCTGAGTGATTCCATTTTTAACTTGAACCTCTTCAAGTACAGGTTCAGAGATTTCAGGTTTAAAATGGGTCTGACCGAACCGTCCGGTTTCGGGACCACAAACAGGGTTGAGTAATATCCCTCTCTTTGCTGGAGATGAGGAACTGTGACAATCACCTGTTGAATATACAATTTTTGGATTGCTGCCAACACTAAGCTCCCTCTCTGACGGGGAAGCCGGCAGAGCCGATTTGAAAAATCGGCGAGGAGGCAAGTCTTCGAATTCCAGCCTGTATCCCTGAGAAACAATCTCTAATGCCCAGGGATCCACCTGCGAGTGAACCCAGACGTGGCTGAAAAACCGAAGACGAGCCCCCACCAGATCTGCCTCCCCTCAGAAAGCCCCAGCGTCATGACTTCTGCTCTTGGGAACTAGCTGTGTGCAGCTTTTTTTCCCTGCCTTTCCCTCTGGCAACAAAGGATGATCCACGTACCTTCTTGTTTTTATTGGAACGAAAGGACTGCATTTGATAATGAGGTGCCTTTTTTGTATGCTGCGGGGGGACATAAGGTAAGAAATTTGACTTACCAGCCGTAGCCGTAGAGACAAGATCCGAGAGGCCGCCTCTAAACAGCTCCACCCCTTTATAAGGCAAGGACTCCATATGCCGCTTTGAATCGGCATCTCCCGTCCACTGTCGGGTCCACAAGACATAGCATTTATTCTGGAGTTTAATAAACAAATGTCTCTCTGAGCATCCCTCATATACAAGGCAGCATCTCTGATATGCTCTATGGTCATATGAATGGCATCCCTATCTAAGGTGTCAATTTCTGTAGATAAGGAATCTGCCCATGCCACAACCGCACTACAAACCCAGGCCGACGCCATAGCCGGTCGAGCAATAGTACCGGAATGATTGTAAATGTGCTTTAAGGTAATTTCCTGCCTGCGATCAGCAGGTTCCTTGAGGGAAGCCGTATCCTGAGAAGGCAGTGCCACCTTTTTGGACAAACGTGTCAGCGCCTTGTCAATTTTTGGCGAAGATTCCCAACGTATCCTATCAGTTTGTGGAAAAGGATACGCCATGAGAATCCTTTTGGGAACTTATGGTCTCCTATCCGGAGATTCCCAAGCCTTTTCGCACAAGTCACTTAATTCAAATGAGGATGGAAAAGTGATTTCAGGCTTTTTCCCTTTATACATGTGTACCCTCGTGTCAGGGACAGGGGGTTCCTCAGTAATATGCAAAACCTCTTTAATGGCAATAATCATGTACCGTATACCCTTAGCCACCTTCGGCTGTAATTTTGCATCTTCATAGTTGACACTAGAGTCAGTATCTGTGTCGGTATCTGTGTCATCGATCTCGGATATGGTGCGCTTCTGAGACCCCGAAGGACCTGGCGCCCCAGGGACAGGCATGGACTGGCTACCTGACTGATCCCTAGCTTCTGCCTTGTCTAATCTTTTATGCAATAGATTGACATTTGCATTCAAGACATTCAGCATATCCACCCATTCCGGTGTCGGCGTTGCCGACGGCGACCTGCCATTCAAGCACTCCCCCTCCACATTAAGCGAGCCTTCCTCGTCAAACATGTCGACACACGCGTACCGACACACTTCACACACACACACACACACACACACACACACACACACACACAGGGAACCCCTTTCCTGAAGACAGTATCCCTGTCAAGGCCCTTTGGAGAGACAGAGAGAGAGTATGCCAGCACACACCCCAGCGCAATAACCCTGAAAACCAACACAAAATGTTTTTCCCCAGCAGCGCTGTATAATATGTAAAGCGCCAATTATGTGCCCCCCTCTCTTTTAAGCACCCTTTCACCGTGTGTAAGCAGGGGAGAGTCCGGGGAGCTTCCTCTCAGCAGTGCTGTGGAGAGAAAATGGCGCAGGTGAGTGCTGAGGGAGAAGCCCCGCCCCCTCGGCGGCGGGCTTCTGTCCCGCTCAAACTTAGTAAAATATGGCGGGGGCTCTTTTTTATACATGTACAGAGCCCACCTGTACATGTATATAGTCTTTTTGCTATGCAGAGGTTTATATTGCTGCCCAGGGCGCCCCCCCCTGCGCCCTGCACCCTTACAGTGACCGGAGTATGTGAGGTGTATGGGAGCAATGATGCACAGCTGCAGTGCTGTGCGTTACCTCAGTGAAGCTGAAGGCTTCTGCCGCCTGACGACTTCTGTCTTCTGTACTTCTAGCTCTGTGAGGAGAACGGCGGCGCGGCTCCGGGGGTGGACGCCCAGTAAGAACCTGCATTCACCCCCTCTGGAGCTAATGGTGTCCATTAGCCGTGGAAGCAGAGCCTATCTTTGACATGAAGGTCTGCTCCTCTCTCCTCAGTCCCTCGATGCAGGGAGCCTGTTGCCAGCAGTGCTCCCTGTGAAAAAGTAGTAAAAGGTAGAAAAAAAAAATCCAGACAAAAATGCTTCTAGGCAGAAAACTCTTGAGAGCTCTCTGCAGTGCACCCATCTTGCTCTGGGCACAGTGTAAAACTGAGGTCTGGAGGAGGGGCATAGAGGGAGGAGCCAGTGCACACCCGGAGTCCAAAGCTTTCTTAAAGTGCCCTATCTCCTGCGGAGCCCGTCTATTCCCCATGGTCCTTACGGAGTCCCAGCATCCTCAAGGACGTTAGAGAAATATACATTGGAGAGAGTTTCATCATCTTCTAATATAATACAACTCCTACACACATCTGTATGGCACTGCCACGTCAGAGGCTACATTTAATAGCCTGTGAGAAGAAGGAAGTTCAGGATTTTTAAAGCAGCGATCATAAACAGGTTGGTTTTGCTGGGTAAATGATTGCAGTTTTAAAAATCCATTCAGATTTGCACAAAATCCTGCAGACTATTACATTTAACCCCACATCTTTATTATAATTTTTTGTTGTGTCAGCTGTACTGATAGGGTTACTTACTTCTTACTTCCTGTAGGAAATCCAGGCAAGGCCGGCTAGTTCCAGAGATGCTTAGAGATACAGCTAGAGGGGTCTGACCCTCATAGTTCCTAGTGTTCGTGTCCGCCCCATAATTGTACAGCATGCGGGCACACAGGACATCATCCCGCAGAGCTGAGAGGTGAAGTGGTGTCTGTCCGTCCTCTAGCCGCCCTAAGTTCGTATCGGCCCCCCTTTGCAGAAACATGCGACAATACGAATGGTTACTTTTGATCACAGCATAGCGTAGCAGGAACCCGTTTTGAATATCAATGTTGGCATTGTGGTCCAGGAGGATCTTTACACAGCTGGATCGTTCCCGGATGATGGCAAGTTGCAGTGGAGTTGTTCCCTTGTCACTTAATGGGTCAACCTCTGCTTTAAACTCCAGTAGCAGCCTGACAAAAGAATCTCTGCCGTAGTGGGCAGCCACGTGCAGCGGCGTCCAGCCATCATTGCTCTTGGCATTAATAATGTCACTGCGGTACTCAGACTCCAGCATGAGGCGTGCGATCCGTGCTCGTCCGTGCATGGCAGCATAATGCAACGCCGTAAAGCCCCCGATCAGGTCCTTTACTGTAGGGTCCGCTGTACAGACATATGACACAAAAAAAGTTCTGTTAGGGAATGAATACCACCATTTTCACCACTAACTTTTGTTTTCATCCAACATTTGGTATTGAGTCTTCTATTATATTCTTAAATTCTGCATTTAGCAGGTAAAAAAACCAACACAATGGTAAAATAGCTACTTTCTAATTCTATTCTAATTATATTATTCATATATTAAATAATTCACCTCCAATACTGCTTAGACCTTGTACAATGGGCTGTCTTAATATATTATAAATAATGGAACGATACTGAACCATCATGGTTGCCCATTGGTCTAAGTATCGACACTACATTGGCTCTCCTAGTTATTGGTCACTTTCTAATGTGCCTTAATAAAAGCAGGCATCTAGATGTTAGGAGATTTGACATTTACACTTTTATTCCATGTAATACACAAATATCCAAATGAAGTTATGACACCAAAACCCACTGACAATAAGGGAGAACATAAAAACTAACTTTTTATACAGATATGACATACAGAAGTTTCTACATATAGCAGTGTGCTAGGAGTACATAGGGAGGGGGTGGGGAACTGAATAGTTTTTTAGGTGCCCTAAGTAGTGGGCGTCCAACGCAGATCTGTGCGTGTCTAAAAGCAAGGATTTAGCCGGCAACGTGGCAAAACCATCTAAAGTACTGGTTAGAGTGCCCAAACCATGGGCTTTTCATCGATTTCTGTTAACCACCCTTAGGAGGGCACGAGCAGAAATATGGATTCCTGCGGTTTTTGCTCCCATCAGCAGTTACCAATTGAATAGCTCACTTCAGTTAAGACAGGAGCTGCAGGCGCCAACAAACTACTGAATCTACCCCATTAGCTCAGTTTATGCAATCACACTGACAACCTTCCAATACAGTATTACCACTAACAAGTTTGGATTTGTATAACTGGGGAAGCACAAGGAAGGGGTTGCATAGTGTGCAAATATAATAACAGAGGGTTAATTGGAATGAATTGTGTCACATGGTTAGTTTGTAGGGGCCCCTCTCTCTGCGGTACAAATAACCAGTGGTGCAAGTAGAAATTTCTTCTTAGTGGTACGGATAGTAAAAATGGGTGTGGTCACGCGTCATGAGGGGGCATGGTCACACAAAACTAGAGGAGTGGCTACATGACAATAGGGGCATGGGCACATTATGCCACACACTAATGCCCCTTACTCATTATGTCAAACATCGTAATGCCCATTACACATTATGCTACACACTGTAATTCCCCTTACACATTATGCCAAAAATCATAATGCCCATTAGACATTATGCCATACACTGTAATGCCCCTTACACATTATGCCAAACAATGCCCATTACACATTATGCCACACACTGTAATGCCCCTGTAACATTAACTGCACAGGAATTAGTTTTAAACACGTACAAAACTGCAGCTGAAGCACAGCGGTACTCTGAGTGAGAATCAACATGGCTGCTCTCATCGTAGCGCTCTGTACACAGATTCAGACTCCGTGGCACGCAAATGTACAAATGGTACACATCAATTTAATCCATGTAATCTAGCAGTGTTTCGTTGCTCTCAGTTTCATTTATGCGAATAAAATGCACATTTTGAGCAAGAAAGAGGCTCGGCACTTCCGACTCACCAAGGGCACGGTGCGCCGAGAGGGGCTATCTGGTGTGACTGAAGTCGCAATGCAAAAGGACATATCTGTAACACGGGATTAGGCAGATTTCACAACATATTCTAATGAGTTAAGAGGAACTACTTTTCTCTGGCCTTTATGGTTATTTTATTTGCCGTCGTATACAGTTGTTTTGCCCACCCTGGAAACAGCAGACAAGCTACAAAAAGCAGCATGACATATTACATTACACAAATTCACATAACAGGCCTTCCCACCCCACCGTGTCCTCTCTTGCCTTCACGTCCTCATTAAGAGAAAGCACGTGTCAGAACATTTGCCGATCAGTGGATTTCCTGTGGTCTGGCATAGATGGTTTACGGAATTTAGGTAACATGCTCCTCTGTGGCTTGTCTGCTTTCCAAACAATACAACATACATTATTTAAGGGTCTCCTGGTACAACATGTTCAGTTTACAGGGAACTTGCCCCTGTAGTTTATGGAAATGGTGAGACAGGAAGAGGGCAATCACAATCTGTTATTATCTGACTATAGTTGGATTAATGAGTTGTTTGAAGTGAAACCATAATAGAACACATTCAGCAATTACCTGCTAGCAATTAGAGAACACAGATATTGGAGAAGACAATGAGGTAATACTGAAACAAGTGCAGATAAGGAGGACATGTGGATGAAATGCAACAGTAATCTATGTAACTCTATCGCCACCAATACTAGAAGCTAAATACAAACACCTGGTGGGGTCATGTAAGGTCCCAAGCAATGTAGGGACGCATGAGGCTAGGGAGTCGTCATACTGTGTAAATGGATAGAGAAATACTGTGAGATACATATGATGAATATGGGAAGTAGTATGTATGACATATATACAAAAACTGAGCCATTATATTTGCTTTACTCTTATCACATGGTTCATTATCATTAACCTGCCATGTACACGCTAGGGATGGCAATTAGTAACCAGTGGTTGGAAACGATCCATGTTTTCGATGCGGTCACTGAGAAATATGCCACCATTGCATGCTTATTTCTGATAGCTACACTAATTACCGGATGATTTACATGCGATTGCTACATGTTATCTCAAGGCATGTTGGCCATCCCAACTACATGTACAAGAGTCACACTACTTTCCATTCAGTGCATCTTATCCACCACCCACATTCCACATGTCCTCCTGCCCCAAACACAGAAACATAGAATGTAACTGTAGATAAGAACCACTTGGCACATCTAGTCTGCCCATGTCCCCCAACACAATCCATTTAGGGACTACTGACCTAACACCTTTACAGCCATACCATATAAGAAGGAACACAGCCTGCACAACCCACATATCTAGCCATTCTCTACACAAATGCTACTTCTCCCAATATTTCACCACCAGAAGCACTTCCCTCCCTACATCACACAATACAGACAGGACATGGCTAATGGAGACAAGACTTAAGCCATCCAACATAGGAACCCATTATCACTCTACTCGGAGCTCTTTAGCAACAAAACACTAAATATCCTCCTTTAATCGTATTACTATGTGGAGAACCACAGTGTACTACTGTACCCTATAATATATATACAGTCAGGTCCATAAATATTGGGACATCGACACAATTCTCATATTTTGGGCTCTATACACCACCACAATGGATTTGAAATTAAACAAACAAGATGTGCTTTAACTACAGACATTCCGCTTTAATTTGAGGGTATTTACATCCAAATCAGGTGAACGGTGTAGGAATTGCAATGGTTTCTATATGTGCCTCCCACTTTTTAAAGGGACCAAAAGTAATGGGACAATCGACTAAAAAATTATTTAATGGACAGGAGTGGCCTATTCCCTCGTTATTTCATCATCAATTAAGCAGGTAAAAGGTCTGGAGTAAATTCCAGGTATGACATTTGCATTTGGAATCTGTTGCTGTCGACTCTCAATATGAGATCCAAAGAGCTGCCATCATTAGGCTGAAAAATCAAAACAAACCCATCAGAGAGATAGCAAAAACATTAGGTGTCGCCAAATCAACTGTTTGGAACACTCTTAAAAAGAAAGAACGCACCGGAGAGCTCAGCAACACCAAAAGACCCGGAAGACCACGGAAAACAACTGTGGTGGATGGCATAAGAATTATTTCCCAGATCAAGAACACTCTCCAGGAGGTAGGTGTATATGTGTCAAAGTCAACAATCAAGAGAAGACTTCACAAGAGTGAATATAGAGGGTTCACCACAAGATGTAAACCATTGGTGAGCCACAAAAACAGGAAGGCCAGATTAGAGTTTGCCAAACTAAAAAAGCCTTTACAGTTCTGGAACAACATCCTATGGACAGATGAGACAAAGATCAACTTGTACCAGAGTGATGGGAAGAGAAGAGTATGGAGAAGGAAAGGAACTGTGTCATGATCCAAAACATACCACGTCATCAGTGAAGCATGGTGGTGGTAGTGTCATGGCGTGGTCATGTATGGCTGCCAATGGAACTGGTTCCCTTGTATTTATTGATAATGTGACTGCTGACAAAAGCAGCAGGATGAATTCTGAAGTGTTTCGGACAATAATATCTGCTCATATTCAGTCAAATGCTTCAGAACTCATTGGACGGCGCTTCACAGTGCAGATGGACAATGACCCGAAGCATACTGCGAAAGCAACCAAAGAGTTTTTTAAGGCAAATAAGTGACATGTTATGCAATGGCCAAGCCAATCACCTGACCTGAATCCGATTGAGCATGCATTTCACTTGATGAAGACAAAACTGAAGGGAAAATGCCCAAAAGAACAAGCAGGAACTGAAGACATTTGCAGTAGAGGCCTGGCAAAGCATCACCAGGGTTGAAACCTAGCGTCTGGTGATGTCTATGCGTTCCAGACTTCAGGCTTTAATTGACTGCAAAGGATTTGCAACAAAGTATTAAAAAGTGAAACTTTGATTTAGGATTGTTTAGTTTGTCCCATTACTTTTGGTCCCTTAAAAAGTGGGAGGCACATATAGAAACCGTTGTAATTTGTACACCGTTCACCTGATTTGGATGTATATACCCTCAAATTAAAGCGGAAAGTCTGCAGTTAAAGCACATCTTGTTTGTTTAATTTAAAATCCATTGTGGCGGTGTATAGAGCCCAAAATATGAGAATTGTGTTGATGTCCCAATATTTATGGACGTGTGTGTGTGTGTGTGTGTGTGTGTGTGTGTGTGTGTGTGTGTGTGTGTGTGTATATATATGTATGTATGTATGTATGTGTATATTATATATATAACAATCAGATTGCTCGTTATGGGACACAGTAACTTTATCCTGTGCACAATACACCACCCACTGTATGATGTTAGCCATTCAGAATGCCTCCGATTAGTGATGTCAATAAAATACATGAGGACATTCATTCCACAATGAAACCCATGAGCCATACCAACACGCTGTATGACAACAAAAACAAGGTGATAGGGACAGCAATAAGGTGACATCACGGTGACGCGAGGCTTTTTAAACATATGGATTCACTAACTATTGTCTCCATGTTCATTTTATGAACAAGGACTCCAAAAAACATGGTTTAAATTTAAAAGGGGTGGGTCACTAACATCTATAAGGAAAAGTCTTATAACTACTGTACTAGTTTATTGTGAGATTAAATTAACTGGTATATTTGCAGCCTGAAAAAAAAAAATGACGTGGAATATTATATATAATTCCGTCAGATATCATGGAATGCACTGCCATCTTCTGGCACAACGTGAATAAGACATTCTAGCTTTTTAGATTTGAGCTCCGATTAATGTTTCCACAGCATGAATTAAGGGTTAATGACTGCAAGGGCAATGTATTAATTGCCCAACTGGTGCCTCCACCTAAACTGAAAAATTCTGAATTGTCCCACCAGGGTTTTACTCATGGTGGAATTTTAAACAATCTTTTAGCCATAAGAACATAACACATGCAACTGAATTAACTTCCTTTATATTACAAAAGAATTTGAACACAGGATGAATATTTATGTAACAGGATGCACAAGCAGACCAATGGTAGATTCCTAGGAGGAAGTTATTAGAGGGTATAGAATAGTTTCAAATGCTTACATACACTGAAAATGTTATTCCTAAACAGTAATCTAATTGAACTCTCTCTTTCCTGACTTAATACTATTCCCTCTTGTTACACCTGTACCGCACATAACACTACCTTAGGTTTACAATTCTTTTCTCTAACACCCAAAGTTCAGAGTCCTCAGTCTTCTACTCCCCTTATAACCTTTTAGCAATTAAGTATTAAGAGTTTACAATGTATACCAAACCAAATACATAGGTCATACCTCATTACCTACAGTGCTAAATACAACAGAGTTATGGTACCGGTGCCCAAACATGATGTATTAGTTTGGTAGATTAACACCTATTGCCCAGGTTTATGTGGATACTGACCAGTGTTTAAACGCTGGTGCACATAGGATATAAACAAGAGCTGGTGTTGATTTACACCCAGAATCCTCCTATTACCTATTATAAACCAAGTATAATTACTGATGGTGAGGCGTAATGAGGTTCTGTATTTCATGGACAGGAGTTATTGTCCTACTGTAGTATGAGGTGGGGAGTAGTTATGAGGTACAGTAAATGTGAGGGTAATATTCTATCACGCTACTGTTTTTAGATTGCTCTTATTATTAGCTTGTTTGATACAGCTTCACTATGAGTGGGGCTATCCTTGAAAGCAGTTCTTCATGCAGGGGGTTTATAATTACATGCCTTGATAGTTCTCATTTACTTCTTGCAGGTACACACTTTGGTAGATATTATTGTGTAGAAGGGTTTTTAGCAGCTAAGCAAACTATCTCTGCCGTGTGATATCCTCAGCTGCGGTCTGTCAGTGTCCCTTATATAAATTGCAGGGCTGCGGATTAAGGATGTTCTGTGATCACTCTCTAACCGGTGTGTTACTTTCCAAAGCCCACTTTGAATGCAGCACCATTAGTGACTGACAGCTCCGATTTCAGTCTCCTCCTCAGCCAGACGTAGCAGCTGCCTCCTCTGCCATGTTATTCTCCAAGGCCTGCCTCCGTCACTCCTGCCAGGTGGTACCTGTGTCTCCTCCTATGATCCTCTTCTCCCCCATTGCTGTTCTCAGCAACAGTCCAGAGCTGCTGCCAGACAGGTGTTCTGCTCAGCGGAACTGCCTAAGATCTCCTCCCCCTACTAACAGCAGCTTGGTAGAGGGGTGAATAGCCTCGGCCCCTTGTCACTGTTTGTGTCGGGTTGTGACGCACTTGTCTCAGGGGGCCTCCACCAGACAGCTTTCCCTCTCCCCACTCCCTCTAGTCAGTTCAAAGGTTTTTCTTTCAACGGTCACTCTCCTTGGGCTGCCTCCTTTATACTCTGTACCTCCACAGTATGCATAAGGGGAGAGGTTTCTAGAAATGTCTCCCTTTTAAGGCAACCAACATGTCCCCATGTTCATCAATAAAACATTCATAAACAATAATATATATATATGCACATACATATACACACTTTTATATTATGATTTTTCACAATGAGTACCGCTAACATCTAATTTAACCTACTACTATTACAAAGTAATATATTCATAAGGATATTATATATATTGGGCTCTCCCTCTATGACCTCCTACCAACTGAGTTAAGATTCTCCTAAATACTATTTTTATTACTATTTTAATTATTACACCTGTGTTTTTAGTGGAGGTTTTTGATATTCCTCTCTCTCCCTTTTTATATTTATATGTAACTTTATAAATATTAACCAACTATTTATAGAGGTTGTGTTACAATAAAGTACTATTCATTTACTTACACGTACATGGTATATATATATATATATATATATATATATATATATATGTATAGTTTAGATACTTTAACACCATTGGTCGCTTGAACCCTATATACCACATCGCCATACACATTTTTCAGTAACTTACCATTACTGTATACTTAAGGGACCGCTGACGCCTATGATAATTGGGAGTGTTTTTTTAAATATTCTTGGAGTATTAACCCCACTAGTGGCGCTGCATTCTCTCTCTTTTTATTTTATATTAATTATATACACACATATATATATATATATATATATATATATATATATATATATATATATACATACATACATACATACATACATACATACACACACACACACACGCACACATATATATATATATATATATATATATATATATATATATATATATATATATATATATATAAAAACATTTAAAAAATTATACCGGCACTCCAAAAGACATAAAGGTATATGCAATTAGCGGCGAATCGCGGCAAATTATCGCCGTTTTTTAATTCGACACAATTCGACAGGTGAATTCCGGCAGGTGGCTGCCGGAATTCACCATATTCAATGAAAAACGGATTCGACAGTCCCGCGGGCGAAAAACGGCCGATTTGCCGGATTTTGCCATTTAAAAAAACGGGGAAAAAACGGAAAAAAATGGCGTGGGGTCCCCCCTCCAAAGCATAACCAGCCTCGGGCTCTTCGAGCTGGTCCTGGTTTTAAAAATCCGGGGGAAAAATTGACAGGGGATCCCCCGTATTTTTAAAACCAGCACCGGGCTCTGCGCCTGGTGCTGGTGCAAAAAATACGGGGGACAAAAAGAGTAGGGGTCCCCCGTATTTTTTACACCAGCATCGGGCTCCACTAGCTGGACAGATAATGCCACAGCCGGGGGTCACTTTTATACAGTGCCCTGCGGCCGTGGCATTAAATATCCAACTAGTCACCCCTGGCCGGTGTACCCTGGGGGAGTGGGGACCCCTTCAATCAAGGGGTCCCCCCCCCAGCCACCCAAGGGCCAGGGGTGAAGCCCGAGGCTGTCCCCCCCCCATCCAAGGGCTGCGGATGGGAGGCTGATAGCCTTGAGAAAAATGACAGAATATTGTTTTTTCCAGTAGTACTACAAGTCCCAGCAAGCCTCCCCCGCAAGTTGGTACTTGGAGAACCACAAGTACCAGCATGCGGGAGAAAATCGGGCCCGCTGGTACCTGTAGTTCTACTGGGAAAAAAATACTCCAAAAAAAAACAGGAGACACACACCGTGACAAGTACAACTTTATTACACACTGCCGACACACATACATACTTACCTATGTTGACCCGCCGACCGGCACGTCTCGTCTCCGACGATCCGGGGTACCTGTGAAAAAAATTAGACTCACCTGATCCAGGGTCCGGGAGATAATCCACGTACTTGTCAAAATAAGAAAACGACAAACCCGTGCCAGCGGACTGAAAGGGGTCCCATGTTGACACATGAGACCCCTTTCCCCGAATGTGCCGGGACCCCACGTGACTCCTGTCACTGAGGTCCCTTCAGCCAATCAGGAAGCGCTACTACGTGGCGCTCACCTGATTGGCTGTGCGCTGTCTGAACTCAGACAGCGCATCGCACAGCGCCCTCCATTATATTCAATGGTGGGAACTTTGCCGTCAGCGGGGGGGGTTACCCGCGGTCAGCCGCTGACCGCGGGTGACCTCACCGCTAGCCGCAAAGTTCCCACCATTGAATATAATGGAGAGGCTTTGCGATGCGCTGACAGCTCAGACGCGCACAGAGCCAATCAGCAGAGTGCAAGGACGTTGCACTCGCTGATTGGCTGAAGAGACCTTTCAGTGACAGCTGTCACGGAGAGGTCTCTCTGCATTCGGGGAAAGGGGTCCCATGTGTCAACATGGGACCCCTTTCAGTCCGTGTGGTACGGGTGTCCGGTTTGTTTTTTTGACAAGTTCGTGGATTTACCTCTGGACCATGGATGAGGTGAGTATATTTATCTTTTCTTTTCAGGTACCCCTGGATTCTACTTGGAGAAGAGGACCGATGTCGGCGTGTGAACATAGGTAAGTATGTGTGTGTCGACGTATGAAATAAAGTTTTACTTTCACTGTGTCTGTCTCCTGTTTTTATTTGGGTATTTTTTTTCCAGTAGAACTACAGGTACCAGCGGGCCCGTTTTTCTCCCGCATGCTGGTACTTGTGGTTCTCCAAGTACCAGCTTGCGGGGGAGGCTTGCTGGTACTTGTAGTTCTTCTGGAAAAAACAATACAGGTTGAGTATCACTTATCCAAAATTCAAAATCCCACAATTTTGGGTCCCTGTATTCTCGGAATTTTCTCAAGGCTATCAGCCTCCCATCCGCAGCCCTTGGATGGGGTGGACAGCCTCGGGCTTCACCCCTGGCCCTTGGGTGGCTGGGGGACCCCTTGATTGAAGGGGTCCCCACTCCCCCAGGGTACCCCGGCCAGGGGTGACTAGTTGGATATTTAATGCCACGGCCGCAGGATGCTGTATAAAAGTGACCCCCGGCTGTGGCATTATCTGTCCAGCTAGTGGAGCCCGATGCTGGTGTAAAAAATACGGGGGACCCCTACTCTTTTTGTCCCCCGTATTTTTTGCACCAGCACCAGGCGCAGAGCCCGGTGCTGGTTTTAAAAATACGGGAGATCCCCTGTCAATTTTTCCCCCGCATTTTTAGAACCAGGACCAGCTCGAAGAGCCCGAGGCTGGTTATGCTTTGGAGGGGGGACCCCACGCCATTTTTTCAGAATTTTACCATTCCATCTAAAAAAAATATATATTATTTTTAAAAATAAATAAATAATACTTGTGCCTCCAAAAAAGACAAACCAAGTACCTAATCCCTTCTAATATAAATAGATATGCTATTATCAATAAAAAACACACAAAAAAACATGTTTTAAATTTTTTTTTATTAGTTTCACCCACCAAAGTGTGGTGGATTGAAAATGACGAATTTACTGTCTAAAAGCACTGTTGTCGAATTTCCAAACTTCAATTGAATACACTTTGGTCGAATTGCAGCACTTGTATCATTGCAGAAAAGTCGAATTTGACAAAAGTCGAATTTCAAAAACTCGAATTTTGAAAGTCCGTTTTTTGGACGGAAAGCACTGAATTGCATTGACGAATTATTTTTTTTGGCGAAAAATTCCCGAAATTCGACAATTTTGGGAATTCGACCGCAATTGTATATACCCCATAAAGTTACTTTGCTGCGGTGCCCTCCAAGTCAGCAGATGACAAAGACAGGAAGAAGAAATCGGTGGCACTCAAGCAGGCTAGTAGATATACACACACACACATATATGAGATAATGACACATATATATGTATATTATATATATATCTATATAATATATCTATATATACACATAATATATAATATATATGTCATTATCTCAGTAGGGGACCCAAAAATGTGTGATTTTGAGTTTTGGATAAGGGATACTCAACCTGTATGTGTATATATATATATATATATATATATATATATATATATATATATATATATATACACATACACACACATACATACACACCGTATTTATACACATATACATCTTACAGAAATAAATCGCACACACTTCCAAATATTAGTTCATGGGTTCCAGGTCAAATAGAGCATATACCGTCCATTCCTCGCATATTTCAGCCAGATCCATTACAAGGCGACCAGCCCACCACCTAGTAGCAAAGAATGGAGCAAGTTTGTAACAAGCAGCTTATACTCCTCAAACTTCCATAGGATAAAGTCCATGAGTGAGTTCACAGCCATTTACAGCCATCCCTATATTTAAACAAATTCATCAAGGCGGCACTCCTCATAAGGTAATCAGTAGAAGGTAAGAAATTAGAAAGTACGGTGCCCTCTGCTTACAAATATGGATGATTGTAACTTAATGTAGCGTTTCTCCGGCGGCACTCAATCATGACAAGAGTCAGCAGTGTGGTCACACTATGACTTGTCATGATTGAGTGCCGCCAGAGAAACTATATATCAGGGCAATTTTTCAACAAATTGTAGACTGAGCTACACACAGCAATATTTTTTTTTCCAAGTAACCGCTTTTCTGACACACCACACTGAATTTGAATGTGTCTGCCCACAATGAGGATGACGTAGTCATGGAAAAATATGGTAAATATGGTCAGATTATTGAAAATGCTGACACTGCAGGATATCACACTACAGTTTAACGCCAAAATGATAATTCGTACACGCTATGCGAGAAATCAGGCCAATGCCCCGACTACTGGAAAATTGGTAATTATTTTATGGTGTGTACCTAGCATTAGGCAGACGCTGGAATACCCACTTGCTGCAATATCTGGGGAATTGTAGTAGCAGTTGTCACTTTTGCAGGAACTGCATCTCAATTTTAGCTGATAAAACGTAACAAGAAAAGAAAAACCATTGGGAAGTAATACAAGTCAAAGTTCCATCAGTGCCAAGACCAAATATATTCACTTTCAGGGAAGAGGAGGGTGGATGAAGTTTCTTTAAGCAACCAAGACATTTACCTTCATGCTCTCAGCTTTATAGATGAAGCACATGACTGCTTGTATATATTTTTAGTTATATACTGTAAATTGTTTTGAGATGTGATCCTTTCTGTATTCATTAGAATCCCTTGCGTGTTGCACATATATTGGGTTGGGAAGACTTAGGCAAGCACAGACAGGGAGCAACAAGGGCATATTCGTACAATAGAGACTTAAGGGCCCTACACACTAATTGATTTTAATAAACGATATGAACGTTCCCGTTCATCAATGAATGTGTTCATATCGTTCACTGTGTAGTAACCAACGATGCGCGGCCCCGCGCTCGTTCATCGTTGGTGCCCAGTCGCTTATGCATGCAGGCCAATATGGAGGAGATTGTCCATATTAACATGCACTGCTATGGAGCCGTGTGACGGGGGAAGTGAAGAAACTTCAATCCCCCCGTCCCTGCCCCTCAGCCGCTTGGTCGCCCGTTGGCCGTATCCGCCGTCGGGCAGCTCGGCGGCAGATCGCCAAATGTGTAGGGGCCTTTAGGAAGCCTCTCAAAACACTTAACTCTTGCAAGTACTAGTAAAAAATGTAAGCTCTATTGATAATGATGACCAGCAATATTAGTAACTGCTTCCTATAGGCAGATTTTATTTTAACCCCTCCCACTAAGTACTTAATTCAATATTGCGACTACTATATTATATCAAGTAGCGGCATTCTACTTTCATTATAAAGGGCCAGACATGATGGGCCAAGCGGTTCTTATCTGCCGTCAATTTCTATATATGCTTCTATTATATCATTAATATATCCATTCGCACTACAGCAGGAAAGAATATTCCCATCTGTTTCTTAACAGAGAAAACAGATGTTTGCATTCAATTGGATTTGTAATTTTATATTGCATTTAATAAGATTTTACTCACCGGTAAATCGATTTCTCGTAGTCCGTAGTGGATGCTGGGGACTCCGTAAGGACCATGGGAATAGCGGCTCCGCAGGAGACTGGGTACAGCTAAGAAAGATTTAGGACTACCTGGTGTGCACTGGCTCCTCCCACTATGACCCTCCTCCAGACCTCAGTTAGGATACTGTGCCCAGAAGAGCTGACACAATAAGGAAGGATTTTGAATCCCGGGTAAGACTCATACCAGCCACACCAATCACACCGTATAACTCGTGATATGATACCCAGTTAACAGTATGAACATAACCGAGCCTCTCAACAGATGGCTCAACAATAACCCTTTTAGTTAACGATAACTATATACAAGATTTGCAGACAGTCCGCACTTGGGACGGGCACCCAGCATCCACTACGGACTACGAGAAATAGATTTACCGGTGAGTAAAATCTTATTTTCTCTGACGTCCTAGTGGATGCTGGGGACTCCGTAAGGACCATGGGGATTATACCAAAGCTCCCAAACGGGCGGGAGAGTGCGGATGACTCCGCAGCACCGAATGAGAGAACTCAAGGTCCTCCTCAGCCAGGGTAACAAATTTGTAGAATTTTGCAAACGTGTTTGCCCCTGACCAAGTAGCAGCTCAGCAAAGTTGTAAAGCCGAGACCCCTCGGGCAGCCGCCCAAGAAGAGCCCACTTTCCTCGTGGAATGGGCTTTTACAGATTTAGGGTGCGGCAGTCCAGCCGCAGAATGTGCAAGTTGAATCGTGCTACAGATCCAGCGAGCAATCGTCTGCTTAGAAGCAGGAGCACCCAGCTTGTTGGGTGCATACAGGATAAATAGCGAGTCAGTCTTCCTGACTCCAGCTGTCCTGGAAACATATACTTTTCAGGGCCCTGACTACGTCCAGTAACTTGGAATCCTCCAAGTCCCAAGTAGCCCCATGCACCACAATAGGTTGGTTCACATGAAAAACTGATACCACCTTAGGAAAGAATTGGGAACGAGTCCTCAATTCCGCCTTTCCCATATAAAATACAGATAAGGGCTTTTGTATGACAAAACCGCCAATTCTGATACACGCCTGGCCGACGCCAAGGCCCATAGAATGACCACTTTCCACGTGAGGTATTATAGCTCCACGGAGTTAAGTGGCTCAACCCAATGCGAATTCAGGAAATCCAACACCACGTTGAGATCCCACGGTGCCACTGGAGGCACAAACGGGGGCTGACTATGCAGCACTCCCTTAACAAAAGTCTGAACTTCAGGCAGTGAAGCCAGTTCCATTTTGGAAGAAAATCGATAGAGTCGAAATCTGGACCTTAATGGAACCCAATTTTAGGCCCATAGTCACCTCTGACTGTAGGAAGTGCAGAAATCGACCTAGCTGAAATTTCAGCTTTGGGGCCTTCCTGGCCTCACAGTACGCAACATATTTCCGCCATATGCGGTGATAATGGTTAGCGTTCACTTCTTTCCTAGCTTTAAATAGCGTAGGGATAACTTCCTCCGGAATTCCCTTTTCCTTCAGGATCCGGCGTTCAACCGCCATGCCGACCAACGCAGCCACGGTACGTCTTGGAACAGACAGGCCCCCTGCTGCAGCAGGTCCTGTCTGAGCGGCAGAGGCCATGGGTCCTCTGAGATCATTTCTTGGAGTTCTGGTTACCAAGCTCTTCTTGGCCAACCCGGAACAATGAGTATAGTTCTTACTCCTCTCCTTCTTATTATTCCTATTACCCTGGGTATGAGAGGCAGAGAAGGGAACACATACACCCACGGTGTTACCAGAGCGTCCACAGCTATCGCCTGAGGGTCCTTGACCTGGCGCAATATCTTTGTAACTTTTAGTTGAGGCGGGACGCCATCATGTCCACCTGTGGCCTTTCCCAACGGTGTACAATCATTTGGAAGACTTCTGGATGAAGTCCACACTCTCCCGGGTGGAGGTCGTGTCTTCTGAGAAAGTCTGCTTCTCAGTTGTCCACTCCGGGAATGAACACTGCTGACAGTGCTAACACATGATTTTCCGCCCATCGGAGAATCCTTGTGGCTTCTGCCATCGCCATCCTGCTTCTTGTGCCGCCCTGTCGTTTACATGAGCGACCGCCGTGATGTTGTCTGACTGGATCAGCACTGGCCGGTGTTGAAGCAGGGTCTAGCCTGACTTAGGGCATTGTAAATGGCCCTTAGTTCCAGAATATTTATGTGTAGGGAAGTCTCCTGACTTTTCCATAGCCTTGGAAGTTTCTTCCCTGTGTGACTGCCCCCCAGCCTCGAAGGCTGGCATCCGTGGTCACCAGGACCCAGTCCTGTATGCCGAATCTGCGGCCCCCTAGAAGATGAGCACTCTGCAGCCACCACAACAGCGACACCCTGGCCCTTGGAGACAGGGTTATCCGCCTATGCATCTGAAGATGCGACCCGGACCACATGTCCAACAGATCCCACTGGAAAATCCTTGCATGGAACCTGGCGAATGGAATTTCTTCGTAAGAAGCTACCATCCTTCCCAGGGCTCGCGTGCATTGATGCACCGACACCTGTATACGTATTAGGAGGTCTCTGTCTAGAGACGACAACTCCTTGGACTTCTCCTCCGGGAGAAACCCTTTTTATCCTGTTCTGTGTCCAGAACCATACTCAGGAACAGTAGACGCGTCGTAGGAACCAGCTGCGACTTTGGAATATTCAGAATCCAGCCGTGCTGTTGTAGCACTTCCCGAGATAGTGCTACTCCGCCGAACAACTGCTCCCTGGACCTCGCCTTTATAAGGAGATCGTCCAAGTACGGGATAATTATTTCGGCCATTACCTTGGTAAATACCTCGGTGCCGGGGACAGACCAACGGCAACGTCTGGAATTGGTAATGACAATCCTGTACCACAATTTTGAGGTACTCATGGTGAAGAGGGTAAATAGGGACATGCAGGTAAGCATCCTTGATGTCCAGTGATACCATGAAATTCTCCAGGCTTGCAATAATCGCCCTGAGCGATTCCATTTTGAACTTGAACCTTCGTATATAAGTGTTCAAGGCTTTCAATTTTAGAATGGGTCTCACCGAACCGTCTGGTTTCGGTACCACAACATTTTGGAATAGTAACCCCGGCCTTGTTGAAGGAGGGGTACCTTGATTTCACCTGCTGGAAGTACAGCTTGTGAATTGCCGCCAGTACTACCCTTCTCCGAGGGCAGCAGGCAAGGCTGATTTGAGGTAACGGCGAGGGGGAGTCGCCTCGAACTCCAGCCTGTATCCCTGTGATACTATTTGCAGAACCTAGGGATCCACCTGTGGGCAAACCCACTGGTCCCTGAAGTTCCCGAGACGCGCCCCTACCGCACCTGTCTCCACCTGTGGAGCCCCAACGTCATGCGGTGGACTCAGAGGAAGCGAGGGAAGATTTTTGATCCTGGGAACTGGCTGCTGGTGCAGCTTTTTCCTTCTTCCCTTGTGTCTGTGCAGAAAGGAAGCGCCTTTGACCCGCTTGCTTTTCTGAAGCCGAAAGGACTGTACCTGAAAATACGGTGCTTTCTTAGGCTGTGAGGAAACCTGAGGTAAAAAAATTTCTTCCCAGCTGTTGCTGTGGATACGAGGTCCCAGAGACCATCCCCAAACAATTACTCACCCTTATAAGGCAGAATCTCCATGTGCCTTTTATAGGCAGCATCACCTGTCCACTGCCGGGTTTCTAATACCCTCCTGGCAGAATGGACATTGCATTAATTCTGGATGCCAGCCGGCAAATATGCCTCTGTGCATCCTTTATATATAAGACGACGTCTTTAATATGCTCTATGTTAGCAAACTATTATCCCTGTCTTAGAGTATTAATATTATCTGACAGGGTATCAGACCACGCTGCAGCAGCACTATTTATGCTGAGGCAATTGCAGGTCTCAGTATATAACCTGAGTGTGTATATACAGACTTCAGGATAGCCTCCTGCTTTTTATCAGCAGGCTTCTTCAAGGTGGCCGTATCCTAAGACGGCAGTGCCACCTTTTTTGACAAACGTGTGAGCGCCTTATCCACCCTAAGGGATATCTCCCAACGTGACCTATCCTCTGGCGGGAAAGGGTACGCCATCAGTAACTTTTTAGAAATTACCAGTTTCTTATTGGGGGAACCCACGCTACTTTACACACTTCATTCATTCATCTGATGGGGGAACAAAATACTGGCTGCTTTTTCTCCCCAAAAATAAAACCCCTTTTATGTGGTACTTGGGTTCATGTCAGAAATGCGTAACACATTTTTCATTGCCGAGATCATGTAACGGATGTTCCTAGTGGATTGTGTATATGTCTCAACCTCGTCGACACTGGAGTCAGACTCCGTGTCGACATCTGTGTCTGCCATCTGAGGTAACGGGCGCTTTTTTGGGCCTTTGAGACGCCTGGGCAGGCGCGGGCTGAGAAGCCGGCTGTCCCACAGCTGTTTTACGTCATCCAGCCTTCTATGTAAGGAGTTGACATTGTCGGTTAATACCTTCCACCTATCCATCCACTCTGGTGTCGGCCCCACAGGGGACGACATCCCATTTATCGGCCTCTGCTCCACCTCCACGTAACCTTCCTCATCCCACATGTCGACACAGCCGTACCGACACACAGCACACACACAGGGAATGCTCTGACTGAGGACAGGACCCCACAAAGTCCTTTGGGGAGACAGAGAGAGAGTATGCCAGCACACACCAGAGCGCTATATAATGCAGGGTTTAACACTATAACTGAGTGATTTTTCCCCCAATAGCTGCTTGTATAAACAATATTGCGCCTAAATTTAGTGCCCCCCCTCTCTTTTTAACCCTTTGAGCCTGAAAACTACAGGGGAGAGCCTGGGGAGCTGTCTTCCAGCTGCACTGTGAAGAGAAAATGGCGCCAGTGTGCTGAGGGAGATAGCTCCGCCCCTTTTTCGCTGACTTTTCTCCCGCTTTTTTATGGATTCTGGCAGGGGTATTTATCACATATATAGCCTCTGGGGCTATATATTGTGATATATTTGCCAGCCAAGGTGTTTTTATTGCTGCTCAGGGCGCCCCCCCCCCCCCCAGCGCCCTGCACCCTTAGTGACCGGAGTGTGAAGTGTGTATGAGGAGCAATGGCGCACAGCTGCAGTGCTGTGCGCTACCTTGGTGAAGACTGATGTCTTCTGCCGCCGATTTTCCGGACTCTTCTTGCTTCTGGCTCTGTAAGGGGGCCGGCGGCGCGGCTCTGGGACCGAACATCAATGGCCGGTTCCATGCGGTCGATCCCTCTGGAGCTAATGGTGTCCAGTAGCCTAAGAAGCCCAAGCTACCACCAGTTAGGTAGGTTCGCTTCTTCTCCCCTTAGTCCCTCGCTGCAGTGAGTCTGTTGCCAGCAGATTTCACTGTAAAATAAAAAACCTAAAATATACTTTCTCTCTAGGAGCTCAGGAGAGCCCCTAGTGTGCATCCAGCTCAGCCGGGCACAGGATTCTAACTGAGGTCTGGAGGAGGGTCATAGTGGGAGGAGCCAGTGCACACCAGGTAGTCCTAAATCTTTCTTAGCTGTGCCCAGTCTCCTGCGGAGCCGCTATTCCCATGGTCCTTACGGAGTCCCCAGCATCCACTAGGACGTCAGAGAAATGCCTTTATTTATTTATATTTTATGTGGTAAATGCAACTTTTATGCAAGATTTATTGATAGGTGTCCCTACACTATTGTCTCTTATGTATGTGAATCTTAACAGTATTACGCCAAGTACAAATAGAGTAGTGGTGGTGGTGGAGAAAGTAATCCGTGCCAGTATAATGCTTCCTGCTTCGCCTCTTTACCGAGACGTAAGAACCTTGTTTGCCAAAGCAGGGTAGTGAAAACTCCCCCTCTGCCGATACCCTACAGCACCCACAGTGAATCAGCCTAGTGTTGATGTGCTGCATCTCACTAGCGCCAGTGCACATGCGCAAGATCTTCCTATTATTGTGAGACCTCACTTGCGCATCCTAGAGCTGGCAGCCGCTACAGTGGCCGTGAATGGGGCAACGACACCTGCAGCTGTCAAAATCGATAGTGGCACTGACCACTCTTACATTGATCAGCACATCGGAACGCATACAGATAGCAGCACCAATAATGGTAGGGGTGCCCACACACCGCTGCATTAATACATGGGGGGTTGGACACGCTGTAGCCAGCTTCCACATAACGTGCACTGATGCAACTTTACCCCTGTATCACCGGATGATACATCTACGCCTGAGAATTTTGCATTCACAGTGAGTGCGATTGTGGTATAAGGGCTGTAACACACACTCCGGTTTTTCCCGGATGGCAAAAAGCCGGACAAACTTTGTCCGGCTTTTTGCCATCCGGGAGAAACCGGCAGTGTCTGTCACACATGACGGCTTTGAGCCGTGTGTGATGCTGTGCGCATGCGCAGCATCAGACACGGCTTCAGAAAAAACCGTTGTGTGTGAAAGCTCCCCTTCACACACATGGTTTATCGGCTCCAAAGACGGCCCGGCGGCCGCCCGGCCGCCGGACCTTCCAGTGGTGAGACCCGGCTGCAACCCGGCAGCCGGGCCGGGGCCGTGCAGTGTGAAGGGACCCTAGCCCTCACACTGTTAACTACAATGCCGGCACGGGAAAAAGCCGTCCGGCTTTTTCCCGGCCGGCAAAAGCCGGGTAGTGTGTTTCAGCCCTAAGAGTTCAACAATCAAATCTTTACGTAAGAATGTCAATATGGTCTGAATGTCAACATTGTGAAAGCAGATAGGATCTAAAAGTTGACTATCCAACACTAATTGCAACCTAACCCAAATCCTGATGTGGATTTCAACACGTTGACAATATGAACATTGTCCGACTGTGTACCGTGAATATTATTATTATTATACTTTATTTATATGGCACCACATGGATCCGCAGCGCCCAATTACAGAGTACATAAACAAGCACAACATGAAGACAGTGACTTACAATTCAAGACAATATATGAGAAGGGTATATAAACATAGCTGCGTCAGCAGACGACACTGAAATAAGTATCAGGGCAGCAGAAAAATCTGAGGGATTTGGTGCCATGAAAGGGAGTATTGAAAAGAAGATAGGTTAAGTAAGAGACGGGAAAGCACATGAGGGAAAAGGCCCTGCTCGTGACAGCTTACATTCTGCAGAGGAGGGGCACACAGACAGGGTTCACTCAAATTTGGTAGAAAGTGAGCGTGAACCACGGCTTATGACGAGATTTGGCTGAAGAAGTGTGTATAGAGACCCATCTGAAGTTCTGTAGGGAGGTGGAGAGTCTGAGGGGGAGGTAGAGAATTCCAGAGAAAGGGAGCAGATATGTGCAAAATCTTGGAGGTAGGAGTGGGAGGTAATCAGTAGGCAGGAGAGTCAGCGTGCATTAGCAGAGCAAAGAGGACGGGTGAGAAGGTAAAGGGAAAAAAGGTCAGAAATGTAAATGGGAGAGGAGTTGGTAAGTAAGTGAGTGTGAGAAGCTTGAAATGGATTCTTAAGGGCAAGGGTAGCCAGTGAAGGGCTTGTAAGAGAGGGCAGGTGGATGTAGTACATTTCGTGAGGAAGATGAGCTGGGCAGCAGCACTGAGGATAGATTGGAGTGGAGAGAGGTATTTGTCATGGATGCCAGACAGAAGATTACAGTAGTCCAGTCTGGAGATGACCAGTGAGTGATAATGGTCTTGGTGGCATCCTGGATGAGAAAGGGTCTGATCCTGGAAATATTTTTGGGATGAAAACGGCAGGTTTGTGAGAGGTGCTGAATGTGTGGTGTGAAGGAGAGGGAGGAGTTAAAGATAACTCCAAGACAGCGCACATAAGTACTAGAGGAGATAGTAGTGCCATCAATAGATAATGACATTGTTGGAGATAAAGTTGTCCAGGAGGGTGGGAAGATGATCAGCTCAGTCTTAGATAAGTAAAGTTTAAAAAAGCGCTGGGAGATCCAAGAAGAGATAGCAGAGAGACAGGTGGATACAGGAGTAAGAAAAGCGGAGGAGAGGTCACGGGAGGAAAAGTACATACACCAGTAAAATCATATACCAAGTGTATGATTTTCCAAAGCTGTGCAACCCCCCATATTTCTCTCTTGGCAAGGAAGAGTGAGCATGAGGACAGTAGACGGAGTAATACAGTGCTCTGTATGTGATGTGATAGTGACGAGGGAGATATGGTCCTGCATGATTTGTCCTGTCAGAGAAAAATGGATGGAGTTGGATACAGAGCTGTGGTATTTCCAGTCAGTGAGAACAGCGGGACACAGCTGGGCCACAGGGAGGAGTTTCTCCGGTCCCCCAATGTCCTAAATTGTTGGAGAGGCGGGTTCACTTATGTTGCAAGAGGGAAATACCACAAAAAGCACTGGCAGATAGACCATATATGAAGAGGGAAAGTGGCCCATGAAAAGGGGTCATGCGACCATTATGGAGAGAAGGAGTAAGAGCGAACATGAAACTAGGGAGAGTCCCCCCATACTGTACATGAGCTCCCAGCAGCCAGTAAAGGGAGGGGTCTCTGGAGAGGTGGTATGCAATTGTTTGGGCACCCATTGTGCCAGGATTAGCTGTGCAAAACACCTAAACCCGACAAATGTGCTGCCCACAACACGAAAAGTCCAGGGGGATGCAAAAGGAATGTCAAAAGGCACCCATTTAACAACTGATTCGCCCCCTTAGAATGTTGACAACCATTGTCAACATGTTGAAATGTGGTCATCTGCTGAATGTTGACAAGTTCATAATGTCAACATCTGAAATGTTGACATGTGAAATTCCGACATTCTCAGAATGCCAACAATTAGGGTTGGGCAGTGAGAGTGGCGGTCAGGTCAGACTGCGGGAAAGCTGGTCAGGGTCAGGCTGCGGGAGAGGAGGGTTATAGATAGGGTTAAGATACGGGAGAGGAGGGTTAGGCTGCGGAAGAGGAGGGTTAGTGTTAGGCTATGGGAGAGAAGGGTTATTGTTAGGCTGTGAAGGGGAGGTCAAGGTAAGGCTACAGGAGAGGAGGACAGGGTCTGGCGGAGGGGAGGGTTGGCGTTAGGGTCAGGCTGCGGGAGAGGAGGGTTACACAGTTAGGGTTTAGCATTACTCACTGCTGGAACAACCGCATGATCAACTGTCAGCTGACTGCAGAACAGGGTAACGGTGGATACAGAGGGAACGATTTATTTAATGATGTGGGCATTCCCGATCGATATGCCGGGGGGTGGGCCAGCATAGCGGGTGGACGTGCACCGTATTGCTCCTTCTGTATGGCCAGACATTCTAATCATGTCCACATTTCATCAGATTCAACATGATGAATGTCGACGATATAGAGGTCTACAAAATATATCCAACCCATCTCTAAATTGTATTTATTACTGGATGTATTATACACTGCTATGGCCCTAATGATTAGGTCAGTTCCTTCCACTCTGAAGTGCATGAGATAGGCTCGTAATTATTTTTAATAGTTTACAAGTAAACTTCCCATTGTGTCTTTATTTCATCAGGAGAGGGTAACAGGAAGCCGTCTAGGGGGTTTATTTACAGTGCTTCTGATCACGTTTATGTCTGATATGTAAAAGGGGAATGCTTTTACGTGCTGTGTCTTGCTAGTAAAAGGTTTTACATTTTGGGTATAAACACAATCAGTTTAGTAAATAACCCCTAGTTCTCTGCTATCTCCAGCATGAATAAATCAAATGTACAACTGACCTATGGTTAACATACAGGGGTACGCAGCAGCCATCTTCAATGGACCAATGTAAACTTTGAGTAGGAGACAGGTGTATTATGGAGGCTTTGGAATGTACATTAAGCATAAGTAGAAAACTATACAATGACTAAGCACGTTAATGCCAAAGCAGTTTGTAAGTGACTTTGCATCCTTTCCCAAAGCTATAAGGCCATATATTTAAACTAATTAAACACTGAACAGGTCTTTAGAATCTACTTTGCAAACAGATAAAAACACTGGCATTAGCCAGACATCGGATATGAAGAGCATCACATAGACAAGGTTTGATTACAGTGTTTTGTGACAGTTGCTACTAAATACTGCATATATTATATGAGACAGACAATCTCACCTCCATGCTCTAGGAATACCCTCACACATCTCTCTTTCCCTCGAGCTGCAGAGAAGTGTAGCAGAGTCCATCCATTGGCATCCCGACCATTGGGCGAGTAGCCCTGTTCCAGCATAGTGCGTACGGTGTGGACGTCCCCCGCAGCCACTGCTGCCTGGATCCGCAGCTCCTCCTGTAGCTCAGGATTCCTGCGGCAGTGATGATGTAACATCCTCCCGCTCTGCTCTTTCTCACCATAGGTTCATGGGGCCCGTGCCAAGTCACCTGAGGTTTCAAGTAGATTTGTATTATTTCTCAAAAAATTAAGAGACACTATGGCCCCCATTAATCAAGCCTTGGAGAGTGATAAATTGCACGGTGATAAAGTACCAAACAATCTGCTCCTAACTGCCACGTTATAGGCTATGTTTGAAAAATGACAGTTCAGAGCTGATTGGTACTTTATCACTGTGCTATTTATCACTCTCCAAGGCTTGATAAATCTGGGCCTATATGTGAAATTAGCTTTAGGTCTCTAGTCTACTGCTTCCAGAATCAACTTGTTTTCTATTGTGATAAGATAAGAGCACATTAACTTAAATACCAGTTTAAAGTAAGCAATGAAATGTTAACCTGTGTAACATGGATTCAAACACAATTCTCAATCTTTGAAAAACTTCCCACTACAGTACTGTGTTAGGGTGAATACACACTAGGCGACATTGCTCTGTGAGCGGCATCGTCTAGTGTTTCTCCTCCCGAGCCCGGGCAGTCGACCGTACACACACAGCGGCCAGGCCGTGCAGGCAGCTCCTGGACGACAGACCAGATTGAGCATGCATGCACCACCGACACCGAGGGTCATTAACGACCAACAGTGCCGTGCATCGGTCGTCGCCAGCATACACACTTGACAAGAAAAGTGAACGCCATCGCTCAGGAAGGGAGAACATGAGCGACGTCGTTCATTTTATCGGCAAGTGTGTATGCACTTTAAGAGTAGTGTGTAATACCTTGTTTCTTTTACCAGTCCTTACAAACAGGAAAAACAGTTCTAAGCTACAATCAATGAATTAATAGTCTCAAGGATAAGTCAATATGTAGGAAAAGTGAAAGTCAGAATGCTCATGTTTTCTGATTTAACGCCCTGTAGAAAATCAGGAGCGCTATCCGCACTGATTAAAGAGACAATGTAAACTTGCACATTTAGAAAAATGACAATTAAAAATTAAAAATAAAAATTTATTAAAATGTATTTATTATCTGCAATCTTGCAACATAAATTGCATTCAATCAACATATGTTATGCATGTTATCAGAAATAAACAATTCATATACAACTACTGACAAAGCTATGATACACTAAAAATATTTTGAGGCTTGGACTTTGATGTTTCTATAATTCACAGTGTCCACTCATTAGATCATGAACAATGGCGTTTCCAACACTAAAAGTGTTCAGAGATCCTTAGTTCTTTTAGTGTTCCAATTGAACATGTGTGCACACATATAATGAAAAAATGGATAATTACCATCCAACTTGTGGCATTAGGTTCACCTCCAAGGTTTTTTGTTTTGCAATGACAGTCCCAACTTCAAAGACTCCCTCTGCTGGTGCTTATCCGTCTGTTTGCAGAATATCTGGAGAAAAAATATATCATTGGGACATATCCACAGTGCTCAGGCTCCCTCTACTGGTGGTTAGCCGCAATTGCATATGCACTGGGTGATGACTGTACCACACGACGGTGTTTAGGTCGGTGAATGGAGAGTGAAACGTCCTGGATGTCAGTCACTTCAAAAACGCGTTTCTCCGCCTTCTGGACACACTCAGCGGCTTCCTCAGTTTGAATGACTGAACTCGCCGGGTTGCATTTTTATAGCCACCCTAATTTGTAATTCCCGCGGCCGTCCGCGCATGCGCACTCCGGCGTGCGTTCCAAGCCTCATTTTGGTTCCATTCCTTAAATAGACTCCGGTGGCCATTTTGGAATCTCTATACCAAGCCTCACTTTCATATAGGAATAGATATTTCCATTGTAAAATCCAAGCCTCGTTTTGAAACCAGGAAGCTAGATCCTGCCTCCTCATTAAAAAATATATTTATGTAAATAATTATATATCCAAGCCTCGTTTTTAGCCGATTTTAGTTATCACCATTCCTATAATTGCTAAGATTAATCTCCGATAGCCATTTATTCATATTTACACATTTTCATATTCAGGTAAAACCACGTTTATTTAAAACCCATTTTTATTGTATATATACATAATCAACCAGGCAAAGGAAGAGAGTGATGATGCTATTCTCTAATTCCTCATGTTCATAATACATTGAGCTGCCCACAAACCCTTCATCTTGCCATATGAAATACATAATCTCCATCTCCATCTCTCAGTATACACAAGGAACCGTGCATTATTGGTAAATATAGTTAGCAACATTTTTAATGACATTTTTAATGAATGACCACATTTAAAAAATATTTTAAAAAATTAAATATTATTTAATTCAACTGAATCGTTGAGTCCTTGAGGGATCAGAGTTTTGAGGTTAAAAATCCAGAATGCCTCCTTTTTGCACAACCTCCTAAACCTATCCCCCCCCCCTATTGGTTACCGCCACCTGTTCAATGGCCATGATGTTAATATTATCACTAGTCCCCTCCCCACAATCCAATATATGACGATAAAGGTGAGTATTCCCTGCTTTTTTATTTATCTGTCGTTGATGTTCCATGAACCTAACGTGGAGAGCCCGAGTGGTACGCCCCACATACTGTGCCCCACATCCACACCGCAGTACATAAATAACATATGTGGACCTACAGTTCAAAAAGCTTTTTATATTAAATTTTTCCCCTGATATAGTTGAGGAGAATTGTGTCGTTTTCTTCACTGTATGTTTGCATGTCACACAATTGATTCTACCACACTTATGAAATCCTATCGGTGGTTTGGGTAACCACGTATTTATTTGTCCCCCTTGTGCACCTAGTTTTATGGATTTATCACATGGTCTATTGAAAAAACTGGGTGCTAGTGCAGATTTTAGACTCTCTGATTTTCGGAATATGACCTGTTCACTGAGTTCTAAGTTGGCATTCAACACTTCGTCCAATTTTAAAATTGGAGAGTTCTTTTTGATAATTTTTTTGATCTCATATGCACTGGTGTTATATTTTGTTACGAACATTGTAGTCCTATCTATTTTCTTTTTCTTATTTTTCCTAACACTAGTTCCAGTGGTGTCCAATAAAGTGTCCCTCTCAATCCCATCCACTTCCTTCAAAGCTTGATCCAACACAGATGCAGGATAGCCTTGAGTCAGAAATGCCCCATATAGGGATTTCATCTGTTCCTTCGCCCCTTCATTGGAGGAACAGTTCCTCTTAATCCGAAGGAACTGGCCCTTGGGTATGTTGTCTTTCCAACGCTGCAAATGGCTACTACTATAATGTAAATACCGATTTTGATCTACTTCCTTAACAAACGTCCTAGTTACTATACTATCATTTTCAATTTTGAGCGCTATATCCAAGAAAGTCACCTGTGTGGGGTGGCAGTACCCCGTAAATTTTAACCCATAATTATTAAGATTTAAATTGGCAATAAATAACTCTGCAGACTCCGTGCTCCCCTCCCAAACAAAAAATAAATCATCTATGAAACGGCCATAGAGGACCAGGTTCGCACCGAGACCGCCGCCCCACACATGTTGCTCCTCAAACCGCCCCATGAACAGGTTGGCGAAACTCGGAGCAAACCTGGTCCCCATGGCCGTCCCCCTTAACTGCAAATAAAACGAGGCTTGGATTTTACAATGGAAATATCTATTCCTATATGAAAGTGAGGCTTGGTATAGAGATTCCAAAATGGCCACCGGAGTCTATTTAAGGAATGGAACCAAAATGAGGCTTGGAACGCACGCCGGAGTGCGCATGCGCGGACGGCCGCGGGAATTACAAATTAGGGTGGCTATAAAAATGCAACCCGGCGAGTTCAGTCATTCAAACTGAGGAAGCCGCTGAGTGTGTCCAGAAGGCGGAGAAACGCGTTTTTGAAGTGACTGACATCCAGGACGTTTCACTCTCCATTCACCGACCTAAACACCGTCGTGTGGTACAGTCATCACCCAGTGCATATGCAATTGCGGCTAACCACCAGTAGAGGGAGCCTGAGCACTGTGGATATGTCCCAATGATATATTTTTTCTCCAGATATTCTGCAAACAGACGGATAAGCACCAGCAGAGGGAGTCTTTGAAGTTGGGACTGTCATTGCAAAACAAAAAACCTTGGAGGTGAACCTAATGCCACAAGTTGGATGGTAATTATCCATTTTTTCATTATATGTGTGCACACATGTTCAATTGGAACACTAAAAGAACTAAGGATCTCTGAACACTTTTAGTGTTGGAAACGCCATTGTTCATGATCTAATGAGTGGACACTGTGAATTATAGAAACATCAAAGTCCAAGCCTCAAAATATTTTTAGTGTATCATAGCTTTGTCAGTAGTTGTATATGAATTGTTTATTTCTGATAACATGCATAACATATGTTGATTGAATGCAATTTATGTTGCAAGATTGCAGATAATAAATACATTTTAATAAATTTTTATTTTTAATTTTTAATTGTCATTTTTCTAAATGTGCAAGTTTACATTGTCTCTTTAATCAGTGCGGATAGCGCTCCTGATTTTCTACAGGGGGTCACATCCCTGTAGTTATTGTGCTTTTTTGGTCTTTGTAAGGATTGCAATTATCCTGTAATTAGGAGCAGCAGTCCGCACTGTTATTTAATCTCCATTTTTCTGGTAGTCACCAGCGCTCAAGGGTATACACACCGGTCCATACATAGGGGTGTGGAGGGTTGTGTATACTTATTAAACAATTTTTGGTGTTTTCTGATTTGCCATGGATCGGGTCTAAGGATTCACCAGTTGGTTTTTTCCCTCTAGTTTAACGAAAATCAAAATGCGCCTATACATTGCACATATTTTACAGGGATTCGTAAATCATTTTCATCCAGTGCCCATTATACAGTAATATTAAAATACTAGTAACAGTCTGCAAATCGGCTGATAATTACCATACACTAGACACGTCCAGATTCTAATCCATTTTGGTCAGAATCGGAGATCGGCAATTCCCATACATTGATAATTTTCTGACACGTCTGTAGTTTGTTCTTTGTTATGCAAACTTTTTTTGACATGCTAGTGAAGCTGGCCATCCACCTAAAGGCTGGTTGGAACGAAAATCTGATAATGTATGGGAGCAAATGACAATCAAGCATTTACTTCTAAACACGGGAAAATAGGCGAAAACGGTAATTCATACAAAATTATTAAATCAAATTGACCTTTTAACTATCCAAACTAATTAACTAATTGGATGGTTGGAAAGATAATCTTTAGGCGTGTGGCCAGCTTTAGACGTGTATTGGGTCACAGACAGACACATTTAAATGCCTTTTCCATTTTTTATTTATTTAGTTTATGACTAACATTACAGGGTTCCTGTGTTGCTGCTGTAATCCACATAAAAAAAATAATAATAATCAGAAATGTAACCTGCAGCGCCACTAATACCACTTTCACATATATGACCTGGGAATTTCCCTGCAGACCCGGGTTTCTGCTCGAGGCTCCTTTTCAGACTGCACTTGAGACCAGGGAAATTCCTGGGTCAACCCCTTTCAGACATAAGCCGGGTCTGCCGTTGCATTCTACAAGCTAGGGCTGCCAGGCTACTCTCATGTCACACACATAAATGTCATACACACACTGGGCGAGGGAAGCTAGGAGCGCACCTCTGACAGCACACAGCCCGAGGTGTCAGCTGGCAGCCGCGGCCCCTTCCAGGCAGCCTTGGCCGGCCAATCAGGAGCTTCTATAGGCGACTAGCGAGTAAAATGCCATGTCGCACTATTCACACATAACTCGGGTTGTCTACCTAGGATATGAGTTAATAACAGGGGTACCGGCCACGGAACGTGTTCCCAGGTTGTTGTTTTCAGACATAAGTGAGACCCGAGTAGTTTGGCCGATCCCTGAAAAAAAACAGGGAATCTTACTATGTCTAAAACGGGTATTAGTGGTTTATTACAATGTTTAAAACAATTTTCACTGATTCACAATCAGGATGAATTTTATTGAGGAAGATGCTGATAATATTGGACTTTGCATCTTAAAGGCAACCAGCAGAAAGATTGTAATAAAACAGGGCTTCTCAACTCCAGCCCTCACGTGCCACCAACAAATCATGTTTTGTGGATTTATTTAATCATGCGCAGGTGAGAAATCTATTTCTCTGGCTCGGTAATTATCTGACCTGTTTCCACTGACTAAATCCCAACGTCATGACCTGTAAGGAATGTTTGAGAGTCGAGTGCTGCAATAAAGTATGATTCTTACAATTCAAATAACTGACATGCAGTGAGGTGAGGCAGAGCCTCTCCTATCATACTCCACTAAACTCCACAGTTTGACTATAAAAATAAGAAAAATTACAAAGAAGATATTTTAAATATCTTCTTTATATTCTTCTAATATTTTTTATAGTCAAAACTCTGAAATATACTGGTCTTTGACAGGTGAGGTTCTGCCTCTCCTGCCTACTTTGTCTAAACATCACTGATACAGTGCCTTGCTAAAGTATTCCCCGTGGCTTTTTACCTATTTTGTTACATTACAACCTGTAATTTAAATTTTTTTTTTAATCTGAATTTTATGTGATGGACATGCACAAAATGGTCTAAGTTGGTGAAGTGAAATGAGAAAAATGTATATAAAAAAGAATTTTTATAAATAAAAATATGAAAATTGGCATGTGCATATGTCTTCACCCCTTTTGCTATGAAGCCCCTCAAAAGTTCTGGTGCAACCAATTACCTTCAGAAGTCACATAATTAGTAAAATGAAGTCCACCTGTGTGCAATCTAAGTGTCACATGATCCGTCAGTATAAACACTCCTCTTCTGAAAGGCCCCAGAGGCTGCAACACCACTAAGCAAGAGGCATCACACCATGAAGACCAAGGAGCTCTCCAAACAAGTCAGGGTTGGGTTATAAAAAAATATCCAAATCTTTGACGATCCCCCGGAGCACCATCAAATCCATCATCTTCAAATGGAAAGAACATGGTACAACAACAAACCTGCCAAGAGATGGCCGGCCACCGAAACTCACAGACCGGGCAAGGAGGGCATTAATCAGAGAGGCAGCTCAGAGACCAAAGGTAACCCTGAAGGAGCTGCAGAGTTCCACAGCAGAGACTGTTGTATCAGCACGTTTTGAGTTTGCCAAAAGGAATGTGGACAACTCCCCAAATGTATGGAGGAAGGTGCTCTGGTCAGATGAGACTAAAATTTAACTTTTCGGCCACCAAGGAAAACGCTATGTCTGGCGCAAAACCAACACATCCCATCACCCCAAGAACACCATCCCCACTGTGAAACATGGTGGTGGCGGCATCATGCTGTGGGGATGTTTTTCAGCAGCAGGGACTGGGAAACTGTTTTGAGTTGAGGGAAAGATGGATGGTGGTAAGTACAGGGATATTCTTGAGCAAAACCTGTTTCAGTCTGCCTGTGATTTAAGACTGGGACGGAGGTTCACCTTCCAGCAGGACAATGAGCAACACTCGAGTGGTTTAAGGGGAAACATTTAAATGTGTTGGAATGGCCTAGTCAAAGCCCAGGTCTCTATCCAATTGAGAACCTGTGGTCAGACGTGAAGATTGCTGTTCACAAGCGGAAACCATCCAACGTGAAGGAGTTGGAGCAGTTTTGCTTTGAGGAATGGGCAAAAATCCCAGTGGCAAGATGTGGCAAACTCATAGAGACTTATCCAAAGCGACTTGCAGCTGTAATTGCCGCGAAAGGTAGATTTACACTGCAATTAAGATGTCAGTTTGAATACACCCCACCCAAATCTAATCTCTCTGCACATGTTACATCTGCCCCTCCTGCAGAGCAACATGGTTTTGCCCATTAGTGTGCTTTTTTGGCTTGCTAACCAACCTGAATAAGGCCCAATGTCAACATGAAACCTTGGGCTCACATATTGTGAGGAAATCTGACTCCGATACTAGCAAGTGCCTCCCCAACCATTTACCTCACTGCACATCACTGAAATAACTGAATATAAAAAATGCACACAGATGGAGCCACGCTAATCGTGGCTCTGTCTACGACTAGGTGCGCCCCGCCGGGAACAAATGGGACGCGCGGGCGTCGTAGATGTGCATGCGCCCCATTCACTTTGAATGGGAGCGTCTACGTACACTCGGCAGCGGGCCGATGCGCACCTAGGCACACCACTCGCCCCCGCCTGCGATGTAGCCATGCTCATTCCATCTGTATACATTGCACAGTGTTAATGTCATATCAATCTATTATGTTTCATGCATGATAAATTCACAGTGCCTAAAAGGTGCATCCTGCACCTAATCAGTGAGGAGGCATATTTTAATTCTGAAGGGCTACATTTTAGACATGATGTATCACTACAGCTACTGTAGCGAAACATCATGTAAAAAATTTTGCCCATAAAAATTAAAATATGCCCTCCTCACTGATTAGGTGCTGGAATGAGAACTACATACTCTGTACTATACATTGTCAGGGATATACAACATGTCGCTCCCCTCCCCAGCTGAGGTGGAACTTTACATCCCAACATGCCGTGACGCAGTTTTGCTATGGGAGAATGCTGAAACGGTGACAAAGCATGCTGGGATGTGTAGTTCAAAAGCAGTTAGAGGGCTGCATGATGAATACCCCAGCATTTTTCAAGTTGGAACCCTATGTTGTATATTTTATTTACCTACAAGATTATGTGGTGCCATAAATGAAGATTATAATTAAACAAATAAAACCCAACTTTTTTTCACCCTCAGTACGGTGTATGAAAAACAGATACATCTATTGCTCCACATAACTCTTCCTAAATCGGTGAAAACCCGCCAAGTTTCATGGGCTGTTTTTGCCCACATTCTAAACTCCTTTGTCACCAGCTGTGCTATGCCACACAGAGGCGTCCTCATACATCTAGCCTCAATACGCCATGCGACGCAAGATGCCTGGCGTGTGTGCACTGCCAGGTCCCGTGCAACTCTGCTAACATTGGGCATCTTTTTTGCCAAAAGTAAACCTTATTCACAACGCTAGGACACACGAGGAGACTGTGCTGGTAATTTGCTATATGACACTCGTATATTGTGTGTGACTGAGTCTGTATACCGAGCAGAACAGATCTTGTATTGGAAAGAAAGCTGCGGCTGCTACATTCTAGCACTTTGTGTACAGATCAGAGACTCAGTCGCACACAGATATACAAGGGTCATATCAAATTAATCAGCACAGTTTCCTTGTGCGCCCTAGTCGCATGATGTTGCGACGAAGACGCATTCTCAGCAAAAAAGACTCCCGACACTAGAATATTCTCATGTGACCTGGCATGCCAAGAGGGGCTATTTGGTGTGACTGCAGCAAAGATGTATGAGGACATATATGTATGTTTTTTTAAGTAACTTCCGTTACATTAACTCACTTACACTTTTGTATACTTCAAAAACCATACCCAACTGCTAGCACTTTACATATAGTTAATATAGCGATTACACTTATAAAAGGGAGCTGCCATGTTTGTCTGACATTATTCCTGAGCACAAGCTTCCATACTACAATACTGCATCACGGCTTCCAAAAAAAAGGCTCACACCCAGCAATAATTCAACTAAATGCGGTTGTAGGTTTGTCTGCTACTGGCCTGCGTGTGAGCATCTTCGTACTACACTATCAGCCCCAATGAAAGGTGAGGTCAGTCAGATCGGCCCATTAGTTGAATGTTTCTATTGTGTACAATTTGAGCTCTCATGTAAGGAGAAAAGGGTCACTGATCACTATGTTGTGATATCACGCAGCCCACCAAGAACCTTTACAATCTGGTGGACAGCTATGCAATAGATAGCACCTATCCTTGTGTTTCAATGCCTATGTCCCCATAGATTATAAGCTTGTGAGCAGGGCCTTCCTACCTCTGACTGTTTGTTATTACCCAGTTTTATCTTATTGTGTCCAGTTGTAAAGTGCAACTGAATTTGGAGCGCTAGAAAAGAAACTGTTAATAAATAAAATAGTAAATAAGCTATAAGGAACAACCCATCACTATTATTATAGCAAACAAGTTAAAAAAATGATTTACCTAAGGCCTGGCTTTTTCAAGCTTTGACCGTACGCCTATAGTTACAGTTCTACCGAGCACATTTCTGCTAACAGTGTGTTGTTGATGTACAACACACTGTACGACACTATATTGGCAGGAACATGAGCCCAGCTCGGTCTGCCACATTCTCCTTACTCCTGCCAACTCAACATTTTCAAATTAAACACCTGCCGCCATCACCAAGAACCGCGATAGATAATAACCTCTCTCCCCACTCTTTCAAAAAAATAAAAAAGTGTGGTTTGTCATCAAGATTTAAGTGGTATGAATATGACAAGAACCATTAATACCAACTTGAACTGCACAACTGTCAAAGGAAATACCTCTCACGGCTCTGTCACTATTTCTTTGTGGTGCAGTGGTTGGTTCCCTTCGGGCTTGTGGCACTGGCACACTTCATCTCATCAGGGGAAAAAAAATCCTCACCTGATTAAAGAAAAAAATATTACAAAGTAAAATTGGGCAAGCGACACTGCTGGCAACCAGTTGGAAGCCATCTGACAATGGACAAACCAAAACATGTGAGAATTTACTATACAATATTTTCAAATATTTACTATCATATTTTTATCCAATAGCTAATGATCATTATGTAAATTCTAAATCATAGTGATAATGCTGTTTATTCATACACATAAGATTTTATGACCAAACACTATATCAGACCTGAACTTCTATAAACCTAAACAACCACAATCCCGTACATATATAACTGCATCTATGGGGAAACATGCACAACGCTGCAGACAGAAGATAATAATGTACAATGTCCATCTGTTCTATGGCTTAAGCAGGTGTTTGTGTGTAGAAATATACTCAATATTATACTTTTTTTTTAATGTAAAACAACATATAAGACAAAGTTAATGATGGCTTATTGTTAGGTTTTCTTTGTCACCTCATAATAAATGAATACTTCTGCAATAAATTAGTCTTACCTCTGATCTTTTCCTTTCACTTCCACCAAAGCAGTAATTGAAGACCTATAAAAGTAACAAATATAATTAGAGCCTGGTATATAGAGAGCGCTGTCTTTACGAGAATAAATTTATACTGTACCCCTCTGTCTATTCCCAATTTGAACTTATATAAATTACACTTGGTTTTATGTAATACATGTGTATTTGGTATAAAATGAAAACAATGGATCAAAGCCATCAAACGTATCTATGCAACATGCAAATCAGTACACCACACTTTACTAATAAAATATTGGAGTAAATGTAATATTCGACAAAAAGATATTACACAGTGGCCCAAATGTATTAAGCCTTAAAAAGTGATACGGTGGAGAGGGATAAAGAGTGATAAAGTACCAGCCAATCAGCTTCCTAACTACCATGTTACAGGATATGTTTGAAAAAAAGATAAGTTAGAAGCTGATTGGCTGGTGATTTATCACTATTTAACTGTCTCCACTTTATCACTATTTAAGGCTTAATACATTTGAGCCTATGAGGTTTGACAGAACAGGCATTTTAGCTACTCACCACTGTAACATAATACACCACACAGCCTGCACAAGTAACAGACTCCCTTATTAACCTGTGTTTCCATTTATAAACAAGAGTTATGTTATAGATTAGGTGAAGACAGACACCCTTAAATAACCTATATACAGCTTGTGGGCTGGAGCAGAGGGGAATAATGTCGGTATAGTAGAACACATTGTGATGATGTAAGGCAATACTGACTGACTAATTACAGATGTATATGAAGCAAAAATTATAGTAGCTCAAGGACAATAGTTTAACATTGATTTAATAACCAGACAATGGGCACTGCAGGGAGACGCGCGCCTCACCGAAAGAGTGATTAAAGCACATATCATGTGTTCCACTGCTTGGAAAGCCAGCGTTCAGCACTTTACATCACACTTATTATGGAGCTTTTATTTTTGTGCGTTGTTTCAAGGTGCAGGGGCAAAGGCAGCCTGATGTGCAGCAGGTGTGGTGACAATGGTGACACACCTTTATCAGGCAGCTGGAGGTCTGGGATATCAGTGTCACACAAGAGGATGCAGTACTACTAATGGTGCAGTAGTGTAAGGACCATGGTGGAAAGGCCAGCAGCACAGCAGGGTGTATTGTTAGCAGCTGATTGGCATACACAATGGGCACAGCGAAGGGAGAGTGTTACAGTTGCAGGGAGGGACACTGGGACAGGATACACACATGTATATGGCAGCAACCAGGTTACACAGAGCTCCCCGCGTCGCAGTTATCTACACTGGGTGAGGAGGAAGCGGTACTGGGAAAGGGGAGCACAGCTGGCCATGGTGCTGGGTGTGAAGGCCCGCCTGGTGGGTGCAGTGTGGGGAGGGGAAGGGGCTGCTGGAGGGACACACTCACCCCCGGGACACACCACTGCCCAGCGCCTTACACCGGTCCGTACTTCCCAGGGCCTGCCCCATAACCCTCCGCGTTAACGGGAAGCAGACACACAGAAGCCCCCTGAGCAGCGGCCAATCAGAGCGCAGTGCCGCAAAGCAAGTCCGAGACGCCGCGAAATACAGCAAGGGAACCAAGCAAGGCGCGTGCGCAAAAACGACGGGATAGGACGGCGGCGCGGACCGGATTTCGCGCTGATTGGCTGAGGCTCCAAACCAGGAACTCCTCCCTCCCTGCAGAGTCCCTAGTAGTTGCCAGGCAACAGCGACCAGCTGCTGTGGGCGTCAGTCAGGAGGCTTGCGCAGGCGCCCCAGTCACGGTCGCCTAAAGGACTACATGTCCCGTCCACCCTTTCGCGGAGTTTTTGAACGTTACAGCGTCGCGACTCGCGCCTGTCTCGCTCACACAGGCACAGAAAGAAAGAAAAATAATGCCCGGGAAGTGGAGGAGGCTGTTAGCTATTGCGGCCTGGGGTGTAAGAGCTGCTGCGTGTCGCAAGGCATTGTCTGGGACAGACCTAGCTTATGGGAAATGTTGGTTAGATATTAGGTAAATCGTAGAGTTTACAATTAAAGCATTATGATGGGAGGAGAAGAAGAAGGAGGATTTCTCTTAATTTATGTTTGCCAGCACCTGTTTAGAACAGGTAATGGATTAGAAAGGCGTTTCAACACAGGTGATGGCAATCATCAATTAAGAGAAAAGTCCAGGAGCAGAGCATTGTGTCCCTCCTGGAGAGGGTCATGTTGGGAGGTATGTATATGAGTGACTAATTGGTCCTACACATTAGGCGATATAACTGAACAATATGAATGTTCTCGTTCATATAGTTCAGTGTGTAGGCAACAAAACTGCGCGGCCCCGTGCTCATTCATCGTTGGTGCCGAGTCGCTTATGCATGCAAGCCAATATGGAGACTCTTGTCCATATTAGCTTGCACTGCTAAGAAGGGGGGGGGGGCAGCTCGGCGATGGGTCGCTGAATGTGTAGGGCCCATTAATCGTTAAGGAACGCAGCAGCTGTATCTTTTCCACCTAGCATTATTGGTGGGAGAAATTCTATATTTGTTCTGAAATACAGGTATTTCAGTTTTAATGATGCTGCGGAGAGTCATATCAGCAGGCTGGGAATTGGGTGAGCGTTTTGTTTTATGTCAAGTAGCAATCATTTACGTGGCAAATTCAAGCTGGTTTTGCCATGTAAATGATTGGCACTTTAAAAAAAAAAACCAGGAGAACTCTCGCAAAATCTCTCACTTCCTGATTCTCACACCTTATTACACTCCCCCATTGTGTCTTCCTCAGCAAATCGTAAGTCCGCTGTCATGTCCGGAGTGTTAAAACTGGTTCCTTACCACTACGGTGTCTGTCCAGGCGCGCTGCTTCCACACACTGCTCCTGGTTAATGCATCAGTCTGTTTGCGCTTATGCCCGTGTGATGCCTCCAGCAGTTCGCCAATGTCTCAGGGTAAAACACTGTACAGTACATGCTGTCTCAGGACTGAGCCTCCATGGTGCTTCGTGGTGTTTGGGCTTAAACCAAAGTTTTCTTGAAACCAGCTCATGGGTGCCGCAATCTTGGTTTCAGTCAGCTGATTTCACTGTCCAATCCAGGAGCTTCTCACAACCAGCTGATCACAGCTTACAATCACTGAGCACTCCGGGAACTTCCTGCTGACGTCAGTACAACAGTACGCCAGACCCACTTCTTCACCAAGGCAAAAAAGAGAAACTACCCTAGGATAATAAACTCCTGGAGCTGGATGGGACGGTTCAACGCAGCAGCTAACCACAAAGGGGTTGGTCAGACCCCAAATAAAACACGAGCACAAGAAAATAGTAGCGCTTGCAGGTCACAAATGAGAGAGGTAGGTCACAACAATAACACAATTTAATAAAATCGTAATCAGCAAAATCTAAAAGATGCATATAGAATACACATTGTAAAAAATATTTTTAAAAAAGTTGGTTTGTAAAGTTAGCAGTGCTCCTCCCAATTTCAAATAGGTGTAAATTATGAGAAGTTCAATTAACCTGTTCCAAAAAAACAGTCCCCTTGGTCCCAATAGGCCCGTGTAGATCACAACCGTAAATGATAGTTACCACCAGCGTCTTTCAAGGCGTTTAAGCGGATAGGCATCCGCAAATAGCTTTCCTTTGATTGGCGATGCAGAAAGAGTCCGATGGTGTGAAGGGATCTCTCTTTAAACAGGGTCCAAAAGTATGTAGTAACAGGGGACTTGGTCCAGGTGTAGATGTTCCAATAGGTCGGTGGTGGGAGTGAGCACAAAACAGGTCTCACTGACGCGTTTCGTTGCGTTCTCCCAACTTTTTCAAGGTGCTGCTAGTGAGGGTTTATAAACCACATCAATATGGCTGCTCATTTGCATGTGTAATTGATTGTGACCATCCCCTCTCATTGTGTGACCAAATAATGACAGACAATATATGTAATAAAACTTATTCAAGAATACAATCTCATATAGTGTAAATATACTGTTATTTGTAATATACATTCAAAATTTATTTAGTGTAGTCCGGTCACATGACCGCTATTTCACACATATTTCTCTATCGTCCTAGTGGATGCTGGGGTTCCTGAAAGGACCATGGGGAATAGCGGCTCCGCAGGAGACAGGGCACAAAAAGTAAAGCTTTTTCAGATCAGGTGGTGTGCACTGGCTCCTCCCCCTATGACCCTCCTCCAGACTCCAGTTAGATTTTTGTGCCCGGCCGAGAAGGGTGCAATCTAGGTGGCTCTCCTAAAGAGCTGCTTAGAAAAAGTTTAGCTAGGTTTTTTATTTTACAGTGATTCCTGCTGGCAACAGGATCACTGCAGCGAGGGACTGAGGGGAGAAGGAGTCAACTCACCTGCGTGCAGGATGGATTGGCTTCTTGGCTACTGGACATCAAGCTCCAGAGGGACGATCACAGGTACAGCCTGGATGGTCACCGGAGCCGCGCCGCCGGCCCCCTTGCAGATGCTGAAGTCAAAAGAGGTCCAGAATCGGCGGCTGAAGACTCCTGCAGTCTTCTAAAGGTAGCGCACAGCACTGCAGCTGTGCGCCATTTTCCTCTCAGCACACTTCACACGGCAGTCACTGAGGGTGCAGGGCGCTGGGAGGGGGGCGCCCTGGGAGGCAAATGAATACCTATAAAGGCTAAAAATACCTCACATATAGCCCCTAGAGGCTATATGGAGATATTTAACCCCTGCCTGATTTTTCTAAATAGCGGGAGACGAGCCCGCCAGAAAAGGGGCGGGGCCTATCTCCTCAGCACACGGCGCCATTTCCTCTCACAGCTCCGCTGGTCAGGACGGCTCCCAAGTCTCTCCCCTGCACTGCACTACAGAAACAGGGTAAAACAGAGAGGGGGGAGCAAATTTATGGCGATATTTTGATATAACAAAGCAGCTATAAGGGAGCACTTATTATAAGGCTATCCCTGATATATATATAGCGCTTTTGGTGTGTGCTGGCAAACTCTCCCTCTGTCTCCCCAAAGGGCTAGTGGGTCCTGTCTTCGTTAGGAGCATTCCCTGTGTGTCTGCTGTGTGTCGGTACGTGTGTGTCGACATGTATGAGGACGATATTGGTGTGGAGGCGGAGCAATTGCCAAATATGAGGATGTCACCCCCTAGGGAGTCGACACCAGAATGGATGCCTTTATTTATGGAACTACGGGATAGTGTCAACACGCTAAAGCAGTCGTTTGACGACATGAGGCGGCCGGACAATCAATTAGTGCCTGTCCAGGCGACTCAAACACCGTCAGGGGCTGTGAAACGCCCTTTGCCTCAGTCGGTCGACACAGACCCAGACGCAGGCACTGACTCCAGTGGTGACGGTGACGATTCAACCGTATTTTCCAGTAGGGCCACACGTTATATGATTTTGGCAATGAAGGAGGCGTTACATTTAGCTGATACTACAGGTACCACTAAACAGGGTATTATGTGGGGTATGAAAAAACTACCTATAGTTTTTCCTGAATCAGAAGAATTAAATGACGTGTGTAATGAAGCGTGGGTTGCACCTGATAAAAAGCTGATAATTTCAAAGAAATTATTGGCATTATACCCTTTCCCGCCAGAGGTTAGGGAGCGCTGGGAAACACCTCCTAGGGTGGACAAGGCGCTAACACGCTTATCTAAACAAGTAGCGTTACCCTCTCCTGAGACGGCCGCACTTAAAGATCCATCAGATAGGAGGATGGAAAATATCCAAAAAAGTATATACACACATGCAGGTGTTATACTACGACCAGCTGTAGCGACTGCCTGGATGGGCAGTGCTGGGGTAGTTTGGTCAGAGTCCCTGATTGAAAATATTGATACCCTGGACAGGGACAATATTTTACTGTCGTTAGAACAAATAAAGGATGCATTTCTTTATATGCGTGATGCACAGAGGGATATCTGCACACTGGCATCACGGGTAAGTGCTATGTCCATTTCGGCCAGAAGAGCTTTGTGGACGCGACAGTGGACAGGCGATGCGGATTCAAAACGGCATATGGAAGTTTTGCCGTATAAAGGGGAGGAGTTATTTGGAGTCGGTCTATCAGATTTGGTGGCCACGGCTACAGCCGGGAAATCCACCTTTCTACCTCAAGTCACTCCCCAACAGAAAAAGGCACCGACTTTTCAACCGCAGCCCTTTCGTTCCTTTAAAAATAAGAGAGCAAAGGGCTATTCATATCTGCCACGAGGCAGAGGTCGAGGGAAGAGACAGCAACACGCAGCTCCTTCCCAGGAACAGAAGCCCTCCCCGGCTTCTACAAAAGCCTCAGCATGACGCTGGGGCTTCTCAAGCGGACTCGGGGACGGTGGGCGGTCGTCTCAAAAATTACAGCGCGCAGTGGGCTCACTCGCAGGTAGATCCCTGGATCCTGCAGATAATATCTCAAGGGTACAGGTTGGAATTAGAGACAGATCCACCTCGCCGTTTCCTGAAGTCTGCTTTACCAACGTCCCCCTCCGAAAGGGAGACGGTTTTGGAAGCCATTCACAAGCTGTACTCTCAGCAGGTGATAGTCAAGGTACCTCTTCTACAACAAGGGAAGGGGTATTATTCCACTCTTTTTGTGGTACCGAAGCCGGATGGCTCGGTAAGGCCTATTCTAAATCTGAAGTCCTTGAACCTGTACATAAAGAAGTTCAAGTTCAAGATGGAGTCACTCAGAGCAGTGATAGCGAACCTGGAAGAGGGGGACTTTATGGTATCCTTGGACATCAAGGATGCGTATCTCCACGTTCCAATTTACCCCTCACACCAGGGGTACCTCAGGTTCGTTGTACAAAACTGTCACTATCAGTTTCAGACGCTGCCGTTCGGATTGTCCACGGCACCTCGGATCTTTACAAAGGTAATGGCCGAGATGATGATTCTTCTTCGAAGAAAAGGCATATTAATTATCCCATACTTGGACGATCTCCTAATAAGGGCGAGGTCCAGAGAACAGCTAGAGATGGGATTAGCACTGTCTCAAGAAGTGCTAAAACAGCACGGGTGGATTCTGAATATTCCAAAATCCCAGTTAATGCCGACAACTCGTCTGCTGTTCCTAGGGATGATTCTGGACACGGTTCAGAAAAAGGTTTTTCTCCCGGAGGAAAAAGCCAAGGAGTTATCCGAGCTTGTCAGGAACCTCCTAAAACCAGGAAAGGTGTCTGTACATCAATGCACAAGAGTCCTGGGAAAAATGGTGGCTTCTTACGAAGCAATTCCATTCGGCAGATTCCACGCAAGAATTTTCCAAAGGGATCTGTTGGACAAATGGTCAGGGTCGCATCTTCAGATGCACCTACGGATAACCCTGTCTCCAAGGACAAGGGTGTCTCTTCTGTGGTGGTTGCAGAGTCCTCATCTATTGGAGGGCCGCAGATTCGGCATACAGGATTGGATCCTGGTGACCACGGACGCCAGCCTGAGAGGCTGGGGAGCAGTCACACAAGGAAGAAACTTCCAGGGAGTATGGACGAGCCTGGAAACGTCTCTTCACATAAACATTCTGGAACTAAGAGCAATATACAATGCTCTAAGCCAGGCAGAACCTCTGCTTCAGGGAAAACCGGTGTTGATCCAGTCGGACAACATCACGGCAGTCGCCCATGTGAACAGACAGGGCGGCACAAGAAGCAGGAGTGCAATGGCAGAAGCTGCAAGGATTCTTCGCTGGGCAGAGAATCATGTGATAGCACTGTCAGCAGTGTTCATCCCGGGAGTGGACAACTGGGAAGCAGACTTCCTCAGCAGACACGATCTTCACCCGGGAGAGTGGGGACTTCATCCAGAAGTCTTCCACATGCTGGTAACCCGTTGGGAAAGACCAATGGTGGACATGATGGCGTCTCGCCTCAACAAAAAACTGGACAGGTATTGCGCCAGGTCAAGAGATCCGCAGGCAATAGCTGTGGACGCGCTGGTAACGCCTTGGGTGTACCAGTCGGTGTATGTGTTTCCTCCTCTGCCTCTCATACCAAAAGTATTGAGAATTATACGGCAAAGAGGCGTAAGAACGATACTAGTGGTTCCGGATTGGCCAAGAAGGACTTGGTACCCGGAACTTCAAGAGATGATCACGGAAGATCCGTGGCCTCTACCTCTAAGGAGGGACTTGCTTCAGCAGGGTCCCTGTCTGTTTCAAGACTTACCGCGGCTGCGTTTGACGGCATGGCGGTTGAACGCCGGATCCTAAAGGAAAAAGGCATGCCGGAAGAAGTCATTCCTACTTTGATTAAAGCAAGGAAGGAAGTAACCGTGCAACATTATCACCGAATTTGGCGAAAATATGTTGCGTGGTGCGAAGATCGGAGTGCTCCGACGGAGGAATTTCAACTGGGTCGATTCCTACATTTCCTGCAATCAGGATTGTCTATGGGTCTCAAATTGGGATCTATTAAGGTTCAAATTTCGGCCCTGTCGATTTTCTTTCAAAAAGAATTGGCTTCAGTCCCTGAAGTCCAGACCTTTGTTAAGGGAGTGCTGCATATACAGCCTCCTGTGGTGCCTCCAGTGGCACCGTGGGATCTCAATGTGGTTTTGGACTTTCTAAAATCTCATTGGTTTGAACCACTAAATAAGGTGGATTTGAAATATCTCACTTGGAAAGTGACCATGCTTCTAGCCCTGGCTTCTGCCAGGAGAGTATCAGAATTGGCAGCTTTATCTTACAAAAGCCCATATCTGATTTTCCATTCGGACAGGGCAGAACTGCGGACTCGTCCGCATTTTCTCCCTAAGGTGGTGTCAGCATTTCATCTGAACCAGCCTATTGTAGTGCCTGCGGCTACAAGTGACTTGGAGGACTCCAAGTTACTGGACGTTGTCAGAGCATTAAAAATATATATTGCAAGGACAGCTGGAGTCAGAAAATCTGACTCGTTGTTTATATTGTATGCACCCAACAAGATGGGTGCTCCTGCGTCTAAGCAGACGATTGCTCGTTGGATCTGTAGCACAATCCAACTTGCACATTCTGTGGCAGGCCTGCCACAGCCTAAATCTGTAAAGGCCCACTCCACAAGGAAGGTGGGCTCATCTTGGGCGGCTGCCCGAGGGGTCTCGGCATTACAACTTTGCCGAGCAGCTACGTGGTCAGGGGAGAACACGTTTGTAAAATTTTACAAATTTGATACTCTGGCTAAGGAGGACCTGGAGTTCTCTCATTCGGTGCTGCAGAGTCATCCGCACTCTCCCGCCCGTTTGGGAGCTTTGGTATAATCCCCATGGTCCTTTCAGGAACCCCAGCATCCACTAGGACGATAGAGAAAATAAGATTTTACTTACCGATAAATCTATTTCTCGGAGTCCGTAGTGGATGCTGGGCGCCCATCCCAAGTGCGGATTATCTGCATAAATTGTACATAGTTATTGTTAACTAATTCGGGTTATTGTTGAAGGAAGCCATCTTTCAGAGGCTCCGCTGTTATCATACTGTTAACTGGGTTTAGATCACAGGTTGTACGGTGTGATTGGTGTGGCTGGTATGAGTCTTACCCGGGATTCAAAATCCTCCCTTATTGTGTACGCTCGTCCGGGCACAGTACCTAACTGGAGTCTGGAGGAGGGTCATAGGGGGAGGAGCCAGTGCACACCACCTGATCTGAAAAAGCTTTACTTTTTGTGCCCTGTCTCCTGCGGAGCCGCTATTCCCCATGGTCCTTTCAGGAACCCCAGCATCCACTACGGACTCCGAGAAATAGATTTATCGGTAAGTAAAATCTTATTTTATAAATAAACATAAAAACCAGGAGTGGTATCTAATAGGTTACCCTATATTCCCAATGAGGGTAGGATCCGGGATAGACTCCACAAATTGCAAATGTCACTAATTTCAGGCAGACTCCCCCTCCCTATCAGTATAAACTAAGTACAGCTGGATCAGTTTGTGATCGGAAGAGAGTTTGTATTGCATCATATTTACGCGCATGGGGAGCAACGCGGCATCGGCGCCACCAATACTGCGTCACTCTGAACGCACCCAGATGTCGCTTGTCATCACGTCACTTCATTGCGTGCGCACAGGTGATGGCGCGGCATCGATATTTCTCTGACGTCCTAAGTGGATGCTGGGACTCCGTAAGGACCATGGGGATTAGCGGCTCCGCAGGAGACTGGGCACAACTAAAGAAATTAACGTTATGGTAAGAACTTACCGTTGATAACGTGATTTCTCTTATGTCCACAGGATTATCCACAGGATAACATTGGGATATTGTCGAGCGACAGCGAAAATGGCACCAACACGGTCACGAGCTTTCTGGCCTCCCAGGATGCATTGGGGCCTCCACTATATAGTCCCGCCCACTGACTCAGTCAGATCAGTTCTTTCCACAGCGATTATAGGCAGGAACATTAGGTAGAGACCTGTACAGGCGATAAGAACACACATGCACACCCTTCCATACAAGAAGGAAGAGGTTTTTAGTGTTTGTCTAGATCCTCAAATCAGATGCGTCCGGGTGGGATCCCTGTGGATACCTGTGGACATAAGAGAAATCACGTTATCAACGGTAAGTTCTTACCATAACGTTCATTTCTCTGGCTGGGTCCACAGGATTATCCACAGGATAACATTGGGATTCCCAAAGCCATTTTAGTGGTGGGGACGCTCCTGATTGCACAGGAGGACCTTTCGCCCGAAGTCTGCGTCATGAGAGGCAAAAGTATCCAAGGCATAATGTCTGATGAATGTGTTTATGGAAGACCATGTGGCTGCCTTACATATCTGTTCTGCTGATGCACCCTGTTGTGCTGCCCAAGAAGGACCTACCTTACGTGTAGAGTGTGCAGAGACATTAGCCGGAATAGGGAGATCTGCATGAGAATAAGCTTCAGATATTACCATTCGGAGCCATCTCGCCAGCGTCTGTTTACTAGCAGGCCAACCTCTCCTATGGAATCCGTAGAGGATGAAGAGGGAATCTGTTTTCCTGATGGCACTAGTACGATCTATGTAGATTTTTAAAGACCGGACCACGTCCAGTGACGCTTCTCCCGCAGATAGGCCCTCATTCCGAGTTGATCGCTCGCAAGGCGAATTTAGCAGAGTTGCTCACGCTAAGCCTACGCCTACTGGGAGTGTATCTTAGCTTCTTAAAATTGCGACCGATGTATTCGCAATATTGCGATTACAAACTACTTAGCAGTTTCAGAGTAGCTTCAGACTTACTCGGTATCTGCGATCAGTTCAGTGCTTGTCGTTCCTGGTTTGACGTCATAAACACACCCAGCGTTCGCCCAGACACTCCCCCGTTTCTCCGGCCACTCCTGCGTTTTTTCCGGAAACGGTAGCGTTTTTATCCACACGCCCCTAAAACGCCGTGTTTCCGCCCAGTAACACCCATTTCCTGTCAATCACACTACGATCGCCGGAGCGAAGAAAAAGCCGTGAGTAAAAATACTATCTTCATGGTAAAATTACTTGGCGCAGTCGCAGTGCGATTATTGCGCATGCGTACTAAGCGGAATTTCACTGCGACGCGATGAAAATTACCGAGCGAACGACTCGGAATGAGGGCCATAGTCCCGATACCTGAAAAGCTGGGACTACAATCTCTTCATTCAGGTGAAACTTTGACACCATCTTTAGAAGATAACTAGATCTCGTTCTGAGAACTGCTCTGTCTGGAAAAAAACTTAGGAAAGGAGATTTACATGATAATGCTCCTAAATCTGACACTCTTCTGGTTGACGCCATTGCCAGTAAAAAAAGAACTTTAACCGTTAACCACTTAAGATCTGCTCTCTCAAGTGGTTCAAACAAAGGACCCTGGAGAAATTTAAGAACTAAATTCAAATCCCAGGGAGCTGCAGGAGGAACAAATGGAGGTTCAATATGTACTACTCCTTGGAAAAAAGTAAGTACATCCTGTAGGTCAGCAATCTTCTGCTGAAACCATACAGTCAACGCTGAGACTTGCACCCTCAAGGAAGCAACCTTCAACCCCTTATCCAATCCTGCCTGCAGAAAATCCAAACTTCTAGCTACTTTAAAGGCTCTTGGATTGTAATTTTTTCCAGAACACCAATGAATATAGGCGTGCCATATTCTATGATATACACGGGCCGAAGAAGGCTTTCTTGCTCTAAGCATGGTTTGGATTACTTGCTTTGAAAATCCTTTAGCCTCTAAGATAGAGGTTTCAACAGCCACGCCGTCAAAGACAGGCGATCCAGATGACTGTGACAACAAGGACACTGCATTAACAGATCTGGACGTTGAGGGAGCAGTATCGGTGCTTCCACGGACATTCTCCACAGATCTGTGTACCAATGCCTTCTTGGCCAAGCTGGAGCTATTAGAATGATTGCTCCTTTTGCCTGTTTTATCTTTCTCACTACTCTGGGTAACAGAGATATTGGAGGGAACAGATATGCCAGCTGAAACCTCCATTCTACTGACAGTGCGTCTACCAGGACTGCTCCTGGGTCCCTTGTTCTTGATCCGTACCTCGGAACTTTGTTGTTTAGACGAGACGCCATAAGGTCTATCTCCGGTAGACCCCATCTGTTCACCAGTGTCTGAAACACTTCTGGGTGTAGTGCCCATTCGGTTTCCTGAATGGTGTGCCGACTGAGAAAATCCGCTTCCCAATTTAGTACACCCGGGACAAATACTGCTGACAATGCTGGGAGATGGAGTTCTGCCCACTTTAGAATGGGAGTTACTTCCTCCATCAGACTCTTGCTGTGAGTCCCTCCTTGATGATTTAGGTATGCTACTGCCGTCGCATTGTCTGAGCGGATCTGGACTGGTCTTCCTTGTAGATTGTCCTTTGCCTGAACTAGGGCCAAGTAAATGGCTCTTATTTCTAACAGATTTATCGGCAGGCGACTTTCCCTTGCGGTCCATTTTCCCTGGAACCATAGGCTTCCGAGTACCGCCCCCCAACCTTGCAGGCTGGCAACTGTCGTCAGGACTTGCCACTCTTTTATCCAAAAGGGTCTCCCCTTGTTTAAATGGTCTGTCTGTAGCCACCATGCTAGAGACCTTTTTACATTTACTGGAATCTTTATCATCTGCTTCTTTATTGTTTGATGATTTCCGTTCCATTTTGTCAAAATGAGATGCTGCAATGGTCTGGAGTGGAATTGCGCATATTCCACCATGTCGAACGTTGATACCATCAGACCCAACAGTCGCATTGCTGCATGGACTGACATTGTCTGGGCTTGCAACGCTTCCTGAGCCATGACCTGCACCTTGACTATTTTCTTCTCTGGTAAGAGAACTTTCTGTAGGTCTGAATCCAATATGGCTCCCAAATGAACCATCCGCTGTGATGGATTCAGGGACGACTTCTCCCAATTTATGAGCCACCCGTGTCTCTGTAAACAAACTATCGTCTGTTGGAGATGGCTCAACAGTAAATCTTGCGACTGTGCTAAGATTAATAGGTCGTCTAGGTATGGGAATATCCTTATCCCTTGTTTGCGCAGACAAGCTGCCATAACCACCATGATCTTGGTAAACACCCTGGGTGCTGTAGCTAGCCCGAAGGGCAGAGCTTGGAACTGGAAGTGTTCCTTGAGGATGGCAAACCTGAGGTAACACTGATGTGACAGTGCTATAGGCACATGTAGGTAAGCATCCCGCACATCCAGAGATACCATATAGTCTCCCGGTTCCATAGCCAACATTATGGAGCGTAACGTCTCCATGTGGAACTTCGGGATCCATATGTAATTGTTCAACATCTTCAGATTTAGAATTGGTCGATATGACCCATTTGGTTTCTGGATTAGAAACAGATTGGAGTAATACCCCTGTCCCTTTTGTGATGGAGGTACTGGGACAATCACACCTGACTGCAGTAATTTTTGGACTGCTTCTTGCAGGGCATTGGCCTTCGACTCTATACGAGACGGGCTGGTGCAAAAAAATCTTTGAGGAGGCTGCCTCCTGAATGGGAACCCATACCCCTGAGATACTACCTTCTGCACCCAGGTATCTGTTGTTGACTGTTGCCATGTGGGTGCAAATTGCAGGAGTCAGCCCCCAACCCTGGAATCCTCCAGGCGGAGGCCCGTCTCTTCAGGCTGAGGGCTTTTGTTCAGGTTTGGAAGCTGGCTTTTTGCTAGCCCACTGCTTCCTACCCCTGGATTTAAACTGGGGTTGTTTAGGCTCCTCTTTACCTTTCGCTTTGCTTTGCCAGCGAAATGAGCGAAATTTTAAACCCTTGGACTTAGGGTTGTAGGTAGCCGGAAATCTGACCTTCTTCGATTCAGCCTCTGACTCTAGGATATCCGATAAAGGTTTTCCAAATAATATATTACCCATGAAAGGCAATGCTTCCAATTTCTTCTTGGACTCCGCATCTGCCTTCCAGGTCCGTAGCCAGACTGCTCTGCGAGCGACTACTGCCAGGGCTGAAGCTTTAGAAGCAACAGTGCCTATATCAATGGCTGCTTCTTCTAAATACTGGGCAGATTGTCTTAAACGGCAAAGACGATCCTCTTGCTCCCTAGTAGGAGAGGGGATGTCATCTCTAGTTCCTCTATCCATTCGCCCATTGCCTTTGCTACCCAGGCCGAAGCCATAGCAGGTCTTACCACTGCACCCACAAGAGAAAAAATATTTTTCAATAGGCTCTCTACCCTCCTGTCTGTGACATCATTCAAAGAGGTAGATGACAGTGGCAAAGCAGATTTGTGCACGAGTCGCAGAACATGTGCATCTACTTTTGGAGGAACTTCTCTCTTCGAACAATCTCCAGCAGGAAATGGATAATAAGAATCCCATCTCCTAGGAATCTTATACTTTTTACCGGGCGCTGCCCAAGACTCATCCATCATTTCCGTCAACTCCTCTGACGCTGGAAATTCAGCTTTCACTGACTTTGTTCGTTTGAATACAGATGCTTTTGCTTTTAACGCTGTCTTGGCTGGTTCTTCCAGAGAAAGCACAGCCTTTACTGCATTAATGAGTTCAGCTACATCATCTGAACTAAAGCTCTGCGACTGATCATCATACGGAGTTGAATCTATTGTTTCCGCATCATCATCCGATGTATCTTCTTGTGTAGTCTGCCATACAGACGTATCTGTCTTAGTCTTACCTACCCCTTGGTTGCTTGTAGAGGCTACTGGAACCAAACCATAGGAAGGGAGCTGCATGTATGGGTTCATAGTGTAACCTAACCCCTGAGGTGGTGCTACTGGAGCTAACCTGTCCGCTATTGAAGACAGAGTCTTTGCGAACATATTCCATGGTGGCTCTACTGGAGGTTGAACTAACTCCTGTTTTTTACTTCGCTGAAAAGCGAAACAGTTTGCACACAAACCCTCATAAGTGACCAATTGAATCATATCAATTACCCCTGACTTACAAGATAAGCATGTTAGGGCTGTAGGAGTGCTTGACAAATTCTCCTCATCACTTTTGCCGCTCACAGACATTTTCTCTGACGTCCTAGTGGATGCTGGGGACTCCGTCAGGACCATGGGGAATAGCGGCTCCGCAGGAGACAGGGCACAAAATTTAAAAGTTTGACCACTAGGTGGTGTGTACTGGCTCCTCCCCCTATGACCCTCCTCCAAGCCTCAGTTAGGTTTTTGTGCCCGTCCGAGCAGGGTGCAATCTAGGTGGCTCTCATAAAGAGCTGCTTAGAGTAAAAGTTTTGATAGTTTTATTATTTTCAGTGAGTCCTGCTGGCAACAGGCTCACTGCAACGAGGGACCTAGAGGAGAAGAAGTGAACTCACCTGCGTGCAGGATGGATTTGCTTCTTAGTCTACTGGACACTAGCTCCAGAGGGACGATCACAGGTACAGCCTGGATGGGTCACCGGAGCCGCGCCGCCGACCCCCTTGCAGATGGCGAAGTAAGAAGAGGTCCAGAAACCGGCGGCTGAAGGCTTTTCAGTCTTCATGAGGTAGCGCACAGCACTGCAGCTGTGCGCCATTGCGCTCAGGCACACTTCACACCGGCGGTCACTGAGGGTGCAGGGCGCTGGGGGGGGGCGCCCTGGGCAGCAATGTTAATACCTTTCTGGCTAAAAAGAATACATCACATATAGTCCATGAGGCTATATGGATGTATTTCACCCCTGCCAGGTCTCAGAAAAACCGGGAGAAGAGCCCGCCGGAATAGGGGGCGGGGCCTATCTCCTCAGCACACAGCGCCATTTTCCTACACAGCTCCGCTGCTAGGAAGGCTCCCAGGCTCTCCCCTGCACTGCACTACAGAAACAGGGTAAAAAACAGAGAGGGGGGGCATTTTTTGGCGCTATTATATATATTTAAGCAGCTATAAGGAAACAACACTTATATAAGGTTGTTCCTATATAATTATAGCGCTTTGGTGGGTGCTGGCAAACTCTCCCTCTGTCTCCCCAAAGGGCTAGTGGGGTCCTGTCTTCTATCAGAGCATTCCCTGTGTGTCTGCTGTGTGTCGGTACGTGTGTGTCGACATGTATGAGGACGATGTTGGTGTGGAGGCGGAGCAATTGCCGGTAATGGTGATGTCACCCCCTAGGGAGTCGACACCGGAATGGATGGCTTTGTTTATGGAATTACGTGATAATGTCAGCACGCTGCAAAAGTCGGTTGACGACATGAGACGACCGGCAAACCAGTTAGTACCTGTACAGGCGTCTCAAACACCGTCAGGGGCTGTAAAACGCCCTTTGCCTCAGTCGGTCGACACAGACACGGACACCGAATCTAGTGTCGACGGTGAAGAAACGAACGTATTTTCCAGTAGGGCCACACGTTATATGATCACGGCAATGAAGGAGGCTTTGCATATCTCTGATACTGCAAGTACCACAAAAAGGGGTATTATGTGGGGTCTGAAAAAAACTACCTGTAGTTTTTCCTGAATCAGAGGAATTGAATGACATGTGTGATGAAGCGTGGGTTACCCCTGATAAAAAACTGCTAATTTCAAAGAAGTTATTGGCGTTATACCCTTTCCCGCCAGAGGTTAGGGCGCGCTGGGAAACACCCCCTAGGGTGGACAAGGCGCTCACACGTTTATCCAAACAAGTGGCGTTACCGTCTCCTGATTCGGCCGCCCTCAAGGATCCAGCTGATAGGAGGCTGGAAAATACTCTAAAAAGTATATACACACATACTGGTGTTATACTGCGACCAGCAATCGCCTCAGCCTGGATGTGCAGTGCTGGGGTGGCTTGGTCGGATTCCCTGACTGAAAATATTGATACCCTGGATAGGGACAGTATTTTATTGACTATAGAGCAATTAAAGGATGCATTCCTTTATATGCGAGATGCACAGAGGGATATCTGCACTCTTGCATCAAGAGTAAGTGCGATGTCCATATCTGCCAGAAGAAGTCTATGGACACGACAGTGGTCAGGCGATGCGGATTCCAAACGGCATATGGAAGTATTGCCATATAAAGGGGAGGAATTATTTGGGGTCGGTCTATCGGATTTGGTAGCCACGGCAACAGCCGGGAAGTCCACCTTTTTACCTCAAGTCCCCTCCCAGCAGAAAAAGACGCAGTCTTTTCAGCCGCAGTCCTTTCGTTCCTATAAGAACAAGCGAGCAAAAGGACATTCATATTTGCCCCGAGGCAAAGGAAAGGGTAAGAGACTGCAGCAAGCAGCCCCTTCCCAGGAGCAGAAGTCCTCCCCGGCTTCTGCAAAGGCCTCAGCATGACGCTGGGACCTTACAAGCGGACTCAGGGGCGGTGGGGGGTCGCCTCAAGAATTTCAGCGCACAGTGGGCTCACTCGCAGGTGGACCCCTGGATCCTGCAGGTAGTATCTCAGGGTTACAGGTTGGAATTTGAGAAGTCTCCCCCTCGCCGGTTCCTAAAATCTGCTTTGCCAACGTCTCCCTCAGACAGGGCGACGGTATTGGAAGCCATTCACAAGCTGTATTCTCAGCAGGTGATAATCAAGGTACCCCTTCTACAACAGGGAAAGGGGTATTACTCCACGCTATTTGTGGTACCGAAGCCGGACGGCTCGGTAAGACCTATTCTAAATCTGAAATCTCTGAACCTGTACATACAAAGATTCAAGTTCAAGATGGAGTCACTCAGAGCAGTGATAGCGAATCTGGAAGAAGGGGATTTTATGGTGTCCTTGGACATCAAGGATGCTTACCTTCATGTCCCAATTTGCCCTTCACACCAAGGGTACCTCAGGTTCGTGGTACAAAACTGTCATTATCAGTTTCAGACGCTGCCGTTTGGATTGTCCACGGCACCCAGGGTCTTTACCAAGGTAATGGCCGAAATGATGATCCTTCTTCGAAGAGAAGGCGTATTAATTATCCCTTACTTGGACGATCTCCTGATAAGGGCAAGATCCAGAGAACAGCTGGAGGTCGGAGTAGCACTAACTCAAGTAGTGCTCCAACAGCACGGGTGGATTCTGAATTTTCCAAAATCCCAACTGATCCCGACGACACGTCTGCTGTTCCTAGGGATGATTCTGGACACTGTTCAGAAAAAGGTATTTCTTCCGGAGGAGAAATCCAGGGAGTTATCCGAACTCGTCAGGAACCTCCTAAAACCAGGGACAGTGTCTGTGCATCAATGCACAAGAGTCCTGGGAAAAATGGTGGCTTCTTACGAAGCGATTCCATTCGGCAGATTCCATGCACGAATTTTTCAGTGGGATCTGCTAGACAAATGGTCCGGATCGCATCTGCAGATGCATCAGCGGATAAAATTGTCGACAAGGACAAGGGTCTCTCTGCTATGGTGGTTGCAGAGTGCTCATCTGTTAGAGGGCCGCAGATTCGGCATACAGAACTGGGTCCTAGTGACCACGGATGCCAGCCTGAGAGGCTGGGGAGCGGTCACACAAGGAAGAAACTTCCAGGGCGTGTGGTCAAGCCTGGAAACGTCTCTTCACATAAATATACTGGAACTAAGAGCAATCTACAATGCTCTAAGCCTGGCAAAACCTCTGCTTCAGGGTCAGCCGGTGTTGATCCAGTCGGACAACATCACGGCAGTCGCCCACGTAAACAGACAGGGCGGCACAAGAAGCAGGAGGGCAATGGCAGAAGCTGCAAGGATTCTTCGCTGGGCGGAAAATCATGTGATAGCACTGTCAGCAGTGTTCACCACATGATTGTAGTCCATTGGGAAAGACCAATGGTGGACATGATGGCGTCCCGCCTCAACAAAAAACTGGACAGGTATTGCGCCAGGTCAAGAGACCCTCAGGCAATAGCTGAGGACGCTCTGGTAACACCATGGGTGTACCAGTCAGTGTATGTGTTCCCTCCTCTGCCTCTCATACCCAAGGTACTGAGAATTATACGGCAAAGGGGAGTAAGAACGATACTAGTGGCTCCGGACTGGCCAAGAAGGACTTGGTACCCGGAACTTCAGGAGATGCTCACGGAAGATCCGTGGCCTCTACCTCTAAGAAGGGATCTGCTTCAGCAGAGACCGTGTCTATTCCAAGACTTACCGCGGCTGCGTTTGACGGCATGGCGGTTGAACGCCGGATCCTAAGGGAAAAAGGCATTCCGGAAGAGGTCATCCCTACCCTGGTCAAAGCCAGGAAGGAGGTGACTGCACAACATTATCACCGCATTTGGAGAAAATATGTTGCATGGTGTGAGGCCAGGAAGGCCCCGACAGAGGAATTTCAACTGGGTCGATTCCTACATTTCCTGAAAACAGGATTATCTATGGGCCTCAAATTAGGGTCCATTAAGGTTCAAATTTCGGCCCTGTCGATTTTCTTCCAGAAAGAATTGGCTTCAGTTCCTGAAGTCCAGACTTTTGTAAAAGGAGTACTACATATACAGCCCCCGGTTGTGCCCCCAGTGGCACCGTGGGATCTCAATGTAGTTTTGGATTTTCTCAATTCCCATTGGTTTGAGCCACTCAAATCGGCAGATTTGAAATATCTTACATGGAAAGTAACCATGCTACTGGCCCTGGCTTCAGCCAGGAGAGTGTCGGAATTGGCGGCTTTATCGTATAAAAGCCCATATCTGATTTTCCATTCGGACAGGGCAGAATTGAGGACGCGTCCTCATTTTCTGCCTAAGGTGGTATCAGCGTTTCACCTGAACCAGCCTATTGTGGTGCCTGCGGCTACTAGCGATTTGGAGGATTCCAAGTTGCTGGACGTTGTCAGAGCATTGAAAATATATATTTCAAGGACGGCTGGAGTCAGAAAATCTGACTCGCTGTTTATACTGTATGCACCCAACAAACTGGGTGCTCCTGCTTCTAAGCAGACGATTGCTCGTTGGATTTGTAGCACAATTCAACTGGCACATTCTGTGGCAGGCCTGCCACAGCCTAAATCTGTCAATGCCCACTCCACAAGGAAGGTGGGCTCATCTTGGGCGGCTGCCCGAGGGGTCTCGGCATTAAAACTCTGCCGAGCAGCTACGTGGTCAGGGGAGAACACGTTTGTAAAATTCTACAAATTTGATACCCTGGCTAAGGAGGACCTGGAGTTCTCTCATTCGGTGCTGCAGAGTCATCCGCACTCTCCCGCCTGTTTGGGAGCTTTGGTATAATCCCCATGGTCCTGACGGAGTCCCCAGCATCCACTAGGACGTCAGAGAAAATAAGAATTTACTCACCGGTAATTCTATTTCTCGTAGTCCGTAGTGGATGCTGGGCGCCCATCCCAAGTGCGGATTGTCTGCAATACTTGTACATAGTTATTGTTACAAAAAAATCGGGTTGTTTATTGTTGTGAGCCATCTTTTCAGAGGCTCCTACGTTATCATACTGTTAACTGGGTTCAGATCACAAGTTGTACGGTGTGATTGGTGTGGCTGGTATGAGTCTTACCCGGGATTCAAAATCCTTCCTTATTGTGTACGCTCGTCCGGGCACAGTATCCTAACTGAGGCTTGGCGGAGGGTCATAGGGGGAGGAGCCAGTACACACCACCTAGTGGTCAAACTTTTAAATTTTGTGCCCTGTCTCCTGCGGAGCCGCTATTCCCCATGGTCCTGACGGAGTCCCCAGCATCCACTACGGACTACGAGAAATAGAATTACCGGTGAGTAAATTCTTATTTTTTCTGATATTGACTACACAGTTTTGTGACTGAACCACACCCTATAATCAGTATATAGAGGTGAAATCAATCTGACCACAGTGCACCTGATTTGAGGGTCAGAACAGGACTGACATTCACAGAAAAGTCAGCACACATACTAGCAGTCAGTCACATGTTAAAGCATTAGACATTGTCATATGAGAATACAACCTCCATAATAACTTATACATAAGTAGGAAATTTTAACTGGTTCTTTTTCAACATAACATGCAGAAAACACAGTAATATACAGGTCTCATATGCAATAGGTACTAAAAATTAACAGTGCACACTAAGAAGTAGAAGGAATTTTTAGTACTGTATACCCTGCCTCCAGGGAGCGGGATACAGGGAGACTCACCACACTTCCATATCCAAGCAAAGACGCTCGAAAGACGCTGAGTGGATTCAGACGCTACTGGTGTACACTGCCGCTCTTGGTAACTGATAACGGACACGGACGCTCACCAACGGACACGGACGCTGAGCGACTCCACGTGCATGCAGACACTAAAGGCCTGCGACTCGGTCTGGGCGGGTTTATATCCAGTGTACACAACCGCAGCGTCTAAGCTGCGACCGAGTACCCTCGTGGTAGCGTCTGAGCCGGAAGTGAGGTCATTCAGTTCATGAAACGAGACACCCGCGGGAACTGGCCATGAACTCGGAGGAGGGACGGCCAGGAGAGCGTCTGAAACCCCCTGTTGACTTAAACTCCCAGGATCGCGGCCTCACCTAGTCCTGGCGCCTATGATCCCCGGAGCATAGCGCTGTCACACTCAAGATGTTCGGCGCATCAACACGCTGTTTGTAGTCTCCACCAAATCAGCGTAGCTGTGTCCTGACCCCTCTAGTAAGAGGAAGTCCATATACTCACTGTCTCCCCATGCTCCGGCCACAGCCTGGTAACGTCTGCTGGACCTGCTAGAACATCCGACACAGACGCCCGTCGAGACAGCACTGTACCGCGAAGGTAAGCGTTGTTGCGACCCGGTGGGGAGTTGTTGGAGCGACTCTTTCTAATACACGTTTAAGACGCTGTTAAGAGAAGTCGCTCAAACAAAAACAGTAAGTCTATAAAAATAAAGTAATGAAAACTTGAGGCTGCTTTCACAGCAGCCCTGTGACCATGCGGCTTTCTGCCGCACCAAGCAAAAAACTGATCTGACTGAGTCAGTGGGCGGGACTATATAGTGGAGGCCCCAATGCATCCTGGGAGGCCAGAAAGCTCGTGACAGTGTTGGTGCCATTTTCGCTGTCGCTCGACAATATCCCAATGTTATCCTGTGGATAATCCTGTGGACCCAGCCAGAGAAAGCTTTAGGACTACCTGGTGTGCACTGGCTCCTCCCACTAAGACCCTCCTCCAGACCTCAGTTAGATTCTTGTGCCCGGCTGAGCTGGATGCACACTAGGGGCTCTCCTGAGCTCCTAGAAAGAAAGTATATTTTAGTTTTTTTATTTTACAGTGAGATCTGCTGGCAACAGACTCACTGCAGCGAGGGACTAAGGGGAGAAGAAGCGAACCTACCTAACTGGTGGTAGCTTGGGCTTCTTAGGCTACTGGACACCATTAGCTCCAGAGGGATCGACCGCATGGAACCGGCCATTGATGTTCGGTCCCGGAGCCGCGCCGCCGGCCCCCTTACAGAGCCAGAAGCAAGAAGAGTCCGGAAAATCGGCGGCAGAAGACATCAGTCTTCACCAAGGTAGCGCACAGCACTGCAGCTGTGCGCCATTGCTCCTCATACACACTTCACACTCCGGTCACTGAGGGTGCAGGGCGCTGGGGGGGGCGCCCTGAGCAGCAATAAAAACACCTTGGCTGGCAAATATATCACAATATATAGCCCCAGAGGCTATATATGTGATAAATACCCCTGCCAGAATTCATTAAAAAGCGGGAGAAAAGTCCGCAAAAAAGGGGCGGAGCTATCTCCCTCAGCACACTGGCGCCATTTTCTCTTCACAGTGCAGCTGGAAGACAGCTCCCCAGGCTCTCCCCTGTAGTTTTCAGGCTCAAAGGGTTAAAAAGAGAGGGGGGGGGGCACTAAATTTAGGCGCAATATTGTTTATACAAGCAGCTATTGGGGGAAAAATCACTCAGTTATAGTGTTAATCCCTGCATTATATAGCGCTCTGGTGTGTGCTGGCATACTCTCTCTCTGTCTCCCCAAAGGACTTTGTGGGGTCCTGTCCTCAGTCAGAGCATTCCCTGTGTGTGTGCTGTGTGTCGGTACGGCTGTGTCGACATGTGGGATGAGGAAGGTTACGTGGAGGTGGAGCAGAGGCCGATAAATGGGATGTCGCCTCCTGTGGGGCCGACACCAGAGTGGATGGATAGGTGGAAGGTATTAACCGACAATGTCAACTCCTTACATAGAAGGCTGGATGACGTAAAACAGCTGTGGGACAGCCGGCTTCTCAGCCCGCGCCTGCCCAGTCGTCTCAAAGACCATCAGGGGCTCAAAAAAGCGCCCGTTACCTCAGATGGCAGACACAGATGTCGACGCGGAGTCTGACTCCAGTGTCGACGAGGTTGAGACATATACACAATCCACTAGGAACATCCGTTACATGATCTCGGCAATGAAAAATGTGTTACGCATTTCTGACATGAACCCAAGTACCACATAAAAGGGGTTTTATTTTTGGGGAGAAAAAGCAGCCAGTGTTTTGTTCCCCCATCAGATGAATGAATGAAGTGTGTAAAGTAGCGTGGGTTCCCCCGAAAAGAAACTGGTAATTTCTAAAAAGTTACTGATGGCGTACCCTTTCCCGCCAGAGGATAGGTCACGTTGGGAGATATCCCTTAGGGTGGATAAGACGCTCACACGTTTGTCAAAAAAGGTGGCACTGCCGTCTTAGGATACGGCCACCTTGAAGGAGCCTGCTGATAAAAAGCAGGAGGCTATCCTGAAGTCTGTATATACACACTCAGGTTATATACTGAGACCTGCAATTGCCTCAGCATAAATAGTGCTGCTGCAACGTGGTCTGATACCCAGTCAGATAATATTAATACTCTAAGACATAATAGTTTGCTAACATAGAGCATATAAAAGACGTCGTCTTAGATATAAAGGATGCACAGAGGGATATTTGCCGGCTGGCATCCAGAATTAATGCAATGTCCATTCTGCCAGGAAGGTATTAGAAACCCGGCAGTGGACAGGTGATGCTGCCTATAAAAGGCACATGGTGATTCTGCCTTTTAAGGGTGAGGAATTGTTTGGGGATGGTCTCTGGGACCTCGTATCCACAGCAACAGCTGGGAAGAAAATTTTTTACCTCAGGTTTCCTCACAGCCTAAGAAAGCACTGTATTTTCAGGTACAGTCCTTTCGGCTTCAGAAAAGCAAGCGGGTCAAAGGCGCTACCTTTTCTGCACAGAGACAAGGGAAGAAGGAAAAAGCTGCACCAGCAGCCAGTTCCCAGGATCAAAAATCTTCCCCCGCTTCCTCTGAGTCCACCGCATGACGTTGGGGCTCCACAGGTGGAGACAGGTGCGGTAGGGGCGCGTCTCGGGAACTTCAGGGACCAGTGGGCTTGCCCACAGGTGGATCCCTAGGTTCTGCAAATAGTATCACAGGGATACAGGCTGGAGTTCGAGGCGACTCCCCCTCGCCGTTACCTCACATCAGCCTTGCCTGCTGCCCTCGGAGAAAGGTAGTACTGGCGGCAATTCACAAGCTGTACTTCCAGCAGGTGAAATCAAGGTACCCCTCCTTCAACAAGGCCGGGGTTACTATTCCAAAATGTTGTGGTATCGAAACCAGACGGTTCGGTGAGACCCATTCTAAAATTGAAAGCCTTGAACACTTATATACGAAGGTTCAAGTTCAAAATGGAATCGCTCAGGGCGATTATTGCAAGCCTGGAGAATTTCATGGTATCACTGGACATCAAGGATGCTTACCTGCATGTCCCTATTTACCCTCTTCACCAGGAGTACCTCAAAATTGTGGTACAGGATTGTCATTACCAATTCCAGACGTTGCCGTTGGTCTGTCCCGGGCACCGAGGTATTTACCAAGGTAATGGCCGAAATAATTATCCCGTTCTTGGACGATCTCCTTATAAAGGCGAGGTCCAGGGAGCAGTTGTTCGGCGGAGTAGCACTATCTCAGGAAGTGCTACAACAGCACGGCTGGATTCTGAATATTCCAAGTCGCAGCTGGTTCCTACGACGCATCTACTGTTCCTGGGTATGGTTCTGGACACAGAACAGGATAAAAAGGGTTTCTCCCGGAGGAGATGTCCAAGGAGTTGTCGTCTCTAGACAGTGACCTCCTAATACGTATACAGGTGTCGGTGCATCAATGCACGCGAGCCCTGGGAAGGATGGTAGCTTCTTACGAAGAAATTCCATTCGCCAGGTCCCATGCAAGGATTTTCCAGTGGGATCTGTTGGACATGTGGTCCGGGTCGCATCTTCAGATGCATCGGCGGATAACCCTGTCTCCAAGGGCCAGGGTGTCGCGGTTGTGGTGGCTGCAGAGTGCTCATCTTCTAGGGGGCCGCAGATTCGGCATACAGGACTGGGTCCTGGTGACCACGGATGCCAGCCTTCAAGGCTGGGGGGCAGTCACACAGGGAAGAAACTTCCAAGGCTATGGAAAAGTCAGGAGACTTCCCTACACATAAATATTCTGGAACTAAGGGCCATTTACAATGCCCTAAGTCAGGCTAGACCCCTGCTTCAACACCGGCCGGTGCTGATCCAGTCAGACAACATCACGGCGGTCGCTCATGTAAACCGACAGGGCGGCACAAGAAGCAGGATGGCGATGGCAGAAGCCACAAGGATTCTCCGATGGGCGGAAAATCATGTGTTAGCACTGTCAGCAGTGTTCATTACCGGAGTGGACAACTGAGAAGCAGACTTTCTCAGAAGACACGACCTCCACCCGGGAGAGTGGGGACTTCATCCAGAAGTTTTCCAAATGATTGTACACCGTTGGGAAAGGCCACAGGTGGACATGATGGCGTCCCGCCTCAACAAAAAGCTACAAAGATATTGCGCCAGGTCAAGGGACCCTCAGGCGATAGCTGTGGACGCTCTGGTAACACCGTGGGTGTACCAGTCGGTGTATGTGTTCCCTTCTCTGCCTCTCTTACCCAGGGTAATGAGAATAATAAGAAGGAGAGGAGTAAGAATTATACTCATTGTTCCGGGTTGGCCAAGAAGAGCTTGGTAACCAGAACTCCAAGAAATGATCTCAGAGGACCCATGGCCTCTGCGGCTCAGACAGGACCTGCTGCAGCAGGGGGCCTGTCTGTTCCAAGATGTACCGCGGCTGCGTTTGACGGCATGGCGGTTGAACGCCGGATCCTGAAGGAAAAGGGCATTCCGGAGGAAGTTATCCCTACGCTATTTAAAGCTAGGAAAGAAGTGAACGCAAACCATTATCACCGCATATGGTGGAAATATGTTGCGTGCTGTGAGGCCAGGAAGGCCCCAAAGGAGAAATTTCAGCTAGGTCGATTTCTGCACTTCCTACAGTCAGAGGTGACTATGGGCCTAAAATTGGGTTCCATGAAGGTCCAGATTTCGGCTCTATCGATTTTCTTCCAAAATAGAGCTGGCTTCACTGCCTGAAGTTCGGACTTTTGTTAAGGGAGTGCTGCATAGTCAGCCCCCGTTTGTGCCTCAAGTGGCACCGTGGGATCTCAACGTGGTGTTGGATTTCCTGAAGTCGCATTGGGTTGAGCCACTTAAATCCGTGGAGCTACAATACCTCACGTGGAAAGTGGTCATGCTGTGGGCCGTGGCGTCGGCCAGGCGTGTATCAGAATTGGCGGCTTTGTCATACAAAAGCCCTTATCTGTATTTTATATGGATAAGGCGGAATTGAGGACTCGTTCCCAATTCCTTCCTAAGGTGGTATCAGTTTTTCATGTGAACCAACCTATTGTGGTGCCTGCGGCTACTTGGGACTTGGAGGATTCCAAGTTACTGGACGTAGTCAGGGCCCTGAAAAGTATATGTTTCCAGGACGGCTGGAGTCAGGAAAACTGACTCGCTATTTATCCTGTATGCACCCAACAAGCTGGGTGCTCCTGCTTCTAAGCAGACTATTGCTCGCTGGATCTGTAGCACGATTCAACTTGCACATGCTGCGGCTGGACTGCCGCACCCTAAATCTGTAAAAGCCCATTCCACGAGGAAAGTGGGCTCTTCTTGGGCGGCTGCCCGAGGGGTCTCGGCTTTACAACTTTGCCGAGCTGTTACTTGGTCGGGTTCAAACATTTTTGCAACAGTCTACAAGTTTGATACTCTGGCTGAGGAGGACCTAGAGTTTGTTCATTCGGTGCTGCAGAGTCATCCGCACTCTCCCGCCCGTTTGGGAGCTTTGGTATAATCCCCATGGTCCTTACGGAGTCCCAGCATCCACTTAGGACGTCAGAGAAAATAAGATTTTACTCACCGGTAAATCTATTTCTCGCAGTCTGTAGTGGATACTGGGCGCCCATCCCAAGTGCGGATTGTCTTCAATACTTGTTTATAGTTATTGCCTAACTAAAGGGTTATTGTTGAGCCATCTGTTGAGAGGCTCAGTTATATTTCATACTGTTAACTGGGTATAGTATCACGAGTTATACGGTGTGATTGGTGTGGCTGGTATGAGTCTTACCCGGGATTCAAAATCCTTCCTATTTGTGTCAGCTCTTCCGGGCACAGTATCCTAACTGAGGTCTGGAGGAGGGTCTTAGTGGGAGGAGCCACCAGGTAGTCCTAAAGCTTTCTTTAGTTGTGCCCAGTCTCCTGCGGAGCCGCTAATCCCCATGGTCCTTACGGAGTCCCAGCATCCACTACGGACTACGAGAAATAGATTTACCGGTGAGTAAAATCTTATTATCAACACCGCGTCACCCCGCTGCGCCCAGACGTCATAGAGAAGAGCATGCTGGGGCGTAATGGTTGTCATGGCGACGCACGCTTCCACGCTTCGCCCAGGCAACCAACCACTGAACATAAGCACCAATGTTCATACCTGGAAAGCCAGGCGGGCTACACACAATTATATCCACCAAAGTTATAGAACGCACATTTAGAATACAATGTTTATAATCGAAAGGTGAATATATTCCACCTTGTCTATAAATTCTAATGGTACAATAACTGTCGGAGGATATTAAAGATAATACAGAATTTGTATAGATACAAGCCATAGGGCAACATTAAAGATCAGATCCTGTCAGGATCTGTGAATTAAAAACAGACATATAGAGCAATAATATGAATTCATTGTCAGCAATCCAACAACACAAAGGAATGCTGTATAGTACCCCATATAGTCATGTCCATACCCAAAAGGGGTGGGGCTCACAATACTGGATTAAGTTCAACTGCTTCATTTAATCCCAATGGATATATGGTATTTAGCCTAAACATCCAGTATAATACCTGTTTACATAAATTTTGTAAAGGTCCCCACCTCTCTTCGTCATTTCAGTATGTTCAATTGCTATCAGACGAAGGGAACTAGGGTCACCACCATGACTGTCCCTAAAGTGTCTTGAAACACTGTGTGCATGAATTCTGTTAATATTTCTCTAACGTCCTAGAGGATGCTGGGACTCCGTAAGGACGATGGGGAACAGAGACGGGCTCCACAGGAGACATGGGCACTTTAAGAAAGAACTTGACTCTGGGTGTGCACTGGCTCCTCCCTCTATGCCCCTCCTCCAGACCTCAGTTTGAGACTGTGCCCAGAGGCAGATGGGTGCACTGCAGGGAGCTCTCCTGAGTTTCCTGCTAAGAAAGTATATTTGTTAGGTTTTTTATTTTCAGGGAGCACTGCTGGCAACAGACTCCCTGCATCAAGGGACTGAGGGGAGAGAAGCAGACCTACTTAAATGATAGGCTCTGCTTCTTAGGCTACTGGACACCATTAGCTCCAGAGGGAGTCGGAACACAGGTTCACCCTGGACGTTCGTCCCAGAGCCGCGCCGCCGTCCTCCTCACAGAGCTAGAAGAAAGAAGCCGGGTGAGTATGAGAATAAAGAAGGCTTCAAAAGGCGGCAGAAGACTTTGTGAGCTTCACTGAGGTAACGCACAGCACGGCAGCTGTGCGCCATTGCTCCCATACACCTCACATACTCCGGTCACTGTAAGGGTGCAGGGCGCAGGGGGGGCGCCCTGGGCAGCAATATAAACCTCTTACTTGGCAAAAGAGAGCATATATACAGCTGGACACTGTATATATGCATGAGCCCCCGCCAATTTTACACTTTTAGCGGGACTGAAGCCCGCCGCCGAGGGGGCGGGGCTTCTCCCTCAGCACTCACCAGCGCCATGTTTTTCTCCACAGCACCGCTGCGAGGAAGCTCCCCAGACTCTCCCCTGCTTATACCACGGAAGAAGAGAGGGTTTTAAAGAAGAGGGGGGGCACATAATTTGGCGCAGATAATAATAACAGCGCTACGGGGTAAACATTAAATTGCTGTGTTTTTCCTGGGTCATATTGCGCTGGGGTGTGTGCTGACATACTCTCTCTCTGTCTCTCCAAAGGGCCTTGTGGGGGAACTGTCTTCAGAAGAGCATTCCCTGAGTGTGTGGTGTGTCGGTACGTGTGTGTCGACATGTCTGAGGTAAAAGGCTCTCCTATGGGGGAGATGGAGCAAATATGTGTGTGTGTGTGGTGTCGCCGTCGACAACGCCGACGCCTGATTGGATATGTGAAATTAAGGGCTAAGATGAATTATTACACAAAAGATTAGAGAGCAGACAGGGAATCTACCCATGTCTGTCCCTATGTCACAGAGATTTTCAGAGTCTCACAACGCTCACTATCCAAAATCATAGACACTGATATCGACACGGAGTCTGACTCCTGTGTCGACTACGATAATGCAAAATACAGCCAAACTGGCAGAAAAGTATTCAATATATGGTTATTGTAATAAAAGATGTTTTGCTTATCACTGATGACTCATCTGTCCCTGACGGGTGGTATTCATGTGACCGCCGGTCAGCTGACCGACAGTCACATGACCTCCTCCACCAGCCCGACGGGTCACTGTCCCGATGGTCGGCATGCCGACCAACAGGGACTATTTCCACTCGTGGGTGTCCACGACACCCATAGAGTGGGAATAGAACCCGTGGCGACCGCAGGTCGCCACCGAGCCCGCAAGGGGCTTGCTGCACTCGCCCCTCCCCGCTGGGATCCCGGCGTCGGTAAGCTGACCGGCGGTCAGGAGATCGCCGGTCAGCCGTACTACACCCTCCCTGACACGAGGGTACACATGTTTAAGGGGAAGAAAGCTGAGGTAAATTTCCCTCCTCTCATGAAGAAAAAGAGCGGGAATCTCCAGACAAGAAGCTGCAGCTTCCCAAAAAGAATTCTCAGGAAGTATCCTTTCCCTAATGGGGCCAGGATACGATGGGAATCTTCCCCTAGGGTGTACAAGGCATTGACACGTTTACCCAAAAAGGTAGCGCTTACTTTACAGCTATCCTCAGGGATCCTGCAGATAGCATGCAGTAAAAGTACTTTGAAGTCCATTTACACACATTCTGGTACACTACTCAGACCGGCGATTGTGTCGGCATGGGTTTATAGCGCTGTAGCAGCATAGACAGATATCTTATCAGCGGAGATTGAAACCCTAGATAAGGATACCATGTTATTGTCCCTAGTGTATATATATATATATATATATATATATATATATATATACATTATATATTTATATGTAAAAGATGCTGTCATATATATATATATATATATATATTAGACATGCCCAAAGTGACGTTAGTCTACTGAGTTCTAGAGTCAGCGCTATGTCGATTTCTGCTAGACGTGTCCTGTGGCACATGCAATGGACAGGTGATGCCGACTAAAAGAGGCATATGGAGTTGTTGCCTTACAAGGGTGAGGAATTGTTCGGAGAGGGCCTCTCGGATCTCGTCTCCACGGCTACGGCAGGTATTCCCTCACAATCTAAGAAAGCGCCTCATTATCAAATGCAGTCCTTTCGTTCCAATAAAAACAAGAGAGCACGTGGTTCGTCCTTTCTTGCCAGAGGTAAGGGCAGAGGGAAAAAGCTGCACAACACAGCTAGTTCCCAGGAACAGAAGTCCTTCCCGGCCTCTGCTAAATCCACCGCATGACGCTGGGGCTCCCCTGAGGGAGTCAGCTCCTGTGGGGGCACGTCTTCGACTGTTCAGCCACATCTGGGTCCACTCACAGGTGGATCCATGGGCAATAGAAATTGTTTCCCAGGGTTACAAGCTGGAATTCGAAGAAGTGCCTCCTCGCCGGTTTTTCAAATCGGCCCTACCAAAACAACCCCTGGAAAGGGAGATAGTGTTACATGCGATTCAAAAATTGTGTCTGCAACAAGTGGTGGTAGGGGTTCCCCTGCTTCAAAGAGGGCAGGGGTACTACTCAACTCTGTTTGTGGTTCCAAAACCGGACGGTTCGGTCAGACCATTTTAAATTTAAAACCCCTGAACCTTTACTTAAAACGGTTCAAGTTCAAGATGGAATCACTCAGGGTGGTCATCGCCAGCCTAGAAGGGGGAGATTTTTTGGTATCTCTGGACATAAAGGATGCATACCTGCATGTCCCCATATATCCTCCTCATCAGGCGTACCTGAGATTTGCGGTACAGGATTGTCATTACCAATTTCAGACGTTGCCGTTTGGGCTTTCCGCGGCCCCGAGAATTTTCACCAAGGTAATGGTGGAAATAATGGTGCTTCTGCGCAAGCAGGGTGTCACAATTATCCCGTACTTGGACGATCTCATAAAAGCGAGATCACGGGAGAAGTTGCTGAGCAGCGTATCACTTTCACTGAATGTGTTACAGCGACACGGCTGGATTCTCAATATTCCAAAGTCGCAGCTGAATCCTAAAACTCGTCTGCCCTTCTTGGGCATGATTCTGGACACAGACCAGAAAAGGGTTTCTCTAACGTCCTAGTGGGTGCTGGGGACTCCGTAAGGACCATGGGGAATAGACGGGCTCCGCAGGAGACTGGGCACTCTAAGAAAGATTTAGTACTACTGGTGTGCACTGGCTCCTCCCTCTATGCCCCTCCTCCAGACCTCAGTTAGTATCTGTGCCCGGACAGAGCTGGGTGCATTTTAGTGAGCTCTCCTGAGCTTGCTAATAAGAAAGTATTTTAGTTAGGTTTTTTATTTTCAGAGAGCTTCTGCTGGCAACAGACTCTCTGCTACGTGGGACTGAGGGGAGAGAAGCAAACCTACTAACTGCGGCTAGGTTGCGATTCTTAGGCTACTGGACACCATTAGCTCCAGAGGGATCGAACACAGGAACCTAACCTTGGTCGTCCGTTCCCGGAGCCGCGCCGCCGTCCCCCTCGCAGAGCCAGAAGACAGAAGCCGGCGGGTTGAAGCAAGAAGACGTCAAAATCGGCGGCAGAAGACTCCTGTCTTCATATGAGGTAGAGCACAGCACTGCAGCTGTGCGCCATTGCGCCCACACTAACCCACACACTCCGGTCACTGTAGGGTGCAGGGCGCAGGGGGGGGCGCCCTGGGCAGCAATTAAGTACCTCCTGGCAAAAGCAGCATATATACAGTTGGACACTGTAATATGCATGAGCCCCCGCCATTAATTTTACACAAAATCGCGGGACAGAAGCCCGCCGCTGAGGGGGCGGGGCCTTCTTCCTCAGCACTCACCAGCGCCATTTTCTCTCCACAGCTCCGCTGAGAGGAAGCTCCCCAGGCTCTCCCCTGCAGACTCCCGGTAGAAAGAGGGTAAAAAGAGAGGGGGGGCACATAAATTTGGCGTAAAAACAATATATACAGCAGCTACTGGGTTAACACTAAGTTACTGTGTGATTCCTGGGTCATATAGCGCTGGGGTGTGTGCTGGCATACTCTCTGTCTCTCCAAAGGGCCTTGTGGGGGAACTGTGTTCAAATAGAGCATCGTGTGTGTGTGTGTGTGTGTGTGTGTGTGTGTGTGTGTGTGTGTGTGTGTGTGTGTGTGTGTGTGTGGTGGTGTGTCGGTACGTGTGTGTCGACATGTCTGAGGTAAATGGCTCCCCTAAGGAGGAGATAGAGCAAATTTGTGTGTGAGAGGGTGTCTCCGTCGACAACGCCAACACCTGTTTGGATATGTGTAAGTGCTAAGGTGAATTTATTGCACAAAAGATTAGAGAACAGACAGGAAATCTACCCATGTCTGTCCCTATGGCACAGAGACCTTCAGAGTCTCACAATGCTCACTATCCAAAATAATAAACACTGATATCGACACGGAGTTTGACTCCAGTGTCGACTACGATAATGCA